>NW_004955403.1:9659283-9778954 GCF_000276665.1 Chinchilla lanigera
TATCTTACTAGTCTCTGTTTCAAGTAGTTGAGCTGATTAGAATGTTTGCTGCTGTACTAGTTATTAAATGTAGCTGTTCCTCTGTATCTGTGGGCCCTTGCATGGATACCAAAATCCATCGATACGTAATTCCCTTGTATAAAGTGACATAGTATATGCATGTTACATCCTCCCATATATTTCGCATTACCTCTGGACCACTTATAATACCTAATACAATGTGAATGTTATGAAAATGGTCACTCTACTGCATAGTTTGGAGAATAATTAAGAAAGAGAAATCTGTATACATTCAGCATAGATGCAGCCATTATAAGCTAGCTGTGGAGGATGAGTCACTAGCAATTGGAACTTGCATTTCCTCCAAATATTCCCAATACTTGGTTGAATCCATAGATGCAGTACCTGTGGATACAGAGAACCAGTTATATTTTGAATATCAATATTATGTTAAAATCATTCTTATATTAATCTTATTCTTATATTAAAATATAACTCATTTTTGTAATGCTGTGACCTCTATAACACAGTGTTTCCTGTAAAACTGATATGATTTCACTTGCTGCTTTAGATTAAATTGTCACAAAGTTACAATTTGATGGTTGCCGACATTGCAAGTTGGACATATTATGTAAATGAGGAAGCTAATTTTCTTTGAATAAACTTTCAGAACTATTAAGAATTTGGGACTCTTTTGACCAACAACTTTGAATTTATGTTTTGTTTCTATAATGCACTTTCTATGAGTTTAGTTTTGATTCTTCTTTTATGAGTTTTGAACGTTGAAACAAGAACAGGACACAGATGCTAATTTACATTTTTCTTCTCAGGGACACAAAGGGCTTGGAGGTCCAAAAGGTGAAATTGGAGCACCTGGTGCTAAGGTAATTGTACAATACTAAGTTTAACCTCACTATAGCATTTCAGTACTGCTTGCAGTGCCTACAAATTTTTCAAATCATTCTTGAGAAAAGAGGTGTATAAGTAAATTAATAAAGGAATGAAATTTGCCATGTTATTCACTATTCTTTTAATTCTTGTGCCTTCTAGCCATTATTTCTTTCCCCCAATTTTTTATTTCTGTAACCAAAGGAAAAAAATATCAGGAAGTTTACAAGAGTTTTAAGTGAGAAGCATCATAAAATGCATGTGTGGAAAAACATTTGGTTTTAAAATGTTGTTGCTGAGTTTTGTAAATAGACCTTCTGAGAACATGCAGTCAATTTTAACTTTGTAAAATTTTACTTTAGACATATCAGACATAGACATATAATTATTTTTTAGCTGGGTATGATAGTTTTTTATTGATCTTGTTTATATCCCTAATTTTCTTTTTAGACATTTCCATAGAGAGAAAATTTTCATTTAATCTTAAGAACAGGCAGTAAATTCTGAGATCCTGCAATGAAAGCGCACTTTTTAAATAGCTTCTTTGAAAACATGCATTTAAAATTATGCTCACAGAGAACTGTGAGATATTAATATGAATTTATATTTCTCATACTGCAATGAAATCTCAATTTTGCTTTAGGGTGAAGCTGGCCCTACTGGTCCAATGGGCGCCATGGGTCCACTGGTATGTATTTCCTTATTTTTCTGTTTTTAGATAATATGAAGAGAATCGTTAAATGTAAAAAAAATATTGTCTAGGGAAATAATCTGATGAGCAGCTTCTAGACAAGCAAATCAAGAACAGCAGGTCCTTCAGGTGAAGAGTGCTTCTTGTATTTCAGTATTCTAAGTTGTCAAGTGCCTTATTGTTTTGCTATACTCACAGATTGAGTGTTAATACGCAATCGACCCATTAAGTCTAGGTTAAGTGAAATCTGTTTATATGAGTGTGTAGTGTAGGTATCTTCATAGGTAGAGCGTCTTTTACATCTAAAACTGTTCCTGGAAATATTGCTGTTTGATGAATAATTATATTGAGTCAGACAGCCTCGAATTCTAGTTAAATGCTTCAAGAAATATTTCTTCTCTTACCTACAGGGTCCAAGAGGAATGCCAGGAGAAAGAGGGAGACTTGGGCCGCAGGGTGCTCCTGTAAGTGTATCTGCCTTCATTTATACACTGAGATGTGAATTTCAAGTGTTTTTAAGGTTTGTTTTACTGAATATGCTTTCTAAATGAGAATAACAATAGGTCACCCACTATTCTATTTTTCTTTTATGAATAATATTCTTATTGGTTTAAACCTCAGATTTGAAATGTTAGCCAGCATAGACTAACAAACGTTTCAAAAGCTGTGAAGAGAATTTATAGAATTCCTCTCCTGCTTACTTAGGTCGAATCACTAGCACATTTCAAAGTCTTTTGACAGTGGATGCACCGAAGACTCATGAATCGTCATGAAATTTATAGATGTTTCTCCTAAGACTTTTCAAATGCCAGAGACATTGCACCGCTAGTCCTTTCCCTTACACTTATGCCCTATCTCGGAGACAATCTTTACCTCTCCACTAGCACAGCTTGCCAAGGGTGACCCCTGCTTCATGTTTTACCAACAGAGCAGTGCGGACCCCAGTTTAAGAGTTCCTATGTAGAGTCTGCTTTCTTGTATCCAGCCTGGCACCAATTGTTTTAAGGCTTTAGGTCAGGTTTCTTTTCCCAGAAAAAGGGCTTGCACAGAGAAAATTTTCTGGGGAGTGCGCTTAGACAGTACACTTGGGAAAGAGTGAACAAAAGAAGCAGCATTGCGGCAATGGGGGGGAGTTGAATTGTGTTGCAGTTGCAACAGACTTGATTAAAGCCCAGGAAAATTATGGAGCTCCCCGACTTGCGTTGAATAGAAGTCAATCTTTTGTACCCACACACTGGCCAAAGAAAGAGAAAGACTTTGATAGAGCTTGGTCCCTTGAGTCAAGAACAGCTCCTGGGGACAGACTCATCTGTGATCCCTCAGTGGGTGACACTTCCAGATGGCAGGAAATACAGTAATCCTGGAGGGGATCCTGGGAGACCCACAGAATTCTCTGGAGAATTATTTCTGTGTGAATGAATTTTATTTACTTATTCTTATTTGTGTACTTTTGCAAGGATAGTCCTTCTCTGAGTTAGTCTGGCTAGGAAGAATGCTAAGATGTTCAAAATCTCATTGTCTCTGAGCTCATGTGATAGATGGTGATCCATTAAGGCAAATAGAGCCAATTTAACCAGTTTCACTTCTCAATTTTGATTTGTTTTTTATTGTCTTAACAATAAATGTATTTATTACTACCTTTTTGTGTACATGTATATTTTTATTGCTGTTAGCTTAGTAACAGTTTTTATCAGTTGACATGAATATTTATTTTTCAATTTTTAACATAGAAATTGTTTACAAAGCAAATAAATTATGAAAAATACTATAGAAAATTTAATCTTACCTGGTCCTTTTTCCTTCTAATTAGGGACAGCGAGGTGCACACGGTATGCCTGGCAAACCCGGACCAATGGTGGGTCGTGTTTCTTTTACAGTCATTTACTAACTAATTTGTGCATTCTTTCATTTGTACATTCATAAGCACTTACAGAGCACCTATTATTCTCTGGGTGCATGAGATAAAAGATAATACTGCACAGTTGTTGTCCTTGAAAACTGGATATATTAATTAGTATCATTTCATGAAATTATTGCCAACTGCTATGACATGGAATATACAGTGAAGTATAGGGGCATAGAAGAGGAAGTACCTAACTAAACCTAAAGTGAAGAAGGACATAAAAAGAACCTAAAAAGGAGTAATTTTCAAGCCATGTCTTGAAAAATGAATATAGAAAATGTGCAAGAATATAATTTGGTCCACAGAATGGATAGATGAAAACATGGAGATCTCTGGGAAATACCAAGAGGGTAAAGTTGGACGAGCAGGCAGGTGCCAGATCAGAAAGGGATGCTTATTACATTTTCTGTGTTGAGCAGTTTTGGAGCTGTTTTCTATAGGGCATTGAGAAACAATTCAGGAATTTTAAATATAGGAGTGTCCTGACAGGAGATCATCTACCATTACTATAGAAGACCAGATGAAGACAGTTAAGACTAAATAGGGATAACACTGCATAATCCCAGAGAGAAACTATATACAGAGGTGAATTGAAGTTACTATTAATGGAGGCAGACTGCACATCACTGACCTAAGAAGTCTAATGGACATAGCTGAATAGATTTTTTTAAAGGAATTTGGTGAATGATCTAATTTATGTGAAACTTAAAATACAAAAAAGGATCAGTTTGTAAATTTGTGTGTAGAATGGAAAGAAATCAGTTTTGTAGTCGATTACGCAGAAGTGTGCCAAGCATGGTATAGACGGAATTGTAGTTGTAGGTTTAGAACTTTTTAAAGTAGAGGCAATAAATTAAGCCATGGGAGTAAAAGTGTAGCATGAAATAATAAGGCTTCAGACAGTGCTAATATTTCCTTACTGTGCTTTTGGTACCTACTATTAACAAGGTCATTGTGTTTTGGTCCAGATAGCCTTGCACTAAATCTCAGGCACTCCCTGAAAATATAAAGTTTTGACTCACATGTGAAGATAAAAATCTGAACATTTCTACTTATTAGCAGTAATTATAAACAAAGGCAAAATCATAAAATTGACAGTTTGGTAGCATATTACTCAATTTTTCACCCTCTCCTTGCAACTGCTGTCCCGTGTATGTAGGCACAATCACTGCTGAAATACCCAGAGTCATAAAAGTTCAGAGGACAAGTAGATTGTAGTAGTAACTCATGAGTCAAAGTCTCTGGTTTTATTCTGTGAAGGGCATTTAAATTATAACTGCACAAGCAAAACAAAGCTAAATGATGCCTTAAATAGTGTAAAATATAAAGTTCTTTTCTGAACTACAGAGAAATTGATCCATACAGGTGTTTCCCACATCAAATTGCATGACTAACTGTGGTGTCTTGGTTTACTAAAGGAGGATATAATGACATCAAGCAGAAGTGATTCCATATATGGTGAAGAGTGGCTATTAACAAACTATACACGCTAATAGTGCAGGCATCCTAAATAAATACTCCATGGGGGCTGGGGATTTAGCTCAGTGGCAAAGCGCCTGCCTGGCAAGCGCAAGGTCATGAGTTCGGTTCCCGGTACCGGAGAAAAACCAAAAAAAAAAAAAAAATACTCCATGGCTCAGGTTTATAAAGTTGGGTCAAACTCCACAAGGTAAATTGTACTGTTAAACACTATAGAAAGAAACTTGAGAAGGAAAGAATGAATATTCCTGATCAACAAGAAACAATATTGAAAGATGATTAAAGAAAAAATATCAAAGTTTCAGTTTGTTCCATATGACAAAAGTAGAATAGAATTATATTAATTAAAATCATTGTCTTAAGGACTTTTTTCCCTTATTATTTATAAAAATGGAACAAAATTTAGGACAGAAACTAAGGTAAGTAATGGGGCATGGATATTATCCAGATATACACATTGGTACCCTCAGTGTGAAAACAGGGGGGGTGGTGTTGGGGAATGATGTTGTTTCGTATGAACGTACGAATCTGCCAAGATCCCCCATTAATCCATATAACAAATTTGCAATAATAAAAAATGTGAAAAGGTGTAATTAGGAAAAGAATAGTGTAAAAAAACTTTTATTAATTCAGAACGCATCGAATTAAAATATAGTCCTCAAGAAGAACCAAGATAACTTACAAAGTTTAGAATATAATTCTTTTAAAATTTATTTCCTCGTGCTCGCTTCGGCAGCACATATACTAAAATTTATTTCCTCTAGCAGCGTGTGGTGGTGCACGCCTGTAATCCCAGCACTTGGGAGGCTGAAGTAGGAGGATTGTTGTGAGTTCGAGGCCAGCCTGGGCTACAAAGTGAGCTCAAGACCAGCGTGACAGCATAGCGAGATCCTGTCTCAAAAAGACAAAAAATAAAAAAATAAAAAATAAAAAAAATACAATAAAATTCATTTCCTCTAAATCCAACTTTTAAATCAATGGTTTCAGCTGTATGTATGACTTTCCAAATGTGAGATGGTTATAAATATTCACTTATTATTCTTTAAAAAACACCATAAAATATTCATATGATTCTTAAGCATCATTTTTATGGAAAGAAATATTACTTTTGGCACAAAATATAACTTTTAAAAAGCTATAATTGTTATTTTGCTAATGTCGATAAAGTATATCTTTCAAGAAGCAATTTTGAAAAATTAAAGGATCCTCCTACCGCCTACTATTGGCTACATTTTTCAGCACTCTTTAGAACAATGTTAGAAAGTACTTGTCATAAAATTATATTATTATATTTGTGATTTCAAAGTACAAAATGTTTTCCTATACTGTGTCAAAATACAGATTGATTTTTATTAGAAAATGAAAAACTAACTTAAGTAGGTATTAATTAAATACATGACTGATTAGTGTTTTTTTTTTTTTTTTTAATAGGGTCCCCTTGGTATATCTGGGTCTCCTGGTTTTCCAGGAAATCCTGGAATGAAAGTAAGTAGTTAATACATCTAAATTTGCTTGAGCACATGAATCCCAAAATGAAGAGTGACCTTTCACAAACTGAAGAGTATGGAAGTTCTTCTTAACTGAAGAAAGAGCCTAGAATAGCGTGTTCATTGTCCATTATGATAGGGAAATAAACACAGGAAATGGAAATAACTATATAATATGTGATTAAAGGAAAGTGACCTATAGTCATTCAATTGTAATATCAAAGAATCTACTATATAGCACGCTAGTGCCTAGTAGTCAGAATGAACTGGGTCTGTGTTTTTCAGTAGAGTGCCGGGTAGTAATAGCAGGATGTTCTAAACAGTAATAGGTTAAAATAAATCAGAATTTATCAAATAAAGCTGGCCATCCCTCGGCTGCCCTACCTGCAGCTGTATAGAGTGGGCTGGGAGGATATTTGGCTTTTCACATGGGAATGGATTAAAGTATTTGGCTGGGATGACTTATATTTGTAGTGAGTCACTATTTGCTTTTCCCCTCAGCACTGTGGGAGAAATTCAAAGGTTACAGTAGGAAGATTATGATTGTGATTATGATAGCTACATCAGAAAGTTAATTCAGAGCACTGCTCTCAAACTGTAAGCACTGTAACATTTGATTCCCCTTCACTCTCAATTTCCTTTTGGCAATAACTCTCTTCATCTGCAGAAGGGATTTGCTGCAAGATTCAGCCTTAAACAGATGAATGTGGCCCTGGGCCGTCACCTGGCTCCTCTAAGCCTTGTTTTCCCATGGAATTATTTCTAGGATTAAATGAGAACATCTAAAGAAATGAAAATAAATAAGCCCCCCAAATTCAAAGACCCAGTCCAAAAATGAGCATCTGAGATGAATACACACTTCTCAGATGAAGAAATACAAATGGCAAATAAATACACGAAGAAATGTTCAACATCATTGGTCATTCAAGAGATGCAAATGAAAGCAACACTGAGATTCCATCTCACTCCAGAAAGAGTGGCTATCATCAAGAAATCAGCCAATAACAAAGGCTGGCAGGGATGTGGGGAAAAAGGAACACTCTTCCACTATTGGAGGGAGTGTAGACTGTTGTAACCACTGTGGAAATCAGTGTGGAGATTTCTTTAAAAAGTAGGATTAGAGGTCCCATTTGACACAGCTATTCTCCTTTTGAGTATCTTCTCAGGAGAATTAAAAACATCACCCACAGCGATATATGTGCATTCATATTTATAGCAGCACAACTTGTAATAGTTAAATCTTGGAAATAACCTAAATATCCATCAACTGAGGAATGGATAAAAGGATGTGCATTTTTTTACATAATGGAATACTTCTCAGCCATAAAGAAAGATAAACTTGAGACTTTTGTAGGTAAATGGATGCAACTTGAGACCATACTCATAAATGAAATTAGTCAGACCCACATGTGTAAATGTCACAGTGTATCACTAATGTGAGAAGCTAAGTGAATAAATAAGATCCAAAATGTACAATAGATATTGGGAATAGGGAAGGAGTTGTCCAAAAGAAAAGAAAAACTGAGAGGAGAAAAAAGAGAGAAAAAAAAGAAAAAAAGAAAAATATATATATACTCAAGATAGTTAAGACAGCTAGGATCTCTTGGTGCCCTGGAGAGAAAGGTTGGTGCTAATATAGTTTGGACAATATGTCATACATATATCTTGTACTCTGAACAATTATTGTGAATATAACAGTACACAATGTATTACTGCTACTGTCCTACTAGCATGTTTTAAATTGTTTTATTGTTATTTTTACTTTTTTCTCTTTAAAATAAAAAAAAATGAGAGCAACCACATAAATCCTGGTACAGAGAACATTCTCAGGGTAGTGTCGTGCTTTTCCTTAATAGTGCTGCTTAAATTGGATTTGAATTTAGGAAAAAAAATCCCCAGCATCTCAGGCACCCTTTGAACCATGAGAATCATCAGGTCTGATTGTTCTCTACACTCTCTGTAATACTGTCCTTAAAGTCTGTGCCCAGGAGCGGGGTTGCTTAAAGAGGATGTCTTCAGTCACTTTGTTCACCAGTCCCTCCTTTCTTTGAGAATCCTTTAGTTTCCCTCTGATTGTGAAGTCCGAGTGTGAATGTGTGTGCGCATGTCCATAGTCCTGTGTTTCTGGAGGTTGATTTCAGAAACTGCTTCATACTAAGCATAAAATCTACCACTGAGCTACATCTCCAGCCATGAAGTCCAAATCTTAACACCACTGATTCCACCCTAACCTCCTTGTATACCCCTATCGAAATGTGCAGCCTCCAGTTACTCTTCTTCCAAGACTCCCCTCCTCCAAATTGAGTTTTTTCTAGGGTAATAGGGAAGGAGAACTCATAAAGCCTAGCTCTGTGGGTATCAGAAAGGAATTTCTGCTCTTGCTGTAGCAGGAACTATGTCAACTTCACTAGCAATCACAGGTTATACAAGCAGGCGCTGTGGATCCTTCCCCCTTCTCCTGCATGTTTATAAGACTGGTTGTTGGTTCTCTGATAAAACTCAGACAACTAGCAAAGCTGTTTCTTTCAGAAAATGATTCCCTGTCTTTGCATTTCTACCACCCACCACAAAATTCCTGGCTCTTTTTTTTTCTAAAATTCTGCTATTTTTGTGAGGTTTGGCAATGGTCTCTGGCTCTCTGGATGAATAAACTTCTTTGCATGTCAGTGAAGAGTAATAGGACTTGTTATATTTTACTGATACAGATGAACCTCTCAAGGCTTATGATTTTAGTTTTGCAGGTACTTCTAGGATTAGAAATACATAGGTACATAATACATGGACTAAAATAGAGGAACCAAGTCTGAGTATCACATAAATAAAGTATAGATATGTCCCAAATGTTGCATGGGAAAAACTTAGATGAGATGCTATTGGTTTATCTGAATTGAAGCTTAAGTAAGCTTCCTGAATTTTGTTTTCTATCTGGAGCACTATCTCAGATAGAAATAAAGGTAGTGATCAGGTTTTCTTGACCACTTCACTTTGCTCTTATCTTGTTTTCTTAAATATCCTTTGGTTCTTCTCAAAGAAGCAGTTTGTTTTTGTTTTTTAAATAAATGGGACTTTGCTTTTAGTTTGCCAGAAGTTGTCAAGTTCATTAGACATTTGTAGCCTGGTGTTTTTTCCCCATATTGAATGAACACCTTCTTGAAGATTAATAGAATTGAACTTTTTGTAAATGAACTCATCTCCCCCACTCTGAAATGTGACATTTATATTGCTCTATAGCACAGAAAAATATCACTTATTCTGTAATGATATGAAATTTTAAAATAAATTTATAGATGAACTTTTTTTACAGTGAATTTTACCCATTTGAAGAAGCATTATCTAATTTGTGCAACACATTTTAGCTGATATTGGGTTATTTGGAAATATTAGGAACTAGTTTGGTTTATCCCCTGTATCAAATCAAGCTTAATCTGTGGTCCAGAAATACCTAGGCTTTCTTTGAACAGAAATAAGTCATGCTAGCACAGGAGATCTGATTAATTTTCCTCCATCTGATCATTTTGGTTAGAATGTGAATGTATTCCTGATGTTTACACCAAGGTGGTTGTGATTTAGGGTATCAATACCTGTAATATAAAGACATGTCTGATATAGAGATATCAAGATCTTGTACAGGGATATTCCCAGCTTTGGTTATGGCTCTAGACTTATGTTAAATGTTAACTGTGAGATAAATTAAAATGATCTGATAAATACGGTAAGAGAGTTTGGATTCTGTAGAGGTCTTGACCTGGTCGATGGTTAGCACTTCTATAACTGGGAGTTGGAATGTGGAGACTATTCCTGGTGAAGAGGCTGCAGCATGATGACCTAGGCAGCGCTGAGACATGAGTCCATTTTGTAAGCTAGCTGAACCACACACCCCTCCCTGATAGGCCACTTTGTGCTCTTGACGCCTTTAAATGTTTACGTTTAAAATGAAAATCTCTATGCTGTCAATGTCATACCACAGCTTTCTCATGTTTTTGTTAAATTAACCTTTTCTTTTGCCCCCCCTTTAGGGAGAAGCAGGTCCTACAGGGGCTCGAGGTCCTGAAGGTCCTCAGGGCCAGCGAGGTGAAACTGGGCCACCAGGTCCAGCTGGCTCTCAAGGGCTTCCTGTAAGTTCCCAGTGTGTCTAAGAACTAGCCCGGCAAGAGGGGCACTTATTATAACAGCAAAACAAATGCAACTTAGCTTAAGATATTGTGTTTCAATTCTGAATGCTTAAAACCAATGAGAAAACTTTCACATCAGTTCTGCCCATTTTACCTATTCCGTGAAAAAGATAATTAATTAAAAAAGTATTTTATGGTATCACGGTGGGTTGGAAGGCAGGTTCTCAGTTTGTCTACCTCCTCTTGGAAGTTGACTGGACATCTGAGTACCATTCCAGGGGGTACCCAGATATAGCTTAATGTTTCAAAACCTTTTTATGTGTCTTTTAGGGTGCTATGGGAACTGATGGTACACCTGGTGCCAAAGGCCCCACAGTAAGTAACTGCGTTTATGCCACACGAAGTTCAAAGGATGCAATTCTTTGGAGAGTGGCCATAAGTTACTTCTTAGGTGTCTGCTGATCATGTCACTCTTGCTGTCTGACAGGGCTCAGCCGGTACCTCTGGTCCTCCTGGCTTGATAGGGCCCCCTGGATCTCCTGGCCCTCAGGGTAGCACTGGACCTCAGGGAATTCGAGGACAACCGGTAATATCATCATTGGAAACAACTGCCATACTTTAGTCTAGTCCAACCAAGAGGGCCTAGAGAAATAACAAGTACTTAGGAAGAATGAAAAGGAGACCATATGGCATCCAAATGAGGGAAATGAAGACTGGAATGGTTGTAAGGGGAAAGCCAGAAGTCGATGTTGATTTGGATGTTTAGGTTTTAAGCCAAAGGTTAGATTTTAAGTTGAACATTGCAATATGTAAATTCTGGTGTGTTAAAAACTCTTAATGTCATGAAATAGTAACTTCATGGTACACCTCACAGAATTTCATAAGTAGCTGAAAAAGTCAATGTAATGGAAATGTTTTATAAGCCAATGAGAATAAACATGGAGGAATAATAGGAATTTATAATAATGATTGGCTAAAATTGGGTTTAAGAGCTATTTCTTGAGAGCTCTTCTTGATGAGTTATTCCAACATATTGTTTACATTGAGTGAGTCTCTATTATATTTTATAGAAATATTAGGAAACATATTGTGATGAGTCCATTGAAATAAATATATTAAAAACTTGTGCTTAAACAACTTTTATCCTAGTATATAAGAATAAAAACTTTCATAAAAAAGAATAAAAACTTTCTTACTACTTATTTAAACAAATATTTTAGATTCTGTTCTAAATGGTGTGGTTATGCTAATAAAGGCTTTCTAAATGCTAATGAGAAATTTCTCAGTGTATGAATGTTGCTGATATGTCACAATTGATTTTTATCATGTTCTGAATTTGGCAATTTAGTTCCTGCAATTAATGTTCTAAGACATATTTACAAAACAGTAGAACAGTCTACAAATAACTCTATCTGAAGTTTCCAAATTTTCAGGAAATAGAACATAACCATAAAATTATTTTCATTTTGTGTAAAGAAGTCTCTATCCTAAAATAAACGTGTAATAATGTTACCAAGGAAATTATCATTGTTAGTCCTAATTTTAATGATCATATTTGAATAACTTAACAGTACTAATTTTAGTAATATCTGTGATAAAACCCATATTTTTAAAAATAAATTTCTTCTAGGTCAATGTAAAGTGAACTACTAAATTATACTAATTTTATAAAAATTAACATATAGTCTACAATATTTACAAAATTTTAAAAAATGATTATATTGTAATACTAATGCAATGCAGACTTAGTGGCTGAAGAATGTTAAGGTCTAGGCACTGCAATTGCTTAGAGCGGGTTGGTGAGATGCCTGCTGTCTCTCAGTATAAACCATTGGTATTTATTTTAGGGTGATCCAGGAGTTCCAGGTTTCAAAGGAGAAGCTGGCCCCAAGGGGGAACCAGTAAGTCTTCATTGTTTTCAATGATAAGAAGAGCATAAATGCTGTCTGGAAGTGTACAGCTCAAAAAGCCCAAGTCTTTAAAATAACTGGGAATTATAATAGCTTGGGATGAAAATACTTTAATCATTTAATATACTTTAAACTCTGTGACTTCATTAAAGGAGCCTTCCAAATATCACCCAAATGACTCTTTATGGTAACCAGCATTCTGTTTTTGACAGGGGCCGCATGGTGTTCAGGGTCCGATTGGCCCACCGGGTGAAGAAGGCAAAAGAGGTCCTCGAGGTGACCCAGGAACAGTTGGTCCTCCAGGCCCAATGGGAGAAAGGGTACATTTGAGTAATAAAATGCATTCGTAGAGAAAGTGCGTGACTATATTTGGGGATAAACAGGAAAACTAAAGAAGTTAAGATATATGCTGCAGGTAGTTTAATAGTGTTGTCTGTCTGTGAAGAGGACCAACTGTCTAGTCTTTCTTCATTTATTTGTTCAGCAAATATTAATTGAGTGACTGCTCCATGCCCTTTGGAGCTTTTGGGCTTGGATTATATCAGTAAACAGAAAGCAGTTGTCCCAGTACTCACGTGGGTTAGTAAACAATAGTTCATCTCAATGGAGAGGTAAACAATTAGCAAGTCAACAGGTAAATGGAAGCACATTCCATTGGTAAATGGAAACACAGGTAAATGGAAACGCATTCACACACTGTAATAAGTAAGGGCCATGTCCATTTATTAAACAATGGGAAGACATGGTGGGTACATGACAGTGCTGCAAAGTTATATTAAGTGGCTAGGAAGTAGGGTCCTCTTAGAAGATAGTGTTTGGCAGACACCCAGTGAGGGAGAAAGAACATTATTAGCACATGAGAAAATAACTGCTAAGCCAGGAGGGTCAGAAAGGACTTGGTAATACTGCTTAAAGATGAGAAGAGACTTCTGTGATTGGTGTGCAATGAAGCAGATTGGAATGGACAATAATCTCAGATTCATGTAGAGCTTTGGAGGATGCCAGCGGCTTCTAATATAAGACAACATTAGTGCATGTTATTGTGACATTTTGATTTCAGCATATGGCTATTTGGCTGTCATGTGTACGTATTGGTTCTTCTCTGTTTGATTTTATAGTGCATCATTAGGGTATGCTTGTATTTGAAGAATTATCTGGTGCAGTTCTTGCATAGTCTTTTAAATTCAAAATTAATCCTGACTAGTCAGATTCTTTCGTTGTACTTTCCTATTGCTATGTGGGCTTGATCACAGCTCCTAAAAACTTACGGTACTAACAATACAAATTATTCACTATACTGCAAAGCTGTCAACAGCAGTTAAGAACACATTTGGTCTTTTGTAGGGTGCTCCTGGCAATCGTGGGTTTCCAGGCTCAGATGGTTTACCTGGCCCGAAGGTGAGATCACTCCACCAATGAGGTGCTCGTAGACGAGCTGCTCTGAGACTCCGTTTTCCAGTGTGGGGTTGTCTATAGCTCTGGTTCAGGTCCAGCAAGATGGTGGATGCAGATGTCAGGCCTGGCCCCAAACATTTCTTGTGTAATGTTTTTGAATCAAAAGGTCTAAAAGAGAAAGATAATGATTTGAAGAATATGGGAGCTTGTTTTCAATTTCTTCAGGGACAATCTGAGAACAAAAACTTATAGACACTTACTTTAGCTAATGTAGCATATATCCTTTAGTTGGAAGTTTAGACATTTTCGAAATACTACTTGTAAAAAATTCTAAATTAGTGGAGTGAGGCTGTAGCTAGAGGTTTCATTAGTTAATGATGGAAAATTAAAGCAATTATTTACAGGGAATTGAAATGAGAACAAGATGTGCAGGCATACAGTTTTCAAACAATTGTCTTCCTCCTTGATGGAATATTGTATATCCGGGTGGAATTAGGAAGTGAGAGTTTAACCCCTGCTTGCTTTTGTTACTTACCTTTGATCCTGACTCGTCTGCTGTGTTTTGGAACAGGGTGCTCAAGGAGAGCGCGGCCCTGTCGGTTCCTCAGGACCCAAAGGGGGCCAGGGAGACCCAGGGCGTCCAGGCGAACCTGGCCTTCCAGGTGCTCGGGTAAGAACATTGCAGCTGCCCACTACCTCGACCAAAAGAAATCCTCTTGAGCATGTGTTGAAGGTTTTTAATCTTTTTTTAAATTTAGCTCATTCACAGCTGGGAAAATTTTGTTTTGCTTTATTTTTATGGTTTTGGCCCTATTTGTTATTTTGAAAATACCAGTTTGTTATTTTTGTCATGCCGATAAAGCACTGTATCTTCCAGTCTGCCTTTCTCAAAGGGCTGTGTATTAATCGCGTTATCACTTGATGAGTATAAAATCTCCTGTTGGTTCATTTTTATATATTTTTTTTATTTCTTGCTGAAACAGCTTGTTTGGTCTTTGGTACAGACAATTCCTGAGCTTAATTTTATTTTTTGTTTTTCTTCCCTTCATTTATTATTTTAAAGAGAAAATTTTATTTTATTTTATGCTTTGGGTACCGAGAGTCAAACTCAGGACCTTGCTCTTGCCAGGCAGGTGCTGTGCTACTGAGCTATATCACTGGCCTAATTTTAATAAGAGTCATGTGAAAATTTATGTGGACTAGAGAATTGCTGTTATATTCAGTTGCCAACAGCACAATATGAGTTTTCCTCTTTAGAATCTGTACTTCAGTGGCCAATGACCAACAGAATCACAGTTGCTTTTAATTTTCAGGGTCTGACAGGAAATCCTGGTGTTCAAGGTCCTGAAGGAAAACTTGGACCTTTGGTAAGTGATCTAAACAACAATCATCCTTAATATATTTAACTGGCATTTAATGTAAATGATATTTATTTGAGGTTAATATTTTTGGCTATGTGGATACTGAGAATGTTTACATACTTATAATACCCCTTGGTTGCAAATTATTAAGGTCTGTATATTTTCAAATTAACCAAAATAGCCGGGCATGGTGGTGCATGCCTGTAATCCCAGCACTTGGGAGGCTGAGGCAGGAGGATCATTGTGAATTTGAGACCAGCCTGGGCTACAAAGTGAGCTCAAGGCCAGCCTGAACTGTATAGTGAGACCCTGTCTCAAAGAGACAAAAAATAAATTTAAAAAAGCCAAATGAACCAAAATATAGATCAAATTTTATTAACATGTATGTTTGAGATTAAAATTGCCTTGGTGAAAAAGTTTACACGGTGAATTTCAATATTGGTGGAATTCGCCTGTTCATATTCTTATTTCTGGAGATCCAGTTTTACATATGTAAGTGATAAATAAGAATGAATTTTGACAGCTTATATACTCTAAGCCCATTCCTAATATTACAAGATGATGTTGAATAAATGAAAGAAGAAGATTCCCCTTGTTACGAGAGTTCCAGGAAATGTGAACACTAAGTTTATGAACAGAGTAAGAATAGAATCTCTGTTCCATGTACTCAGTGTACTTATCCAGCTGTTCTGACTCACTAACATTAAAACACAGGAACATTTAAAAGTTATGTAACTTTCATCATAAGCAAAGGCAAGTGCCAGCTTACGTCATGTGCAGAGAACTTCTGCACTGCGCGACTCCCCTGACTCTGTCTGTCCTGTAGGGTGCTCCAGGGGAAGATGGCCGACCGGGTCCTCCAGGCTCCATAGGCATCAGAGGGCAGCCTGGGAGTATGGGTCTTCCAGGCCCCAAAGGTAGCAGTGTGAGTATGGCGTGAAACGTTCACTGTCTCATGGGAATCCTCATGTGGGGACCAAGGTATGTTCCCAGCAAATTGGTTGAAGTTTGGAATAGCTTCACTTTATTCTTTAGGGTGACCCTGGAAAACCTGGAGAAGCAGGGAATGCTGGTGTTCCTGGGCAGAGGGTAATTATTCGTTTTCTACTAAAGAAAAAAAAAAAGAAATTATTCAAGTTCTCACAACTTCACCTCACAAATGACCTCTTTGACAACAGGGAGCACCTGGAAAAGATGGAGAAGTTGGTCCTTCTGGTCCCGTTGGCCCCCCGGTATGTGACCTTTCAGGGATAATCTTTTTACGTTGCATTGCTTAGTTACGTTTGTCCAAGATTTTACTTATGAAGAGATTGCAGGGGAAGTGAATGAGAATGCATAGGGCTGAAGAATTTTAGTTGTATCTCTACATTGGAATCTTTGTAATCTTGTGATTTCTGCCTTTTTCAACAAAATGATTGGTCTGTTCATTTTAAGCTTTTAAACTATGTGATGGCAAAGGTCGCCTCACTATCTTTACATGTCATAGTTGAAGAATATATTCACTGAGGAAAATATGCTTTGACAAATAAATTTTCTGCAGTGTATTTCATTGTAGGAAGTGGTGATTTTGCAGAGATCTGAATAAAATCTGTGCTTGGGGACATGGGGAAAAGGGAGGAATGGGAAATTAAAAGGACCAAGTTTGGATACGTATTTGTACCAATTTAGTTGCACTGCAAACATATACCAGAAAAAGATAGTTACATGCTGAATTACACCTACCTTTTTCCAATAATGCATCTCATAAAAATTTCTTAAGCTGGCTTTTCTTGAAGGAGTAGAAAGGAATAATATTTATCTTTTGAGATTATGTTTTCATCCTGGGATTTTAAAATTGTTTATCAAAAATATTTTGGCATGTTTGTTGCTTTAGGGTGGAGTAGTTTAACAATATCTTTCCAAAATGTTAACTTTGCTTTCATTAATCATTTGGGGCTTGAAAAGTTAGTTCCTGCTTATGCCACTTAGAAATAAACTACAGTAGAAATTATTCCCTTTTAGATTAGATACCTTAATGTAATAGGGTTTTCGATACTTAATTTATTCAATTTCCTTATAATTTTACTGTTAGATCCAGACACTTTATGTTTGGATCAAAAACTGAATACATCCTGTAGGACTCTTCCTCTCTTTAGAAGATATTTTCTTTTTTTTTTTTTTTTGGGTTTTTCTCCGGTACTGGGAACCGAACTCATGACCTTGCGTTTGCCAGGCAGGTGCTTTGCCTCTGAGCTAAATCCCCAGCCCCAGAAGATATTTTCTTGCCAGCATGGACTTCAAATAATACCATTAAGTATTTTTTAATAGTTTATTATCTGGTTGCAGTGGAAATATGTTATTGGAAGAAATACAGAGGTATCAATACTTCTAGTGGTTCACACAAACAGGAAGCGGAAATAAAAGTGTCACTGTATTTATGGTTTTCTTTCGTTCATGACTTAGGGTCTAGCTGGAGAAAGGGGAGAACAGGGGCCTCCAGGGCCCACCGGATTTCAGGTATGTGCTAATTCAGGTTCCATTTCATCATCCAGCAAATATCTTCACAAACTGTAGAAACATAAGTGTGAAATTCTCAAATTTCCAAAAAAAAAGTCATCCTTCTTTTAATAGTAAGATAGATATTTGGATAGATATCAAATATTTTGGTTCAAAGAAAAGGAATGGATTTCCCCTGAAAAAACTGATCAAACACAAAATTATTTTTTTTTGTTGTTGTTTTTTTTTTTTGTTTGTTTTTTTTTTGGTTTTTGGTTTTTCTCCGGTACCGGGAACTGAACTCACGACCTTGCGCTTGCTAGGCAGGCGCTTTGCCACTGAGCTAAATCCCCAGCCCAAACACAAAATTATTAACAAATTAAAAGTAACAAAAATTTCCCATATCTAAATAATGCTCAATTTAGTAACTGTTTTAAAAATTTATCTAGCTTTATTGGCACAGTCACTAGAATTTCTTCTCGGACAAATTTTCATGATTTATCTGCACATATTTACATTATAGTATTTAATAGCATAAATAATCATAATTTGTGATAAGACTTCAGAACTGATTTCCAGTAATATTTAGTAATCTCAAGTACTGTCCTCAGAGCATGAAAATTCTGCAGACATGAAGAACTTACTGTCATATTCATCTTTTATTTTTTGCTAAATTGTTTGCAAGTTAAGGATGTCTAGCCCTGCAAATTAATGAGCTCCTTTGTTTTCTTACAAGCAGTATTCTTAACGTGTGTGAATATTTTTTTTCTTGAAGATTTGCTTAACATGGCTACACAATATCTTTTGCTATAGTCATAGAGACTCGATGTATTGTAAAAGGTGAACGCTTCACATTGGTAGCCTATTTAAACTTTTACAGATTCACAGTTTATTTCCTTTCTTCCATTTTAGGGACTTCCTGGGCCTCCAGGACCTCCTGGGGAAGGTGGAAAGCTAGGAGATCAAGTAAGTTTTTAAATAATAATAATAGCTGAAAATATCACTCTTGATGAGTGGATTTCTTTGAATATGTTACCTTTTTGAACACTCACAGAATAACCCTATGTTCTGTGCACTGTTATTATCACCATTTAACAATGAGGACATCAAGGAGGCACATAGATGTTAGATACCTTTCCAAAAGTCGTAGATGATATGATCTGAAGCCAGTCTCTCTGTTTCTCAAGGCTGTGTTCTTGATCACTAAATACCGATATTCCTCCTTTGAAGACCTACGCATGTAACGACTGTTCAGACTTAACCATCGAGGCACGCTGTTTCGACTTAGGCCCCATCTTTTTTTTGTACAGTTCTGTACATCTTGCTGATAGAGACACAGTGTCTTTTTTTGATACAATACACTTTGTTTATACAGTACTTTTTGCTGATTGTACTGTGCAGTACCGTAATGTAGTTTTATGTTCTGTTATACTTTGCAGTATTGTATATAAGAGTTATGCAAAGAAAATCAAAGTCAAGCTCTTTGAGATTTCCTTTAACCATTTCTTTATTTTGAATATTATAATGTACATACCATACACAGTTCCTCATTTAGTGATGTATTCATTTAGTGACTTAGTCACGGGAATGGATCTCGATCGCTAAATAAAGAATGCCTGTAGCCTACTGATTTTAGGGACATTCACTAAGTGTGTTGTACAAATAAACATAGTGTTCATAAAAAGACAAATGTCTTCAAAATATATATTATTTCTATGATGTCTGATACTAGTGAAAAATAAACTGCCTGACAGTTTTTGGATAATGAGGCGAAACAATATCTATGAGGTTTTGTATTTACAGAGTCTGCCAAAAAATGTATACACACTTCAGGAAAAGAAAAACTTGTATAAATATTTTAATACTAACTTTATTGAGACATCATGAGATTAATGCACGTTACCTGTGGCCTCTACAATTACAAGAGATTTTCAGAGTGGTGGCCATCAGCTTCCAGACATTTACTGGTATGGATTGCTGCCTGGACAACCGCGGTCACTGAGATTGCTGCACGTGCATTTTCAGTGTCTTCCCTAACGGCCGGCAGTGTAGCGGTTTTCTGTGATATGCAGCATGCTCCCGGATCCCCAGTACAAAGTAACACCATCTGTGGGAAATAGCATCATGCTATTTTTCTCTTCCTGAAGTGTGTTTACATTTTTTGGCAGACTTTTCATATGACAACCTCATATGTGAGTGTGTGAGGTTGCTTGTTTTGCCCCAATAACAAGCCCCCCGAAAATAACCCAAAAAATAAAAACAAAAACCATGGTTTGCATTTTGATTCAGAAGGCAGTGATTTGGAGCGTGATCTTAGGGAACCTGTTGATCACCTATAATACAGGCAGAACAGCTGTACCAAACGCCCAGAAAAATTTATTGGTGCAGTCTTTCTATTGGGATCATTTCTAAGGACTGTTTGTGCCCATGAGTTCCTTAGGTGGTAATAAAACCAATGCACTTGCAGTTAGATAAGTCATCAGATATAAGCAAACTCTTTAGAAGTGAAGTTACCTTTGAAACTTATGCAGAAATGTTTCATATCAGATGGATGCACGTATTCCCTCAAGGGTTACATAAGCACTTCTAAACAGCAGTAACCAAATGAACAATTAATTATCACTCTTATTCTTGGCTCTGTGATTGTTTTTTGTTTAATTTCTGTCTTATACTCCTGGCTAGTAAGCTTTCCTACATACTTTATATGTCTTTCTATCCTCTAAGGTATTTAGTGCAGAGGGGGACAGAGCAGTGACTCCACGAACACCAGTCTCACTGTCAAGGATATTTGGCATTCCTAATGATCTTTGCAAAGTTGAGCACATTCATGTTTCTGTGATCTATCTTAGTGTAGTATTTTAGTTTCACTGGTCGCTTGCAGTGATCTGCAGAAGCTCCTTCATTGTGGAGCCAAAATTACCAGCAGTATCAGCTGTGAGATCAATGTAGCCTTGAGGAGTTTGTGGAAGCAGCTAAGACACCAGGAAAGGGCATGTGAGGAAACAGAGGAGTAGAGGCCTTATTATTTGCTGAAGATCGCATCTGGATTACATGTGTTTTGCCATCATGATTACTGATGAGCACTTTCTGTATCATTGCTCTACCACAAGATATCCTGGGTTTTCTGAATAATATCCACCCCTGCCTTTTCTGACCTGTGAGGGATCAATATTGCCTGCACCCATCTGATGTGAGGATTTGTTGGTGGTTGCTGAGTTTTACTTAAAGTTATTGGAGATAATAAATTCATTTCATTCTTGTTTGAGTGATTCACTTGTGCAATATCGCTCATCAAATATTTGCTGACCATTCTTGGGCCTTGCTCCTATATAACTCCTATATAGGAGTAGAGAGAGAAAAATCGAAGATGGTTACAATCATAACATGTGCTCCATGCTATAAGCAGACACTTTCCCTATGAAGCAGAAAGGATGCACCTAATTCAGAGGTGAGGGCGTAAGAAAAGCTTCCCAGGTAAGGTGTTACGCTGTGTGGGATCTGAAGGATGGATAGTGGCTAAAGTGGAGAAAGAGAAGAAAATACTCTAGGAAATAGGGACAGCAGGTGCAAAGGCTTGCAGACTGATTTACCACCCTGAGAATGTTCAGGACGCCCAGCCTGTGGGTACAGCTTATGGACATGAGTCTGGAGCGGGCAAATTGGCGCACAGATTGCAGAAAGTCTCCATTAGGGTCTAATCTGTTCTTCTTTGGTGGGTAACGGGAAGCTGATAAAGAGCTCTTAAGTGTGAAGTCAGAGCCATCAGATTTGGAGTTGAGGAAGATCATTTCAAAAGTGAGGGCAGTCCATTTAGAGAATAAGATTGGAGTTGACTGAAGTTATCTTTCTGAAAGAGGGGAGTTTTGAATTGAAAAACATTCTTTTAGTGAAGAACACATTGAAACTTCTATGTTAGATGTGACTGTACTACTTTGAAGTCACACATCCCAGAAGAGCTCTCTGTCTATATTAGTATCCATGCTCAGTTAAATAGAATTGAACTGGTGTCGTTTGAAAGATCAGTTCTCCATTGCTATTTATATTACTTCTCTCTATGTAAACTTTATCATGGTCCCTTAGGAAATAAGAGATACTTGGAATGTATTCTACTGTCTGTAAAAAGAAGGTAATATGCTATTTTTGTGTAAAAATATTTTGCAATTTCTCATCGCCAAAAAACACAAAAAAACAAAAAAACAAAAAAAACAAAACCGGACACTCAAGTATAGTATATATTTTCTGGAAAACTATTTCTATCCAACAGGTGTGTTATTGTCTCATTTAGAAAAAATATATATTTTATTCTTCATTATTGTGGACTTATTCAACCTTATAAAGGCACACTAAAATAAATTAGATGTGTGACTTGGAAAGATTTCTAATAAATGTCTAAGATCTACCTCAATGCTTTTCTCCCATCTCTTAAAAATGTATTTACAGGGTGTTCCTGGAGACCCTGGAGCTGTTGGCCCCTTAGGACCTCGAGTAAGTGCTTTCTGTTTCATGATTAATTTTGTTTACCACTGGCTTCAGTTTACAAATGCATTTTTATTAAAACAGGCTTTATTTTTAATGGTTAGATTTCTCTGCTCGATGAAAATCAATCTTATGACAAATAGTCCTGCGAAACTAGCATATTCTGTCTTCATACTCATTTCTTAGAGCTAAAGTAGAACAATTGAGCCACACTAGCCCCTTTCTAAATTTTTCTCTACTAGTAGCTGTTTTACAGGAACACTTTTAACTCACTCTTAGATCAAGCACTGCGATTGTTTGACATTCCAATGTTATACTAGGGAGAGCGAGGAAATCCTGGGGAGAGAGGAGAACCAGGGATCACCGGGCTCCCTGGCGAGAAGGGTATGGCTGGAGGACACGGTCCTGATGGCCCAAAGGTAAGTAGATACTGAACTCAGTGTTCTCGGCTGCTCTTAAACTATTGCTATCAGCACACTGTGTTATCAGAATGCACTTCTCTTGCTTTTTCAAGACAACTTGATTATATCATTTTTATTCAACAGATATTTAATAAGTGGTGTTTCTATGTCTTTGTAACCGAAGAGTGAACTGCAAAGAAATCTTTTCTGTGCTGGGGATCATGCTCCAGAACATATTATCATCCATTCCAAGACACAAACACATTTTTAATTCAATTATACCTGCCCCACTAAAGCAGCAATTTCACATGGTCTGGTCCTTACTGTGTTGGTATGGTCACTATTGTTTGTTTCTCTTAGGGCAGTCCTGGTCCAACAGGGACGGTGGGAGACACAGGTCCTCCAGGTCTCCAAGGCATGCCCGGAGAGAGAGGCATTGCAGGAACTCCAGGTCCCAAGGGTGACCGAGTAAGTCTGTGCAATCATTCCTGTATTTTTCCCGTTTCCCTCTGTAGACTTTCTACTGATAATGGTTTCTCGAATAAGCCCTTCCTCCTACCATCCCAGGTCAAGAGTCACTCATTTACTCCTGCATGCATGCACGTATGCATTCATTCATTCTTGTAATAAACATTGATCAAGAAAATGCACATCAGGTTCTGTCCTAGGCTTGAGGGGACACAGGTAAGAAGACAAATCCTGGCCTGTATGGTGCTTCCTTGTAAGTGTAAGAGATGATTAAAGAAATAAATGGTACTTCTTGTGTTTTCCTAGGGTGGCATAGGAGAAAAGGGTGCCGAGGGCACAGCTGGAAATGATGGAGCAAGAGTAAGTGAGAGCATGATTTTCTAGCTGGGCTAGGAAACATGAACTTTTTTCTCAAAGAAAAAATTAATCATATTTCCTTAGTGGTCAGGACTTAGAGGATGATGGAGTTGAGATTTGATGTGGCCCAAGCGTGGATACTTATTTTGCCTGTCCTGAATTACCAAAAGGCAAAAAGTAAAGTCATTGCTGAAGGAAGGAAATAAAACACAAGCTTAACGAGCCCACAGAATGGTGCTTGAAGGTGTGGGGTCCCTCATTATCCTTCTCTCTCCTCTTTTTATGTCCAATTACCATTTCCATTAAAATGTCGATCGAATGCACCAGCAAGTGGAGGTTTATAGTAGGCAAAGTTGTAATAAGTGTTTCTCAGTACACTGGATGTTAAGGATGAGAAAATCAGTGCTCAGGGATCAGTCTTAATGTGTTCATCAATAAAGGGGCTGAATACATACAGATCAGGAAGGATGGTTCATGAAAACATTGGTCCGTGTCTTGGTAGAAGTTGATATTTTACAACTAAGGTACTCAGAATTAGAATGCACACTTGCAGTTCCAAGGACAGTTAGACTAGAAGGACATGAATTATTTGCTCACTTGCTTTGGTGTGACTGGGCAGTAGCACTCTTTTTCATTCCAAAAAGTTGTAGAAAAGAAAATGTTTCAGCACAATTTCACTATTTAAAATAAAAAGAATGTTATTTTCTATTATGTTTTAAGAAATGTTATAAAATAAAACAGCCTCATTTTAATATTACTTAAATTTTGTAATAGATGTCAGCAAAACTAAATGGACTAAGAAAAGATATGGTTGAAGACACATCAATTTAGCACTAATGTTTGAAGACAGTTTTCTGAAAGTAGGAATTCAGTTGGATGGAAGAGGTTAAAATATTTGCAGAGACAATCTAATAAAACAGTTTAGAATTAGAGAGTAAAACCTTGAAAATATATGAATTATGTCATTTATTGGAAATTATGATTTGCCAAAATAGGCAAGCTCTAATAAAATAGTCTCTCTGGTTTTGTTTGTTTGCTCTTACTTGGACATGCCTGTAGATTATTCTCCTTCACATGACCATCTTCTGTTAATTGATAGGGTCTTCCTGGTCCCTTGGGCCCTCCAGGTCCTGCCGGTCCCACTGGAGAAAAGGTAAGTCACAAGTTGTTATTTTGTGAAATCAAAATCATAGGGCCTCAATTTTGGTTTTTATGCTAAGTTTTGTCATTTTGTCTTTCTTAACATGTGGTACCTGAGATAGATCGTCTTAGGGTTCTTATCAACTATTGTCTCTACCTGGTCCCTACTGGCCTATAATTACATTATGTTTTGGGTGAATAACTATCAAAATTCTCTTTGTAGGGTGAACCTGGTCCTCGAGGTTTAGTTGGTCCTCCTGGCTCCCGTGGTAATCCTGTAAGTGACACAATATTTTGATGTTCTGTAGTGTGAGACTGAGTAATAAAATAATTCATCATTTTGTTTATTGGTCTATCTATCATCTATCATTTTTCTATCTATTTATCTATTATCTTTCTTCCTCTCTTTCTTCATTCCCTTCCCTCTCTTGCCTTGCCTTCCCCTCCCCTCCCCTCTTTTCCCATTCCCTTCCCTTCCTTCCCTTCCCTTCCCTTCCCTTCCCTTCCCTTCCCTTCCCTTTCCTTCTATCTAATTTCCATGCCTATTGGTTTAGCCCAGTGGTGGCAAACCTATGGCACGTGCCACAGAGGACTGTTCATATCCTTGAAAACTAAAAGGCTCGCCATCACTGGTTTAGGCTATTAATAACTTCTTTGTTTTCAAGTTTTGCCTTTCCAAGTAAATTTTAAAAAATTATCAACTACATAGTTTATGAAGTGTAGGTAAGCAGCTTATTTACAATGTAATTAAGAAGTTGCTTTGAGATGTCTGATGCTGAAGTTTTATGACCTACATCTTTTTATCACGTTTAGGGATCTTCCTCAAGCGATGTGTCTGATTTCTTTTTACATATACATTTCCAGTGATATCAAATTTACACAACTCTATTTTAATATATTGTTCTTGTTTAGAATAACATGCTAAATCTTCATTAATTTTTGTCTTCTCTCAGGGTTCTCGTGGTGAAAATGGCCCAACTGGGGCTGTTGGTTTTGCTGGACCCCAGGTATAATTTTCAAATCTCCCTAATTTAAAAATGTGCATGCTTCTTGTGATAGCAATGAGTTTAAGTATCACTGCAATATGTTTTGAAAGTGTTTGAAGATTCTGGAAACTTCACAGTTTTCTAGGCATTATTCTCATCTTTGTACATTTTTTCATAGATTGGCATTGGAATTGATGAGTTTGCAATATTTGAGATGATGTAGTTATTTGCATGATAAAAATATGTTGGAATACCTTACATTTTTCAAATGGTCTTCAAAGATCTCATCAAGTTTTGTTTTCTTCCAGTATACTTTAATGCTGATTACAAAGCCTCATTTGACATTGTATGGCCAAACGATTTAAAATAATTACTGTGAGATAGTTTATGTGTAAGACTCAATGAATGGTCATTTGTACCACTGTATACAGGGTCCTGATGGACAGCCTGGAGTAAAGGGTGAGCCTGGAGAGCCGGGACAGAAGGGGGACACTGGGTCTCCTGGACCACAAGGACTAGCAGGGTCCCCTGGTCCTCATGTAAGTTAAAAGAAAGAAAAGGGTGGCTTGTCCAGTGCCCAGGTTGGGGTGTATGTTCCACCTGTTTTGCTTTACTATAGTGTTTCTTTTTCATTTTTTCTATTTAGGGTCCTATGGGTGTTCCTGGATTAAAAGGTGGTCGAGGAACCCAAGGCCCACCTGTAAGTAGGTTTGACATTCTGGGTATTATGTGTGGCTAGTTTCAGATGGTTAGGACTTCCTAGCCATGTAAAAGTTTATCTTTGTCTAAAGCTGTAATAATGAATGTGTATATATATAATGAATATATATACATAAAATGAATATATATATATAAAATCTCCATTATATTGCAGAACAAAATATACCTAATTTAGATGGAGGTCTGGGTTAAAATCAGTTTTGTAAGGGGCTGGGGATTTAGCTCAGTGGCACAGCGCCTGCCTGGCAAGCACGAGATCCTGACTTCGATTTCTGGTACCTGAAAACAAAGAAACAACAAACAAAAAATCAGTTATGTAGTCTTAAAGAGCCAGATACTTTGTATATGACATAAATAATATGCCACCTCTGTAAAATAATACATGAATAATGTGAAAGTATTTTATATAATTTGTTATATTAATTATTTGTGTAATATTAACCCTACTTGATTATGTTCAAGATAAATGAAAAGTGGAAAAATAGAGCCCTTCCCACTAATTCATCTGGATTCTTTCTCAAAATCACAGGATGCATAAGGAGAGAACTATATGGCTACGGTGTAGAGGGGAATCTATCCTCTTAAATCTTCCTGTGGTGGGGGGGATTGATAGATATCTGTAAAATACATATAATCATTAATATTATTTAAAATTGCTTCTATGGTATTATATTCCTAGGGTGCTACTGGATTTCCTGGTTCTGCTGGTCGAGTTGGACCTCCCGGCCCTGCTGTAAGTGAACTTAGTGATTTAACTCATCAGTAATGGAGTAAATCTCATTCACACACACACACATACACACACACACACACACACACACACACAGAGATATCATTTATTATTTTTATTTAACCTCTTATGGCTTGTTTTCCGGTTCTATGGTTTTTATTACAATAATACATACCAGTATTTCATCAAAGAAAATTTGATCATCCAGTATATTTTTGAGGAAATTATTTGCAGGTCCTGTTTACCCTTGCTGTTTGCTGATTATTCTATTCGGTACTAAATACTACTACTAGTAGCTTTGATACTAATACTAATAATCATTGTCTTCAGCTAGGAAGCATCTCTGAAACATTCTTTAATAACTGTCATTCTTTTAGTATGAGATTAGGTCACACAGAATAAAATATTATCCTCTGAGAGCTGGAACAGAGTCTTAAATAAATTTGAAAATTCGAATTAATTTCCCAACTCTTTTCATAATGACTCAAAGGGTTGTCTGCAGATGATGTTTAAATTGTCTCCTGGGGAATGAATCTGCAGCTGTGGTTTCTTTTGTTTAAATATATTCAATGACTGATTATCTTTCAGGAAAAATGAACCTGAAAGACTTGGCAACCTGCATCTGAGGCAGAGCCCACTGAGTTGATCTTTCTCAATTGGCTTCTGCTTTGCCCGTCTGGGTATTTCTTTCTGTGTTATACTAGGGAGCTCCAGGA
This sequence comes from Chinchilla lanigera, assembly GCF_000276665.1. Taxonomy (NCBI): domain Eukaryota; kingdom Metazoa; phylum Chordata; class Mammalia; order Rodentia; family Chinchillidae; genus Chinchilla; species Chinchilla lanigera. The sequence continues at coordinate 9,686,979 of NW_004955403.1, forward strand.
CCTGCTGGGCCCATAGGGGAGCCTGGGAAGGAGGGACCTCCAGGTCTTCGTGGGGACCCTGGCTCTCATGGGCGAGTGGGAGATCGAGGACCAGCTGGCCCCCCTGGTGGCCCAGGAGACAAAGGAGACCCAGGAGAAGATGGACAACCTGTAAGTCTGGCATCTTAGTTATAGACCATCTGCAGTTATGTGCAACTTGTAACACCTAATAATCACCACCACAAAGAAACTGTTCAAATATTATTCTGGGCTCATTTCTGAATCCTTGATGTACAGTATGTTCTATAGACTTTTTATTTAAACATCTCTGCACTAGAAAAAATATATGAATAAATATTTTTAAAAAAACAGGAACGGATATAGTTTCCAAAAACTAAACCAAGTAAATTCCTTGTTAAATGTCTATATACAAAAATTTAAATATTTTTTATGTTTGAATATTAAGCTAATGCTTCAAATATTAATGTATTTAGATGGATGATATTTATTTTCTTCATTTGAAATTCTATCTTTTTTTGGGGGGATTTGAGTTTGAGACAGTCTCATATGTAGCCCAGGCTGGCATCAAACTTCACATATACCTGCCTCAGCCTCCCAGGTACTAGGATTACAGCTGTGCACGCTTATCTCATTTTTTAAAAGGAAGAAACTGATTTCTTTGCAAAGCTACCTCTTTGTTCAGTCAGTATTCACATTATTCTTCAAGTTCCTTTCAGACTCATGAGCTGTTTTTACCTTTACATAACTTTAGAAGCTCCATGTAGATTATAATTTATGACTGCTCCTATAGAACAGGGTTTTGTGAAACAAGTAACTTTTTTCATGCCAAAAATCTTGTCCAGCTGGAATCACCCTAAAATAATTTTGCTTGGATACAATTTTCCTCTGCAGAATTTTTAATTATAGTTTATTATCAACATTAGGGTCCAGATGGTCCCCCTGGTCCAGCTGGAACCACTGGGCAAAGAGGGATTGTTGGCATGCCTGGACAGCGTGGTGAGCGAGGCATGCCCGGCCTGCCAGGCCCAGCGGTAAGTGGCTGCTCTGGTCAATATTTCGTCTGACTTGTACAGTATAATTTGTAAAGAGATAATTGATTTTTGCATGATAGATAAAGGTAAGCGGTCTTGAGCTGACATAAAATCTGAATCCCTTAAAAACTTTTTGATCTTAAATATCAAATCTTGAACTACCTTGTTAAATCTTTGAAAAACAATGTATTTGTTTAACCCTAGGGCTCGAGAAGTAGGCAAATAAACTTTTGGTGATTCTTAAATCTTTCTTCAAAGACTAAGGAGATCCATGGAGCTAGAGAGGGAAGCTAATCTCCTGGTGAGGAGGCAGTGTCTTTTAAAATAAACATGCTTAACAAAAACAACCATATTTCACAGCAAACCATCAAAGCCAAGAAGTAGTTGAGACACAGTAATATTAGAGGTGACTGTGGGGTGAACGGTAAAGGACTTTGTAGGTAATCTCCTGTTCCCTGGGGGTGTCCTGGAGAATCTCATGATCTTTGGAATACAGATGAAAATTTGATTCAATGTTAGCTTTGAACAGACTAAATTTTTATCATCAATCATTTACAGTGCTTGAGGAAAAAAAGTAATGATGTTTTTATATGAAATGTCAACAGAGAGATGCACTCTGGAAATCTCAGGACTGAGAGGAGAGACTTGTGGATAAAAATCAGAAACCAGATCATTAGGAGTTACAAGGATATCTTACTGCTGTCAGAATTCAACTAAAAATCGAAACTTAAAATCCCTCAATAGTGAGCCTGCAGTACTAGAATACAGAAATAGGAGGAGCAGGCAAAGCAAGAGTAAGAAAAAATGAGTGTATCTTAGCAGTGATGCAGAGTCCAAAGGAGCAGCTGGAACTGACTGTATGTGATTCGCACCAATACCAAATGGTTGTACACATACATGGTGCAAAAGATGCTCTTGGGCCTTTGATGTGTTAAGGGGAATGTGACAAGAAGTGGCCATACCTCTAGACAGGCATCACAGTGACATGGCTATTAGAAGACGATGAACCATTATTGCCGCAGAAGAAAGGACTTAGGTACCATTGGAGTGCATGTAGCCTTTATGGCAAAAGGCATTCTTACATTTCTGCAGAAGTGGTTGATATATTTCTACTTCAATTTCAGGGCACACCAGGAAAAGTAGGACCAACTGGTGCAACAGGAGACAAAGGTCCCCCTGGACCTGTGGGTCCCCCAGGCTCCAATGGGCCTGTGGGGGAACCTGGACCGGAAGTGAGTGCTGCCATGAGTAACTGTAACTCTCTTTGTTATCTGGGGACTGTGGGAACAATTCTTTCATTCAGAAATTGATTTAGAAATTTATGAATTGATTACATATATGACCTTGGGATTTTTTTTAGTGTTGTTCTTTGATGTGCTCTACTTCCCTAGAGAGGTGGCTAAATAACAGAATAGAGAAAAGGAAAGAAAATCGGTGTCTTTGCACTGACCTTTGTCTAGTCTGGAGCTGAGTCTTTCAGTTGACTTTGGTTTTCCAGAATTGTTTTGAAGGTGAAATGACACTTCCATTCATCTCCCTTGTTATTATTTCATTCTCTGATGGGGCATTTATCAACATTGCCAAGTTTCATGGTGGAAGGATTAATGTAACTATTATGTCTTATAAAAAGGGCAAAGCAAGAAGAGATCATTTTACCTAAATTTCACTATGAAGTCACATTATGAATGTCATGTTCCTTTAGGGTCTTTGAGAGGAAATTGGTTTTTGACAGGCAGCTTGAGAAGTTAAAGGTCAGACTACCTTTTTTACAGCTCCAGTGTGTATATCACCCAGCACTCATATTTTCTTGAAAGAAATAAGTGGTGACTTTCAGAACTGCTTCTTATCAATAATAAAAACATGGTTCTGAAGTAATCAAAATATGGAGAGAGGACTACATTTAAAGAAGTAATTTAATATTATACGATTTCAAAACATTATTTGCATAAACTCAAGAAATAAAAGTCAAAAAATGCATTTACTTGTAGTGCAAAAAATTAGCAAGAGTGTAGCTGTTGTCTATTTATTTCAAGGTATTTGAGGATACTTTCTTTTTTCAAAATAAGAGGCTGAAGTGAACAATGTAGAACATGTTAGTTTTATAAGCCATTCAAAATAACAGAATGTCAGCTTTTTTCCAACTGAGATTTATGTAAGTGATAATTTGTGCTGACACCTTTCTGACAAAGGGAATGTGATTTTTTTCATTACCAGTAAATCCATTTTTCCAACTTTATTCTTTGTAGGGTCCCGCTGGGAACGACGGCACTCCAGGACGGGATGGTGCAGTTGGGGAACGGGTAAGAACCATGTCTCTATTTTAAAAATCTAGATGCATATAAACCGGCAATACTTGTATTTTAGTATTACACTAAAAACTAGATTTCATTCTCTAGCTCTAGCGCAGTTCTGATTTTTCTGATAGTAATGAACTTTTCTGTAAGGTCATAATTTTGCAAAATCTTGTAAGTGACATGACATTTGAATGCATAACCAAAGTAACATGGTAATTTTAAAATTAAGATCAGGGCAGCAAATTGCTGTCATGCTTGGTGCAATACACAGGCTTTGGGTAAGGATACATTTGGTGAACCCCAAACTCACTTTTAAAAAGTATAATGTATATATATGGCGGAAATAGAGCCAAAACTAATGTGACCCCTAAATTTCTCTACTTCCCCTTTAAAATGAATAAGGATAGGAGCCATATGGTTTTTTAACATTATATATTCCATGAAGTATTTTGAAATTAGATCTATGTTGAACTGAAAATCTCCCCAGCTTTGTCTGAGATTCAGTCGCTTTGGCAGCTGTACTAAAAATTAAAACTTAGACACAGCACTAAGCTGAGGAAGGCAGACACCATTTCTTCTTCCACAGTCTGCCATGGTGGAATAATCGCTTCTCCACTCCCAGGTCTCTGCACTGCAGGATGGACTGTGAGCCAGACAGACCTGAGCTGGCACACTGATTCCTTTAGTAACTGCTTATGTGATCTTCAGTACATTTTGTGAACCTGTTCTTTAAATAATTGAAGTATGATTAGTACCTAAGCCATTGGGTATTTGTATGTTAAATAACATGCTTTAAAACCTAATCATGGATAGACACTCAAGAACACCCTTGGGGTGGAAAGAAAGGAAGGAATTTGGGGGAGCCTTGGATTATGACATCTTGCACCTATTGTAACTTCAGGGTCTGCAAAGTCTCTTGGCATTGGGATTTCCCCCCCTTTATGTAGATACTATATAGGGCAGTAGTTTTCAAAGATTTTGCTAACCTACTTGCTAAAGTACTTTGGAAAATCTATGAATTTTATCCACACATTATGTTGTCCCATTTTTTAAAAATTGTAAGTGCAAATATATAACTGCAGTGGAAGTGGTTCTTAGTAAACTCGTGTGCTTTAAATGTATTTGCTTAAAAAATCTGGGAGTGGCCAGCTTAGCTTCTCCAATTTTTTTATGTGTCTATTCTTTAACCTAATTGCCAAAGCTCATCCTGGTTACCAAATTAATCAGTCAAATAAAACTCAGTTTTTGTCAGAAAATAAAGTCTGGCACTATTTTTCAAATCAGTAATTATATTCACAACATAATTGTTGATATCACAATTTTCTCACCTCTGACTTCTTAAGAAGGTAATATTTGGAGCCTTGTCACAGTTGTCTCATGAGGTTAAAGACCTCAGGAGTAGCCTTTTCCTTTCTAGGTTTCTCTTAGGATTATCCCAAGGGCATTCAGGAAATATTCTTTATTTCAGTGCCTAAAAGTATTTACTCCTTAGTGCTTAGAAGTATTTACCTTGGTAAGATTGCTTGATATGGCCTATTTTTTTTTTTTTTCACAAAATGAGAGAAGAAAGACTAATAAAGGGGAAGTGGGGAAAGACTGCTCCAAGATTAGTTTCTGAAAGAACACATACAGAGTTGAAAACCTGGAATTCAGTTTCCTCAAAAATCTCTGTGTTTTCACATACTTTGGAAAGACTGTGTATTCCAAGCACACAGACACGCAGTTTGATGACGTCTGGTTGGAGAAAGATGCTTAGGTCTGCAGGTGACCTTCCTGCACCCCAATAACCTTGGCTCTGGGTGCAACAAGGTGGAGGAAGGGGAGGGAAGAGGCCTGATACTTGGGAGAAAGAGTCTTATGTTCTTCCATTTGATTAATTAATAAATTTAGGTAAATTTTGTAAAGTCATGCATAAAATAATTTTAGAAGGCATACTTTTCATCTTATGAATACTGTGAACATAAAGGATGTGTTTGCTTTAGATTAAATGTTGAAAGAATAATATCATGGCTATTCTCATCAGGGTGATCGAGGAGACCCTGGGCCTGCAGGTCTTCCAGGCTCTTCTGGTGCCCCTGGGACTCCTGGCCCTGTGGGTGCGCCAGGAGATGCGGGACAAAGAGGAGATCCGGTAAGAAGGGAGTCGGTTATAGGCACTGGCACATTGCGTTATCAGTTGCCTGCATACGTGCACACAATTACGCATATGCCTTGGTTAAAGACTCTAAACAAAGAATGATAAACAGCCAAAGATAAACTGATACATATATTAATCTTTAAAAATATTTGGTTTTGAATGTGCATTTAAAGATCCTAATGTACTGATTTTCACTATGTAAAAATGCGGTGATTTAGAAGAAATGTAATAAATATACATTAAATTAAACAGTGTCTCTTTATCATCAACAAAGGTCATCTTCATTCAGTGAAGCCAATAAGTAAGACTGACTCTAAAATTATTTGTACTATCACATTCTTACCTATATATAGCTATTTACCATATTTCAATGAATTAGTTATAAGAATATACATAGAGACAAGAACAACCCATACACAACACATACACACACATGCACACAAGCATTCAACTTCAGGCATGTATTTTCTGACATTCTGTATCTATGTAGTATATGCATATCCTTTTATCCATGGCAACTTATATGAACCTTCTCTTCTAGGGTTCTCGAGGTCCTATAGGACCACCTGGCCAAGCTGGAAAACGAGGTTTACCAGTAAGTTGTTTTATTTCTTAACAAATACGTGTTTTCTTACATAAAATATACTTGCAAAGAAGAAGTAGGACTTAAGGTTTAGACATGGGGGAATGGGGCAAAGATAATCAATGGGTACTAAATTATATTTAGAAGCAAGAAGTTCTGGTACACTGTAGATAACAGTAATAAACTATACATTTCAAAAAGCCAGAAAAATGGCTTTTGATAATTATCACCACAAGAAAATAATAAATAAGTGAGATGATAGATACATCTGATCTAATTTAATCATTTTAAAATATATACATATATCAAAATGTCATATATTACCTTATTAATGAAGACTTTTAGAGCCACATTCCTCTTCCAAAATAATGAGGATAACAGTGCATTTCTCTCAGAGCTTTCCTACAAATTACAAAAGAATGATGCAAATCTTAGGTTTTATTTTTAACTAGACTTTCTTTGCCTAATCTTTGGTTCTTTTTGCCTCTTAGCAGTCACTTCCAGATTAATCGTTACTATACATGTGCATTAGTATTTTATGTTTATCCCTAGTGGGAAATCCAGTAGATCATATTTCTCACATCTGTAAATTGATGTCTATCTATGTTCTTGAAGAACAATTATATTCTTAAAAACATGGTCGTATTATTAAATCATTATTTTCTACTTTGATTTGAGCATGACTGGCAATGATTTCTGAGTTGCATAGCATGTTAAGTGAAAGATTTTCTAACCAGTTATAGAAACAATGTAGTTTTCTTTATTAATAAGTGAATTATAGCTAATGATCTTAATAGATGTTTTCTGGTTTAGTTTATTTTTAATTGTGAATTTTGGGGACATCTTCAAAATAAATGAACCTTTAAAATATGAAAATATTCAAGCTGATTTTGACATTTAAATTTATGTCAAAATATGTAAAGGCAAGCCAGGTGTGGTGGTGCATGACTGTCATCCCAACACTTGGGAGGCTGAGGCAGGAGGATCACCTGAGTTCCAGGCCAGCCCTGGGCTACATAGTGAGTTCCAGGTCAGCCTGGACTACATAATGAGACCCTGACTAAAAAAAAAAAAAAATAATTAAGAAAAAGGTTACCAAAGTTTAGTTTTATTTTTATTATTACAAAGATTCTACAATGTCTACCAACAAAGAAAACTAAATTTTGAAAACAAATAAGTAATCCAACACCAAAAAGGGAAAACCTTAACCCGAGAGCCAGTGGATTGGATTGTAACTGTCTTCCAAAGTTAGATTAATAGGCTTCCAAATTTCTTGGAGGTGAGCTCTAAAGACAACAGGAGCTGCCCCTATGGTAGGTAACCCTATGCCACTTATGAATTTACTGTGAACCGCTGCACCTCGGAAGCTATTTTAATTCTCTAGGACCTAAGACAAATCACAAAGTGTAAACAAACATCAGTGAAACACTCCTGAGATTGAACAGCTGATCTTCACCTCTCTTCTGCCTGAGTTTCTATTCCAAAGGAAAATTCCTCCTCATGGCTTTTTCTGTAGAGTCTGGGGGCCAGTGTCTCTGTGCTTGTGCGCAGATATGGCAGACCTGATGAGGGACACAAAGGGCTCCTTTGCTTCTCCTTTGGATGACAGTAGTAATAATATTCCGGCTTCATTTGCTTGAATTCTTGCCTAGTTCTTAATATAATCCCAACTGTCATATCCAGCTCGTTCATCTGCATTTACAAATTTAATAAATGTTTCATCCTTAGAGGAAGCAGAACAAGTTCATAAAAGTACTTTTCTGTTTTAATTTCAAAGAATCTATTTATGAGGATAATGCTTTTATATAACTATATCAACCAAATACGTCAAATATAATTTTTAAATACCTTTCCGATAGGTTACGTCAAACTCAAAAACACTTCTTTTTAGTGTAAATGTAAGAGAAACATTCGTCGCTCATCTACTGTTCCTTGGGAAAAATAGACAAAAATTCCTAGATATTTATTTACCTAAAGGTATTTATATAAGTAAATGTGTTCATCCATACAATACAGCATTCAAAATTATTGTTGTAAAGAGTTAAATTGTGCTATATTTTAATGTAAGAAAATAAGAAGTAAGAATATTTGTGCCTTGGCTTTGCTTCTAGGGACCTCAAGGACCTCGAGGTGACAAAGGTGACAATGGAGACAGAGGTGACCGCGGTCAGAAGGGTCACAGAGGCTTCACCGGTCTCCAGGGTCTTCCCGGGCCCCCTGTAAGTTGTCTCTCTAAGCGCCTTCTCTGCATGCGAACATGCACAGGTATCTTTACAAGAACACGTTTCTGTAAATACAATAGGTGGGTGTTTTTGTATTTTATTTTAATTTCAAAAGTACTAATTACCCAGTTACCAAACATAATTGCCCTTATATAGGTTGTAGTTTTATGGGGAAGAAATAAAAGCATAAAGCATTGTGCATCCTTATTCCTGCAGTGACTTTGGCCAACCCATGAGACTGCAGGGACTGATGACTTGGTAGTTTATGATGCTAAAGTCAATGCCAGCGTATTTTAAGTACTTGAAGGTGGCCCGTTACAAAAACTAAATATTTTAGTAACGTTTAAGTTTTATTCCTCCTTAGGGTCCAAATGGTGAACAAGGCAGTCCCGGAATTCCTGGTCCATTTGGTCCAAGAGTAAGTAAAAAAGATTAATGCTACAGGGCTGGGGGTATACCTCAGTGACACAGTGAGTGACTGGGAAGCACAAGCTCCTGAGTTTGATTCTCGACACCAAAAAAAAAAAAAAAAAAAAAAAAAAAAAAAAAAAAAAAAAAAAAAAAAAAAAAAAAAAAAAAGATAGAGATAAAAATTAACATCACAGATATAAATAGTAATTCCCTTGGTGACATAAGGCTAATGTACGAGTATCACGTGTGCGGTATTGAAGCTGCACTTGGCTCATGTTCTCTGAATTAGGCAGCAAATATGAGACAAACCATTCAGCAAGTAATTTTAAGTTCTTGAAATATAGGCCCACATTAAAGTCTCTCACCTAGAGTTTGTATATATTTACCTATTCATTTTCTCACTTTGGGTTAATTGAAATTTCCATTACATTTTTACTCATTTATGTTATAATTCGATCTACTCATGAAGTGGAGACAGATTGTGAAACTGGATATATTTTGTCCTTTTAAGTAATTGTGATAATTTCTCAGAATAATTTCTATCAGGATAATTTGGAAGCAAATCTCCAGGTGAAGGCAATTTTTGAGGCTTTTAGAAATTCTACATTTATATCAGTGCTGTCTCTAATATGTCATCCATGTCATAAGAAGTTGATACATGTAACTATTTAGGAAAATAGAAAAGAAATTCCAGAAAAAAGAGAAAAATCAATTAGAAAAAGTTCTGCTATGTATAAATACAGACTAAGGAAACCATACATTAAATTGAGAACAGTCGTAATGAAGATGAGTATGAAAGGATGAAATTCTATAGTATAAGAACCCACAATTTACTTATAATAAGCACTGTATCTTATGTCATTTCTGTATTCTAATTCATTGAATTTCCAACTCAGCTTACTGGAGATTGATTAGAAGAATTATTACAAAAGTAATAAAAGTGATTAGTCTATTAAAGTCATTAAGTTGTACTGGTCTCCTGTCATGGATCAGGGACAGTTCATGTATGATGAAATTACAATGTGACAAAGTGATGGAAGGTCATGTATTAGTCATCAAGAAAACGAATCAGAAATAGAAATCCTTGTCATAGCTCCACTTGTACAATCGTTCTTTGATTAGAGAGAAGCATTCCACACTTCTTTCTTCACAGAATCTAAAATACAGCCTTTGTTTTCTTTCAGGGTCCTCCAGGCCCAGTTGGTCCATCAGGCAAAGAAGGAAACCCTGGTCCGCTTGGGCCGATTGGGCCTCCCGGTGTGCGTGGCAGCGGAGGAGAAGCAGGCCCAGAGGTAAAGTCACAGGGTCTGCGTGCAGGAAATGCTGTCCGTGTGAGTAGGGGGGATTCCAGCCAATGATGTCTGTGAGGCCAGGTGGACAAGAGACTTAAGGGACCCTGAAAACAAACCTAGAATTCACACAAGACTGAACCTGCATAAGTTGCTTTTTTGGATGCTGTTCTAAATAATCTGTCAGATGTAGCTATTCATAAAAACTGTACGAAAATGTTGGCAAATGAACTATACAATATTGAAGTTTTTTTTTACTGAAAATGACTCTCAGGAGATTTCACTGAAAGCTTTTTATTAAAAATTCTAATAACTTGAACTTGGGGGTAGAAATTTGAAAAGCATCATGTACCATCCATGTGCCCGCATGCTAATACGCATGTGTTCACTGGGGACTTACGCTTCCTTCTTTGGTGTTTCTTTGTTCTTATTTACCTTATCCTCCTTATTTTATCTTTACGATACCATGAGATAAGAAATTCATTTTTTTCCATGTGGGTCCAATAGGCTTACATGTCATTTGGTCAGAAAGAATGCTTCCTTTTCTCTATGAACAGAGAACAAATTTTGAATTAGAGTACCTTTGACTTACGTGGCTTTGGATTAACTTTATTTTTGTGGTTCAGAGGTCTTTGATATAAAAAAAAATTCTTTCCCCTTGAGATTGGAATGCATTGAATCACGATGACCTTGGATAAAAATAATCTGCATCTGTATATCCACATATTCGTATTTCTATATAGCTATATATCCACATAGCCATATAGCTGTACATCTGTATAGCAATCCATCTGGGTATCTCTATAGCCGTATATCTGTTTATCTACAGATCGCTATAAAGCAAGTATTATGTGATTGACCTTTATTTATCTTAGATTCTGACAAGCAAATACGTAGACTGAGAGACAGGCAGCACTTCTTCCCTCTGGTGGGAGACAGCTTGGTAGCAGCTCTGTCTGTCTGCAAGAGGGCATAGGCCACTGGTCCCTCAGGACCATCGAATTGGAGTGTCCCATTGTAAATTCCCTCTGTACTGCATCTCACCAGTTTGGGAAAACAAAACTAAAAGCAGTGTGTGAAATATCATTCCCATTTCTTAACTAGGGTCCTCCTGGCGAGCCTGGCCCACCTGGCCCTCCGGGTCCCCCTGGACACCTTACAGCTGCTCTTGGGGATATCATGGGGCACTACGATGAGAGCATGCCAGATCCACTTCCAGAGTTTACTGAAGATCAGGCTGCTCCTGATGACAAAAACAAAACTGACCCAGGGGTGCACGCCACCCTGAAGTCGCTCAGCAGTCAGATCGAAACCATGCGCAGCCCTGATGGCTCCAGGAAGCACCCCGCCCGGACTTGCGATGACTTGAAGCTTTGCCACTCCGCCAAGCAGAGCGGTGAGTGCAGGTGGCCAGGCGGAGCGCCTTTCTCCTGGTGTTGTGCTCACAGCACGCCAAAGTGTTTCATCGGTTCTTTAATTAGTAAGTGATGTAAGAGATGGAATGGTAAGCATGCCACAGAGCTTCTAGTTTATTGGTGGAGACAGTTATGTAAACATTACCGAGCAGGATGGCATGTGCTGTAACAGGGGATATACACCACTGATAGTCTATTTTGATGGTAGTACTTCCATTTCCATTTGGAACTCCTAAATTTAAATTAGTGGCAATTTTTGTGGAGTAGAAGCAATATATCTATCTATATCTTTGTCTGAATCTATATCTATATCTGTATCTGTACCTATAGCTATATCTATATATTTATATCTAATCTGTCTATATCTACTTAAACCTATCTATTTACCTCTCAATTTTAATGTGCTAATATAAATTGTTGGCTGAGAGAACAAGAAAGCACATATTATTTCCCAAAGTTGTTTGAATGTGGAATTCCTTTCACATAACTTAATGTTCCAAGAATCACACTGTTGGAACCTGTGCCAGCAGGACTCCGTTACAGTTTAGCATGGAATAATGGTTCTGTTCTGGTTGCATAAGCATGCCTAAAGATGAACAATCATCTTGATTGTTCTCATAGCAACTGGAGAACAGATATCCTTGACCATAAGAATGAGCTGTGAAATGTTTAAGCATCTCAATTAACTTTGGAAAGACCATTGACAAGAATAGTGAAAATGTTTCTTTTGTAGAATGGGCAATGTTATTCTCAACTCTATACTTTCCATCCTCTCCCTCTTGTTTTATTTTACTTGCAACTCCTGTTTTCATAAATATATATATACATAAATCTATATTTTTATGTATTTATTTTACTGTATTTAGTACCGTATTTTGAGATATATACCACACACTGTTGTGGTATATATCTCAAAAATCTCCTTTATGTATGAAGATTTATTTTGAAAAGGGACTGATGATTTTATGTGTAGTATGCTAAATGTAATTTAGGTATACTTACTTTACTCTTAGTTTTGATAATATATTACTACATTCTAACTTTTTCAAACATTGATTTTAGATAGTAATAGGAACACATCTATCTTGGCAAAACCACACACTGTGGTTATCTGTTTTTGATATTTTTTCCAATAAAATGAGGGATAATAATATTTTTCATATAGATGTTTTGAGCCTTACATACATTGCTTGACACAGTGACTTAGAACCATGCTGAGCATAAAGAAAGACTCCACCCATGTGTCTTTAATCAATGAGTTTATATTTTCAAAGCCTGAGTTAATTAATCTGGAGCTTCAAGAACATCTTTGAGATTCTCTTCACTTAGCAAACACTTCTATTTTGGTAAATAGGTGAATACTGGATTGATCCTAACCAGGGATCAGCTGAAGATGCAATCAAAGTTTACTGCAATATGGAAACAGGGGAAACATGTATTTCAGCAAACCCATCCACTATCCCCCTTAAAACTTGGTGGGCCAGCAGATCTCCTGACAATAAGCCCGTATGGTATGGCCTTGACATGAACAGAGGATCTCAGGTAATTAATATGCTTACTCAGCTGTAGTCTTTGCTTTCATTGTTTATCATCTCCTTGTGTTTGTTGAGAAGTGTGATATGCTATTATTTTTTGCCATGATTAGTTTTAAGTGATATATTCTCAGTAACAACTGCAATATCTGTGCATAAAAAGTCTTACCATGAGATAAATTGAAATGAAATTTGAATTATGATTTGTTTCATCTGCTGGAATGTAGAGAAGTAATTATTTTTAATATGAATTCCTCTAATGTATTTGTCACTGACTGTGAAGTGGTCTTGCCTCAGTTGAAAGACAGTTGCTATTTTTAGCTTCAGGGGACCTTGGTGACACTTAGCTGGAGCTCTTACTGGTGTTGGGCTTCCTGAAGTGATCGAACCTTTTGAAGCCTTAGTGTTATTGGCTTACAGTGAGAGTGTAGTACGGACCCCATAGTCTCTGTGTGAATCTAAGTGCTTAGTGTAGTATCTAGTACACAACAAGTGATAAGTATCATATCATTTTAATACTGAAATCATTTTGTGAACTTTGCAGTATTAAACTTAAGGCATGTTGTAATTATATAGACTTTATTAATATTCTCAGAGTTTCGATATACTCTGTATTTCTTACATGGTCCAATACTCCAAGTCTCATCAGGCTTTGCTGCTTCCTGTTGTACTGTGAAAATGTTATCCCAGATCTCACTGTGCCAGCCTAACTCTAAAATTTTCTTCTGACCTCTGCTGTTAACCTTTCACAGAACTCACTCAGAATAAACATGATGTGAGAGCCCTGTGGGTGTGTGCAAGATATGCCAGAATCTACCATTGTTTAATGAACAGGAAATTAAAAAATGTAAATTTAAGCAATTGAAATGTAATTTGATATATTATGTAAAACTCAAATATAAGCACTGGAAATAAAGCATAAATTATGAAATGAATAGAAAGAGCCTATGGGAAATTATTTTTGATAATTTTGAGTTTGCCAAGTGGACAAATTTTAATTTGTATTTCTGGCAAGTATAGAATTTTATTCTAACAGCTAATGTTCAATTCTTAGTACAATTAGTTGTAAAACTAATGAGTTATTTTTATATGTGATTAAGACAGATTTAAAAATTTTTAACCTTTCTCTGGAAAATTATAATTATTATTGGTTTTATCATGTTTTGTTTGACATAATAAGGATAGATGTAAATGTGTATAGAAATATTAATATAATTTATATACATAGACAAAGTAGCTTATTATATGACAAGAATTAAAGAAATGCACCTCAAAGTTGATTTGTCTACAATCAATTTATCCAACTAAAGCATTGTGAAATCCTTCAGGATTGCATGGAACCAAGACTGTGTTTTGTTCTTCTTTTAGTTCACTTACGGAGACTACCAGTCACCTAATACTGCCATTACACAGATGACCTTCTTGCGCCTTTTATCAAAAGAAGCATCTCAGAACATTACTTACATCTGTAAAAACAGCGTAGGATACATGGATGACGAAACCAAGAGCGTCAAGAAAGCCGTGGTTCTCAAAGGCGCAAATGACTTGGCAATCAAGGGAGACGGGAACATTAGATTCAGATATATAGTTCTTCAAGACACTTGCTCTGTAAGTACTTTCTGAACTATTGTTGATCTGCTTGAAGAAAAGAAATCCGTTCTTGTTAAAGATAGTGGTACGGCACTAGAATTCGGGACAAATCTACCTTGTGTGTAAACACGGCAACATTTTGCTTGTAGTTGCTCTCCAGGTAAATGTGAATGTTTATTAGCACATGAAGTGAGTCAGAGATACTAACATAGGAACGAGCGAACTGGATCCCTAGGACTGGATCCTGCTTGTCTGCAGCTCTCTCTCGTTCTTCTCTAAGGTATTTAATTAGAATAAAACTCTAAAATGATTCTAAAATGTATAGTCAATCATTGAGTTGTATGTCTTTAAAATGGCACATCCAGATATAAAAGAAGACAAATATGGGATGGTGAATTATAGTTTCATTTTTATAGGACAAAAAGTTCTTTCATAATTTAGGTTGTGACTATTTGAACCGTGAATTTGCTCAGAAAAGAGCACCCGCTCTATGTGCTAGTGCTTTGCTTCGTATCACCAGTGCTCTGATTTTGAAGTAGTGCTCGTTGCCTTTACACTGTAAAAATCAGCTGGGTAAGTTGCTGTCTAGCCTCATTGGGAAAATTTGAATATACTGTTCATCCATTGTATCATGTAATTCCAGAAGCGAAATGGAAATGTGGGCAAGACTGTCTTGGAGTACAGAACACAGAACGTGGCACGCCTGCCCATCATAGATATTGCCCCTGTGGATATTGGCAGCCCAGACCAGGAATTTGGCGTGGAAGTTGGGCCAGTGTGCTTTATGTAACACAAGCCCAGAAAGACCAGCACTGTGCAACACTCTCACGATGACCATCGCCATTCATGAGAACTTTTGACTATTTGAAGTTGATCCTGAGACTCTTGAAGTAATGGCTGATTCCACATCAGCACTGTATATATGATCTTAAGTGCCTGGCCTCCTTACCCTTCAGAATATTTATTTTACTGACAATTCTCAAGTTTTAATTGACCTAAAATATTTTTCAATACAAAAGTTTAGGTTTAAGGCAACCAATGACAGTGACCACCTTTTAAAAAAAGTAAACTGATGAAATAAATAAAGATCTGTTTTCTTCAATTTATTTCGATGCAATGAAAACAATGCTTAGTATTTATGAGGAAATTCTTCTTCCTGGCAGATAGCTTAAAGAGTGGGGTATAGAAAACCACAATGCATGTTTATTTTGCTTGGCTGCGGTTTTAAAACTAGAAAGTAGAGCTCTTTTGTGACCTCTGATTCCCAGATTACCAATGAAAATAAAAATGTTTAACCTTGTAATGGAAACCCACATCCACATATGGATATTGTATAACTGTTACAGAGAATCTTTAATTTAAAAGAAAAATAACAGTTTTTCACTGCCTTCAATGGAATTTTTAAACAATATATATTCAATGGACCTTCAGGTAGAAAAAGTGAAATTGCTTCAACTTCTCAAATTTTTGTAAAAACTGATATGTTTAGACTCATTTCTTATTCAGTTTTCACAATACCATTTCCCCTTTGATGCGTTCTGTCAATGCAGAGAGATATTGCATAGGTAGAGCATTTATTCCATCTGTATTTTCTTATGCAAGAAGACACTGAGCAAAATAATTTGCATATATGTCTTTATGAACACATTTTCAGGTCCCATAGTTGAAAGTCTTCCACATGCACAATCTCACCCTGAAGCCTATAAGGAAGAAAAAGTCATAGAAACCCAGTTTTGTGGAGTTGTCTCTCATCGAATGTGATGACTGGGACTAGAACATTTGGCCTTTGAACTTGCATAGACAAAGTGGCCCGACATTTCTTAGCATGAGCTACCTCATCTCTAGAAGCTGGGATGGACTTACTCTTCTTGTTTATATTTTAGATACTGAAAGGTGCTATGCTTCTGTTGTTATTCCAAGACTGGAGATAGGCAGGGCTAAAAATTATTATTATAATGATGATGATATCCTTTAATGATGGTGCTAAAATTCTTTCTTTACAATTCTTTTTTAAAAAATAAAGACTGTTTCATCAATGACATTTGTGAAGACGTACCTGTTAGACTCCCCATTTCCGAAAGGTAGAGTGGTGTCCCAGTGCCTTTGCGTGCTCTGCTGTCATACTGTACCCGCTGTGCTTTGTAATTCTTTCATGTTTCTTAGACCAGGACATGCAGGTCCCCTGGTGTCTCAAGAGATTTTTTTTTCTTAATTGCATTTGTTGGCTCTATTTTAATTTCTTATTTAAAAATAAACAAGGGGCAGCCCAAGGAACAAGCCATGCACACAACTTTGGTCATGTATCTCTGCAAAGCATCAAATTAAACGCACGCTTTTATCATGTCAGTGTTTTTTTTGTTTTTTGGAATTCATTTGAACACATTAGCTCTCTTTCATTCACAACAGTGACAAGTAAGGTGTTGTTGGTATTCTTTGTTTGCCATTTGTTTAAAAGATACAACAAATGCCTTTCATCACATATATATATGTATATATATATATATATACATATATATATATATATATATATATATACTGCCTTATAAATGAAAGTCTATCTGTGCTATTATCCATAAATGCAGTGTGACAGTTATCATGGTCTTCAAAAATATCAGAGAAGTCATACCGATACAAAGGAAAAGGCAAATTTTTTATGTTTGAACAAATTGATGGTGAAACATATATCAATACTGTCACATATGAATTTAGTTTAAATATTTTTAGAGTTGACATTCAATATCTATTTCAGATGAAATTTTTCACAAATTCATTGTTATTGAGCAATATGTCTTTGACTTCAGTATTTATATAGCTAAAGATACTTGAGTTTGTTGACATTCTTTCAAGTCCAACCTACACAGGCTGTATAACTTCAGATGGGTGAGCCAGAAATGTGTGGTGATTCTATTAAGTAAGAAGACTAATAATTTGCCTGACATCGTGGCACATGCCTGTGATCCCAGTATGTGAGAGGCTGAAGCAGGACGATTGCAAATTCAAGGCCAGCTTGGACTACACAGGGATACCGTGTCTCAAAAACAAAACATGAAACCAAAAAAATCCCACAAAACTCTGGGAAACAGTTAATAACTACCGAAATATCAGTTCTTATTTGAGGCTCAGAAATGCTATAAATAAAGCCTGTCTAACCAACTCAAAGCCCTTAAATGTCTTGCTTATGTTCTGGATCTAATTATTTTATCAGGTAAGTGGTCTTACTTACAAGTGTCCCAAAGGCACCTCAGAATCTACCTAATCAAACATAATCTACATCTGGGGAGGATCATAACACTAATTTGTTAACTTATTAAAAAGACAAATAGATGTCCCTCAAAGTAACAGAAATTAAGACATAAAAGAAAAAATAACAAAGTATTTACTATGCTAAAATACTCCAAACTCATAATACAAAATCTGATAAAGTTTGTTCAGGGTCAAAGCAATTGTGTTCCAAGTTGAGAAGAAATTCAAGGAAGTTACGAAAGCATCACTTCTCAAGAGAATTGATTATATGTGAGAAAAACAGTGCAGGAAAAGTCTGGAAAAAGCAACGATCGCAACCATTGCCCCCAGAATTCCCATCTCACCATGAATAAGAATATCTCAGGACAGATCTTTCCCTTGAAATTCTGCATATTCTAGGAAAGACTATGCATTAACACTTAAAAAGTCAACGTGGGAACATAGTTTCAACATGTAAACAAAGCCATGATCCCACAGCAACAAGCCCAAACCTTTAAAGCCCCGGGCATGCCAGCAAGCTGATTTTTGATCAAAATGACCAGCTCATTCAAAAGCAACATTTCTTTTCAACCTGCTTTGCCAATGCATCATTTTCTCCAATTTTTTAAGTGTTGATGTTGCACAGGGTCGGTCTTGCTTTCTTCCCTTTGTACTCCGTGATCTCTCATCACCTGCCCTTATCCACGCCCATGGCTGTAATGGTTTTCTTTAAGTCAGCAGTGGCAAATGCACGTACCCTTGGAGCTTGAGAAATGGATATCTAAATGCTTAGCTCAACATCTTCTTTCGACTTTCAGAGATATGTGCAGCTCTGTAAGTTCAAAAACAGATCCTGATATTTCTATCTCAAAGAAGGGTCTGTTCCCTGTTGTCTCTTGGACAATAGCCATCCACTTATGCTAGAAACCAAGAGCTATTCTTGTCACTTATCTCACTCTCCCTATGCCAGGGTCATGATATCACAAGTATTTTCAATTTGTCCCTAATTATTTTCTCAGGCCATACTTTTCCCTCCATTTTCATTGCCACTGTCCTAGTCCACATAACTTGGGCTCTTTTAGTAACCTCCCAACAGATTTGCAGGCGTTTATGCTTTCTGTCTTCTGACTCCTTCTTCCTATGACAATCAGTCATCAGTCAATTTGATCAATCACTTTGATCAATCAGATGATCAAGTTATCAATTTGAAAGACAATTCTGAGTATGTTACAGGTCACTTACCCCACCCCACTCATGGGAGACACACATAACACACACACAAATACATATATTTATCTTAAAATATCTAGAAAGTTTATATATATATATATATCTTCAAATTAAAGATACAATTAAATTGGTCTCCATTTGTTCATATGAAGACAACAGTCTTCAAATTATAAGGTTCTGGCCTGACCTGACCACCTCTGTCTTCCTTAGGCCACTGTATGCCTTAGTCTTTGCTCCCCTCAGAAGGCTTTTTGTCCACTCCCCAAAACTTACTGGGTTTTCATCTCCCTCCAGACCGTTCGTACACATCCTCTTTCTACCCAGTTTTCCTGTTCTGATTTCCAGAGCTTTGCTCAGTGCCACCTCTCCCCAAGTCCTCCCCAAACTCCTCACCCTTTACCACAACGCAGCTGAGACAGATTATCCTCTCCTATTTCTCAGCATGCTGTATTTTTTCTTCATAGCACAGCTTACTATACTTTATACTGCTGCACTGATCATTTCATTAATGTCAATTTTTCAATTAATTGTATTTGCTATAAAGGCAGGGGCTATTCACACAATATTCAAAAGAAAACCTTCTTAGTGTTTTTGCCAATTCAGCGTAAATTTACTGAAAGTGATGAGATATAATACATCAAGTGCCTGGAATGAACTGACTGCACAGGAAAAGCACATGCACAGAGCACTTGCACCTAGTTTCTGTACTAATGTGACACATATCTTAGTATGTTATTGTTTCCATTTTAACTCATATTACTTGACAGAAAACACATTAGAAGTAATGAATTTTTATGAAATGCAATAACAATATACAACTGAACGAGACAAGAAATTTTCAGAACTAGATTCAGTAAATTAAATAAAATGCCAGTCAAAACCTTAATAGGCTCTTCAAAGTATGAAACATGACAAAATCCTTCGTATGCTCATTGGAGTGAAAAATATGGAAGGTTAATATAAAAATCTCCCCCAAACTGAAATGGTGAATAAAGATGAGGCATTGGCTCTACTAGATAGTTAAAAATAATAAAAAGCTACTGCTCATGGGGGAAAAATGGGTATATATTTAGAAATAAATCTATTTATTTATATTAGAATTTAATATATAATTAAATTGGTATTCATTTATTCAGTAAATGCTCTTAGAGTGACGTGATAGGCATTTATCATTTCAAAACGTATTTCCTTCCTTGATCTCCTATGAAAACAGTTTCCAAATGGACTGAATATTTCAATATTGAAAAACTCTAAATAAATCAGCATACAATTATTGTTATGGTTATATCTAGATGTTCTCAAAGAGCCTCATGCATTCATAGGCAGGGCTTCTGGAAGGGGATTGGATTATGGAGATTTATAGCTGACTTGCAGTTAGGAGCTGGGGTCATGGGAGGACTGAGAGGGTTTATCACCCTCTCTGCCTCCTCCTTCCTCTCTTTGCTGCTCGATTGCCAACACATGAACAGCTTCATTCTGCCCCAGTACACTATGCTGCCTCTGCCCTGCAACCAGTTGACCATGAACTGAAACTTCATGAACCGTGAGCCAAAATAAGCTTCTCGTCCCTTAAGCGGTGGATGTCAGGTATTTGGTCTCAGTGATGAGAATGTGACTGAATCAATTATCAAGGAATTTAGTAATCTTGAAAAGGAAATTGAAAACTAATATATAATAACATGGTAGAAGGAGGAAAGATAAGATTCCAAAATCTTTTTGAAGCTGTATTATACAGCAATAGGTACACTTCAGGTGTGTTGGAACTGAGAATACATGTGTAATAATGATGACAGCAAAAGTTTAATTTATGATCCTTATAAAGGAAAACAGAAATTAGAATCACCCAAATATACAAAGTTCTAGATGGATGATTCACAAAAGCCATAACATAAAGGCCAATAAACCTGTAGAAGATATTTAACATCATAAGAAGTAAAAATGGAGCTTAAACAAGAAGATTTTAAATTTCTATCATCAGAATTTGACAAATACTAAAATGTCTGATAGAACTAGGTGTAAAAGTGGGTGCAACAAAATATGCTTTGAATCTGTTTTCTCCACTGGGTTGGGGAGCATATAAAACCATCTTCTCAACTTGGTTTTCTTAAAATTCCATAAGTATGCAGAGGTCATGGAACCAGACTGATCCAGAGGTAGGAGAAAGACTAGTACACTCTAGCTGCAGGGCTAAGAATTTTAATTGATTGTAAGTAATTTAAGTAATTATTTGCAAGATAAATAAAAACAGATATAAAATATAGTGAGATTTAAAATCTATTTGACAAAAACAATTTCATAATGGAGGCAGAATGATTTAGATGACAATTGTTAGTACACATTTCCATGTGTATTTCATGTCAGCTAGTGGTATTTTTGCTCTGGAATGTAAAAGGATTACTCAGTGACTGCTATAAGAAGCATATTCTACACATGTTACACAGGTTTTGACTATTAAATAGGCAAAATCTTCCCACATATGAACATATCTGAATAAATAAGTGGTATTAGTGGATATTGATGAGAAATATACAGGGGAAACAAAGAACCTAGCCATCCAAAGTAGAGTGGATTTGGAGGGAAGAGAAAAGGAAGACTATTTGAAAAGGCTTTTCTTAGTGAATCTTGAAGGAAAAATGAGTCTTGAGTAATGAAGACAATTAGCTAGACCTAACGGCAGCATAGATCAAGGGATGGAGTTCTTAAAAGTCATGGTTTGCTTAGGGAACTCCACCAGGCTGGTATGGTGATAGACGCCATGCTTGGGCTTGCTGGGTGACACAGGCAGAGAACTAGGAGCAAGCATCCTAATGGGACTGTATGGAATGCTGCAGAGACTGTGAATTATTCTGGCAGTGTCTTTAGGAAACTGTCTGTGGTTCTCAGCCAGAAGTGTAACCAGATTCTCTAGAGGGCATACGGAAATGCGTGAGGAGTGTGTTTGTGTGGTTATCACTGGTGACTACCTGTGGCATTTCATCTGAAGGCCAAGGAAACTGAAAAACTTGCATGCTGGTCAATCCCTTAGAATAAAATCAGAACCACCAAAAATGTCATTAGAAATTTCATTACAGAATATTGAGTTATTTTAATCAAGTGAGACCCACGTGAGTTGTGTGTTAGGTCGCTTCGGTACCAATACTTCAGAAGGACTTTCATGCGAATGAGACTGAGAACAGGGTAGAAAAAGGGAATGAAAAGTAAATGTCACTGCAGATGGAGAAAGAGAGGTGCATTTGAGAGATATGTAAGGAATGAGTCAGAAAGAATCTAGTGAAAGAGCAAGGAGGTGAGGAAACAAGAGTTTCTGGTTTGGGTATCTGGAAGAAAGATAATGGCACTCACTGAGACAAAGGATGAAGAGGGCCGACAGAGGATGTGTGCGCTTGTTTGTTGGTGAGAGGCCAGGGCTAAGTTTAAAGCTAGGTGAGCAGTCACAGGGAGTGGCTGGATATGAATAGAATCACTTTGGATATGAATTGGCTTCGGATATGAATAGAATCACTCATGAAGGATGTAAACGAGCACTGAATCAAGAACATAACTGATTACTGGGGAAAGCTCCATGCTCGAGGGAATTGAGGGAAGACTCTTATCTGCCTATCTATCTATCTATCTATCATCTATCTATATCTGCCTGTCTATCTATAGATAGATCAATAGATTAGTGTATAGATATTTATATACATTATATACTAAATATACGTATATATCTTAGTATATGCATAGCCCAGTGTATATATTGTTTATACATACATATATATATACATTTTATACAATATATATATACACTGAAAAGTCTTTTTTTGTATAGTAATGAATTTTGGTGGTTACATGTAACTATGAACATCAAAAAAGAAAATTTAATAACTACCTCTGATGCTATACTGTATCTTTTATTCTCATTTTCATAGTTTCATGATTAAACTCAAGAAAAACAACAGAAGGAAGTACAGTGGGAGATGAAAATTATTTTAATGATTGAACTAGATAAAAATATCAGTGAGTCTGTTTAGATAGGGAACTCTAGCAATGAAATTGTACTGATTTAACAAATCCTACAGAAGTTATGCTTAATTCTCTGCTGGGTTAATTTTGATACCATAAATAAAAACATCAACTGATATTTAATTCTTATTAATGTCTTGTCACATGATTGTCTAACATGTTTAAAAGCCCTGAAAATGACATCTACTTTCATCAAAGAAGATGATTCACCACAATTTTACGGGAACTTATCCAAACACAGGCATATAAACAATTATCTTTAAATACTATAAATATTGCAAGAAATTGGCCTGCAGATAGGTGAAGTGTAAAATGAAGAGTCAAATGGTAATAAATAGAAGAAGCTAGGGCTGAAGTGGTACTGTGAACAATCTTCCTAGCAGCTGAAACTGTTATGAGGTATATCTTATAATGAAAGGCAGCTGGGGATACAGAATAATCACAACCGTTAGTCAATTTAATGAGAAAAACGCAGCCTATATTGAAAACATCTGCAGTGAGAACTCGAGCTGGAGAAATTCAAGAGGATGCTGAATTCCAAGTCCCTCCCTGAGACATCTGACATGTTTCCTTGCATAAAGCAGCACTTGGTGTGTTCTTATAGTCAATGACTATTGTCACACGTTCTAATTGTCCTTTTGCTGATGCCAAGGAGGATGGTTTCCAGGTGGTTTAAATTAAGACAGTGTTTGAAAATCAGGCCCAAATTATTTTTATCAAGAGCAGTTAATGGTGCCCTCCTGCTATTTAGTTTCCTCTCTGTCCTCATAGCCCTTGTTAGCCCTCAAAATTAAGTCCTTCTTTTCTTAAACCATTACAAACCCCAGAATCTGAGATGAAGTGATTTGAAAACTTTCTCCATGTCCGCCTTCCCAGCACGTATGCACCATGTTGTCCTTCTCCCTTTCCTTTGAAGTTTTGCTCCCTGATGGTTTCTTTGTGGAGCCAGATGACTTCATCGACCATCTGTAAAAGGAGAGTTTCCAAATCCATTTTGCTGCCCTGACCTAGTATTATTCTCCTATCAGTCATACATTTTATCATATTCGGTCACCCTTCCAAAGGAATCGCTGAAGTGATTAGCTGCCACGTAGGCAGCTGTGAGAGAGACAGAAGTTGTGTAACTTCTAACTTTGTCTTTATTAAAGGGAGATGTCTCTTGCATGGCATTTGGAGTCTTTTTTCAGCTGACCCCAGTTACCCTCCTTAAACTAATTTCCCAGAAAGTTTCTACATGAGACTCTCCAGTCTAGTTCTTGAAGAAAATACATGCAACTCCATGCTGATTCTTTAGTTTTATCTTTCTTTCCTCTAACACGTAGAGCTACACTTCCTTCTATAATAAATATCTGCTGTAGTTTGAATATTATTTTTCCCTTTGAAACTCATGTTGAATCTCCATTAGGAGATAGGTATTAAGAGACAGGACAGGATGGGACTTTTAAGAGAAGATTGGTCTGTATTCATGAGCAGATTGATCCATTCATGTAATTAGCACATTAATGGGTTATGATGTGTTGAGAATGGATCTGCTATAAAGATAAGCTTGGGTAGGTTTGTCACTTGCTCCCTGTTTCTTACCATGTGACCTCCTGTACCCCCTCAGGATTCTGCCAGGAAGAAGGCTATCACCAGATGCAGCCCCTTGACTTTGAGTCAGAACTGTGAGCTCACATACAAATTTTCTTTATAACCTACTCACTCGGTGGTATTGTGTTAATAGCAATAAAAAGCACATTAAAATGGTATCTTTTTAGGTAAATCTGTTTATGGCCTCCTGAGTTTTCCTTGACTTTATACTCTTCTCAAGCAACAGCTTTGTAATGTTTAAAGCCTTTATACAGGGACTGGGTAGCTCAGTGATAAAGTGCTTGCCTAGCAAGTGAAAGGCCTGTGTTATGATTTGTGTCTACATGTCCCCCCCAAAGCCTCAAGAGATCACAGGGTATTTTTTGGAGCTGGCTGAATCTAGAGCGTGATTGACTCATAGTGCACTGCTTGGATTAAGGGTGGGAAGTTGTTGTATCAGTCCACTGATTGGATTGGCATTGCGCTAATGCTGGTATACTGGATACAATATAAGGGATAGAAAGAGGCTTGTCTCACTCGCTCTTGTTGCTTTTGCTGTCTTCCACTGGCATGAATTGTTGCACCTCTGCCATGTGCCACCCTGCCTTGGAGCCAGCTGAGTATGGACTGACATCTCTACAAACTGTGGGTTAAATTTTTGATGTGGCACACTCTTTTGTCTTTGAGTGTCAGGTATTTGTCTCAGAAATGACAAAAGAGTAACTAAAACACCTTGTGTTGAAGCTCCAGCCAGCAAAACATAACAAAACTTGAAAAAAAAAATTCAGTTTACTATTCTAAGCTCTCTGGCCTAAACTATATGCCCATCCCTGTCTCTTACAATGCCACATGAAATCCATCTTCTATTTTAAGGTGGACTAATTTAAGTTACCAAATATGCCTCCCAACTCTGTGTCTTTCCTCACAGTATTACACATGGCCCCTTTTTTCTCTCTAACTGAAAGACTGCTGAATTTTGGGGCATGGTTACAGTACTGGTGCCATATTTTGATAACTTTCATGCCTTTACTGCTTAACTGAATCATACTTGTATTCTATTGTGCAACAAATTTTATCCTTTTTAAGGGCCATTCTGAAAGTATGATCATCACTGGGCAGTTATTTTTATCATATATCTTATAGTTAGTCAAGCAAAATATAACAATTACTCTTGAATGTCTTTGTGTTGTTTCATGTGAGTTCAACCTGTCTATCCTCCACAATGGATTTTTAAAGAGAGACAATCATGTGTTCTCTCTTTCTATAATGCTTCAGAGACTAGTGAACACAGAGGACCTTTCAGAGGTAACGTAGTGCTCCAGTCATATTCTTTCTTCAAAGCTAAAGCTTTGGTTGATCTATCAAACTCACTATGTAGCCCAGGCTGGCCTTGGTCCAACACTACTGGGAATTGTTTTTACAGAGAGATCTTGCCAGTAGCTCTTCCTGAGGATTTCCCTCAACCACCGAGACTCCCTCACTGAAGGTAACTTCCACCAACTAGGCTCTGGCTCATAGTCAGCAACAGTCAGATTCAGAGGCACAAAGACCTTTTCTTCTTACTATGGATTATAAAGTCTTTGAAAGACCGTCTCAGTTCCAGAGCTTCTTCAAGATCCTTCACAAATCTCACTGTCAGTTGAATGTGGGTCAGCTCTCCTCTCTGGTCAGCCTTACCTATCTCATTTCCTTGTAGACAAGTATATCCCCTGAAATGACTCTCAAACAACTTTTAAAAACAAACTGCCAGCTTGCATTTTGTTTTGAGAAACTCAACCTAAGACTGAAATTCAATATAATTTTTAACTGTGCCTATTTAATTATGGGGCATCTCATTTTCAAGATTGTGAGAAGCACATCATTGCTTTCACATCATGACTAAACTAATGTGAAATAAAGCAATTACCATTTCTAAATTTTATGAGACACAAGGGCAGCCTGACATTTTTTTGATAAGCATCGTGTCAGATATAGCCCAAAGATGCCAAGTAATTCATTTTTAGTGAAAGCACACAGGAGTTTTAAAAAAATGTGTTTCTGAGAAAAGTTTAAAGAGATGAGAAAAAGGGAGGACCAGAAATATCATCAGAGAAGAATTTGTTTAAAAAATATTGGCCACAGATGACCATCTTTTAAAAAATTTGTTCATGAAACTAACTCAAAATTGATTCTTGCTGTGATTTCTGAGAATTTTTGGTGTGGCACACTGGAGAACACAATGATTTAGGGAACACTTTCATGTGTGGTCTGCCATATAGAAGTTTTTGACCAATAATATATAAAGTTAGCTTAGTGAGTTATGACTCAGTGGGGAGTTATGTCTGAAAGGAAAATATTTTGCACATTTCTGACTCACTTATAAAAATAGGAGCATTCCTTTAAGTTAAAACCCAGACAAGTACGACATTAATATAAACTAGAAAAAGTAAGATCACTTTGATGTAATTTTTAACTGCTGCACCATTATTTTTTAAAATGGTTCTTCTATATTTTTCCTGTTTATTTATTTTTCACCAAAGTTAAAGAAATATTTTCTTTATGGATAAAATAGCATCACCATCATCTTTGGCCCAGATTATTGCAAGGGACTCCTAACTCATGAATTCTGCTCAAAAAGAGAACCCATAAGGATCCTCAGAAATTGTCAACCAAACAAGATCATCCATTACTGTGATGTCCATCTCACTGAGTGCAATGCCTATTCTCCCACTGATGGCCAGAAGAAGTGGGGTGACTGTATAATATCATCAAACGCACATATGTTTTAGAGGTCTAAAAGTGCTAATTCCTTTGCTACATTGGAAAGCAGCCATAAACTGATACTTTTTGAGGCAAACCTGGACCTATTATCACCCTTTCTGTAAGACTTCACGTAATCTGTCCTTTTCACCATTTCTGAGACCTTCTCTTTCACTCATAGCACTGCTACATGCTAACTTTGCTCTCACCACGTTGCCTTTATTCTTCCTTAAACACAACAGAAATATTCCTCTTCCTAAAAACTGCTGCTCTGACTGCCTGGAATAATCTTTAATAGTCCTATACTGTTTATTTCTTTAAAGATGTTTGAAAAGTTTGATGTGAATTTTAAACTATGGACTGCATGGCCCCTTATATCTATGAAATCTAATATATGCTTGTGAGTTAGTATCAGTTTAATTGATGACTGGAATTTAGAAAATAAGTGAGATTGTCAAGGAAACTTACTAGAGTAACTTTAGTAATGAGAAGAGGAAGATGATAAAGATAGAGAAGAAATGGTCTAGTGTTGGGAGAAAATTCATTTAAGGTACAATATTCTGTCAGTGCATGATTTGCACTAGATACTCAACAAACATTTATGACTAAGTGAATCATTAATAAATGGATGTTAAAATGAATTTGGTACCTGAAATAGCTATTGTTATCCTGGTGGTAACTAAAGTTTTAATTCCAGTTTAAAGTAACGTTCTGAATCACTTGAATTGGTAAAATTTTATAACTGCTCTATAATAATTCCCCAAAGGCATGTGCTTTTCCTTTCCACATGCACCACTGACATAGATTAAGATTTTTTTTTTGGTCCTTTTGAGAAGGGTCTAGCTATGCAGTTCAGGTTGGTCTTGAGCGCCCAAACTGTTCTTAAACTCACAACAGTCCTCCTGCCTCAGCCTCCCGAGTGCTGGGATTACATGTGTGCACCACCATGCCTAGCTAAGATTTTTAATTTATGATTCTTTTGCAGAAAGTGTACAATAAATACTTAGACCATTTAGTGTAGTGGCCTAGAGTATTAACTCTGTAACTAAATTGTTTGGGATAATATCTAAGCACTCCTTTTTTTAATCTGAGTAACATTGGACATTTTACCTAATCTTTTGCGCAGTACTTTCTTTTCTTATTCTTTCTTTTCTTTTCTTTTGTTTTTCTTTTTTCTGCTTCTATCTTCCTTTCTTCCTTCCTTCCTTCCTTCCTTCCTTCCTTCCTTCCTTCCTTCCTTCCTTCCTTCCTTCCTAATAGATATCCAGAATCCCCAAAATGGCGCTGCCCAGGACACACACTTTTTTATTCTTCTTCAGACCCCTGAGAAAAACTACCTACTCCATTTTGCACACTCACCAGCTAACTGCCAATCCCCTCCAGTTATGACACATCCCCTACCCATATTAACTCCACCTCTAGTCCAGTCTAATAAACCCACTCCCCAGCTCCCTGCTCTGAGGGTCCTTACAATCTCCTGCAACCTTCCCATGCTGGCAATAAAGGCTTGTTTTTCTACCACTGTCTCTTGCTCTATCTGGTGCCAAACCTAATCCTTCCTTCTTTCCTTCCTTCCTTCTATCCTTCTTTCCTTCCTTTCTTCCTTCCTAACTTCCTTCCTAATTTTCTTCCTCCCTTCCTTCCTTCCTTCTATCCTTCTTTCCTTCCTTCCTCCCTAACTTCCTTCCTAACTTCCCAATTTCCTTCCTTCCTTCCTAATTTCCTTCCTTCCTTCCTTCTATCCTTCTTTCCTTCCTTCCTCCCTAACTTCCTTCCTAACTTCCTTCCTTCATTCCTAATTTCCTTCCTTCCTTCCTTTCTTCCTTCCTTCCTCTTTCTAAAGTGACTAGCTCCTTACAGAATTAAAGGGAGTAATACATTAAGTTTAAAGAGACTAGAATTCTTGACCCATACTAAATTGCTCATTAGTTGAGGTGCTATTATAGCAGATTTTGTGCAAAGCATAGAGAAAGGCCCCTTCATGGGATGAATATGTCCTTTATTTAAGAACGCTGGGTCTGTGAGCCATTTCGTTCATAATTTGGACCTGGGTGAGTCTTCAGACCTGTGTGCATGCGGAAGTAAGGTCTGTCTCTTGAACTGGATCTTTCTGGTCATTATTGTTTATAGGAAAGCTGTGCATGACTCCTCCAGATGGACCACTTACCAGCACCTGTGTAGTAGGACCTCTGCCGCTTGGCCACACTCAGAGATAATTGTGAGTTAGGCCATTTGTTTTTTATCTTGAAGTACTGTAGTTTCCTGCAATTACCATTTTCAGCTTTTTTTGGTAGTTTAGTGCTGCCCTCTGTTCTTCACTTACTAGGATCTTGTCATCTCCATTGAAATCAAGAAGCTTCTTTCAGAGGGATTTTTTTTATTTCCAAGACTATAGATACACTTACAATGAGGTGCTGGCTCACACCTCACCAAGGGTCTCTCAAGACCTTAGTGGTCTGCCTCCAGAATCCATTTAGAAGCTGAATGGTTATGTCATATATGATAAATTCATTGCCACAACTCCAGCTCTCAAATTTTGCCTTGTATTCTTGCTTTGCCAGGAAGTTTGTGATGTCTAAATTGATTTATTTTGGGCTACTTCTGAGGCCTGGGTTCAGCAAATCAACCAAGTTAATAATTATTCCTAGAATTTGTTGTTACATTCACATATTAATAACATTTTCCAAATTGCTTAATTTTCCTTTGTTTAGTATTTCAGAATTCCTACACATATTGCCTAGAATTTAGACAATGTACATTAATTTCTTCCATTCTTTTCATTTGCAAGTCACTTCTTAAGGTTGACCTTTGAATTATTCCCTCTGGTAGCATTCTGGGATCTGGTCGTAGTTCATGCTTGGAGACAAGAAGCAGTGGTGGAAATGAAGTATAGGGAGACTAGACCTTTTCTTGTACATATCTTACATTTTAATAAAAGTAAAAATAGTTCCAGGCAGGGATTAGGAGTCCATTTTTAAAGGGACCCTAGAGCAAGAGACACAACGTGAAGCAGGAACATTTAAAGAGAATTCTTAACAACCTTTATTAAAAATCCCTGAGTCCTGCTATCTACCTCAGTCATAGAGGCATCAAATAGAGAGTTAGAAAATTTATTTAGGATTCTGTTGGAGTTCGGTGATCTGTAGAGTGAAGATTTATATTAGTTTTTTATCTCAAACATTTAGTAAAGAAATTGATTTCTTTCCATAAAAACAATATATTTTAACTCAGCCAGAGAAAGGGCAAATATTTCCTTCTGTTCTTTGAGCCAAAATGTTAGGGTTTCAATGCAAATTCTATTTCTGCACACTACCAGTAAAAGCAACCGTATTCTAACACAGTCCTGAAATTTCTCATGAAACTGAAACAATGTCATGTAGTGGAGGCCACTCATCCTGACTTTGACCTCAAAGTGCAGGACATCCCCTTGGGTCATAGATAATGAATCCTATTTTCAATCACTTCAAAATTCTCATCACTCCATACAAGATAGGTATTCTAAGTTCTAACTAGTAAAAACATTTGTTCAATATTTTGAGTTTCTGCTGCTTTCCATCTTGGAATTTAACACTTGCTGGCCTCACTGAGATACTTAGCTCTCAGTCTAGACCAAGTTTTGCTCATGAAGGTAAAAATGTAATTAATACTCTTTATCTAAAGTTCAGGGGAACTCAGAGAAAACTACAGCATCGAAGATTAGAAAATAATAAAAACTGAAGTGAATGTCTATGTTCAGGGCCCTCTTTAAAATCATACTTCAGAAACATCCTACTGAAACTACCATAAACACTAGATACTGGTGCCATTTATGGCACAAGCGACCATACTTCTTTTGAAATATGGCTATAGTTGCCCCAGATGCAGCTGTGACCACCACGAAAATGGTTTTATCCTTTTTACTTTATTTGGCATCCCTGTCACAGTAGATAGAAAAACACCTCCCTTAATGTGTCCGCAATCTAACTCCTGAAACCTGTGAATAGATTATATTGCATGAAGCAGGAAGGAATTAAGGTTGCAGACTGGAATTGAGGTTGCCTATCTGTTGATCTTGAAATGGGGTGATTATTATAAATATTCATTGGGTGTTCCATTATCATAAAGGTCTTCAGAAAAAGGCACGGTGAGCCAATGTCAGGGTGAAGCATCATGGAAAACGTTTGACCAAATATTGCAGGCTTTGCAAAGGGAAGCGGCATGAACCTAGCATCTGGATGGCACTACAGCCTGGGGAAAAAAAGAGCACAGTTCCTTCCTAGAGTCTCTCAAAGGGGGCATGACCTGCTTGGCACCTTAACTTTTGACCTCTAAAAATGTCAAACAACAGATCTGTGGTATAGCAAGGCATGAAGTCTGTGGTACTATGAACTGACACAACCATCTCCAGGTTGAAATTTTGCAGGTGTGTATTTTGATTTACCAAAATCGGGTCATGTCTACATACCAACTCAATGAGAGTCAGGGAAGCCGGGGTCGCTGGTCTGTTGGTTTCTAATCTCCAACAGGGTTCACTGGACTGTAAAGTCCTTGCAGTGAGATGGGGTTTTAGTGACTAAATGAACAAGTGGGCAAGAAATAAAAAAATAACTCTATTAAATAAGCTGAATATTATGTATCAATGATGTACAGTGTGTTAAATATATATATAATATATATAACATATATGTGTTTAAGATGCATATATAACATATATATGTTATATATGCATATATAACATATATATGTTAAGATTCTAAAATTTTAGAATTTTATGTCAATATACTATTACAATATAATGTAAAGATATATTTTACTTATACTTTTCGTATAAGTAAAATATCTCTGGAAAGGTGCACCAGAGACTATTAATATTGGTTGCCTTTAGGTTGGAGCACAAGTTTACCAAGACTTGATGTTTGCATGATGGAATTTTTAATTTTGAAAGCATTATTTTCTCAGTCATATAGTGTAAATAAATTTCAGATTCTAAAGCCAAGTGTACAAGGCTACTATTTTTGTTTGTGATAACCCAGTAAGAAATTTGTAGTGAAGAAGAGACGGGCCCAAGAGGTCAGTGTGGCAGTGTGAAGGTAAGGATGGTAGAAAATGCTTTATTTTGTCATTATTTTAAATATTTTAGTACAGGTTGTATTTTTAATTAATTTTTAATTTTATTTTTAACATAGTTTCTGCTTTTAATTAACAAATAAAAGTTGTATGTACTCAGCATGTAGAATGTGATATTTTGAAATAGGTATACATTGTGAATGGCTAACGAGTTAATTAATATATGCCTGAATTCACGTACTCATTTTTGTGTGGGTAGAACACACACACAAATCTACTCTTTGAGCAATTTTCAAGAGTATAGTACTGCATTATTATCTATAGTCTCCAATTGATACAGTAGATCTCTTGAACTTATTTCTGTTGTCTAACTGAAATGCTTCCACTAAAATCTCCTCACTCTCACCTATCCACAGATCTTAGTAAGCAAAATATTAATCCCTTTCTGTGAGTTAAACTTTTCTAGATTCCTCAGAATAAGTAAATCATGTAGTATTGATTGTTCTTAATATTAGTGTGTTTTATTAGGTCCATTTTACTTTTAATAAATTATCAGAATATTTTCTAATTATTCCTCCTTGGAAAATATCAGTTTGCTACTTTACTGTGACTAAGGACTGACCATTTCAAGCAGAATGATCTGTTTTCCATTTGCCCCAGGGGTTCCTCCACAATTCTGCAGGATTTCCTACAGGGCATTTTCTCTATCCTGAACCTATGTCATATTACTTCATCTTCTTAAATCATTGCGTTATTAAACTAAAGAGTTAGAATTTAATCTGCTTTTCATGAAAATCATGAGTTTCTGGACAGAGACATGTATTTGTCAAATCCACGAATAGTGATGAAAACCAGGAATGTTTCTTTATGATATTTTATTACAGGTGTCTGTAAGGAAAAGAAAGATCAACAACCACATACAAGTTTACAAAAGAAATTTCAAAACATTTTGTGTGTTGTTATGACAAATGCAACCCTGTAATTGGTTTCACGTCATTGATTTTTACAGGATGAAGGGAGAGATTCCCCTATGGCATGTCAACTAATCTTTCTGAAAGGAGACATAAAGATACTGTTCATCTATGGTTTGAATGCAGGTCAGCAACTCTGATCTAGAATTTTAAAAGTGAAAGTACATTAGCACCATAACACGTGTTGTTAGAGCCTCCGTAAAGATTTGTAATCTTCGTCAGCAATGACTAGGAAAGAGAGAAGCACCTTTAAAAGCAGTTGGTATCAATGATTAGAATAATTGTGGCTTTAAAAATATCACTGCAAATCATTGCACTACGCTATATTTTTACCAATATCCTAGAAAATTAACAAACGATGTTCACAAGTTTTGCCCACTTATACATCTGTTTGGTCTTCTGGAAGCCATGGAATTTATCTGTTTCTGACCATTTGAGGTAGTTGAAATAGGGTGGTCTTTTCTAATTTCCCGTTTGACTGTTTCAGAAAGATTATTTTTTACTGGTTAGCGCTGGTTAGTCATTGCTCCACAGACGGGCTAGGATTCAAAGAATGTAACACAGTGTGATTGTAAGAGTGTGGAAGTTTATTTATTATAGCACCATTGAGACATTTTGAAATTGGAATTGGTAAAAAAATAAAACAAAAAGCATTTGCACAGTATTGGGTGGAACAGAAGAAAAACACACATACTTTCTTGTTTTTGTCAAATTATACTTTTTTTCCAAAAATTTTGGAAATAAATAACTGGAATTTAGTTGGTCACCTGTACTGGTTGACAAGGTTAGAACAAGAGGAACACATACGGAATGTGAAATTTTTGCAGGGGATTTCAGACAGAGTTTGGCTTATAAAAAGCAAACAGGGCCAACGTCCACACCAAATTCTTGATCAGGACCACCAATATCATAGGGTGCAATATCTATAATTGGTAGTCTCATGGCCTTGCGTGTCTGGTATTGGAAGACTGTTTTGCTCCATTCCCCAGTGTGTTTCTGTATAAAAAAGCAAAAAAGCTTAAGTTAGAATGGCATAATTACTTACACAGTTCCTCTGACTGATCAAGCTAGAAAATTTTCCTGCTGTAAAAATGTTCTCAGCATATCATGTTGTCTTTTGTACATACGAGACCTGCTCTATTTCAAGTTATAATCCTTCCCGTTGCCAAATAATATTCTCAATCAAAGTCCTTGTCAGAATTGAAGGCAAACCTGTCACAGCGCCAAGAAGCCCGGTTCTGGTCTTTGTAACCAGAGAGATAGTTGATTTACTAAGAAGTGGATAGGTCACTCACTGGAATTTGTTAACATTAGCAGTGGGCTCCCCCTTTGTTCATAAAAGTAAATAACAAGAGACAGATTCAAAGTCAATGTTTAAAATTTCATAAAAAGTGTGTATATTACATTAAGTTCATCTAATAAATCTGCAGACTTTATTAATCTTAAGAATGTGTCCAGTTATCTGATAAAGACTATGTTGTGGGTTTAAATTTTAAATTATTTCCTTTTAGGAGTTAAGATGTATTCAACTTTTGTAATAATTAATCCTCCCTGAAATGAATCGGTAGATGCTACATAATTCATAACAGATGTCATTGTTTGTTCACCTGCTTATTTTAATTTCTCCTTTCCAAAAGAGAGTGATAAAACTAGATTCGTTTAGTGCAGCATAACCTGTGTTTATAAAGATGCTGCTACTTACAGTGCAACCATCTTCTAGAACTGTGTATGTGAATTTGCTGTTTCCTTCAGCCTTGAATTCGCCATCGTTTGATCCCATCAGCTTCAGGGCTTTCTTCACATTCCCAGTGGCCTGGTCCATGTATGCGATGCTGTTCTTGCAATGGTACGTGATGTTCTGGGAGGCCCGGCTGGACAGCAGTCGGAGGTATGCCAACTGTACTTCGAGCACATCTTCAGGAAGTTCCAGGTTGCCGTAGCTAAACTGTGACAGGAAACAAATAAGATTCATCAAACGTTTCAGCTGCAGCTTCACATAAGGGCTGCATGTAATACTGCCATGGGCACTGCAATACATACTCTGCAATACATATAAATTCAATAGTAATATATTTTTATTTCATGGCAGAGTAAAGGTCGTCAGAAGTAAAGGAAAGGTGTGCTTGCAAAGTAATTCAATCTAGTTTAGCTGTTACTGAGAGGCATTTGAATATATAAAATCATTTCTTTTTAATTAAAAAGAATTCTTTTCTATTTATTAACTGATTTAGCTTTGGGATTAACAGGAGGAAAAAAACATGTCAGGTAATTACAGGCGACTCATTTTCAAAGCCATGTCCTTCTTACCTGAAAACCGCCATCCATGGTCTCTCCAAACCAAACATATTTCTTTTCAGCACCAGAATCTGTCCACCAGTTTTTAAGTGGAACGGCAGAAGGATTGGCGCTTAGGCATGTTTCCCCGGTCTCCATATTACAGAATACTTTGATAGCATCCATCTTACAGCCTTGGTTAGGATCAACCCAATATTCTCCTGCAGAGTCACAATAAAGGAACAACTGGAATTGGTTATAAAATCCAGTAATGAAATTTGGAGCGGAATGAATATGTTTGTATATTTGATAAGGCATTCATCATATTGACCAGTAATGTCTTTACATATGGCATATGGAGAAACTTTAGGTTACATCTGCAAGTTATCTATAATTATAGAAAACACTAAAATAAAATAGACTATCTTGGTTTTGAATAACAATGATTTACTAAGTCAAGAGCTTCTGGTTGGTGCCTAGTATTTACTGCCATTCCTTCATGTGAAGGAAGCTTAACAAGCTAGTTGTCTAATCCAGATTTGTGTCGATATACTTAAACCTGACTGATGGCTATTTTAATTAATTTGTAGAAATGATTCAGCAAATACAATACTCCATGTCAAGACATTTGAAAGCTTAAGATAGCTTTGCTTTTCAGGAATAATTAACCCAGCATACATGCAAAATCTCAAACTATGCCAATATTCATCCCAGTTCTATGTAGTACTCGGAAATTTTGTTTCTAAATCTGAAAATTTTAATAAGTAGATTTCTTATAATAATTCCAGTGCAACAAATATATAATGTAGTGATCAAGTTATAATAAAATTATAAATTTTAATCCAACGAACAGTGATGAAAATTGTTGCATTACATCAGTTTGTGATGTTCAGAAACAGTAAACTACTATTGTATTAATGTTCCTACAAGTGCCCTTAAATTTTCCTGTATTTGAAATGTGCAGTTATTTACACCGCATTTTACACCTGCAAAGATTTTCTTCATTGCAATCTTACATTTGATTAACATTATCTAAATACTATGATGACTTCGAATTATTTTCCCCTCACAGTGAAAGCTTGCCCCAACAATTCCTAATATAAACTGCTTTCCCTATAACCTGTGGTCATGGGTGTTAGAGATTCCCATACGTACCACTCTTGAGTTCAGGATGGCAGAATTTCAGGTCTCTGCAGTTTCTTGCAGGGTTTTTGCGGGAACCATCAGGACTAATGAGGCTTTCTATTTGTCCATTAACAGATTTGAGTGAAGACATAATCTCTTCAGTGTTGATTTTAAAATCCATTGGTTCGTCTCCATAATATGGTGCAAAACCAGATTTTTCAGCGCCTCCAATACCAGCAATGGCGGCACCTCCACCGCAGCAAGGCCCAGGGGCACCAGGGGGTCCAGGAGGACCTGGTTGGCCTGGGTGGCCTGGGGAACCCTAAAGTAGGAAAATATACATCATTGAAATACAGTCTCGTTTGGTCCCCCATGAAAGATGATGCTACTAGTCCAGGAAAATGCATTAAAAATAATTCACACAGTGTGTCACTGTCTATTAATGAAATTTTACTTGGCTGTTTTTGTAGTCATGTGATAACCCATGTGGAAAGACTATAGTTCATTACCAAGTAATAAACTGTTCCAATTTGAAAGACTCAGTAGTGTTTGACAAATTTTACTATATCATTCTTTCTGTATAAATGTTGTAAGCAACTCTAACACTGACACAACAGAGGAGATAAAATCAGGCATTTTAACTTTCTGTCTTTGGGCTGATAACTTATTTGTGTGTCAACAGTCACACAGATAACTTATAGAGGTGATGTGTTTTTATTACACTTACCCCAGAGGTATGGGATAGGGAGGTATTAGAAATGACGGAATCAGTAGCAAAACAGAAGTCACGGAAGTTATTTGTGAAGTAAGTGTATTACATAAATGCAAATTGTTATGCTATGAGACCTTGTGTGAGATCAACACTGGTATGGTTCATTTGGGTCATTCAGCAGATGTCATCAGTTTGATATGACAGCTATGAAAGTATAAGAAAAAACTTCTCCCTGTTATAGTGTGGTGAGAAATGTCTTAATTGTGGGCAAGAATGTTGTTTAAAGTCATTGTTCATTTTCTCGATGAAAT
Source organism: Chinchilla lanigera (assembly GCF_000276665.1). Taxonomy (NCBI): domain Eukaryota; kingdom Metazoa; phylum Chordata; class Mammalia; order Rodentia; family Chinchillidae; genus Chinchilla; species Chinchilla lanigera. The sequence goes on from NW_004955403.1 coordinate 9,724,687, forward strand.
GATTATGCTGTACTTAACTCAGTATCTCAGCTGAAAAATGCTATATAGCATTTCTGAAAATGTGAAGAGCACAGCAAATTAAAGCTGCCTATGCATAAGTGATGTCTCACCTCAGATCCTCGTTCACCTCTGTTGCCTCGAGGCCCTGGTGGCCCGATGGGACCAGGATGTCCACTTGTTCCATCTTTGCCAGGTGGTCCATTGGGTCCAGCAGGTCCCTAAGAAATTATATGATATCATAATTCTAGAATATCTTCCTGTAGTGCAAACATTATAAAAAATGTGACTCTCCCAATGTGTATCTGTGGTACTTACTCGGGGGCCTGCAGGTCCCGGACTACCAACAGCTCCCTGGTGACCAGCAGGACCCTGGACAGAAGGGAAAGATAAATATAGGTGAAGCTCTCAAAAAGGCTTAGGAAGGTACATTCAGTATCAGATCAGGAAATGTGGTGATGTGGTGGTCATCAGTGAGGTATATGGTGTCCTCTTTCTTCACTTCCCTCATTGTTTCATGCTCTTATTTCAACTAAGCACTCGGGTCCTTTCTGCTATCTTCTAGCATGTACTTTTAGAGATGGAATTTTCTACTATTAGTCTCTAAAAAGTTTCTAACAACAGATGAACTTACTGGAGAGCCAGGGGGGCCTGGGTTGCCAGGGAATCCTCGATGTCCTTTGATGCCAGTAGAACCACGTTCACCAGTTTCACCTTTGTCACCACGTGGGCCTTGAGGACCCTTCACAAACACAATTTAAATTAATGTCATATATACACATACACACTGGAGAGACAAAATAGAATTTGCAGTGATTCAATCTACTTTATGGCATTCTATCGTCTAGAAATCTCCACTGACAGACACTTCCTGCATGAAACAGTAAAGATTGCTTTTGTGGTTGTCTTCATTTTTGACTGCTAATGCCACACCATCCCAATAATTGATGTTTATGTTCTTGGCCCCAAGGAATTTTTGGGATCAGAATTGCTTTCAGTATCATCAAAGAAGAGTTTGTTTACAAATTTTGTCATCTTCTTTTCCTGAACATGCCAGAAAATAGAATATTTTCTGCACTATACAATGAGTTAAAAGTAGAAATCAACTTACGGGAGCACCTCGGGCACCAGCAGGACCAGGAGCACCAGCAGGACCAGCAGGGCCCTAAGGTGAAAACACACCAGTGAGCAAATTCACAGGGTACTGTCTATGCTTATTGGATATGTATTGTTTCTGTTACTCATTTCACTGAGATAAATGACAGTATGCATGGTGTTGCTGGAAGTTATTCTTGCATTCAGCCTTGCGTTTATCCAGGAAATAGGTAGTTGGTTTGATTAATACAGTTTCAGGTGTTAGTAATGAATTCTTCATTGACAACTGCCAGAAACACCTTGATTAGCGCATCTGCCTATGGGATGACTTGCATAAAAACTGATAAAGAGAGCTGATACTTTGGTTGGCAGACCTGACAACCTACCTGCTCCCTACAAATCTCTTTAGTGAGGAAAATAGACAAGTAAAGAGACACAGTGCTTATTAGAACTCACCGTTTCTCCTCTGTCCCCACTCTTTCCAGCTGGACCCACAGGACCAGCAGGGCCTGGATGACCAGGAGCACCAGGGGCCCCAGGAGAGCCATTTTCACCACGATCACCCTGGGAACAAATTCACAGATTCAAACATATATTCAGCAATCAGTTGCTTCATAAAACTCTTGCACATGTATTTCTTTATACCTTGCTACCAGGAGATCCATCTCGGCCTGGTTGACCATCTGATCCAGGGTTACCCTGATTTAAAAGAAAAAGGAGAATGTGAGTCAAGTTTCTTGAAACTCTCCGATACTATATGAAGAATTCATTCTTAACTAGGCGGGTGCAAAAAGGTTGTTGGGGCTGGAAACCTTTACTATTACAATGGGGCTTGGCTCCTCAGAATCACAGTACCCAACTAGATATGTGGTCAATCTGTCGTACTAAATTTCACAAGGTGGGATAGAGATGCTCAGGAAAAAAAGTCTGAAAAAGGTACTTAGAGAGATCTACTAAGTAAGTTTTGAGTAATAGACATCTGAGCACTGATAATGGAAGCCTACAACTAATTGTATCTGTTTGTAAATGCATACAATTATGCTTTGTCAATAGAAAATATTAGTTCAAAAATGAAAAAGAAATAATACAAGACTAATCAAAGAAAACTATAAACTATTTTCATCCAGGAAAAATTGTAAGTCAGGGTTTTCTCCAATGATTTGTTTAATTTCAAGATCATATTTTTCCATTAATATTATTTGTTGGATAAATAGGAGTGGCCTTTTAGATTATTATACCTTGCAAGAGAAGAATCTCTCTTGCAGGCAAAGAAGTAGAACTTGGCTATGTGGTCATATTTATCCCCTTAGACATTAAAGGTCCATTTGACTTTTCCTTAAATAAATCACTAAAATTCCTCTAACCAGTTAAACATTGCACAAGAGTTGCAACTTACGTCTCTTCCAGGTTCACCAGCAGCACCAGCCAGACCAGGAAGACCCTGGGGGCCTGGAGGTCCACGTTCACCATTGTGGCCACTGGGTCCTGGCTTCCCATTTTCACCCTATGCACAAAGGGATAGAAGACATTTTATTTCAATTGAGAAATCAGTTTATATTCTATAATCAGATCTCTTTATTTCTTAGGGAAAAAAAATCTTTTTCTACTCTAACTCTTTTTAAGTTTTTTCTTTCTTTTTTTTCTGTTCTTTTTAAAAAATATTTGCACAATAGGGAGTAGGTTGGGGAGAAGCAAGTATCTTATATTTTTGCACTTGCCTAGTGAATCGGGATGCCAAAGGATGAGTAATTACACTGATTATTTTTATAATGCATTTTAACAAGAGATGAATAGATATACAAAGATATTGCAAGAAAGAATAATCCGGGCCCATCATGAAACTATAGCGCCCATTAGAATTAGGTTTTATTAAACACTTGTCTCTGCATGAAGCATATACTTAGCATATTTATTGTATAAATTGAATACACTTAATGATACATTTTAATTTCAGCACAATGTTACCTGACATTTTTTGAAAGACAAGTTTAATGTCTCTTGATGTGAGCACTAATCAACATGGACTGCTACCACCCCACTTACTGGAGGAGTATTTTAGATGCTAAACAGTAGAAAGCCATGTAATGCTGCAGAGAGAAAATCATGAGTGCGAAATGACTGGAGAGTAGGATCATTTGAATCCATGAGAGGCTTTTGTAGGTCTGTCATCTAACAGGATTTTCCCCTTCAGGATTAACAGAGGGGTTGGAGATGGCAAGATTATATTTCAATGATATTAATTTATGTACTTGCACCCAAGGCTGCTTGGTTAAGATTTGCTTTATGTTCTGGGGCCCTTTAGCGTTTGTTTTTGCCAAACTACAAATATAAAAGAAAATCACCGCCTGGATAATTTACACCTATGACGGGAACTGGATGCTATCGACGGAAGCGAGAGTCCAGGGAAGCAGAACCACACTCACCTTGATACCCTGAGGACCAGGGCTTCCCCGAGCGCCTGGCATGCCTGGTGGTCCTGCAAGACCCCGTGCTCCGGTGATCCCTGCCAGTCCAAGTGGGCCGGGGGCTCCCTGTTGTGACAGAAAATGAAGACTTAGCTCAGCCTTACATGACTATGTTCTCCTCTCCTAAATCAGTGATGGAGAGCACTCAATACAGCAACGGAGCCACTCACCGGAGGACCTTGGGCGCCGGGTGGCCCCTTCTCTCCTGGCTGACCAGCATCACCTTTTGGTCCAGACACTCCGGGACTTCCAGGAGAACCGGTGTTACCTGCAGGACCTGGGGGTCCATCCTTGCCTGGAGCGCCGCTGGCACCGGGAGGGCCTGGGTTCCCCTATATAGAATTGTTTGAAATTTAAGTATTTACTTTGAAAAAAATAATTTTTTTATTCCCCCTTTTACCTAGGTTTCTCAGTGTAGAGATAAATGGATCCGCTTTCTGAAATGCATAATGAAAAGTACTTGAAGAATAACTTACGTTATTGCCAGGAGGACCAGGAAGACCACGCGCACCAGGAAAGCCAGCAGCACCCTGTGAATTAATAATAACTGTTTAATTTCACAACTAGAACAAGTAGTTGTGTAGTATAAACAAATATAAAGTATAAGAAATGTGACAGCATCTTTAAGTCACTTCATTTCTGGTTTGCTTTGTTACTTTGGACACATAAACTTATAAATGACTGAGTGACCATCATTTGATATTTTCTGGCTAAGGTCTGTCTTTGTACAGGCTGATACAAGGGATCAATACTCACAGGACCACCAGGACTGCCACGTTCACCCTTGACACCTTGGGGACCAGGAGGACCCTGGATGAAATGAAATCAACAAAAAAGGATTATTAAGTATAACACCAAAATAAAAATTTAAGAGAAGTAATAAGCCTTTGAGAACCAGTGACATCAGAAAGAATTTAAAATAACATGAATGTTGTCATGTGTAAACTTCTGGGGCCAAGGTTCAAACTTAGAACTATACGCCTAGGAAGATTACACTCTTTCACCATGACGTACTTTAATAGTTCATTCTCCATATGAACTATTAAATTATTGGTAAACCTAAGGGCTTCCCATGAGCAGGCTGAGGGAGAGTACTCACAGCAGGCCCTGAGCCGCCAGGAGGTCCTGCAATGCCAGGGGCTCCGCCTTCTCCCTTCTCTCCAGGCGCTCCTCTTTCTCCCTTAGCACCCGGCTCGCCGTTCTGTCCCTGTGGGCAGAGATAGCAAAGACTTGTTGGCTGACACCATTACAGTACCCTGGACTTGTGGGATAGAACATAGAATCATTCAGATGGAAAGGTGTTGGAATAAAATAGGAATAGGAAACTCTCCAAAGTCATGCCATAGCAAAGTTAACTGAAGTATTTCCATGATGGAAGAAGAATATGGAGAAAATATAGGGTAGATCTTATTTGCCATGAGGGAGAAAGTTTTTCTACACATGGTGTATTTGAAAATGAACATCATTAAACTCTTGAAAGGAAATGGATTTAGAGTGAATTTTAATATCATCAGATAATGCAGAACTTTAGAATTGTTCAGTGTTTTTAAATGTATGGCGATGCTGTAGCCTCGTTATCCAGGTATAAAGGCAGAAGAGGTATTTTTATTTCCACTTTTAAAAGGGCAAGAATAGAAATAAGCAAAATAAAGGATAAAATATCTTTACTGGGAATAAGTGTCTTAAGAAAGACTAGAACAAAAATTGACTCGTATTTCTGCTAGATTTTAGTGAGGTGGTATTTGAGGCGGTGTGACATGTATGTTTAAATGTTCTTACAGGAGCGCCAGGGAAACCAGCAGGTCCAGGGGGGCCATGTTCACCTCTTTCACCCTGAGGAGAACAATACACCGGTAAGTCACACTGAAGACATGCCCCATAGGGAGTGCACACTGTCCTCTATCATCCTGTCTTTCCTTGAAGCAGAAGAATGTGCAAAGACAACTAACACGCTTTCACTTCTGAAGTCTTCCCACATGAAATCAATACCAGAAAGACTGATCCCTTCAATCTCTGGCTATGTTATTCACAAGAAAACATTGCTCGAAAATGTTGAAATATGTAACACATTCAGTCATATAACTTCTAAAAATGTAAATATCTTAAATATGGCAAAATAGTGAATTGAAAAGTCCATTGACTGATTTAAAATAAACACTTGCTATATGTTTTTCTTGAGTCTTAAATCCTGCAAGCAGAGAATTTAGATCTAGTATGAACCTCTCGAAATACTCCTGTAGGTTTAAGAAACATTCATTTATAAATATACACTGTTGTGCAAATTTTATATTTTTCAGTAGTTATTCAGGAAAGAAGGCATGGTTTCAAATGGTGTCTTGTGGATTGTAGGTTAAAGGAACTTAACATTCCCTTGCATGTCATATGTTCCTAAAGCTAGAACTCCAACACTGAGACTTAGGCCCCTGAGGAGGAATTGCTTAAAAGGGTAGCACAAGCAACTACTGTCTGTATGGGGTTAAAAATCACATTGAAAAGGTCTTTGACACTTACAGGGCCACCACGAGGTCCAGCTATACCTGGAAGTCCAGGGGCACCACTTTCACCCTGAGAAAAAGGAAAACAAATAACAATATTGTCACTCACCTGAATCCAAAAAGTCAAAGACATTTTATTTTTGCTTTCAGACAGCATTATTTGTTACCTTATCTCCAGGTTGACCAGCTGGGCCAGGAGGACCAATAGGACCAGTAGGGCCCTAAAGGAAAATGAAACATACTTTTTAAATTTCAAAGATAAATAACATCATTCTTCACATTAATCAAACAGAGGGTATATAGACCTATCATCCAGCTAGTAAAGTAGACAGTATGATTGGTTTCATTGCTGAATGTTATACTAATCAGTGCAAGTATTAGAGAGCTTAGTAAACAGAAGATTTTACAGTGGTGACCCAGAAGGCAATAAACGGTATTCAGCAATTGTTTGTTAATTCATTCATTTGGATCTACATTATAGAAAATAAATAGGATGAAAAGTAAGAGGCTATTATAATATCTTAAAAATTAAAGTATATTCCTTTACTCAAATGGTTGATAATGTACAATGTTTAACTACTCGAAGTGTTATCATGCATTTTAAACTTTTAAAGTAGAAATTGGTTTGCCTATGAAACATAAATAAAGTATCAGAATACTTTGAGTCTGATTGTATGTTGGCCAGGTTGGGTTCACACTCCTGGGTTCAAATGATTCTGTAGCCTTAGCCTTTGGAATCAAGCTCACCCATCTAGTTTGTGACATAGGTAAAAACTTCTTATCTATCTAGTCTGTCAAAAGTGAAGTATCTCTGAAATTCCTTAAGACAACTATAATAAATTTAATACCTATATATAGACAACTATAAAAATATAAAACCTATGAAATGACTTAATTTAAATAACCATTTTATATAGGCCTTTCTAATGCTCTCAAAGTGAAAAAGTATAATCTAACTATCATGAGTGGTTTTTGGAAGAAATAAAAGTTGAAATAATGAACTTTCCATATCACATATGAAACAGACCTATAATTTGCTGTAGTCATATCTAGAGGATTCTAATATTGTGTTGTGTTTGAACATATTGTGTTGTTTGTTTGAACATATTGTTTTGACAAAGATTCACAGGAAGTTGCAAAGAAATGTGCAGCAAAATTCTGTACCTCTTTCTCTCAAAGTCTTCCAATGTTAACACCTTAAAAAACTACAGTATAATGTCAACACTAAGAAATTGAAATTTGTACAATCTATACAGATTTAAACCATTATATGTACATTTGTGTGTGCATTTATACAATGTTATCACATGTGTAGCCCAGCATGACCAGTACTACAATCAAGATACAGAAATACAGTCATTATAATATTCTTTCTTGTGACATTCTAGAGCCATATGTGCCTCTCATTCTCATTTCCAACTCCTGACAGCCATTAATATGTTTTACACCTCTTTTAAAATTATGTTGTTAGTGATTATTACAGGGATAGAATCATGCAGTATTATCCTTTGGAGATTGACTTTACTTGGCTTGTTGTCTTGAGATTTGTATAAGTTGTACACATCACTAGTTCATTCCTTTGTATTGCTAAGTACCCTTCCATGATGTGCATATATATACCACAGATGTATCATGTTATTTTTAAGTGTAAAAAATATCTCCATCGCAATATTGACTGCCTTGGATTTTAGTGACTCTATGGTGCCAACTTGTGATCTGTATTGTATATTTGAAGTTTTTCCATTGTTAGGTCGCTATAAAACTGGCAGGTACTGATAGATAGAAACCAGTAATTTCCATAATCAAATCATTTGGGTCTTTTTAATGACTACAGAGTGGTCAAGTATGGTCTAATTTATCACGAGTAGTTTTTGAAACTTTTGAAATGTTGAAGTATGGGACTCTTCCACATCAGGCTTTATTCTCCCAAGCATGAACACTTACCCTTGGACCATCTTTCCCAGGAGCACCATCAGCACCCGCTCCACCAGGTTCACCCTGTCAAATGAAAGCCAGTGTCAGCAGGGGAGATATTCCAAGAGGATCAGCAGCTCTCAGCATCCTCTCAGATGATTTTTAGTGTTCATTTTGCTCCTTTAGTAGTTGATCTAGGAACCCCTTGCAAATTTCCCTTACTATGAGATAGCATTAATTTTTCAAGTAGGTGGAGTTATTTTAATATATAACATTTGTTTCTATTACATAATTAAAAGAAAATATGTCAGTACCTTTTCACCTTTTGGACCAGGACTTCCAGGGCCTCCTCTTTCTCCAGGCATGCCTTGCAGACCAGGACTACCAGAAGTGCCGGGTGGTCCAGGGGGACCAGCGGGGCCCTGAAATCAAGGCAGAGATAGTACATGTCAAGAAGGAAATAGGATGCATTTATCGAAGTGTAGGCCAGCAGTGGGGACTCTATGGCACGCGTGTCACAGCCTGCTGTTTGTTATCATTGAAAGCTCTAAAAGGTTTACCATCGCTGGTCTAGGAGAATTGAATTGTGTGGAATTACCTTTCCTCCTTCAGGACCAGGGGGACCAGCTCCTCCTCTAAGACCTGGGGTCCCCGCCAATCCAGGAGGTCCACGTTCACCGGGGGCACCAGCATCACCCTGGCATAGGAAAATGTAATATCCACATTAGAAAATCCAGTGCTAAAGATAAAACAAAACACACCCTAAATCACTTTGTTGTTGGCCACTAGGTTCTTAACTTGCATTTTTGAGCAGTTGGAAAATTTTATACTAATGATAACCATTTGATCAGTTATGTAGGGACTGCAAATATAAATGTCTAAAATGGGAAATCCAGGTACTTGGCCTAAGTACTACCTTTTTTGATATTCATTATTATTATATTACTTGCATGTCAAATTTTTAAAGTTCTTGTAAAAATGAGTTTTCCTATATGTAATTACATCTACAAGGGCAATTTTAAAAAGTTCTTCTACCAAAAGTTTTCCTATAGAGAATCAATACATTGGCAATATTTTCATTTTGAAATTTCAAGTCCATGGCTGGTTCTACCGTGCTTATTAAATTTAGAGTAGCAGACATTCCAGACGAAACAAGCTTATTGCATGGGAAATGTCTTGAATTTCCCTAAGTGCATTCATCAAAATATGAAGTGTTGTTCTTCTTAAGAAACATGATTTGAGCTTGATATACTAAAAACATGTCACTGATCAATTACTTTATAACATGTCAAAGAAAGTAGAGGAAAACTTGAAATATCACCTTGCCTCCGGGAGTTCCTGGTGCACCAACATCACCCTTGGGACCCTAGGAGGTGGACATTGCACGATTAGGTCAATATCAAAATATACAACATAATCATGAGCAGCAGACACATTTGTCTTATTTCCATAGATAACAGTTGTTCAAATCTTGAAGCTGTGTGCTGTCTCTTTATGTCTTTTCTGAGGAAATTCAGAATCTCTAGGGAACAGTTATCTTCGAGAGCTAAATATCAAAGCTCAGATACAGTTGCACGTAAATATTCAAAAGTTAATAACTGATAGAGGATTACTATTTATTCCTTGGCTTCTGAATTTTGAAAAATGAAATGAAACTTACTGCTTCACCAGGTTTTCCATTTTCTCCTGGAGGACCAGCAGTACCAGGCAAGCCCTATAAAAAAAGTCATATTTATATAATGCTGTCACTTCAAACATTGCTTATGGGAAAGACTCTCACGTTTCTCTAAGATTAAAAATGGTTTTCATGGTCTTTTTTGAAATAGAATATGTGTGCCACTCAAAACCTGTGACTGACTTATGCTAACCATATCTTAGAGACCATGATCACTGCTCTTTTCTTCTTTTGTTTTACAAAAAATATGTTGATAAAATGACAAGATAAATTTAGCTGTATGACTTTATAATGTAATGAAAAATAAGTACAGGTATATGGAACTATATGAGTTAAATCTTTTTAAATAACTGAAAGTGTGTATTCTAGTATAAGCACCAAAGATATGCTACCTATTAATATTGACTGACATTTTGATGTTAGAACAAACCCACAAGTTAAATTTAATGTGAATAGTAATCTATTAGTCACAAAAATTAACTATCAATTTGCTCAACAAACATATCTATGAAAGGGGAAGTAACATTCATCTAATCATCTATTAAAAGCAAGCATTCAGTGACATTTAAAGAAGAAGTTCTTACTTGTAATCCTTGGGGACCAGGGGGTCCTGAGTCTCCCTTGTCACCAGATGGCCCCTATGTAGAAAAATATGATACCCTCTATTACAAAATGCTATTTTGTATTGAGTCTGCAGTAGACTTCTCAGAAGGCCCATATCTTAGAAAGTAAAGATGTGAAGAAAGGACAACATGTGCTGTGGAAGTGGCCCATATCCTTTAGGCACCACACAAACTTACTGTTGCAGTTACCTAGATAACTAGATAAGCAAGCTTCTCAATTGCTTTAGTAGCTATGATAACATAGTGTTGGAGATTGTATAATTTCTATACCTTTCCCTGTGCACAATCCCTACCCCACTTCCATTTCCAATTAGAGTATACTTACAGTAGGGCCTGGGGGGCCCTGAGGTCCGGTTTCACCATTCTTTCCAGGGGGACCCTAAAAACAACAATTAAAAGGGAAGCAGAGTTAATACCCATAATCAAAGTCTTGAGTCCTGGTATTAATGCAGCTGCCAGAAGGCCTGAAATAAGTAGATGAAAGCTACGTACCGGAAGTCCAGGCCCTCCAGGGCCACCCCGTTCTCCATTCTTGCCAGGAGCACCCTAAAGAAAAAGTGACCAGAATTTACCAATTCTATAAAAAATGTAATAATCGTATGGATATTACTTCCAACTATTTTTGATCTGCCTGCCACACACACACACACACACACACACACCAGTAACACACACGCACTCATAACCAACTATACATTTAGCTTCCTTCCTACATGCTATTTGATTTGCATAGACTTTTCCATGTTTTTTAGAGGAGAATAAGTTTGGGCCATCTCTAAACCTTCTGGAAACTAAAAGGGTTTGTGTCATATATTTCTTTTTCATGTTCAACAGTTTTTATTGGAATATGTTTGCAATACATATCTGTCATATATTTCTTGAAGAAATTAATGAAAGAACTCACATCATTTCCTTTAGGACCAGGGAAACCCATGACACCAGGCTGACCTCGGGGACCAGATGGCCCAGGAGGACCGGGGCGACCACTTTCTCCTTGACTTCCCTAATGAAAAAAACAATTATATCAATCAAGGGTTCACAAATAATGGATCAAAACCTGCAATGCATGTAGATATATGTCAACGTTATACCAAAATATACATCTTACTCTATTATTGTGTTTGTAAAATGACATTTTAAAAATGTACTTACGGGAGGCCCTGGTTTCCCATCATTGCCTGGTCCTCCTGGGCTTCCAGGAGCACCCTGAATGAAAGAAATCAGTTGTCAGGTGATTTAAAATAAAAATTTAAAAAAGTACAATACTTTGTAGAATTCTGAGATTTCCATTTACATATGTAGCTTCATGTTTGAACGCTTTTCTTTCTATCTATACAGCACCTTAGTCAGTTGTTCTATGTTATGTTCTTCTTAGATCTATCCTGGCTTATGTTTTCTTAAAAGAATTTTGTGTTGCTTTGATTTGAGCCCTAGGAAAGGTACAATCTGAAATACATTATTTTGGATCCATCTTGATTTGTCTTGCTTTCTTCTTACCAAATTAAAGTGTGATTCAAACCAGTGTCTTTCCTTACCCTCATTCCTGGAGTTCCAGGAGCGCCATCTCGGCCAGGTTCTCCAGCCACTCCTCTGGCTCCTGCAGGTCCTGGCCCACCACGCTCCCCAGAGGGGCCCTACAGGGAAAAATAAATCTTTAAGCGAATCTTGAAAAGAGTCTTCATTGACTTATATATCCGTAATATTTAAATTATAACTGTAGAATTTATCTGGCCTCAACAATAACTAGCGTCTCTGACATTTTCAATATAAAATAGTCATTATCTTAGACTGGATTGCCTTATCTTAAAATTTTGAAAACCTCTGGTGAACATCACATTTTGAAGACAAAAAATATTTGTTGGGTTTAATATATTTCTGTGCATGTAAAGGCAACAATCTTTGATGGTATGAAATCATATTTCATATCACTGTAGTTTCAAAGAACTTTTTGACATTTTAGTTTATTCTCGCAATAATGCTAGGTGATTCCAATCTACAGACATGATCTCATAGAGATTAAGCGACTTGCTTCAGTGAACAAGCAAGGAAATGGCTAAATAGGGATCAATATTATTGTTTTACATTGATCATTATGTTTAATGCAAAAACATTTCTTTAGATACTTAGGTTTGGTCGTGGGAAGTTATATAAAAGCAATACCTACATTTAATATTAGTACTTAGGATAGTAGAAACTAAAGTTATCTACCTTTTCTCCTGCAAGACCAGGGGGTCCAGCAGGTCCTCGGAATCCAGGGGCACCCTAGAAATAATGAAAGTCAAATGTTTCAGTGTAAAGAACAAAAACTTTTCACAGTCCCTGAGCAGCGATACAGCCATTGTTTGAGATCAGACACTCAACAAGTCTATGGTTGCCTCATGCTCAGGTACAGTTTCGCTTGGATGGTGATCATGCTTTTCTCTGAGTTGTTACAGAGGAAACGTACCCTTTCTCCTGCAGCACCTGGCAGTCCGTTTGCTCCCGGTTCTCCGGGGGATCCATCTTTGCCGTCTTCACCCTTGGGACCTGGAATACCTGGGGAGCCAGCTTCACCCTGAAAAGTGAGGGCAATAGAAAGGACTTACGTTTAAACTTAGTTGTAACATTTTTAACTGTTAGCTTTCTAACTAGTTTGGAGTTTTCTAAGAAATAACCAAATCCGTTGTGATAACACTTACACGTTCACCACGTGCTCCTGGCTCTCCTTTGGCACCGTTCTTACCAGGTTCGCCCTAAAGTTAAACAAATTTTAGTTTGGAAACAGGTAGGATTTGACTAACAAGTCATTACTGGCAAGACATAATGCGGGGATAAGACTAGACTAAAGTCAATATAAATTCAACTCAAGAGGAGCAAACATTTTTGGAAATGAGTATTTTTGTTGTGGGAGTTAAGCGCGCACGTTTCAGGTGACAAAGAAAAACAGGCAACTTACAGGACTACCTCTCTGGCCGGGAGCACCATTGGTACCGGGTGGTCCTGCAGGACCCCGGGCTCCCATCAGACCCGGAGCTCCAGGAATACCAGCGGGACCCTAAGAACAACCAAAGAGCACTTAGGTTAGCTGATTGAACTTCATCTCCTGAATATCTCACTTAAATATCACAAATCTAATGCGTGTATGGAGGAGCTGAAGGGGAGGTATGTCCGTGGGGGACCTTACCATTTCTCCTTTGCCACCGGGACTGCCATTACTCCCAGGGGGGCCCTAGGGCACGCAAAAAAAAGATCATATTAACAATAATGCAAACAGTGCTTATATATTTGGAGTTTTTTATTTGTCATGAAATATATTGGCAGGCATTGAATTTTATAGAGAATACGTGATTATTCTAACAACACATCACAAAATGAAGGCAGAAGACATACCATGCATTAAATAAAGTAGAGATCATATGTACTTGGTGCAGATTACTAAATAAGACATAAATAAGAGAGGTTTTCGGTTTTGTTTCTTTTCTGAATGTTTTTTGATTGATGATTACTCTAGGGCACATCCTTCATAGTATCAGTACAATACTATCCATCCCCTTCTGCATTATAGAAATGTGAAATTTATAAAGTCTAGAATAGTATAACCCTCAAAAGCTACACTTTGCCTACTACCAAAATCAGTATTTGTCACAATAGAATCATTGTAGAGAATTAAGCTACATTTTTAGAGAAGCTGTTTTAATTGGCAGTACCATTGAGGTACATACTTTCCTGGCATAAATGTAGCAGCGCTCTTCCCCTTAGGTGGTGTATTTGCTACTTACAGGAGGACCCTGAGCACCAGCATGTCCCTGAGGTCCAGGTTCTCCTCTGGCTCCTGGGGCTCCACTTGAACCAGGGGACCCTGCAGGTCCAACTTCACCCTAAGGGATAAAATGCAAAGTACTGTAGAAGGTTTTCCTGGATGCTTCTCATCACTTACAGTCCACCCATCAGCTGTTTAAACACATCTCCTAAAAGCTGTAACACTATGATGATATACTGTAGTTAATCAAAGAGTCATTAATCATAAAGGCAGAGAAAATGATAAACGTGCCTATGACTCTGTTATGTACGTTTTCCAGAAAGAGTTCACAAAAAGAAAGACAGCATCAGAAGATCTATCAGGAGATAATATGAGGGGGAGCAAAACTTCCTTTAGAATAAACTATGTGGCTTTCAAATTCTGTATAAGCAAAGGCCATCCATTTGAGTGGTCAAGACATCATTTGCAAGAAGTAATCCTGCGCTTTTCTGTTCTCACCAAGATACTTTTATATTCTTCTATGCAAGTACATGCTTACCTTAGCACCAGGTGATCCAGGGAAGCCTGCAGTTCCAGGGGGGCCAGGGGGGCCCTGAAAAAATTAAATACAATTTCAAGAGCTCTTAAGTAAATGAAACCTAACACTGCTACAAATAATGAGTAAGTACACTGAGATAAAATATGAGCACTATGCATATAAAAGTAGTATTTATCATGAATATTACAATAATTATGCAGAGAAACCCAGTAAAATAAGCGTATATTTATATACAGTTTCAAGTATTAAGTCTGCAACAAAATAATTTTTTATTGTTTAATTGTAAAGATAGCCAACTAGAAGTTACTAAATATATTAGGTAGATATATTATAAACAGGTAGATATATTATAAACAATGCGCAGTCTAGAATCTCACATTACCCTTGAACAAATCAGGGGTAGATAAAAAGTTACTTACTGGCTGACCGTCACTGCCTCGAGCACCATCGTTACCTCGAGCCCCCTAAAAAGAGAGATTTTATCAAGGATCTTCTTACTCATAAAAGGCTGGGCACAAATAACATGGTGACTAAAACCCAATTCAAGTGAGTTGAGTTTTCATCCAGTAATTTAAAATCTGCTAATTATATATATATAATAATTACGTATGTATATACTGTCAAATTGTAAAAAATTGTGATGTACGCAGAAAGATAAAATGTAGGCCTGGAGTCTGTGTTTTTAAGACTGAATGTGGACCACATGCAAATACACAGGTACAAACAACCCTTCACGGAGATAATAACTATAAACTTACTCATTTCCATATAATTAGAGTTAAAATTTATTGAGGTGACTCTGTACAGTTTTGTAGGAAGGAGAATTTTCTGAAGATTTTCACAGCATGAATACCTGAGACATTTATCTGTCACTATGGGATGTAACTGTACAGTGTTGGTGACAGTACTCACCGCGGCCCCAGGAAGTCCTGGCCGTCCCCTCTCACCAGGAGACCCTCTTGGACCCTAGAGAGGAAAATTGGAAGCATGATCTTAGTTTAAACTTGACAGGTACAAGGACAGTTGGGAGAAAGCAAAGCCACTGTTGGGTCCAAGGAGGTCAGTGGCAATACTGAAAATTGTAGGATAAGCAGCATAATTACCATGGGTCCAGGGGCTCCGTTTTCACCAGGAAGACCATTTTCACCCTATGGAGACAAAAAATATGTTATTGTTTTATGTATCACAAACAGAATTTTATATCTTTTAAAACAACATTAGATTACAGAAAATACTTTGGAATCTAAGAAAAATGATGCATTTCAGTAGTGTGAAATAGTTGTAAGCATTTTATTTTGTTTACCTTTAATCCAGGAGCACCTGTTTCACCCTTTTCTCCATTGCGCCCATCGAAGCCCTAAAAAACATATAAAATAGTAACAATATTAAAATCTCTTAATTCACAATGGTTGATAAATTTTACATTAAATTTCTATCATTGGATTTTACTACACAGAACCATTTGCAACTAATTTAAATAATCTAAAATATTTCAAAGAGATTGAAGATATTTGACATTGATTTTATAGCAAAAGTTCTAAAATTGGTTAAAAAGAATAATTTTGTCCAATTAGAAGTTTATTTTAACTATAGAGGAGCAAATACCAACTTCATAGATTTTATGTTTATGAAATTAATAGATTTGGGATGTGATTGATTCTACTTAAATTTTATGTAGAAGTGCTCGCTTCAACCTCTAATTCATACTAAGTCAAATAATAATGCATAGTTAATAAGGTATTTTTCACTTTTTTCTGATAGTCATAGTAAAAAATGTAAATGTATTCCTGGCCAAGCCTTTTCATAGAAAGTAAGCTCAATTATTTTTGTGTAAAATAGCTAGTTTGGTCAATAAATAAAGCTGAGAGACTTCTTAACAAATCAGATCAACTAGCTGTCAAATCAACTACTTTTGGCATACACTCAGTTGCACGATGCACTGTGTAAACATATGTTTACAGCTGTGTGAACATGTCCAGATGGAAGAGCTTGTAGGCACTTTGCAATCTCTACTCACCCTGTGTCCTTTCATACCAGGGAATCCAGGCATGCCAGCTGGGCCTTTGATACCCTAAAAGTGATTAAAGAAGAAGATATTAACAGATCGCCCAATGCTATCAGAATTCAAAACGCCTTCTACTTTTAAGTTTGATACAATTTAACGATGCAGTGATTTTCAAACTAAAATAATGGTGATTGCTTCTCTGCTCTATGAGACACCGAAGACTTACCGGAGGGCCAGGTAAGCCTCGTTCTCCAGGTCTCCCTGGTCTTCCTGATTCTCCCTAAATGGGGAAATAAAGAATTTTTAGGGGCTTGCATTTGAGAAAACAGATTGTAACCAAAGGCTGATCTGATTAATTTGTGTTTTTCATGAAGGTATGATTAAAATGGTTACAAGAAATACATAGCTGTGTGGTCACTTTTTTTAGCAGAAAGATTGAGGGCTTCTCCCATCTTGACATAAGCTGCCTCATCACTGAAACACTATGACCCTTTCCCAACATAGTAGGAATTTGCCATCAGACTGAAGGAAAGGACAGAATGGTATTATGTTGAAGGCATGTATAAATCATGAAGCATATAAAGTATTGATATAAATGCTTTCATTATAAAAGGCAGACAGAGGAAATTATTTCTCTTCCAGCAAATGGTATATTCATGGGATAAGTCTTTGTTTATACTGTTGTGCTGGGAATGAAACCCAGGGTGTCACACATTCTAGGAAAATGTTCTGCCTCCCTGAGCCACATGAAGTCAAGAAGTACATCTGGAGGTTCTAGATTCTATTAGCTTAGCATTCAAGAACTGGTGTATACAGTTATGGTACAGTCGGGACATACAGATTCGCAACATTCCTCAGAGCTAAAATGGTAAGACAGAAACAATTTTCAAATAACATTTTTCCTCCTGAGATTCTCATAAACTAAATATGCTATTCATAAAATATCTGGTTGACCTTTGGTGTATCCCTGTTCAATACTTAAAAACTTACATCTTTTCCAGCGGGGCCAGATGGACCTATAGCACCAGGAGGTCCTGGAGGGCCCTAAAGTAAGAAAATAAAGAATAAATGCATTTGGCAACTTTACCATTATACTTATTATCCTATATTATGTGTATTTTGGAAAGAAACTCCTTTTTTGAAAATACTTTCAAAGTTTCTCCCCAGGAAAAGAGCACTGAGTTATTATTATAACTTTATTGTATCAAATTCTTACTGTTCACTAAACTGAAAAAAATTAAAAGCATCATATATCTATAATTTATACCGTGTGTTTATAAATTTAAATGTACTTTTACCTTTTTAAGCTTTGAACTATATCTAAATACAAAAGTACTTTTAATTAATTTAAAATATTTTATTTATATAACTCCACTTTCTTATTTATAGAGCATATCCTTCTGGAGGACTTTATAGATTGTTTATTTCTACTACACTAAAATATATATACAAAGAATAGAGTAGAGGGAACTGGATAAATATAAGGGAGGACTGAATAGGCACAAAAATGAAATCTATATTTAATAGCTAAGGCTTGCACCAAATCTAGGAAATAGACTACTGTGATAGTTAATTAAGGAGTCCCTAAGATCCTTAAAACTAGCTCATGCACCATAAAATACTACTTGCTGTATAAAAATTTCAGCATAAACATAATGTACACTACATAGGGACCTATGGCAGTGTTTTGAAACTGAGGGTAGTTTCTCTATAGAAATTAAACCATCTGTATTGAATTGTCAATTTATCGAATGTAGATTGAATTGCTACTTACTGTAGGACCAGCTTGTCCAGGTTCACCAGGGGGACCTTGGTATCCTGGAGAACCCTAGTAAACAGAATAATATGTAAGTATTTCTGAAGTAACAATATACATATGAGTCACTGACATCTTGCTGATCATAGGAAGTCAGGATTTGTGAATGCAATTAGCAAATTTTATTCCAGTATACAAAGACTGATACTAAATATTTTGAATCTAAATAAAGTTAATGTATCCCTCTCTGTTCATGTCATCCCACCAAAACTGAATTGTTTTAAATTCCATTCCACATTATATGCAAATGTAGCATGTGGTTTAATTTTACCAAAGTTGTAATTACTGATAATTGCTGATGGAAAGCAATTAACTGTGATACTTCATTGTATTTTTAAAAGAATAATCAGTTTCCTGGTGTGGCTACTCCCATTTAATTGGGGTTACATGGGCTAAAATGATTAAGTTATAACAGGATCTCTATTAACTTGATTTAACCATTCACGAAGAAGAAAGCATCATTAGAATCTCTACTTACAGGTGCACCAGGATGACCAGAGGAGCCAGGGGGACCGGGAGGACCTGGGGGACCCTGGAATATAATTTTAAATGATAAATACAAAATAAATGAATATACAATACACTTTATCTATTCAGAGAGATAACTATAAAGATATGATGCAGACATCTTTAAAAATGCAAATACATCTCATCTGATAGTCATAGATGTGATTATGATTAATTTATAAGATCTGCAGTGAAGATCTCAGTAAGAAAAATTTCAATAAAATTATCTCTGAATGACAAAAATTATTAATAAATATTATAGAATGTTTATATTAATCATTAAAGAAGACAACCCAAAAGTTAGAAAAATCTGTGCAAAATGTTATGAGAACCCCTGCAATACTTAGATGATATTGCACTGGAGAAGAAGCAATTTTCTGTCTGGTAGCCAAACTCATTTTGGAAAAGTATTTATCTGCATACTATAAATCCTAGGGTCAAAGTTTCTAAAACATAATGTAAACTAACACAAAAGCTTAATAGCTGTATTGATATGGATGTCACAGAGTTACACTGACATAGAGATTTAGATGTGCACATGAGAATCATCATACACAGAAGTATGGTAATTCACAACAAACTGATTTAGCACTCAGAAATGCAAACCACACTAAGAAACCAGTTTGTAGCATGGTGGTCATAAATTTATGGAACAGTAGTTTATAATTAAATTGTTGTCCTCTGATCACTTTTCTGGAAGGTCAATAATTGATGGTTTTATTTAGTTTTGTTATGTCATTACAAAACAAATTCATAATGTATCTAAGGCTTAATAGTCACAGAAATCAATAGAATTCTTCCTGTGTCTTTGAAAGATAAATAAGAAACTCACAGCCCCTAAAACTTTATAGGTTAATAAAACTCTCATTCTTCACATTGTGTTCTCCTGTCTCCAAGGGCTTTTCTTTAAGGGTCTTTTATTTAGATATACTGGCAAAAATTTTGTGTCTCTCTAGCTTTGGTAGTCACAGAGATGGGGCCGGATGAGAACAGCAGTCCTCTACGAGCTTATAGAATTCAGGGCCATGCTTCGTTTTTGCTCGTGTGTCTGTTCCTTGTGAGGAAATTAGAACCGTTTTTAGTGCTGGTTCTTGTGACACTTTTCCAAAACCAGGGTCATTTACATGGAATGCCACATTTTCTTGAATGCGTGCCTGGGCTTCAGGTGCTATTTGCTCCGATCAAACTTCCAGGTCATTTACATTGAAGAAAATCCTTCAGCATAAGTGGAAGAACTATCCTTTAAGGTAGATACACTTAAAACTCACTGAATTCTGAAAATTCTGAAATGTGTGACAGAGTATAAAATAAGATGTAGAACAAGGTGGTGGAGAAAGATGAAGCAAAAAAAACAACATCTGAAGAAGTCAGAGAGTATACGAGTGTAAGGCTTAAGCAAGGAGGCGAGTGAGTCCTGGTGCAGGTGGTCGGGTCAGGCTGTGGCAGTACGGGCACAACACAGGGGACAGGTGGAGGACTGAGTGAGAACACAAGAAACTCAATCATGTTACCCTTTTGCTTTGTGAACTTAATAAACAATAAGCTATTCTGTGCAATTCCATAAAAACACTGTATTTCTGAAGAGCATCATTTAAGATTTAACAAACTGGAACTCTAGGTAACACTCTACAATACTGAGAAAAATTTGTACATACAGCTGGCCCAGGATAGCCCGCGACTCCTCCTGGTCCTCCAGCCTTGACATCGTATGAATCATACTGTGGAGAATAGTTCTACAGCAAAGAGACCGGATAGGTACAATAGTTATTTGCAAAAGTATTTAGAAAGAGTGTAAGCAACATACTACTCACTCATAAAGGTGTCTGCATATCAGCAGAGTGTCACACATTAATTTCTTGTTTAACCTTTCTCTCTATGGCTTTAAATATTAGACATACAGAACCTTGGCTTCCATAATGCATGAACATTCAAATAACCATATTCAACATTGTTTCCCCCAAATTTGATCCCATATACAATACTCTTGCTGTAATCATTGTTTCTAAGAATTATTAATAGCATCACAACCATAAGACCATACACTATTTGAGGTTGGAAGAGTCTTCAAGATCATAAAATTCAACTATCAAATGAAGAAATCAAATTACTGTATCAAGCAGGTAATGCAGTGAGTAAAATTTAAACCCTTTGGTTTATTGTTAATATGCTTACAAGTGGCACATGAAAGCAAGCATCCTCACAGAAGACAAGGAAAAGAACAGAAGAAAGACTCATGTGCTTATTGAATTTCTTTGGAGGTTACTTTATTTTGAGTTCTAAGTCTACAGACAGGTCCTAGATGGTTACCAGGATAAGGATATATTAAATGATGTGCTTTGATTCTTGCTGAAATGCTTTTTAAATAGCATTTTTAATCTCATAAAGATTTGGCATATATGTTTTCTAATTTTGCCTAAATCTAGTAGGCTGAAATTTTGTCCTATTTCTTTGTTTAGTTTTGTGTTAGAATGGATTGACTCATGCTTTGGAGGAGAAAGAAAGTCTCTAAATGCTTAGCAAAGGCAGTTATCTGGGTGTAAATAATCCAGTTGCTTTGAAGCTGATGAACAATGTTCACAGCTCTTGAACTGCTTTTTGTTTTGGCTCTGCAGAATTTTACATTGGTGGTAAAAGAGAGGTAAGGGACAGTTGTTAAGGCTTCCTAAATTATCTAGGTTAATTGTTTGGAACTTGATAGTTCATTTCTCGAATGAGAAGTTGGGAAAATTTGCAAAGATATAATAGCAATAGCATTAGCATCATGAGGAAAGTGAATACTTTTCAAGCTCTTAGAATAGACCCTATCACATATAAGCTCTAAATAAGGATTTGTTAAATGCATAAAACTAGAAAACAAATATAAAGGACTCATAATTGTGAGACATGGTGGAGGCTAGGGAAAGAAGATGGATGAGGACAGTCTTTTCAGGGAAGATTTTTCAGTCTGGTAACCTCTTACCTGACCGCCAGTAGGACATGATTGACAGATTCCAGGGGCACCAGGAGGACCAGGAGAACCTGGTTGTCCGGGGATACCAGGGTCACCATTTCTCCCAGGAATACCAGGAGGGCCCTTAAAAAATCAGAGGTAAGAATAAATGAAACATTGAAACATATTAGCAATTGAGGAGGATTATTAGACTTGTACTTCTCTGCTTAATAATATTAGAAATCACATGTAACATATTTTCTTTGGAATACATATATTTGAATCAAAATCTTGTAACTAACTGAATCATAATGCATACCTTTGTACACTGACCTATGTTTGATTTTTTTAAACTCATAGTGAAATGAAAACATCATGCCAAGTTTGGGAATTTTGAAGCTTTGCATATAGAATCATGGGCTTTTAGTTTGTCATTTGATGTCATTATCCAAATACGTAGTACTAAAGATCACGTATGAATGGTGGAAGTTCAAATTTGGAAAGGATGTGGAAAGGGAGCAATGTTCACAATTCCCAGAACTATCTCTAGCATTAATTCTCTTCCATTAAAGAATTTTGACTTACAGGATCTCCTTTGGGGCCTTGTGGTCCTCTACCGTTAGGGACAGGAGCCTAGTAAATGAAAAGACATATTAAATAAGACATAGCAAAACTCTTCCATGAAATGTGTAGCTATTTGCTGGCCCAGACTTCCTAGGAGGGAGGAACTATGCGTGTATGTCAGTATGGGTCGGGAAGATGGATAAACGTCCTTTAAACTCACAGGTGTTGAGGGCTGCGGGCATGCTGCACAACATTCTCCGAAGGGGATTTCTGGGTTGGGACAGTCTAAGTTCTCTTCATCACAGATTATGTCATCACAGAGAACAGATCCTGAGTCACAGACGCATATTTGGCATGGTTCTGGCTTCCAGACATCTCTAGCGGCATAGGACTGACCAAGATAGGTACATCCTCCTTCATCAACTAGAAAAGAAGTAAAGGGTGTGATGTTACCTTATATTTTGATGAAATGTGATTTTTTTATGAGTCATAACTATTGATAGTACACGAACTAGATACAGTTTGAAACAATTTCTCATTACAAAATTATTTTTTCCTTCTTATGAAATAGTAAGAGCTTGCTTAAAACACCAAACCTACGGAATAATATAAAGATGGAATGCCATAGGCAATTTTCCTTAAAATGCCAGTCATTTAAAGTATTTTAATTTCATTTGTATTAAAAATTTAACACCAATAGGTATCACATATTCAATTAAAAATTTATTTGTTAAATGTGCAATTGAACATAAACCTTTCTACCCAATTGCTATTCTTTGTTTTAACGGCAGATGGGAGCATGAAACTGAATGATGATTTGGTTACTAACTCTAAAAGCTTTCTGGATTTTATTAACTTAGTTGAGAAATTCAGGGGAAAAGTGAGCTTATACTGGCAGCATAAAATTCTTCCAGATTTTCCTGGGAAAACTTTAAGAAAGTTTATTGTATATATTGAATGTCACTCCTAGCTCTGTTGGGTATCAATAGGTCAACCTGATGACATACTTTTAGAGCATACACCATATGGATATACAGAGGTTTTAAAAACACACACACACACACATACATACATACATACATACATGAAGAGGAATAGAGAGATTTTTAAAGCAAATAATGACAAGGAATTAGTAAAAGAGAGAATAAGAAATATGAATAATGACTCTGTGTATTTGTGGCTTAAGATGGCAAAAGTTTCTTTAACCAAAATTTGAGACTTTATCCCTAATTATATGCAAAGGACTGAAATTTCAGCAGCTCTTAGCAATGAATCAGCTTAGGGCTTGCCAAAATAAAATCTGGTCTCAATTCTCACAGCACTAGCTGTGGATTGTGGTTAAATACAACTTTAGTTCTCGAATATTACTATGAGAGCATACTAGTCATTGAATAAATAAGTAAGGAGTCCCTAAACATCTGCAAAATTTTAAAAACAAAGAACTGTTGAATAATTTTGTAGTTTTTGTGAGACAGTGAAATTTTTATTTTGTCAAAGCCAAGGCCTTTAAAAGGTCTGCTGAAGAAGGCTGCTTTGGAGGAAGCAAGGAATTGAAGCCGGCACATTTCGCTGCCTAGGGATCGAAAGGACTTTCAACGCCCCTGAGATTTTGCTATCTGGACATTACATAGAGATCACCTCTTAAAATTCTTAATTCCATGTCATCTCTTTCCAGGGCAGTAATGATTTAGATTTAGATTTACATTTAAAAACTTAGAGTTTAGAGGTTTATCCAAAACTTCATCAAAAAGAAAACTTCTGAATTTACAGATTCACTTCCATTTCTCATGTGTCTCTCTACACACACGTACAAAGTTAGTGATCTTGTAAAACACCTCAAAACCTCTCGATGAATTCAAGAAGTTTGAAAATCCATTTTTTTGGTGTTGCAATTTCCCAATGCGGCCTAAATCTAATAAAGCATGCTTGTTTCATTGAATAAAGGAGAAGGATTTCTGTATTTATGGCAGTTACTGCAGTTCCTCTTTTGTGTGTAAAGCTGGTATATGAGAACATGGGAAAGATATGTATTTTAAGGATTTAACGAAATCTTTCTTTATGCTTAGTGAACATAGAATACCAAACTGCTTAGCTTAGAGCAAATGAAATAGGCCTATTTGGAATATATTATGGAAATTATGTTTAAGAGGAAATCAGCAATCGCTTTCATATTATGAAAAGTGATAATAAAGGGAGGTGAGGCATTGAAGTCTTTTGCTTTCTGAACAAAACTGACACTTTATATTTAAGAACTAGGTGTTTGAGTCCTGAGAAAAAAAAAATCTGAATGTTTTGAGGCAGAAACCCTTCAGTAAAATGACCTGAAACATATCTCCCGTCTTTGCAGTGCTTCTCCTTTCTTAAAATGAATCATTTGAACACTTCTTTAGATCAATTTTGTATGAAATGTTCTTTCAGATTAGCTTTAGCTCAAGGCATTCTCATTAAAAGTGTGGATTTCCTGCTGCCCCCCTCCCATCCCATTTGATTGCCTTAATGATTTTTTCAGCTCTTTATCTCTGGGTCAGAAATATCTTTCTCCATTTAATATAATATTTGGGTAATAAAAACAGATATTGACTATCAATGGCTTATTAAAGACAGATGAGGATAACAGTTAAACTAGGTTCCAGAATCTCATATTTTGAATGGCTTCTTTTCTTATCTTCTTAATTTGCCTTGAAATTAACATAAAACTTATTTTACCCTTTCAATTTATTCTCCTACATTCATATTTCATTGACAATGTCCTTAAAGCACTAGAACTACAATCTTTTCCATTGGCTCTGAAATTTTTTAAGTATACAAGCACCAATCGAATTACTGAAGTTGTAATTGAATTTGTTAGAAGTAGGTTGAACTCAAAACTACACAAATAACACTTTTTATTTAACTTCTCTCATTTTCAAGTTTACTAGAAACTGTCTAGTACTCTTTTTAAAATGTAGAAACCTCTGCAAAAGGATTAAATTATCTTAGTCACCTTTTCTAATGTTCTTTTTCCACTTAATATTTTTATTTGTTTAATCTTATTTTAACTGATACGTAAAAACCAAAAAGAGTTCATGTTTATGTGTTAATAATTGTATACATTGCTTAATAGCTAATTGAAATCAAAGATGTTTATCTGCTCAAACATTTATCATTTCTACTGGAAGCTTATGGTGAAAACTTTCAAAATCCTTTCTTGCAGTTGTCTTGATATCCAGTATATTCTTGCTATCAATAATTGTCCTCCTGTGAAATAACACACCAGAATTCCCTGGTTCTGTCCAACTATAACTTCAGTCCCACTAACCACATTCTTCTCATCCCTTTCTCTCATACCCTCCCCAGCCTCAACCACTTTACTCTAACCTTCTGGGTAATCAACTTGTGTGGTGACTCTCGTCTTCTGCTCTGTTCCTTCCAGTTATGATATATTTATGTTTTCTTTTGCTATACAAAGTCATGCTAAGTAAAAAGAGGCAAGTTGAGGAGCTTAGAAAACATAAAACAATGAATTCACTCTTGTTTGTTGTCCTACTTATTTCATATCTGTTTGAAAGAAAGATGAGTCACTTCCCTGAAAAATCCTAAGTAGAAACTTCTGCCTGGCAATAAGCCTCTTTTCTTTTTCTCTACCTAAGTCACCTTGTCTGAAAGAATGGAGTTTTGTACAGTTTTCCCTAATTTATTACTTTGTGCATGACCTTCTATGGTTAGCAAAATATTCTACCAGAAGCCAAACGTCTTACACAGTTGTCTCCAGGCCCTCAATGTAAGTCTTTCGTGACACATGGGAAAATCATAGTGTAGCCTAGGAAAAGAATGTTTTATTATCTTAAGGAATAAATTGCTTTACATATCCATTTTTGGCAGTTAGCAATAGAATAGAAAATAGGATTCAGAAGTAAGTCATCTCATCTTATTTCCTTCTTTTCTTACACAGCTACATTTAGATTAGCTTTGATTTAAAAAGTTGAAAATTTTTATAAAACTATTAACTGAAAGTCAGACAATCTTACTTTTACATTTAGACCAAGTAATAGATGTTTCAGTTACCTCCTTTGCTGTTATTTAAACTCTCTTCCTGCTCCAATTTGTCATGAAGTTTGGACTCTACCTCCCATATCAGTTGCTGTTTCTCTTTCTTATTACTAATAAGGCTATGAAGTAAGCTTGTAGTCATTCAAGCAACACAGCAACCAAATCATCTCTTTGTTGAGATCTAAGCTGTAAACAAAGCAAAGCCAGCATATGACATAATCCACTCTTACCTTCTTTCCTAGTGCTGGCTTGGAACTTTAGAGAAAAATGAAACCAAGTAACAAAATTTTATAGTTTTCAATGTAGTTAAAGCTTCCTACTTTGTTTTGGTTTTGTTTCCATTCTGTTAAGGTGAGTTTATGCTAATGTAAATGAATCTTATTGTTGTGCCAGAAATATGATACAAATTATGCTTGTCTTTATCAGGTTTCCAATAAAAATATGACCTAGAGCAACTGAACAATTTAGCTTCAGTGATAAATACATTTTAGAAATTTTTTCCTCTTCTTATGGAATCCTCATCCATAAAAAAAAGGGGTCTGAAATCTGGAAACTAAAAATTACAAACATGGTGTGCAAATTATTGTAACATCATTCTTCTTTAGAAAGGTGACTTTAGAAAGGTGAATATTTTGTAAGTATGGATATTTGGAATTCATAGTTTCCAACTGAAATATGTTTGATTTGACTGTAAAATGGTATTAGTAATGTGTGGAAAACATACCTTTCTTAAAAGTCTGTTTCTGATGCTTCTATATTGACTACATATCTTCAAATATGTTAGATAAGTTAAAACAAAAAGGATTCTGAAGGGAACATCTGTAACTATTCTAAGTAGATAATTAAAATTTAAAAAGTATGTTTTACATGAGCAAGGTAGGTTTTGCTTACTCTCTCTCACCCCCCAAAAATTTATGAATCATCGTTTCTGGATGTTTTCTTCATAGATATATGACTTTTATATCCCCAATTAGAAATTCCCTGTCACTTGCTTACCATTTTATCCTGCCAAAACTAAAAGTAGAAAATTAGAAAATGAAAAGTATGTTCATCAGCAACTGCATCTATTATTTAATACCAAATTGAAAACATGGAAGAAAACATATTATACTTTCTCCTCACAATTGGTGGACACCTTTAAATTTTACTTTCCACATTTCCTATGACTGAGACACTAAGTACTTCAGGTGCTTCCTCAGTGTGTTTCATTTGGCAATGTTAGTACAAATAGTGCTAGGTAGAGCTTGCAGAGTACCTCGTAGGTGGTAGGTACTGATTTAAGTAGTATGCATCTATCTTACTCTACCCTCCTGAAGCCCCTAAGAACTGCATGCTGCCATACTACTTATTGTACAGATAAAGAATTTGAAACAAATGCGGGGTAGTTTTCCTGAAATTTGGTGGTCAGGGGTAAAACTAAGGTTGGGAATCTAGGAAGACTATCTCCAACTTTGAAACACTTAACCCTGCATCCTATTCTCTTTCTGCTTTCAAGGACTGGAGAGGATTTAAGAAATCAACCTCAAAACTCTGTCCTATAGGATCTGTAGATACTGCAGCTATTTTAAAAAATATTCTAAAATGGCAGAGTTTTATGGATAAGTCTTCCCTGCAAAATATTTTCCTCTCTGATCTCAAAACAGGAAGACCCATCTGGAGCTGAAATCTATTGTTTATTTGCTCTGGACTTTAGGAAAAAGTGTTCTATCTCCTAGGCCACCCTGATGACATCCAGACCACTGATAGGATAAATGTGTGACTCAGGGCCCAGCGTGCATTTTCCTGTACACAGAATTAGGATTCTAACAACGAGAAGAAACATCAGGCTTCAGCATCTGCTACAAAAACATGCTTAGATGTCTCAGTAAGGCACTGATTTTCAGAATGTAAAGTAACTAAGTGATTGGCAGTGATGGTCTTCTGTCTTCAGTAGTATTCTCCCTTAAATGATACTTGGGCACTGCCACCATACCGTGGAACTCTAAAGAATATTTCTAGGACTTAATTTACTTGAGCGTGTCATCTCTGTTTGACATCCTCCACAGCTACCACAGAAAAGCCAGTTTCAGAAAAATACACGGCATGCGACTGAAGCAGCAATTTCTCAGTGTTTGTTTTCAAGGCATTTTTAATTTTTAATAATTTCTGGATCCTTTATTTTTTAGTTTTACATCCTGTGGGCATTTTCACTTCTGTCCTCTTCAAGCTTTTCCTTTTACTCATTAAGATTACATTTTAAACAGCAGGGCTTGACTTCAGTCATGGAAAGAACAAGGCTTTCCTTTGTTCATCGGAAAGGAATCCAGTTCTGCTGTGTTTTCATTAGGCACAGACAGGAATTCTGGTGGTTAATAGAACCCTCCAAATTGCAGTTCACAATCGGTTTGTCTAAAAAAAACTATCTCATTTTTTCCGTTCTCATCTGGACACAAAACAGACACAGTTTCCCTGCTTGAAAAGTCTGGGTTTTAAAAAGTAGTACATAAACTTTTTCCTGAGTGGGGAAAACAATGGGAGCAAGCTTTGTAGGGAAACTTTCCTAAGATACAGTTCACTGAGACGTTCCCAGAGCATTACTGCAGACCTGGATACTTTACAAATGTTCTTCATGTTCAGCAAAAGCAATAACATCCTTCATCTCTGAAGCTCCGACTCCTAAGCCCTCTGCTTTAAACACTGCAAGGTAGTGATGCCACTTGATGCTGCAAAAATCAAAGAACTGGCCTGCATAATCTTTGGAACTCTGCACCAAAGAAATGTCATCCACATGGAAACCACGGAGCTTCGATAGGTGGCGCTCTTCTCTCTAGAGCCAAGACAAGGGTATGGGACAGGGCTGTCTTGTCTTCTAGTATTACCCATAATCCTGACAAAATCGCAAATAATGCTTTTTAATATTTAAAAATAAGCCCTTGGATACGACATCCCCTGAGGAGTCTGAGTTAGCTCAAAGGCGTTTACTCTCCGTCTTTCCTTTCCCGGAATTATTTTGGAGGCTTTGCTTGATTTTTTTACAATGCTGAGCTTAATTCTAGAATTTAAGCCAACTACTTCTAGGGTTTCAGATACTCTAAGGTTGAATATTCTGCAGGCGGTAAGGAAACACAAAGCATCATAAAACAAACACCACAACGTTTTGTGTCAATAATACTTTATTTCCCACGTGCATTTTCACAGAACTGATGATAATTTCAGGTTTGAACATTAGCTTCCGAATCTCTTGCTTACAAAACAGATTTACCCGTTCACAGTTGAGTTCACAAGAAAAATACCCACACTTTTCACTTCTGAACGTGCAATAATTGCAAACTTTCTAGGCCTGTGTGCAATGATCTGCTCTCTCCTTTCAATGACAAATGATTGCAAAAATAGAAGATTTAGCTGCTCTGAATTTCTATTTTGTGTTCTCTATCTAGGATTTAACAGACTTTTGGTTCTAGTCTTAATTCATCCCTTGCTGGTCTCATAATTTCAACTAAAATACCACATCTTTGTCAGATGATGGATGCTGAGATATGCGGATAGTTCTCGTCTCTTAAAAGTGCAATTGTTTCTCGTAACTTTATGCTATGTATTTTTATTAGCTCACTATGGTTAGTTAGAGGGGCAGGACAAATCAGAAAATGGGAATGGTAACTGATTAATTACTAATTTTTCTTGAAGTATAATGGGAGGTACGCTCACACACCTTGAAGTAAGGAATTGTTTTTCTGAGTCAATATATAGTTTTGAATCTATTTCAAGGCACATCGTTCATTTTAATATAATTATCAGTGTGGCAAACTCAGAAGCTTAGACATTAGAACACTTTTAACTACCACAGCTTTATCCAGGTGCGGTGGTGCACACCTGTATTCCCAACGTTAGGCAGGCTGAGTTAGGTGCATCACACATTCTGGTCCAGCCTGGGCAATATAGCAACCTAAGGAAATCCTGTCTCAAAATAAAAAATAAAAAGGCTGGGAACATAGCTCTGTGCAAATGCCCTTGGCTCAGCCCCCAGTACCCAAAAGAGAAGCAAAACCATCACCACCGCCATCCACAGCAAAGACAAAACTTACAAGTTTCCCCCTCTGCCTTACTAAAACACTATTAGTTAGCAGTATGTGAAATATATTAACATAATTATCAGCGAGTAAAATATGTCAAGTAAGGAATACATCAGAGTCTTTGTGTATGAAACATATTTTTAAACTCGAGGAATTTTGGTATAGCTTTCAACTTTATTTCCAGCCATTCTCTGAATATTGTTACCATTATGTTTGTGTCTGAGGATTTGGCAACAGTTTATCTGTAACGCTTTCACTTGCTTAGGAAAACAATGTTTAATAGTTAACATTCTCCCGCACAATATTTTAAAACCTGAAGTATCCTATGTACATTCGATGTTGGCATCGGTTGTGAACGGTATCTCCGCCAGCCACTAGGTGGCGCATATTCCCCCCCCACCCCTTACAATTTGGCATGTTTATAAACCACAGGAAATATAAAACAGACCTCGTTTTCCATTGCTGGAATAAGACACATGAATAAAATAAAACTTTCACAAATTTGTAAAAAGACCAAAATTCTTTGTGAATACATGTTTTATGCCCCAGAAAGCTCCTGCGTGTAGACTACACGCTCGTGGTCTTTCCTGTTGTGCTAGTTCGGGGGTGCTGGGATTTAGACAAGACACCCCCGCCCAGAGAGGGAGTACGTACCCCCCAAACTCATCCACCCGCAGAACTTTCTGGTGCCATCTATAGAAAGCACAAGCTGCAGTGTCTCAGGACATCTAAACATGCTTTAAGACAAACAAAATCAATAAACAAAGTCTAAAAGCAACACACCCACACAAACTGTGATGTCAAGACAATCTATGTAGGAAACGCTCCTTTTTTTCTCCCGAAAGGTATGTTCAGAAAGAACATAGCCATAGTGGGTGTATCTCATTTTTCCTGTAACTACTAGGCAACTCCTAATATTTTTCAGCTTTCTGAGGTACAAACAAAAAGTTCATAGTCTTCAGTAAATGAGAATTCCGATATTTTCCTTAGGAACTAGGAGAACGGAAGAGCTTTAAAAAGGTAGAAATATTTTTCGGGAGAACAGGAGGTGTTAATCATTTGGTATCCGAGGGAAAGGCTGGGAGTTAGAACGACTTGGGGGGGCGGGTGCGCAGGAGAGTGAGCAAAGGGGAAGAAAGAAAGAAGGAAAGGAATATTGATTGTTCCGGGGAAGGAAAGGATGAGGAGGGGGGAGGGAGGAGGAAGAGAGGGCTGAGGTCGGGGGAGGGCACCTGGGAGGAGGAGGAGTGGTGGGGGATGGGAAGGCCTAGGAGGAGCCCAGGGAGAGCGCTGAGGCCGGGTGCAGGTGGGGTGAGGGGCCAGCAAGACGAGGGGAAGGAGGTCCCCAGTGCGGAGAGGGTGGAGACGCAAGGAGCAGAGAGGACAGGACAGGGTTGGGTGGGGGAAAAAACTGAAGAACAAGCAATATGGGTGTTTTTCTTTGTGACCATGGCCGAATTTAACTAAAGAGATGTTACCAGGTTTACACGAACACACAGACACACACACACACACACACACACACCGTTCCACTCACACATATTGCTTGCGAGGACTCCAAAGATACTTGATATTACATACAAAAGGAAAAAAAAAACCAAGTTCTCATACAAGGTTAACAAAAACTATAGGTTTAAATGTAAACATGTTTGATGGTGTACATCTTAAAATTGCTGTCTAATGATTTCCTCTAGCTATTTTTACGTTCAGCATTTGAATATTTACCTTTGAATATTTACCTTTATGAAAATGTATGCTCCCATCTGTCCAGTATTTTCATGATTATGAGGCACATATGAATTTACAAAAATATTTTCATACAGATAGTGAGACAATTTTTAAAAATTCGAACATGAAAACTAATACATGCGCTTTTAAGGAAGTAACAGCAAAGGAGCTTTTGAAGTCAAACAGGACTAGTATCTTTACCTTGTTTGCAGAAAAGTCAAAATATTCCTGCTAAAAACACTTAAAAAATTCTCTTCTCTACTACAAATGCAGCTAAGCTGCAGAACATATGGGAAATATTAGACCCCTCACCATAAATGGTTAGAAATATGGATTAAACAAGTATGCAAAGGCTTGCGACAGAAATGGAATAAAAACTGGGTGATGAAACAATTTTTTGCAATCTGAACCCATTTAAGAAACACTGGCAATTGCTGTTTCACTTTATAGAAATAGATGTAATGAGGCTAATGGTGCATAGTAGACTGTTTGTTAGGCATGCCGGCTTTAAAATTTGTAATCTTGTTGGGAAAACAATGCTCAACATTCTATCCTCACAAAGGACATGACATGCAAAGAAGAACATGCAATTATTCCATGAGACCAATAACTTCCAGATCCAGGGAAGCATTCCAAGATGTTAACAGTCCAGGGGGGGGAGCCTTTTAAAACCATTTTAAAAAGTAAGTTCCCGGTGCCTTTAACAGGAAAAAAGTTAGTACGAGAAAGCCTTTATCTTAAACAAGTAGAAAACTTTTAAACACACGCATGACATTATTTGTTTTAAACCAATGTAAAGGCAAAAGTAGGGTACAATTAATGTTTCATAGTTGGGAGCTCACAGAGGAAACTGTGTTTCAAGAGGCTGGTTTCTCCCTTTATGCTTCTTTATAAGGAGAAGTAAAGACAAAAACCCCATAAAGTTTCTGGAAATCCAAATCTACTCACCTTCCGGGGTCTGTTGCGCCAAAATAAGAGTGGGGTGAAGCAGAGCAAGAAGTAGCCAGGTCCCCTTTTGCACAAAGCTCACCATGTCTAAATATCAGACATGAGACTCTTTGTGCAGAAAGGAGAAAAGAAAAGCAGTTCAGAGTAGCACCATCGGTTGTTCCCTGCCCTTCAGCACCGGGCCCGTCATAAAACTCAGCCACTGAGATTCCTTTGCTTTGGCCTTAAATAGGAAAAAGTTTGGCTTCCCTCACTTTCCAGCCCCTTTCTGAAATATGAGAGCAGCACCCATCCCCTTAGCAGTAAAAGAAATGATTAATATTTCTTTTCCCCTTATAGAGGACACAACCCACAGAGTCAGAAAAACAGCACATCTGGAACTTGTATGCATCTGCTTCTGTAAAAGTTTATTACATACTTTACTCTTAGATATGTGTGTAGAGAAATGTTTTGCTTTATGTTCTTGTATAAGAATGAAAGGTATGTATTTTTTTATTGCTCCTTGTAACATTAACAACTACATAATTTTGAGAAATTGCTTCATGCCCATTCTCAGACATAGCTAATTTTGCAAACTTTATCTTCCTAGGAGATTGTTACATTGATATTTTTGCCAGAATCCACCCTAGCCCAATTTAAATGGGGAGCTGTGAGGGCTTAACTGAGAGAAAAACCTCTGTTTGCTCCTTCTACACATTCTCCCATGCTTGGTCCTCAGGCAGTTGTCAAAAGAGTAAGGATCACAGCTATGTGGGATGGAATTTTAACAGATACTTATCTATAGCACTTTCCAGGTCTCACAAATTTCCTTAATAAGCCTGAGTGCTTCCTTGTGAGATTGCCAATTTATGTGCTCCTTGGGACAACCAGAACAGATTTTTTCTGGAGAAAAATTCAGACTTTTCATGTTTTCACTTTGTAAGAAAATGAAAGGAGAAAGAGTTTATCACATTTTTATCTACATTGGTATAAAGATTAGTATAAATATTTCTAGATTTAGACTTTTATATGTTTACTTTCCAAGTCCTCAGGAATACAGCTTTCCAATATATTTTTAGGATTTATCTAAAGACTAACTCCTGGATCTTATCTGAAAGAAAGGCAAACACCACTTACAGATTTTTGATAAATTTCTGCAAGATAAACGTACTTGCTTACAGTATTAAGATACTTTTAGTAATCATGATAGTTTTGATACCCTAATCATTGGCTCTTTTTTTTTCACCCAGCTCCACAAACAATCCTGGACATTTGGATTCTACAAAGTTCACCTGCATTTATTTTCACACATTAGCAAACATGCCCACCTCCATGCACATGCAAATAAAATTCTCCTCATCTTACACTGAGGCATCCAAGTCGCTTCTCTGTGACCCCATTCAAAACTTTCCTCCCTTTAAATCTACTTTTATCTTCTTTTTCTCCTACTTTACATTACTTAGTTTTCACTTAGCTGATGTCACATTTCCATGAGTTTTCTAAGAATGCACCACTGTACACTTGCCTTCTGATAAGCAAAGTTACAGGGAGCACCAATCAAGATGTTCAGGGGTAGGTGACATCATCACATAAAGGAAATAGAGAACCAACCTCCTGGGCATCTTCTGGTTTTAGATTGGAGAGTTGCAGCTTGAGGGGGAGGATAACTTTTGAGAAGCACAGTAAGATTTTCCGCTGGCTCACAGTTGAGAGGTTGAGGGCACGTCTGTCATATGTACGTTTGTCTTCCCATCATTCTCTGGTGCCCAGAGAAGTTCAGAAACATGATTCACTTTTCTTCTGATGTTCTTTACACCTCCATAAAAATTTATATATTTATATTCTCTAGACTTCTGTTGTTACTTTAGACGGTTCTTAAAAGTTGAATTTTATTGAATTTCATCATTACAATTATTGTCCAGGATGAAAAATTAGAATTATTATTTCCAAGAAATACTTTTTATGCTTTATTTCAAGCATGGCATGCAAAATTTCTATTGTAGTTTGTTTGTCCTAAAGTTTTTACTTCATTTGGCTGTCCACAGAAGAGCCTTCTACCCATGGCACATACTATTGATTGAGGCATTCACTGAAGTTAACTGTTAATTTGCAGAGGGAAGCGTTTTAAGGTCTGCAGGGGAGACTAGGAGAACTCACTCGCCAGATTTTCTGAATTGTTTTTCTTTACTGTTTTGGGCATATTTATAGGTCTGCTGTCAGGATACTTTGTGTTCTACATCTGAGATCCCATTTCTCCTCTATGAAAGTGTTTCTTACTGTAGTGTCAAAGGCAGTGTGGATTTGAGCCAGGGTTACAAATGGGGAAGGTGCAGTCCTGTCCTGCAACCCAGGAACTGAGATAACCTAAATCCCTGACCTCACTGATAGCCAGGGTGCATAAACATGTCACTTGGGTCTCTGGATTGCATCTGGATTTTAAAACAGATCAAAATACCTGCACCAACTAAAGCACTGCTTAATCTGGCTTTCCCTTAACAAACAGAGTGCTGGAAGGATGAGGCAGAGCAAGGGTGTGGCACATTATCTACCAAAAATTCCAGTCCTTTTCCAGCTCCGTGGAAAGTGAAGCTTGGAGGCAGGCATAAGCACAGCTGTGATGAACTCAGCAGGCCAGCAAATGTCAGCAGAACTCTCTACAATAGCAATAAGAAAAGCCATTATCTCCATCATGAGAAACACATGGGACAGAACTAACTCCTTTCTTCTAGTGCTTTATGTGTGGTTCTCTTTTTTAAATTAAGGGGTTCTTTTCATGGACATTGTTGATATTTGAAATCACTGTAACTCCTTCAGGTGTACCTGTGTCAGTATTTCTTCAACAATATACTGCATTCATAGCAGAATCCCATGCTATCAACACTAGACAACTATCCACAAGACAACTATCAAGACATCTACCCACATAAGTGCATACTGCACTGCCCACCTTCTGTTACCCTCAGGGTGATGGACAGTTCACCGTGCTCACGGTCGATTGCATGTAGAGATCTGTGTTCCTTTTGAAAGCATATGGATAAATAGTAATGTGTGCCTAATAAAGTCAAATATAAATGAAAAGCTGTCATGTATTTGAAGGTCCTGAGCATGTCAAGCCATAAATAGTTCTAAGGTCAAGACAATGACTTTAGAAAATGACATTCAAGTAGGTGTGGGACATAAAAGTAATAATTTGAGTGCTTACTATGACTGATTCTTCAAGAACCCTTTTCTTTAATTTCTTCTTAGTCTTCAGGGTAAGGTTCATTGTTCCTTACTTTTGTTCATATATTAATAATCACTTCCTTTTACCCTAGAAATTTTACTTTTATATAAAGCTCACATTTCCTTGGTTTTTTGTAAAACTGTATGTGACAATGTAGTCAGCTTGGAAGCACTTAAACATATCTCTTCTTATCTATTCTTGCTATAATTTCTTAAACCTGAGGTTCTGAATTTCCATCTTTACATTTTTTGAGCTGGGCATGGTGGTGCATGACTGTAATCCCAGCACTTTGGAGGCTGAGGCAGGAGGATTGCTGTGAGTTCCAGGCCAGCTTGGGCTACACTGTGAGTTCAAGGGCAGTCTGAACTATACATAGAGAAACACTGTCTCAAAAAGAGAGAAAGAAAAAAAAAAAAAGGAAAAACAAAAGAAAGGAAAATTACCCAAGGATGAATAGCAACAAAGTCCAAAGAGATTATATGACTCTCACAATTACTCACTGAAGTTGGAATTAAACAACACACTCGCTAAAAAGTTTTTTAAAAATATTTTTCACTTGGATTAGTCACTGATTATGGTAATAACATTTGTGTGCAATTTAGGAATTGAGGGAATATAAATTTTGCATACCCTTTTGTGGATTTTTCTAAAGTAGCATTATAAAAAAGGGAAAAGATAAAATTGTAGAGTTAGTGATTACCTTTTAAAAATTACTATCCTGATTGTTGTCATAAAATTAAACTTTTGTAATTTTCAGTGCTGTAGCTAAGTAAATTTTAAATAAAATCAAGTAAGTAGTCACCAGTGTATACATAATTTTGGATTAGGATATTAGAGGATACAGAAGAACTTGTATATGTATTTGCATGTGTGTGTTTTTACACTATAAATAAATATACTACAGCATATGTAACTACTACCCTGTTTATATAAGTAAATAAATCTGACAGAATATAGAGTAGGTGAAACTTTTGGAGAATGCTATAATACGTATGAGCTATAATTCCTTTGTTATGTTCATTTTATTCTCAGAAGTGGGTAAACATTTCATGTGCATATGAACTTGTTATTTAACTAATAGACTTAATTATTGAAAAGGAAACCGCTGGGCAGTCCTTGTTTGACTTGTGAAACTTTCTGAAGAATGACAGCATGTTCCCCTGGGTGCAGTCTTTTTAAATTTGCCCTTCAGTAGTACCTTTCTTTGCCATCATCATTACTGTAATTGTTTTTCAAAATTCATAGAAAATGGGAATTCACCTCTCCACGAAGCACAGAGGCTTAGCTCTGAATGGTGTGGCTACTTCACCCACTTCGCAAAAGCAACACTGAGGCTGGCAGTGTCCTGTAGGAGGTCAGGAGTTCCCTGTTGGGTCTTCAGTTAATTTAATCATTCCCAGGACTGAGACTCCACTCTGCAAATCCCACCAGACTCTCTATCACATGTAATTTGTCATCTGAGTCATGCTTAGGAATTTTCAGCACAATCCAACACAGCTGCACTAGCTCTTCCCATACTGCCAGTTCTGTCTGAAGATAAAAAGGAGGCCCACATCACGACCTTCTCACCGAAGGATGAGACGCAGAGCACAAACCCACCGGGTTCGAAAGCGTCAGATGCTGCTCATGTTCTCATGTTCAACACGGGTCTCAGAGTTAGGGGCTTTTAATCCAAATAATTCGTAAGAGCACAGAAACTAAAAGCCTTCTGAGCTTCCCTCTCTCAAAATAAATAGAAGTAAAGGAGACTTGTTCATGTTTAACTTACAATTATTACTTCCTAGTTAACCCCTCTTCGTTGATATTAATGCCCATTTTAAAATATTCTGCTTAATTGTTTGTGGAATTCATTTTTGTCTACATGGCACAGCAAGTTTAAAGAAGCTCCGCGTTTAATTACTCTACCGGCCTACACAGTAAAGCCAACGTTTTAGTCATGGAAGGAGGAGGCTGGGTCACACGGCTCCTCCTACCCGCAAGAGCCTCAGTTTTGCCCTGGGAAATCTTGCCTTTGACATGACAGTACCCTTCGGAGCAGCTTCACTTTATGTTTGTCGATGTACTTAATTTATTGCTGCTTCTAGAACTTTCCTGTTTCCAATCCCAGCCCTCACCATGCTCACTCACACAGACGGGCACAGCCCCGTGTAGGTACGGACACTGACAAGTGTAAAGGAGAGTGAGTTTGGGAATAATATTTTAATAACCCATCAAAAATTTATAGGACCGAAGTCCTGAATCCACCATTTTACAGATATTAGATGCATTTCATGAGGTGACTTAAATGAAAATATCTGACAAATCAAAATAAGCCAGTACAAGTGGAAAGTGTCCATGCAAAGCCTACATCATTTTGGTCAGAGCGCTGATCTTTGGAGGGTTACACTGAGTAGGTTCGCATTACTTTAATCCTCCATGCCCAGCTATTCCCTTCATTTCAAACCCCAGACCCCCGAAAATGCCGAGCATACTTTCAGCTAATTCTGGATATGCAAGTCTGCCTGATCCAGGCTCAGCTTTGAGAAATCGAAGGTCTCTTCCCAGCACTTCATCTATATTTCTTGATTTCCTTGTTTTTACTTCTGCTTTCCATCCAAAATGATCCTTCCTCATGGGTTCATGTTCAAATTCTACTCTGTTTACAAAACCCTGACCTTAATTTCATCTACAAAATTTATTTGATTTATTTGTGGTAGGATCTTGCTATGCAGTTCAGGTTGACCTGGAACTCGCTATGTAGGCCAGACTGGCCTTGAACTCACAGCAGTCCTCCTGCCTCAGCCTCCCCAGGGCTGAAATCACAGACATGCACCACCGCACTCAGCTTTGTCCTTCCTTTATAAGTAACCCATGGTGACTGCTACATGGCCTTGCCCATACAGGTAATTAATAAAAATCAAGTGACATGTGGTTTAAAATATGAAATGCTTAGTCCAACAAAACATATCTGAAGAAATCTATTTTCTGTTTTCTTTGTATCTTTTAGAACTCTTACAATTGTCAATAAGCAAATTATTTCCATCACTCTGAAAAAGGAAGATCACTTTTCCCAGCATAGGAAGTCTTTGGAACTATAATGATTTTTTAAAACTTCCAGATGTTATAAATTTATTTCTAAAATAGAAGAAAAAAGCCAGTAGAGCTAGTTAGCAAACAAAAGGAAAGTAGTCAAGCTCTGTGTTCACAAGTACCGCAAGTAAGATACCACTTTTAAAGGACAAAATTTATTAAATGGGAACACGGGTAATTCACCAAGAATTATAAAAGAATAAGACAGGAAATCAAAGGTTAATTTCAAAATGAATTGAATATAGAACTGGAAACACATAAATTTAATCTATGTTGTGGTTTTGATTTTTTAAATGGTACAGAGAGCATCCTGAAGAAGAAATGCTTGAAGAGGAGCTCTCACACCTTTCATTCAAACTGTTTTTAGTCCCTTTAATTGATTTTCTTCGTTGAAAATTTTATTTATTTTTATTTTTAAAAATTATTTGGTACCGGGAATTGAACTCAGGACCTTGCATTTGCCAGGCAAGTGCTGTGCCACTAAGCTATATCCCAGGCCCTGAAAATTTTAAATGGAGAGAAGTAATACAAAGTCTCACAATGCATGTCAAAACTCATGCCACAGTTTTAGCTCCCTCCCACAAATACAAACACCCCACACATAATGTAAGACAAATGTTTAATGTTTTGTTTTCTTGCTTGACTTAGTAGATTAAGTTCCCTGGATAAGTGGAAAACCCTCAGTCTGTTTTGCTGTGCATGCCAAGGCTGCATGCAAATTGTGTAGAAACGGCAGCCCACTTCTTAGTTCTAACAGCCAAATGGAAATCTTAGCTTCAGAGTGGTCACATTGACCTAGATTCAACTTTGGGGTTGTGTCACCCCTAGTGACTGTCTGGTGTCCAGCTGAAGCAGTAACCTAGAACTCCAGTTTGGGTGTGGCTGGCAATAGGGGGTCAACAGCTGAAGGTTTGCATGCAGTGTGTAGTCAAACTGGGTGGGATTATGGGAGAGTTCTTGACCCTTCCCATTCCCAACTTAAAGGGATACAAGCAGTACACTTTTATTCCCACTCAAAACGTGACTGAGAATTGATAGATCTTAAAACCCTATAGATTAACAGTGGGGAAAGACAGGAGGGGATACAGCTTGGCAGATTTCACTACAAATAGCACTAAGCCAAAAAAGGTAATTTTATATCAGCCCTCTTTTTGCTACACCAAACACTCGAGCAGAATATGTCCAGACAGTCAATTGGGACCGTATGACACATCACTGGAAAAAATGACTATTGGGTACAAAATTACAAGAAAAGTACAATCATTGTCGAAGCCACGTTAGCATATCCTGCTCAAATTCTATCTGATTCTCTAGACACTTCTTTTGGAAGATTCCCCAAAACAAAAGCAGAGAAATTACATAAATGGTTTTCCAGGCCAACCTTTCTGATTTAGTGTGCTGTAAGTTGCTTGCAATGTTCCTCCAAGTAGGGAATCCAGGAAAATTCCTAGGGGTTGTGGATTTTGGAATGTTACCAAATCATTAATGACTGCACCTACACTAGTTAGCAAAAGTCTTCCTAGCTGTTATTAAGAAGATAGGGTGACAGGCCAGAAGAGACAACAGCAAAACGGA
This sequence comes from Chinchilla lanigera, assembly GCF_000276665.1. Taxonomy (NCBI): domain Eukaryota; kingdom Metazoa; phylum Chordata; class Mammalia; order Rodentia; family Chinchillidae; genus Chinchilla; species Chinchilla lanigera. Next base: position 9,765,649 of record NW_004955403.1, read on the forward strand.
ACGGCCAATCAAGAACTCCAATTGTTTGTGTGTGGGCACCATGGCCTTAGCTTGCTTTCCCAGACTACATGGTGTAGTTAACGTTTCTTCTCCTGGGCTAAAAAAAGATCAAGATAATGTTTCTCATTCTCTCTTTTTAACAGCTTAGAATTTAGAAGAAATGGGCAAAAATATGTTGTAAAAGAATGATAAGGTTTTAAAATTCTGAAGAATGCCAACATATGAATATCCACATTTCAGAGGCTCCTTATTTACATTCTGTTATTTATTTGTTGTGACAATTTGATGACTTACAGTTACGACTTCACATTTCCTAAAAGACCAAGCACCGCAGAGAGAGGGGTGTGTCTGCTCTGCTGACCTTATTTCTGGGACCCAGCACCCAGCAGAAAGAAGCAACACCCAGTAGGACTCGCTGGCTGATGAAATACCGAGATTCTAGGTGAATATTGGTGATTAAAAGCTTTCTAACAATTCCATCATTTCACCCTTCTAACTTAAACAATCTAAATATAAAGGCTTCCTGATTCTCCACCTTCAGTAGTGGTTTTATAAGAAAATCATTACTGTATAGTACAAGTATCAATCTGTAAAGCCTTATGACATTTTTCTTCATTCCTTTTTGTTTAAATTCCAAAATATAATTCTTGCCAAGTGAAAGAAATACAAGAAAAGTCAAGCAATTTGCCAGAGGAAAGTTTATTAACATTTTTTTCCCAAAGCATATCTTATTTGAACTGTTTATTTTGGATTACCATCCACAGATAATTTTTTTTTTCTCAAAAGCTTATAAGAAAAATTTGGACCTGAAAATGTTAGGTGGATGAAGACAAAGAATCCGATGAAGACAGAAGGAAGAAAGTGTCTCACTGTGAAAATGGTCCCAGGTATTGGTTTGGACATGCAATTTAAGCAGCTAGCCCTCAAAAGGGTTATGTCAGGAAGCTGCAATGATCTCAAAATAAAATCTGAAAAATCAAATACCTGATACCTTATTGAGTTCCTGGTAGGTAAGCTGTTCTCTGAATGCCTGATGAAGGAATTATGAAAAGAGTTCCATGTTTTCATTCCATGAGTATGAAAATGAATGTTGACATGGAAAAATGATTATACATGGTTTCTTATTTTAGTTTTTACAGTATTTTTATTACACGTTTGCTGTACATAATGATTGCATTCATTATGGGGATTTAGTTCATGCATATAACACATCTGAACTCCTTGCAAATTCCCTTCCCTAGGCGTCCTTCACCTTCCCTTCATCTCTTGCTGCTCTTAGAATAATAAAGCCTTTCTTAACAATGATAGTAATAGAAACTCTTATGTAAAGCCTTGTGAAAGTCTCCTCTAGATTATTATATGTGTATATGTAAATTCAGAAAAAGACTGGCACACACTGTATACTACATGCATGCATACACATCGTATATATGTATTCTCACCACAGTCTTATAAGCATGTGCTACTTTTATATTTTTATGTCTATTTTACAAATGAGTAAACCAACTTACTTAATTCACACAGTAAGTGACAGAATCAGTATGCCATCTCAGAAAGTCAGGTTCCAGAATTCATTCTATTGACTTTAGTAACCCTAAATGCTTTTAAATATATAATATATATATATTTAAATATATATATTCAAATGAATGTTTTCCTCTTCACTGGAATAATTTTGAGCACATTTGATGCTTAGTTTAATGTGTTACTCTGTTATATATTTCCTCAAGACATTTGAATATTTTTTTTGGTGGATCTACTGAGGGTAGGATTAATTTTAATAAATGCTGAAACCAGTTTGCTGCCATTTCTAGAGAATAAATGGGATTAAACAAATTGTGTGACATGATATCAAAAAACAAGATGTTGACATAAAGATTCTGATTTTCTTGCATGTTTCATAAAATGGTTTTGGAAGCACTTCCATGGACTAGATCCAGAAGAGTTTTTGAAAAAATAATATAGTCAAAGATGCATTCTTTCTGTTATGTTTTTAAAAATAAAAGTAAATAATAGAAAAAGAGAACAAGTCAGATCTAGATATAATTTAAAAGCCAATGGAAGAGTCTCTTAAAGCTATAGTCTTAACATGGTATAAACATACATTTGAATATAGATATCATGATATGAGTCGAATGTGATTCTCTGACTAATTTATGATTTTTAATCCCCTTTTTTCAGAATGTATTAGAATAATCCAACTTTTATTGTAATTAGTCTTCAACTTGGGCTAGCCAAGTAAAAGCAGAAAATGAAAAATTAAATTTTTTCCACTTTGTAAACTCTACAAAATGATCCCATCCTGACAGTGCAGAAAGGAACAGTTTCCAAGAAAACTTAGAGATGTGGCAGGGAGCTGTCCCAGAATGACACACTTAGGCAAATCTTTCCAAAAGGATCATAGGTTTTTTGTTTTTTTTTTTTTTTGACAACACTGTTCCCTAGACTTTCCAACAATTCTCAGCTTGGCCTTCTCTTTATCAGTTAATCTCTACATCACTTTTTGTAAAGTAAGCTTGATCAAATTCCAATTTCTGTAAGGAATTTTATTTTTGCTTCAGATTACATTTTGGTGTACATCTTTATGTTGTGTCTCAAAAGCAGCTGAAAAATGTTATAAAACTAAAGATTGAGGACATTGTGGATTATTAATAGTTAAATTGAGCTGGGTGTGGTGGCTCACGCCTGTAATCCCAGCACTCTGGAGCCTGAGGAAGGAGGATCGTTGTGAGTTTTAGACCAGCCTGGGCTACAAAGTGAGCTCAAGGCCAGCCTGAACTGCATAATGAGACCCTGTCTCAAAAAAAAAAAAAAAAAAAAGTTAAGTACATAGGTAGGTAACCAAATTCTAATATTTATATATTCACTTTTTTACATTAGTCATTTGGAAGATATCCCATTTGCTGCTTTCACATGATAGATCTGGGTTTTGAAGGACTTATTCACTTTCCTTTATTGCTAACAAATTACTAACAGTCTCTACCAATAATTAAATAGCATTTAATTATGCTATTCAGAAACATACACGATGCAAGGTACCCCATTGTTTGTCATGACATAACCAAAAAAGGAAGGCACAATCCCCAGACTAAAAGAGATTTTAATCTCTTTAATATCGAATGACTTACTGGTTACCTGGTACACATTTGCTCATTTATGAAGAGATTATGTTAGATATTATTTGATTATGGTTTATTCTAGTTCAACCTTTCCTTTTTCTAGAAACGTGTGTGAGATTTTTATGAACTAAAAACAAATTACTGTTATTTTCTCAAATTTGGTTTCCTTCTTGTAATATATTTTAGGTGTGCAGACAAATTTCTGTTTTCCCAACAATGCCCACAGAAATCAATATATCTATTGTTTGGGTTTAAAGTAATGCCATCCTTTATCCTACAGCATGCTGTTTTAAATCACAGGTAAAGAGAATCTGACTGGATTTTTAAAAATTGTATAGGAAGTATTTTCTCACTCATTAAGTCATTCAAATGAGAAAATGACCAGGCTACTTTATTTTTTTTCTTTCTAGACTGATATGAGAATGTTTTTCACTTGAAGACCATGCTTGACATTTTTATGTTTTTAACCACAGTAAAAAAAAATAAAAGGATTATACAGTCTCTGGCTTAACTTTTTCTTATTTTATTATGTTGAGGTCACTTTTTACTTGCTGCAGGGATAACTTTTGTTTTTAAAGGTTTAATCTTGAGCAGGATGAGAAGCAATAAGCTTACAGATTCTCACGGATGGTAGAAGACAACCCCTTTTCTCTCATTTTGCATGGTTTAATAAAATGAGCCTAAAAATTGCAAACCCTCCCTTATTCTAAGCATGTTTCATTTGCCAAGAGATCAACAAAATCCTTATCAAAAGATGGAGATTTTTCAATAAAAGTCGTAAGTAAGTATTGCCTGGTAAATTAAAATTAGAATTAATATTCACAACTTAGAAGCGGACTCACTAATCAGGTCTTTTTTGATGGCCTTGTTTGTGAAAACAGACTCAGGACTCCTCCAGTTGTCCCGTTATTTTACATCGCAGATATAGCAATCTCAGCCCATTTATATCCTCTAGAGAAGGCTCTCTTCATCTATTTTCTGTTGCTATAACAGAATACAGTACTAGAGATCAGGAAATTTATAAAAGAAAGAGGATTATATTGACTCAGGGTTTGGATTATATTGACTCAAGGTTTTAAATAATAAAACTTTTTTATTAGTACATGTTTTCTGTATGTAATGCTTACATTCCTTGTGGGGAGTTGGTACACATACCTAATAATCCCAGCTATTCTTTTTATCCCCTCTCCCGCCTGTCCCTATATCCCCTGCTACTATTACCATCTGAGGAAAACCTATCTCTTCCTCCTTTTCCTCCTCCTCCTCCTCCTTCCTCTCCCTCACCTCTTCCTCCTTGTCTTCCTCCTCTTCTCTGCTTCTTTCTCTTCCTTTCTCTCTTCCTCTCTGCTCTCCCTCTTCTTATCCATCTTTGTCTTTTTGTATATCCTACGATTTTAATTGCCAAGATCTACTGATGGAGACAGTATATCTTACAGTCTGTCTGTCTATACAGGTGGCCAATATTCTGTCCCAGAGCTTTTGTATATTTTGGCCTTTCCCTTTGAATAAATACTTCCTGATTTGGCCTGTTTTCTCCTTCAACTTCTGTAATCTTTGCTCAATTAACCCTCAAGTGAATATTTATTAGAATGTTTGATTTAAAACTTCACATCTTTATTTCACCCTCTACCTTCTCCACTGCTTTTTTTTCTTCTCATAACTTAGCATTCTCGGATACACTTCGCATGTTATGTTTTTTGCTCCTGTCTCTTCAGCTGGGTGATAATTGCCATGAATAAGTGGGCTTTCATGTGTTTGGTGTTGCAACTGCATCTAATACTCAATACCAAGTACTGGACATGGTAGCTCATTAATAATATTTTTAAATGAATGTATAAGCAAATAATCTCAAGTAACTATTCCGCCTCTGATTTCTTTCCTGAATTCCAAACCATGTATCCAACTGCCTACTAAATATCCACTTGGACACCTCACAAACAGCTTAACTTCTATGTTACCAAAATTGTATTTATTATTCCTAATATACCCATACCTGTATCCCTGAGATTATGAATATAGCCCATCTCTTTCCTGGATTTATGTAACACCCTCTGAGTTTCTAGTCCCGATTTTAACCGTTCCTCTTTCTACAGTTATTCTTCATACCTGATCATGAAAAGTTGTTCTAAAATCCAAATCTGATGCTGCATTTGATGATTTATAAATTATCAGCAGCATTTCCCTGTGCTTAGGATAAAAACCTGTACTTCCAGAAGGTATCTCATGCTTCTTCTTCTTCATCTCCTGCCTCAGCACTCACTACTCTTGTCTTCACTCTGACCATATCTGATTACTTTTAGTTCTTCCAACGCACCAACTTCTTTCTAATCTCTAGATTATCACTGATTCCTGCTTGCACACTCATCTCACAACTCAGTTTATCAGAATCTTACAGACACTTCATTGTCAGATGGTCTGAGAAAACATTTCCTGGGGTGGAGAGGTCAGTTGTTCCCGAGAAACACCTACCTAAGACTTGCAATTTCTCAAGCATTCTTTGTGTGTTTGTAAGTTGATTATTCCCCCATATATATTTTAGTGGAATTTAAATGCCATGCAAGCAGTCATCTTATGTTTTCTTTTTCACCCTTAGGTTCCTAAATCTTATTATAACCCATATGTATTGGTTGACTTTCCATCCCTGGGACAAATTTCTGACATATACCATTCAATAGAAAGAAGAATTTAGTGTGGTTTGTGGCTTCAGAGGTTTCAGTCCAGGGTAAGCGTGTTACAGGGGAAAACATCATAATGGAGGGCATGATGAAAGAAAGCTGCTGATTTTCTAGCATGCAGAAGGAGATATCAGGGGAGGAGGGAGAGAGAATGGGGGTGGGAGGGAGAGAGAGACAAAGAAGGTGAGAGTGAAAGAAAGAGATAAAGAGAGAGGGAGGGGAGAAAGAGACGGAGAGAGAGAGAATGAGATCTGAGAATAAGAATATCCCCTCCTAGGTCATGCTCCAGTGAGCCACTTCCTCCATTCAGCATCCTCCCCCTTGACCACAGGTTCAGCTATGAGCTCATAAGTAGATTAATCCACTGATGGAGTTAACTACTTCATGATCTAATCACCTTGGAAAAGTCCCACCTTTGACCTTCGGAAGACAGAAATGTACATAAGAACCCGCAGGAGTTATTGTTAGATGATCAAATTTTTAAAAAGTAATTCTAAACTAGTTCCTTTTACCTTAATTATCTTATTATCAAAATAACTATAAATGCTGTATGGTTTTTATCTAGCTGCCCCCTCATGTGTTCATAGATGGGGCTTTTGAAAGGTAACTGGATCATAGGAATGTGACAATTCATGGGATTGGTCCAATGATGAGTTTATAGCAGCATCATGTGATGTGCTGTTGGGAGGTAAAGCGTGGTTGAAGGCACTGGCTTGCTGAGGGTATGGCTTGGAAGTGTCTATATTCTGCCTCTTCCCTTGGTCCCTCTAGCTGTTTCCTGCTGCCATGCTAAGAGCTGTTTTTTCTCTTCCATGCCCCTCTGCCATGCTGTGCTGCCTTGCAGTCAGTGGACTATGAACTGAAATCACTACAAACTGTGAGCCAAAATAAACATCTGGTTTAATTTACAAGTTGTTAGGGTTTGTCTGGATGTCCCCCCAAAGCCTCATGCGGTCATGGGGTGGGCTTTTAGAGTTTATGATTGATCCATGATCCAATACTGGGATTATAAGTGTGAGTGCTACACCCGCCCTGGGGTGGATAGTTTGCATATGTAAGGGAGAGAAAGAGGCTGCTTGCCACCACTCCTCCCTTTTGCTCTTGTTGCTTTTGCTGTTTTCTGCCACCATGAACAGTTGCCCTGTGTCATATGCCACTCTGCCTGGAGCCAGCCAAGTATGGACTCAAAGCTCCACAAACTGTGAGATAACTAAACCTTTCCCTCCTTAATTCTGGGTGTCTGGTGTTTTGTTCCAGCAACGAGAGGAAAGTAACCAAGACACAAGTGTTGGGCATTGTAGATCAGTGATGAGAAAGGAGCTAAGAAAAATACCTTACATCATCAGGCAGCAACATCTCTTGGACAATCAGTGCTACAAGCTGTTAAACAAATGTTCTCAATTTTCTAAAGTTATCTATTCAAAGCTTTCTGGGATGTCCATTACCTCCAATATTTCCAGACTTCCTGAACAACTGCAAACCAAACTCTTAGCTCCTATGCCCTTATTTCTCCTAACTTCAAGTTCATTTCTTTATATCTCATCTTTCAAGGGTATAGAGGCAGATATTTCCAGGATCATCTCTGTGGACCTGGCTGTGTTCTTTTAGACAGAAGACCTTAGAGCCTGGTAGGAGGATTTTTGTTTGTCTGTTCATCTCAAAACTCCAGCAACCTTTTGGAGCAATGTTAGACTTGTAGATGAAGAAAAAGGGTGGGCCCAGTTTGAGCTTGTGGATCTGCTGCCAAGAACTTATGTGTCATTTTTCTTTGTCAAAATGTCACTGCCATCTTTCAGAACTCTGACGAAGACTTGGAATCCAACTCTTTGCTGAGTCTGCCACGTCTTACAATTCTCCTCAAGCCATGAGCTAAAGTAACAGGATAGTAGACCATCTGGTATCATTAGAGAATGAAATTTAATCTTCATGGGGAAGACAAATGTGCTCATGAGGGAGCTTCCATATATTACTAACTAGAACTTTCTCTCGCATGCCACATTGGCTAAATTGAATACACACTCAGAAACAACAACAAAGCAAAACAACAACAGCTATAACAAAAACAGATTCAAAATATGGAAAAATTTACGTGAGAATACTTGGTTCAGGGTAGTTTGAATTTTTTTTGTCAGAATCAAAATATCTCAAATTACCTTTTAGTGTAATGTGTTACTTCTAGTTCTGCTGCTGTGAGATACCTTTGTGACAACTGCTGTACTTCCTAACTGAAGAGAGGGGTAATCTATAGAAGAAGAGCTTTAAATTAAAAAATGTTGGTGTAAGAAAATGAGAGTCAAATTTCATTATGTAAAGTCAAATATCTGAATTTGTTCTTATTTTGCTGTTATATGTGCAATTACTCAAATGAGTTGAGAGTGTATTGGATATTAACTCACCACAGAATTTTCAGTTTAATGCAATATATTTTCTAGAATTATGAAGTGATTAATAAGTCATGATATATAAAAGACATAGGAGAAGAGGAAAAGATGTGAAATTAACATACAAGATAACTTGGAAGAGAAATTGAGTCAGAGTGAGATTTTAGGGTAGGAAATTGTTGAGCAAGTTTGCAAAGTAAAAGCCAAACTACTGTGTGGATGGATAGCACTGAAATAGAGGAAAGGAGGAAACGATGAATGAAATCAGCAGTTGGGCAATTCCTGTGTTATTTTATAACCTATAATTTGTTATCATGAAATCTCACAGAATGAATTTGGAATTGCTGCTTTCCTGTATACTTTATGGATTAGTTTGAGGAGTATTAGAACTAGTTCTCTTTGAAGCCTTAAAAAATTCATCAGTGAATCCATCTGGTCCTGGGTATTTCTTTTTGGGAGATATTTTATTACTGCTTCAATCTCATTGAATGTTAGGGATCTAGTAATTTTTAATTATCCTCTTGATTCAATTTTGATAAATCATACATGTCTATAAATTTATTCTTCTTTTTAGATTTTCATATTGCCCCATGATATTTGGGATTTAATTGGTATCTATTGGAAGATCCCTTTTTTCATTTATAAGTTTATTTATTTATTTATTTGGTCTTTTTGAGACAGGGTTTCACTATGCAGTTCAGGCTGGCCTTGAGCTCATGTTGTAGCCCAGGCTGGCCTCTAACTCAGGGATAGACCAATAATGGCTAACAAATTTGGAATTTAATTCCCAATGAAATACAACTCGACAATAAAATCACTGAATTATTGAATTACTAACCAACTTCGATCTGCATCAGAAAAATTTTGCTGTAGGAAAAAGCTTGACTAACAAAAGTACATGTTGTATGATTCCACTCACAGAAATTTCTATAAAATGCTACCTCATCTCCAGTATTGCAAAGCAAGCCATGGTCATTTGGAACCTAAGGCTGTCAGAAAAGGCAGAGAAAAGGCCTGGGACTGCAAAGGTCCCCCATGAAATTTTGCAGGTGTCCACCTTTCTGCCGTGGTTTTGCAGTGCTCGTGTCATAGGTGTATGCACATCTCAGATCTTATTACTTTCCTTTAAGCATATGTAGTGCATTGCATGCTCATTATAATGAAATAAAGATGTTTAAAATGAAGAGAAAAGAAGACTACATACACTGTGTAAAATACAGGGAGCATGGCTGGTAGATCAGAAACTTCTTTTCCATGGAAATATGCATAAATAAGAATTAAGGATCATACAAAACAAATACAAAGTGCCCTGAAGGCCATGCACACACTTCGATTGGAATAGAAAAACCTGCCATGGACACTCTGCTTCAGAGGGCTCATATGCCCCCAACCACAAAACCAATATGTGAAGTGAAATGAAATTCAACTGCACAGCTCGCAAGAACAACTCCAACCACACTGTCTTCGCTTTTGGCGCAAGTTGTAAGTTTGGGGATCCCCAAGAGCACCCTCACCTCAGCCCAACTGTTTACAAACTGGAATGTTTTCACAATCACTCTCAGGTTCATAAATATACTAGAAAGCCTCGGATAACTCAAGCAAGCACTGTTCTTTCTGTTATAGTTCTCTAGCAGTGAAAATATGCAAATACAATGGCTCCGAGCACAAAGCTGATAGTGCTCTCAGGCACGTGTTACTCTCCTGGCACTGAAGTATGGCAATACTCAGAAAGTGTTTCTGGCCAGAGAAACTCTAATCTCTAGAGTCTCAGGTTTACACTTGGGTCCAATTCTATACTGCTCACATGGTTGGATATTAGTCTCCAGTGTCCACAAGTTTGCATAATATCTCCAGCCTCCAGTTCCCTTGAAGGTCAGAACTGATAGCATGTGTTCCAAAGCCCCCATCATAAATTATTTTGTTAGACTGCCTGATGGCAAAACCCTGAGGAGACAAAGACACTCATGTCAGTCAGTCTTAGGGACCTAGAGACATCACCTTCCAGCAGTTGAGGATAAAAATCAGAGCCGTCGTTGGGTAAGGCTAACTCTTCACTGTACATTAAAGAACATAAGAAAAAAAAAGAAAAGAACGTCAGCATTCCTCTGCCACACAGCTCCTAACACTTAGCACCTAAGTCACACAACATATTATTCTAAGCAGCTGTAGTTCAGACTACCTCAGGAGCACAGAGAAACTCTTCTGTTTCTCTAGATCTTTGGCAAAAAGACTTTAGTTTCTTTCTTTCTTTCTTTCTTTCTTTCTTTCTTTCTTTCTTTCTTTCTTTCTTTCTTTCTTTCTTTCTTTCTGTCTTTCTGTCTTTCTTTTATTTCCTTCTTTCTTTCCTTCCCCCCTCCTTCCCTCCCTCCTCGCTCTCTATTTCCTTTTTCTGGCTCTGGGGTTAAAATCCAGTATGGCAAGTGTTTTACCACTCAGCTACATCTTTAAGCCTCACTCCATTCTCAATGCCAGGAAAATTTCGGTTTGTGTGATGCCACCATTGTGTGATCACCAACCATTGGGGACTTAAACTCTTCCATGTATGGAGAAGATTCAAATGCTAGAGTAATTAGAAAAAAGACAATTAGTGTGTCATATCTTTCCACTAAAAGAGTAGGAGTACAGGAGATCATAGCCTAAAGTAGAACTCTTTTCTCTTAGTGATAAGATTCTTTTTATGGAATTCTGTATAATTTTTATTGTTCTCTATGCTGTTTTAAGTATTTGTTTGTATTTTGTTTTTTTCCTTTTCTCTTTAAAGTGAAAAACAAAATTTATATGTATACACTAGGGTAGCTGGGATTGGTATTTTGCTGATGTCTGTGATTTATTGAAAGGAGCAGTCAATGCTTAAGATTTTATTTTTTTTCGTAGATCAATCTGGTGTTCATAACGACTGATCTGAAAAGAACAATATGTAGTAGAAGAACCATTGTTGAACTTCTGCCATCTTGTACAGTGAAGCTCTGCATCATTTTCCGTGATTTTTTTTTAATTACTTGCTACTGTCTTTGTTGGATCAATCTTACATTCTTACGTCTGGTGGATGAAGCAACTTCATTGAAGATAGCAGTATATAATGTAGCGACCATTGTTTATTCTTATCATTTTATTTTGAGGTCATGTATTTTTGGGTTGTTTTGATTTTGTCTTCATTGTTGTTTTGTTAGTTTTTTTTTAATTTTTAAAAAAAATGAAATAAATTTAATTCAGTTCCCCTCCAGCTCATATTGCAGCCAGAATCATGGAAAGAATACAGTTCATAAACTGAGATACCACTGTATTTCATTTGAGCATGTGTACCTTGTATAGCAATAACAAAGCTGAAAAATAAAATTTAATTTATTATAATATAATTAAAGTATAAATTGAAAAAATCAAAACCATTGAATTATATTTATGCACTTTTGAGAAACAACTGAATTATTTAAAGTTATGTGTTAGAATTTAGAAGCAAAATACAAGCTCTTCTGGAAAAATACCCAGAAGGAGAATAGCTGGGTTGAATGCTACCTCTAATCCTAGTTTACTGAGGAATCTTCAGACTGATTTCCACAGTGGTTTCACCAATCTACACTCCCACCAACAGTGGAGAAGGGTTCCTTTTTTCCCTACAGCCTCTCCAGCATTTGTTATGGGTTGATTTCTTGATGATAGCCATTCTTTATGCAGTGAGATGGAATCTCAGTGTTATTTTAATTTGCATTTCTCAAATGACTAATGAAGTTGAACATTTTTTCATGTATTTATTTTCCATTTGTATTTCTTCATGTGAGAAACGTATATTCACCTCAGATGTCCATTTTTGGATTGGGTCTTTCTTTGAATTTGGGGGGCCTGATTTTTTTTAATTCTTTATATGTTCTAGACAAGAGTCCTTTGTCTGAGGAACAGTTGGCTAAAATTTTTTCCCAATTTGTGGATTTTCTTTTCTTTTTTCTTTTTTTTTTTTTTTTTTTCCAGTACCGGGAATCAAACTCACAACGTCACACTTGCCAGGCAAGCGCTGTGCCACTGAGCTAAATCCCCAGCCCCTTGTGGATTTTCTTTTCACCCTGTTGATAATTTCCCTTGATGTGCAGAAACATTTCAATAAGAAGAGATCCCAGTTGTTCATTCTTTGAAGTATTTCCCGTACTGCTTGGTTTTTGTTGATGAGCTCTCTCCACACCCTCATGTCTTCAAGACTTCCACCTACTTTCTCTTCCAGTAGATCTAGTATTTCTGATTTAATATTTAGATCTTTAAGCCATTTTGACCTTATTTTGGTACATGGTGATAGGCTTGGCTCTGGTTTTAATCTTCAGCATGTGGAAAGCTAGTTTCTCCAGCACCATTTATTAAAGAGGCTATCTTCCTTCCACTGAACTTGTTTGTCAAAAATTAAGTAGCTCAGGGTCTCTGTGGTTGTGTCTGAATCTTCTGGTCTGTTCCACCGATCTTCAGGCCTGTTTTTTGCCAATCCATGCTGATTTTACCACAGTAGCTTTGTAGTATAATTTCAAATCGGGGATTGTGAAACCTTCTACCTTGCCTTTGTTTCCCAGGACTGCTTTTGCTATTCTGGTTCTCTTCTGGTTCCAGATGAATTTTAGGAATGCTTTCTCTAGGTCTGTGATGTATACCAATGGTATTTTCATCGGGATTGCATTGAATCTGTACAAGAATTTAGGGAGTATGTCCATTTTTGCAATGTTGATTTTTCCTGTCCACGAGCAAGGAATATCTTTCCATTTTTTGAAATCTCTTCAATCTCTTTTTTCAGGGTACTATAATTTTCACTGTATAGATTTTACTTATTTTGTTAGATTAATTCCTAAGTATTTCAATTTTTTGGATACTATTGTGAAAGGTATGTTTTCCCTTATTTCTCTCTTAGTATGTTTGTTTGTGTATAGGAATGTTATTCATTTTTGAGTGTTAACTTTGTATCCAGCTATGCTACTAAATTTATTGATTAATTCTAGCAGTCTTTTGGTGGAGTTTTTGGGGTCTTCTGTGTAGAGTATCATGTCATTTGTGAATAAAGATAATTTCATTTTTCCCCTTCATATCTTTATTCCTTTTATTTCTCTCTCTTGTCTAATTGTTCTGGCTAGTGTTTCCAGAACTATTTTGAATAGGAGTGGTG
>NW_004955403.1:9780884-9781718 GCF_000276665.1 Chinchilla lanigera
ATTTTGTTTCTTGATCCACTCTGCCAGCCTGTTTCTTTTGATTGGTGAATTGAGGTCATTCACATTAATGGTTATTAGCAATATATATTGACTTATTCTTGTCATGTTATTTTCCCACTGTTGGTTCTGTACTCTCTCCCTCTGTTTAATTGCTTACCTTGCTTGGTCGTTCTCTCTTATTGTTGGTTTTGAGATTGTGGTCCTTTTTTTATCTCTTTGTAGAATATCTTTCAGCAGCCTCTGTAGGATTAATTTGGTGGTCATGAACTTCTTCAGTTGGTTTTTGTCATGGAAGTATCTTATTTCTCCATCAATTTTGAAAGACAGCTTTGCAGGGTACAGCAATCTGGGGTGGGAATTGTTTCCTTTCAGGACCTGCAATACTGATCTCCAAGCTCTTCTTGATTTGATGGCTTGTGTTGAAAAGGTTGCAATGATTCTGGTGGATTTTCCTTCATAGGTGATCTGTTTCTTTTTCTAAAAGATTTTAATATTCTGTTCTTTTGTTGAATTTCATGGATCTTGATTTTTATGTGTCTGGGTTTAGATTTATTTTGGTTATGGATGAATGGGATTGCATATACCTCACTTATGTGTATATAAGGTTCTTATTCCATGCTTGGGAAATTTTCTGCAATTCTGCAAATAATCTTTTTACGTCATTGATGTAGCCTCCTGCTCTTTCATTGACACCTATCAGCCTTATATTGTATTTCTTTGCCTCATCTTACAGCTGTTGAATTCTTTTTTTTTTTTAATTTTATTTTAAAGATAAAAGGAGGGAAACATTAACAGACATACAACATTTTACAACATATCACAAGCACAATACAG
>NW_004955403.1:9783343-9815425 GCF_000276665.1 Chinchilla lanigera
GGTTCTTTCAGCTTTCAATGGAATTGTTAATTTCCTGAATGTCTCTTTCAATCTGTTTCATGCATTCTAATTCTTTCTTATACTGTTCATTCAAGGTTTCCATCATTTTTCTGTGCTCCTCTATTTTTAATCTATGTCTTCTTTTGATATGCCAAGCAAGTCTTTCATTATGTTTGTCTTTCTTTTTTTTTTTTTTTTACCTGAGCAATTATTTCTGATCTAAGTTCCTCTATAGCCTGATGTAGTTGCTTCTTTACTTTTGTTGCTGTCATTTCAGAAATTTAAGGTGTGTGCCTTCCATGATCTTCCATGTTGATATTTCCTTGACTTGTTCTGTTTTGGGTGTTTGGCTGAGATTGCGTTTTGCATCTTCTTTTTGTCATTTTCAAATCTCCCTAGGTTTCTGGGGATTCAGGTTTTTTCCTAAGATGGTGGTAGATGGTGGAGACAGGGGTCCCAGGTTCTCAGACAGCTCATGGAGGCTTCCTGGTCCAAGGTAACTTCCCTCCATTTTGGCAGAGGGTGGGGCCAGTGGACTTAGGCTCCTGGTTAGTTCACCAAGTCTTCCTGGTCCAAGAAACATCCCCGTGATGGCAGCAGGGAGCAGGGCCATAGGATCTGGGCTCCCAGAGAGCTCACTCAGGTTTCCTGGTCCAGGGCCCCTTCCGGAGCCAGTGGCAGGGGGAACATCCAGGGATCCCAGGCTTCAGAGAGCTCACCAAGGCTTTGGAAATCCTGAATTAAATTTAATGGTTGAATTCAGTGTTGACCTTATGGGAAAATTTGATCAGTTGTTCTCATCCAATTTGGTTCATACCCAGAATCATAGAGAGAATGGAGTTCTTAGTGAAGTCCCACTGTATGTAAAAGCAAATTACATGGACTAAGTATATGATAATCTGTTAATTACCTGTACCTTGATTTTATTTCTTGTCCATCATGAAAGATCATGTCACTGTCAGTATGTTAGTCAGCATTCCAACCATAAAGGCATACTTATGGTTTGAAGGAAGAGGGGTTTAATTTGGCTCATGACTGTAGAGCCTTCAGGCCTTTGTTAGCTGGCTCTAAGACAGAAATGTCATGGCAGAAAGGCTTGGCAGAGCAAAGATACTTACTTCATGGTAGGTAAGAAGCAGAGCAGGGAAAGCATCCCAGAAAAGAGAACGACAAAGACTGTATATATTCTCCAAAATCAAACTTCTATTTGCAGATAGACACATACAGATGTGTGCTTTACTATCTCACTGGGCATTTCTTAGTTAAGTCAGCTTGATATACCACTATTAATGATCACAATCTACCCCTTGTCAACTTGATAAGGCCTATGACCTTAAACTTTACTTAACCTCCACATAAGCACAATATTAAATTAACAATCCCACCAAAATGATACAACTGTCATGTGTACAAATGAGAGCGAAATAATTCCTTTCCAAAAGTCTCAACAGTTCCAGCATTTTATGAAAATTCAGGCCAAATTCTCTTCTGCACCAAAAGTAAACTCTTAGCTGTGAATTTCTATCAAATAACAAAGAGTTACATAATCTCAAGACATAAAGGCACAGGAAAGCATTCCAACTACAAGTGGTAGAAAGGAGAGAGAAAAGAATCAGACCAAACCCAGCAAGGATTACATTAAGTCCTGACATAGCTCCATATCCACTATCCAGGACACATGATGGTAAGAATTGAGTTCCACAGAACTTAGGTGGCCCAGTCTTATGGCTTTGCTGGTTGCAGCCTATAGAGTTTCTTTCTTGGGTGAGCTAAGTGAGGGTGAGGAAAGGCTTGAAGCTTTCCTCGGGAGACATTAAGCCTTAGTGTCTCTGACTTCCTCTGGTCTCCACTGAACCTTTGGCTTCATTTCCACAGTTTTACATACTGACCCCTCACCCAGGGGCTTTCTGCTTGGCCTCTCAGACCTTTTTTGAAGTCTGGATGGATGCCTCCTTGACCCCATAATTCTTGCATTCTGCATGTGGATGATACCAAGTTCTATTGCTAGCAGGAGCCAGATCTAAGCCCCTTAGACCACAGAAGCTGTAGCTTCTGAGTGTACAAAAGGCCGACCATAGTGAAGTGAATCCTCAGGAACCAATTTCCTGGAATCCTTCTGTAAAATGTGAGTACCAGGAAATTTCTTCCCTAATGAAAGTTTTGTATTTTTGCACCCTTGACCCTGAAATGGGTGGAGTTTTACTTATTTCGGAGATGTTCTCAAAGCAACTTTTTTTCTGGTGACTGCTCAAAGTATTTGGTTTCTGTTTAATGGTGCTACTCTCTTTACCAACTATACTTCCCTCAGTCCCAACTTTACACATTGTTCCTTTTGGATCAAAATCTAGAAAGCAGGCAACATTATTCATGCCACAGCCTGAATGTTGGACTGCCTGAAATTTCATCCACCCGATCACTAATCCTAATTGTAGTCTTCCACAAAGTTGGAGGACATGGGAAAAATATTGAAAATGTTTTTGCCAGAGTGTAACACACATGATCTCTGTCTAGTCCAATTGTCAGTGGAGTCTTTGCTCCTGACTGAGACCTCCTGAGCCTGGCCTTTCCTGTCCACATTTCTATCAGTACTCTGGTCTCCTGCACTCAGAACAGAACCCCCTTCAGTCTCTCCTTATGGTATTCTAGGGCTTCCTTATTCAGGAGCTCCAAATCTTTTCAAACTCCTCTACAAATCATCCCCAAAGGCTTTTAAACCACATGGTCAGTCATAGCTATAAACCCACTCTCAATAACAATTTTCTGTATTTGTCTGATTTCCCACCACCTGGACACATACCTGACACCTACAATTGAAAGAAAGAGAACACTAACTTGGCTCTGGTTTCAGAGGATTCAGGCCAGGATGACTCTAAGGGAGAAACATCATGTGGAAAGGAAGGGTTTGGCAGAATAAAATGCTGAGTTCATGGTGGGCAGGAAGCAGAGCAAGCAAATAGGACCCAAAAAGAAGGGAGCAGTGACCATGTATCACACCCAAAGTCAAGCCTCTTTGACCAACCCAGGCATATTCAGATGTATATATTACTAAACTCTTGGGCATTTCTTAAACCAATCAAGATGACAATCAAGACAAATCATACACAGTAATGACTGAATTCAGCTAGGATTGATATTATTTTTACATCTACTAATATACAAACAATTGATTTACATATATTTTACAAGTATCTTTGTATGAATGTTGCGAATGTCTCAAAAATTTTAAATTTTTGGATGAATTTGTTAAAGAGCAAAGATAATTATTAACAATGGTTAACTTGACTTGGAACCTTTAAATATGTAGCCATATGTCATGCTGGCCGCTGTTTACTCTCTTGGCAAGGACTTCACAAATAACAGAGTTGAATGTGCTGATGGAGAGTTTAATAGTTCAGGAGAAGTCCAAGGGAGAGTTCAGTGTCAGTGTTTTCAGGAACAAAGGAAGGAGTGATAAATGAGCTTGATATCAGGCAGAATGATTAAAGATCTGTGTGTGTGTGTGTGTGTGTGTGTGTGTGTGTGTTAGAGAAAGAGCAAGAGAGAGAGACAGAGAGAGAAAGAGAGAGAGAGAGAGAGAGAGAGAGAGAGAAGAGAGAAGATAGAAGAGGTAGGAGGTAGAGGGAAAGGAACAGTTGAGCAAGCTGGAGATATGTCTTTAGGAAACCAAAATAATTTTGCTGAAAATTAATTTTGATACATGTAAAGAGTGACTGTTGCTCATATTAAAGCAGTTTAAAAACTCCAGTAGAGAGTGGCTGCAGAAAATAACCAATCAATTTAAAAAGTGATAGGTTTAGAGTAACTAATGAAGTAAGATGACAGAACGGTCACTTAAGTGCATGGGGAAGTTTACCTACAGGGGAAGAAATGCATAAGCACATTTCTATCATGCTCCTGACTCTTTAATGTGTAATATTTACTTCAACATAATTTTTTCTTTCAGGCAATTTATAGATAGAGTACAGAAGACTTATTTATGATTTCAGTGTAGACAGACTGGATCCAGTCATTGTACTTTCAAAATTAAAACTAAATATAATAAATATAATAGAAGCTGACAGTCTGTGTATAATAAATGAGATCATGTGAAGAAAAATATAAAAAAATTCTGTTCAAGGAGTAATAGAAAGAAAAATTTCCTATTCTGGCATGAATAGTTTTTCAATTAAATCAACTTTAAAATTAATGTTTCTATCAAAATTTAAATTTTGATCTTGATAATTAGGAAAAATGTGTTGAAATGTGCTTGTAGAGGACTTATAATTCCACAAAATATGTGGAATTTCTCAAATAAATATTCTGACTTCATTAGATACTCCCAAATTATGCATTTATTAATTTTAATGATACTACATTTTTGTACCTATGAAATTTGTGAGAAATATTTTATTTTATTTTTGTGATCATGGTATTTCCTCTGCAAGGTAAATATATTATTCTATTTTCATAAGGGAAAAAACTGAGATTTACAATCATTAATTGGTTTCCCCCACTAGGAACTGCACGATCCATAGTGAACTTGTCACATCTTTGAAATGGTTCTGAGTTTTTTTTTTTTGGTTTTTCTCCTGTACTGGGAATTGAACTCATGACCTTGTGCTTGCCAGGCAGGCTCTGTGCCACTGAGCTAAATCCCCAGCTCCTCTTTAGCAAATAAATAGATGTAAAAAAGGTTCATAATATTAATACTATGTCTCATTTTTTGATATATACATTTCTTCTAAAGGGTGGGGACAATGATAAGTTAAAAAGTAAACTCATAGTGGTAATATTTCAAGACTGTAAGATATTACAAGACAAAAATTGTAATTTCTCCCTCTATTGGGTTTTTTCCTTTATCTTTAGAATAGACCCTAAGTGTACCTATGATAAATGTTATTGTGGTTTTTCTTTTATTTTATAATTAGAAGCAAGGTTGTTTTTTTTTTTTGGCTTAATAACTATATCTTCATCTTATCACATACACTTATATATGATAAGTGTAAAAGTAAATGAGTAAACACAAGTAGATTTCCTTTTTTAAGCCATAAGAAATGAGTAATATAAGAATTCAGAAGAGGGAATAGACCTATAAAACCTATAATACATTGAACTATACAAAATATATATCATGAAAGGAAAGGGAATTTAAAAATAATACATAGATATAAACTGTATGAGACCAGCCAAGATATTTGAATCCTTGAAAGAAATTAAAAAAGAAATACAAGAAAATTAGATAAACAAAAGTCATTATTTTAATATTCTATAGAAGTAATAAGTAAAAAACAGAACACTTCTCTAGACATGGGTGAGTGTGATCATTGTGACTTTGGCGGATTATTTCCTTAGCTTTATAAAAGATAATTACAGCTATGGGGAAAAGAAGAATTATGAAAATACATTCAGCAATGTATGATTCTTTTCCTTCTTCTTAGGCAAAATTTTTGGGATTAGAAATGTGTCTTCACTGGGGGATGGTCTTATTTTACAATTTTGAAAAATAATCCACTTGTTTCTACCAGTGATTTCAACATAAGTACAATAAACTCAGAAAAACTCTAACATCCTATACTTTGGGTTCAGAATTCTCAGTCCACCTTGCATGAACAGGTACACTATTGTGTTCCTAACATGAAAAATAAATTTTAAAAGTGTGTAATTATTGACAAAGTTCTTACCCACACTTACGCTAAATTAAAGTACATATATTCATGGGAAAACAATGGTTCTTGAAATATTAAACCATGAAATGATAATAAAAAATCATAAAACATATCAAATGTTTGAGCTTAGTGTAATAGATAAATTTACTTCCTTAAATTTTTCTAATGAATATTCTTTTTAAAATTTTATTTATTTATTTATTTTGATTGGTTGATTGAGACAGAGTCTCTCTATGTAGTGCAGGCTGGCCTTAAACTTGCTTATGTAGCCCAGGCTGGCCTCAAACTCATGGCAATCTTCCTGCCTCAGCCTCCCGAGTGCTAGGTAAATGGGCCTGTGCCAATCCATCCAGCTCTAATGAATATTCTTAAATTTAGTCTTATAATCATTAAGAATAACCTTTTTATTTAAATCTCTTTATTATTAGTTGAGAAAAATTATCTATGTATAATTTATGGGGTATAAATTCATATTTTGGTAAATGTATACAATGGTCAAATACGGCTAATTAACATATCAATCCCTTCACATATTTGTCAATATAAGAACATTTAAAATATATTTTCCTTGCAATTTTCAAGTGCACAAAACTTAATTAGCTGTAGTCACCATGCTATTCAATAGATTTGGGGAGCCTATTTTTGTCTTTGTTTTTTTTTTTTTTTTTTTAGACAGGGTCTCCCTCTGCAGTTCAGTCTTGCCTTGAGCTCACTATTTAGCCCAGACTGGTCTTGAACTCTCAATGATCCTTCTGCCTCAGCCTCCCGAGTGCTGGGATTACAGGCATGTACCAACACGACTGGCCCCCTTCTTATCCAATTAAAACTGTGTGCCACTCGACCAGCTTCTTCCCATTTCCCCTTTAATCCTCCCTCCAGTAACCACCATGCTACTTGGCAAAAGACAACTATGTTTAGATTCTACATGTAAACTGAGATCATGCAGTAATTTTCTTTCTGTGGCTTGTTTGCATCACTTACCATCCTGTTCTCCAGGTTCATTGACGTTGTTTCAAAAGGCAGAATTTCCTTTTATGTGAAGGGTGACCAGTATTGCATAGGCACAATATTGGTTTTATCCATTCATCTCTTGATGCACACTTGGCTTGTTTCCCTGTTTTGACTATTATGAATAGTACTGCAATAAACATTGAAATGCAGACATCTTTTCAACATTGATCTCATTTCCTTTGAATAAACAGCCAGAAGGGAAACTGCTGGATCATGTGGTGAATTTATTTTTAGTGACTTTACTAATTTACACTATCATCCATAGTGTAACAGTGTTACCTTTTCTCCATCTCCTTATTGAAACTCATTTATTCCTTGCCTTTTAATATTAATTTTGATTTTAATTTATATTTTCAAGATAATTAGTGGATGGGAGTATTTTTTCATATACCTGTTGGCCATTTGCATGCCTTCTGTTAGAAAATGTCTATTTAGATCCTTTGCACATATTTTGAGAGTGGTTATTTGTCTTCTTGTTATCCAAGTGTTTTTTTGTTTGTTTGTTTGTTTGTTTTCCTGTACCAGGAATCAAATTCATGACCTTGCACTTGCCAGGCAGGCGCTGTGCCGCTGAGCTAAATTCCCAGCTCCTATCCAAGTGTTTGCATATGGTCTCTAATCTCATTTGCATTTCTACAGGGGCACTTTCTATTAATTTTCCCTCATAGCTAATGCCCTGTTGGAAAGCACCCTTGACCATAAGTCACCAGAATGTCTGGTCTGAGGGGTTTACCTTGTACTATTTTCTAGAAAAGTGAATTTTTACAAGTGTTGATAATGTACTGAACCCATTTGAACTTCTTGTTTCTTAGTATTCAAAAGAAAAAAAATAGTGAAAATAATGTAATTGTTTGCTCATTATGTTTTGGAGATTCATTGAAGTATGTACAACAATTTTTGAAAGCATGGAGTGATAAACACAATTGCTTACCTGTCAAATTTACTACATCTGATATTGAAAACATTTTACCAAAGAAATCCCTCCTTTAATGTATGAAGTATTTTAGTGTATAAAGCAGTTTTAAATGAGCCACGTAGATTTGGAGAGATTCTCACAAATCAGTTATTATAAAAAATCATTTACTGTTGTATACTGCTGAGGCACATGTCATTTGTAAAATATGGAAACTTCATCACTTTTTCTACAAAGCTTTCAGTGCATTTGTGCGTCTGAACACATTCTTAGCAACTGACTTATTTAAGGAAAATGGTTTTTTTATTACTTTTTTTCCAAACAAAATGCTGGATGTAATGAAAATAGGGCCTTAGGAAAAAGAAGCAGATGGTTTTAGTTGTTGGGAAAATTTATGGAAATATATTGGTAGCCCCATATTTCATATTGAAAATCAACCTCTCAACATGCGTTCACTAAAGTGTAAAGAATAGTTCTGTGACAAGTAACATAACAATTTACCAAAGATGTCCTAATTACTGGACACTTATTCTAATCTCCAGAATTTGTGGATGAATTGGGTTGTAGTGCATGGAGAATTAAAGTATCTGGTGAAACTAAGGTTTCTAACCAATTAAAATGAGACTATTTAAATACCATGTTTACCTACAGAAAACCATATATATTTTATTTTCAGGATTTTTATATAAGAGCACAGTTCAAATTTGTAAAATTCTCCAATTATATCTAAAACCATAAAAAAAATTTTGCAGTTTATTTTGGAATCATGCATATTTTTTGAAATGGTGAAGAGAGCAAGAGAAAGAAAACCATACAAGACCTTCCCCACCCACTTGTCACCGACATCAAAGACCAAGTTTTTCAGTGACACTCTGGGTGTTGCTTTTCTGGAGCACAGTAACTGCTCATTTTTAAATCCAGACATCACGTCTATTACTGCCAACACATACTACGTGTTCCCACCCCATATTCCTGGCCTCAGATGGCACCTGTCCTCAAATGAAATGGAAGCAGTTACATGGGAAATGAAAATGGTATGTGCCATTAGGATGTGACAAAGAATGTTTTGAGAAAAATACTTCTTGTTAGGAAAAAAATTCACTGCTAGAAGACTATCTCAATACTTTGTGTAGAAGTTAAGATTCATTTATATTCTTTTTCATTTAATGAGCTATTTTATGCTGATATATCTCTCTACCATCTATCTCTAAACAAACAATTTACCAATTTCTCAGGAAATATAGGCTTCAAACAGTTAATTTTCTAATGAAATATACTTTACCATCTTTGAATTTACTTTGTGTGGAAAATCAATTGGTTTAGGTAAACAAGAGATAATGCCTAATATTTTCACACATTTTCATGGGGAATGAGAATTCAAGAGCATTTGTATATTGTCTCTTGACTTGATAGTTATGTTCACCATCAGTGAGTCCCTTATTACTTAGTATCCTTGCCATATTATTGAGGATTATGTTTATTCATTAAAATATCCATGTAATAACATTTAAATAAGTTGATTACACTTTTTCCATTCCATTTTGCCTAATTAAAGTCAATTTGAATTATACGTAAAGTTACATGTAGTAACTTCCACTCAAGTAAGATGAACTCTAATGAATGATAAAAGTCAGATTGAAGAAAAGCAAATTCGACATGGTTATGGTAATAAATATGAAGGAGAACAAATTAAATGTAAATTTCCAAGAAGTTGGAAAAGCAGATGTAGTATCAAAGGTTGTGGGTGAATTGAAAGAAATTGCACACACTCATCACAGCTTACCACCTTCTGTTCA
Source organism: Chinchilla lanigera (assembly GCF_000276665.1). Taxonomy (NCBI): domain Eukaryota; kingdom Metazoa; phylum Chordata; class Mammalia; order Rodentia; family Chinchillidae; genus Chinchilla; species Chinchilla lanigera. The sequence goes on from NW_004955403.1 coordinate 9,792,709, forward strand.
CCAACCGTTTCTTTCTCAAGGGACTATAAAATGTGTAGGCTCAGTTTGCTTTTTCTCATTTCTCTTTAGTGTTGGCTAGCCTCATATTTTTCAAATTTTCCATTAAAAAAAGGGAAAGATTCAAAGAAAGTGTTAACTTTTATTGCGGAAGACTTCTGAAAGATTTGAAACCAGTGAAAGATAATTTCAAGTTCAAAGTTAGAAAGAAAAATATAATCATCAAGTCACTGGTAGTTGTCCAGAGGAGATTATTCATACGCCAAAAGGACTGGAACATTCAGAGGAGATGAAGCTATGGGTGGAACTTACTGTCTACATTAAGTAAAGCGGGTTTTGGCATTGCTTTAAACTTGATGTCGAGCTCTCTGTCTGCACACTTCTGTCCTCCGGGACAGCCGGTTTCACTGAGGGTAACCGAGTGGGGCGGGGGAGCCGGCAGCCAGTCGCAGCAATCCCCTTTTCATATGCCAGCTCCCGGAGGAGGTTGTTAGCACCCCGGCTGAGTCTCATCACAGCCATGGAAAAAAGCTCTCAGACAATGATCTGATCCTGGGAACATATCCTGAGAGAATCAAAATGTCCTCTACTGGAACAGCCTTAATTGGCCCTGTGTATTTTGTGTTGATGTCTTATAGGTTTATAATTTCTTACTTTTTAAATCATATTTCATCAAAGCCAGTATGTACTCCATTTATGGTTGAAATGATATTGAAAAAAATGCTATTCATCAATTGGTATTTGTTGATTTCTTATCGCTGGAAATTAATATATTAAAAATTTAATTTCTAAACCTAAAGAACATTGGGAATTGTAGACTACAACCAAGTGCTAAGAAATTCAAAAGAAAATGATTTCTTAGAACATAATTTGGGGGAAGAAGAATGATAATGCATTTCAGAAAACATGCCTTCATCTTCTAATGAACTGGTAACATTTCCTTCAACATTTAATAAAAGTTCTGAGTATTATAAATAGCAAAGCTCTTGCATATATGAGATTGTATATCACCATTTAGTCAATTATTGTTTCCACCCACTAAAATATTTCCTTGTCATCTATAATGAAACTGCACATAAATGAATTTCTATGCTTTTTAATTTTCATGTTCTAAAATGAAATTTGTTCTGGCTCTGGTATAATGTGTAGATAAGGCATCTTAAAATACAGGTTTCTGAGGGGAAAATACCTTACATGGACACACATTGATATATATTTTCTTGATACATCTTATCATTAAATTTTACTTTAAAACTACCTTTGTAAAGGTGTAGCAATTGAAGAAAGTGAAAAGAGAATAGGAAAAAGAGAAAAGTAAAAGAGAAAGGATAAGAAAAAAATACTAGGAGAGAAAGTGTGATTGAAAACCATGCTTAGAATAAATGTATATAAACCTGATTATTAGTTTTTTTCATCCCACATCATGTTTCCTAAGGTTTCAAAACCAAAAGGAAGAGGTAATTTTTACTACTTCTAAGTGGCACCACTACCTTTATGTATGCTCCCAAACTATTGTCTTCTATGTTGTGTACGATTTTACAATTGAAAGTGGGCTTGGTGAGCATGGACTACAGAGAGTCTGGAGACTGAATATCGACAGAAAAGGGCAGTAGAAACATTTTTTAAAATGAAAAACGAACTTGACAAGCTTGCCTGGGTGAAGTCAACGTGTCTCTTCTTGTGTGCTTATTATGACTGCCTCACTTTGGAAGGATATGGTGATGCCACTGTTTCCCCTTGAGAAATTCATACAGAATCTGGACATTTTTATTAATTTAAAGAATTGTTGGGTTCTATCCCATCAAACTGTCAACCTTTCTTAAATCATTTACCTGTTGCAATAAGCAGCATCCACGATATTATAAAATGAAGCTCTCCCAATCTCAGACTGCACATTAACGTGGCCTGGGAGATCACCTTGATTAGGCCTCTGCTGTCACCAGAGCATGAGACTTCAGGCTGAGCAACAGTAAGATAAAGGAAGATGGAGAACTGAATCTTTAAGTACTTCTGTTCAGGAGACACACCACTTCTACTCACATTTCATTGTCCAAATAAAGTCCTATACCTGTGTTTAAACATAAAGAGGTGATATCTATCGAACAGACTGAGTAATGCCAGGCAGCAATGGTTATACTTTTCACAGTTCGCCTTTGTGATTAGCAACTGTTTGGATCACTTTTCTACCCACAGGTAGCATGTACTCAGTAGAATTCAAAAGAGAAAATCCATCTACTGATTCTAGTCATGTTAGGAACTTAAAACTTAAGATCTGCAAGTGATGTGCACTGTATAACATTAGGTCTGGAGACTAGTGAGCTGGGAAGAGCTGAACTGTACCACCTCCCAAAGTAGAGAGGGGTACGATGTGCCTGAGAAGGGAAGATAATAAACACTCTCATTCAGAAAGGGGAAGAATGGGGGATTTTCTGCAGGCTCTGACTCACTGCAATTCTAAAATTAAACTGGGAAGGAATTATGAAGTTCTCTACAGTGGACATGTGGGATGTTCCTGAGTTCTGCCATCTCTAATCTTGGAAAGAACTCCTTTGTTCATTGATTTTGAAATCACTAGCTCTCCTCTTTGGGAAAATATTCCTTTTCCCAAAGAAATATCACTAGCTCTCCTCTTTGGGAAAATATTCCTTTTCGAGTATATTTCTTGGCCATATCTTAAGTGAGCACAAGAGAATATTCAGTGTTGCTTTCTTAACTCCATGCTTATATCAAGGATCATCTTGCCTAGAACAGCTGACTCTTGGTTTTTTTGGAAGTGCTGCTCTCTGAAACTCAGTACGATGAGTATCTGATTTTAGTCAGCCACTTGCCTCAGTAACCAGACTGACAATACTTTTTGAGACAGTTCCTCAAAACTGCTAGACTTCTTTGTTTTCTCTTTCAGGATCTTTCCAACTTTCACATTCTCTCTTGCTTCTGTTTTAGGGATTTTGAGACCCTCTTATTTAATAATAAGCCTTTCTCAAAACAAAACAAAAAATAAAACTAAACAGAATTATTGAGTTTAGACCCCTAATTTGCTTCATGCCCAGAGGTAATTAAATCAGCTGAAAGGTTTTAGTGGATTTTGATCCTACAAAGTATTACTCAATCTTATCTTTTGTTGTTCGGAGTTTAAAAAAATAGTTTCTGGGCTCGTTGTACTTCTTTTGTCCTCTGCTTTAGAAACTGGCTAATTCTTTCCTGAGCTCATCTGTTTCTTACAATTTATTGCAAAACTATCCAGTGGCAACCAATACACACAACCATTTTGCTTTCCAACATCCTCCCCTAGAGCTACAAATGCATTGGGAACATGAACTTCATCCATGTTACTACAGGCTTCAGCCAACGTTCATCACTGTACTCTAGGGCACGAATCTCATCTTTTCAATTCCACTTTCTTGCTAGCAGTTATTAGATCTCTTAGGTATTAGATCCCTTAGATATACCTTAGGGTTTCCTTTTAGGGAATGAGCATGCAGTAGGTTCCATTTGTATATTCTTCAGGACAGTCAATTGTTAACACCACAAATTTCAATAGTTTAAAGCAAGAAACACAAATCACTTGTTTTTCTGCAAATGAGCAATGTACGATTAAAATTTGAAGTTTAAAAAATTTATATTACCAAAAATGAAATAATTTACTGTAACTTTAACAAAATGTATAAATCTCTATGTGGACAACTGCAAGTTTCTGATGAAAGAAATCGAATCATATCCCAATATATAGAAGAAAAGATATTTCTATTCCATGAATTAGAAAAATTAATAGCATTAAGATTCCAGTTCTTCCCAGTACAACCTATAGTTTAAAAACAATCACAGTTAAAATTCTACTAAACTTTTTGTAGTTACACAAATGTGTTATGAAACTTACATAGCCAGGCAGAAGACCTACAGTAACAAAGCAGTTCTGAAAAAAAAAACTTGAAATACTCTCAAGATTCAAGGCTTCCTAGAAAGAGATCATGATGAAAGCAGTGCGCTACTGAAAACAATAGATGGATTGATCAACAGAATAGAGGCTATAAAATCAGATTCACACAGATATAGTTGGCTGATTTTGACAAAAGTGCAAAGGCAATCCAATAGAGATAAGCTAGTCTTTTCAATAAATGATGCTGAAATAATGAGATCTTTATATGCAAGTATATGAACTTAAACACAGATTTCTTATAGTGTACAAAATTAACTTCAAGTGGATTAAAGATGTAAATGTAAAATGAAAAACTGTAAAACTTTTAGAAAAAATTTCATGAATGAAGCCAGAAATTTTGTTGAGTAGTAGTAAATACTGTATGCTGTATAAGAGTACTTACATATGCAAATAGCTCAGATGCTATTTAGATGTCATTTATTAAACACTGCATATCAAGGTATCTTTTATCCTTATAAGACATGGAAAATCAGTCTTTAGCTTTCATCTAAATGTTGGATTACAATTTAATCAGCAATGTCTAGCTTAGGAAACCATTGAGCCCTTGGAAAACATAATACGCTTTAGGAGAGCAGTTGTATACAGCAAAATTTGTTTGAAACAAGATGACTTTGGAGGAATGTCTAATAAAACTATGAAAATCTCAGTGGTTTCTTGTAAAGTTACTGAGGTCTTTTTTTGCTTACTTAGACTTCTGAAATGAACTGGGAAACAATAAAAACATAAGACAGCATGAGGGGATTCTTGAGTCAAAGGAAAACCATCACATGTTGCTAAGTTGCAAAAGTTTTTATGTTCAGAGAGCTTTCATTTGGGAAAGGCAAACCAATTACTCATATTCCACTCATTTCCGTAGGTTTTTTTATTTACATAAAAATGAATTGATTATTATAAACACTACCATTTAAATAAGTCAGTGCCTGTAGATTTTTATGCAGTGGTCTTACTATTTTGAGATCTTGATTCCTCCAGCCCTCTGGTTAATTCAGGGCATAAATGGCTCATTAATGAAAATGTTTTCAGCCAAAAGTATAAGCCTATCGTTGGAATAAAGTGCATTAATAATATGTAAAAGTGCAGTGCCTTCTCAGCCCAAGTGGAATGGTTGGGAAGTAAGATTTTCCAACTCTTGGAACTTGATTAATAAAAGAAGGGTAAGTTCAATGAGTATTCATATGTAAGTGCAGATTTAGAGGAAAAAAATCACTAACCATCAACCAATTTGGTGACTTATTTTCCATGTCAGCTCATTTAAGAATCATAGGCAAGCACCACATGAAATGCTACTATTTCTTCTTACAATAACCATCTTTAAAATTTGATTTTGTGTTTAGTACTACCACAAATTGTTGACTTGAAAAGAACAAACTGACAAGACTTCTATAAAGCTCAGTTTAAAAAAATAGATGAAAGAAAATTCAGATATATTCTGAAAAAAAGCCTTCAAGTTTGTGGTACATGAGTAACAAATTGTGGGAGTTAGGGGTAAAGGCCAACTCACAGCTATAAACTACATGCTCTTTGAAGTAAGTGGTGCACTGGATGTGGCCTTGAACAGTCAAAACAATTTAAAATGTAAGATGGTAATTTCCTATCAAGAAATTACTGCATATTAGCTCTTGTGAAAAGATACCTAGAAGAGGAATAGCTGGGTCAAGTAGAATTTCTAATTTTAGTTTTTTGGGGACATCTCCATAGCAATTTTCTCAGTGATTGTACTAGTTTACATTCCCACCAATAATGCAGAAGAGTTCCTCTAAATATGTGCACCTATGTTTGCTGCAGCTAAATCAGAATAGCTAAATCTTGGGAGTGGACTATCTGTCCATGAGCAGATGAATGGACAAAGAAAATGAGATATTAACACACAGTGGAGTACTATTCTATCAAAAAGAAAGATAACCTTCAGTCATTGGTAGGAAAATTGATGCACCCAGACACAGAAACTTAAATACGGCATGGTTTCTCTTATATGAGAAACCAAAATTAGAAAAAGCAGAATAAAAGATAGATGACAGAAAGTAAGGAGAAAGACTTTTCCCAAACGAGAAGGGGACCAAGAGATGGAGGAAGGGAAAAGGGAGGGGAAGAAAGGGAATGAAAAAAGGAATTAAAGTGTGTTACATTCATGTAAGAACTCTGCACAAGGAATGTAAATGCTATGTACTGCAGACATGTACAGTAATACCTTGGTTCAGAAATGCTTCTATTTGTCAACAATTCAGTTCTTGAGCAGAAATGTTTGACGAAATTTTACATCCGCTCACCAGTTCCATATAGGGTGATGAACATGGTGGCACTCATCTTCCCCAGAATCATGGAGCTAGTTAAGTTTGTGAAACAAGAGACCACTGTACTAATAAAAAAAGAAATCACTGCTTGTTAGTTTTCTAAATGAATTTTTAAAATGTATTTTCTTAGTTCACAAGTTGGTTTAGTTCACATTGGTTTAAGCTAAACCAATCTTAGATAGTGTGGTAGTCAGCCTTCTGCAGCTGTGACAAAATATTTAAACAACTTAAAAGACAAAGGGTTTATTTTAGTTCATGGCTTCAGCGATTTCAGTTCATGGCCATTGTCCCCATCACTACGGGGCCTGTGGCCATGAAGAATATCATTACAGTGAGTTGAGTGCAGAGCAACTCATGTGCTTACCTCATCATGGTCAAGAGGAGAAAAAAGATAAGAAGGAGGAAGGAGAGGAGAGAGAGAGAGAGAGAGAGAGAGAGAGAGAGAGAGAGAGAGAGAGAGAGAGAATAAAAATCCAGAGACAAAATACACCCTTCCAGAGCATGGCCCTAGTGATCTACTTCTTCCAACTAGACCCTACCTACCTCCTACAGTTTGTACAACCTCCCAATATTGCTATTATTTGTAAATGGGTTAATCCACCACTTAGATTAGAGCTCTCATGATCCAATCAACTTCTAGAGGCTGCTACTTCCAAATACTACTGCATTCTGGACCAAGGCTTCAACACATGATTCTTTGGGGTGCATTCCAGATCTAAACTGTAACAGATAGATTATTGCTATTTTCTCTCCCATTAGCTCTTAAAGAAATAACATAGAAAAATACTCATCTAGATCTCCAGACATACCTATTATGTAATGAACTGTATACACTATATTCAGTTTTCTTAAAATGCCCAAAACAGAGAAGCAAATATGGGGATAAGTACATTGCATCATAAGAATTAGATAAAGTTCACATACAAAATATTTTTTGTTTCAAGTTCTTTTAGCTATATTACCTTTGGGAAGCCAGGTAACTCTGCCTCAGATTCTTTGTAGAAGGAAACAAAAGCCCTCAATAATATCTATTTGAAAAGATAATTGTGAGAACTACATGAGTGCATATAGATAAAGAACGGGTCCTTACATAATGTTAATTAAAAGTTGGCCAAATGCTAGCCCTTCATTGTTATTAGATATAATATTTATTAGATTTTATGAACAGTTACTTTTACATCTTTTTATCCTGGACTTCCAACATATTGAAGGTTTAACCTACAACAAGTCAAGCTCTCCACACTTTATCCGAAGTTTGCTTCATGATTTCTCATCCAAATGGTGTTCATTCTCACACTGCTGTTCTATCGCGCTAACATCCCTTCCTCTGTGTCTTTCTCAGAGATTCTTTGTCTCTCTCCCCCGCTCTACTTTGCTATCACCAAAACAAGACACCTGACACCCACAACTCAAAGAAGGAAAGTTGTAATCTAGTCCATGGTTTCAGGAGATTCAGTTCATGGTTGAAACAGTCCACCCAGAAGCCTCACAGTGGAACAGTGTGTCGGAGAAAAGCTATTTTAGTACATGGTGGCCAGAAAGCAGAGGAGAAGAACAGTGCCAGAGAGGAGCAGGAGAGGAACCATATATAATACCTTAGACAGCCTCTCCTTCACCCACCCAGAAACACCAGCAGTATGACTTAGTAATATGGTAGGCATTTCTTTATCCAATGATGTTCATATACCAGGATGGAGAGTCACAGTATATATCTGAATTTTTCATCATCAAAAGGCAATATCACATTTACATGTTGTTTAATGCTAGAAAGAGATATAATCTCCTTTGAATTCATGCAACATTTGCTATATTTTTGAAATTTAAAATGCTGATTTGAGCATCTGTCGCTATTGGCTCCTTAGGGCCAGAATGGTCAGTGTAATATAAGACATATTGGATTAGTTCATTTTTATTACTGTACAAAATTCCTAATAAAGAAAAGAAGCACATTTAGCCACAATTTTGAGGCCAAGGTCAGGTGGCACCATTGGTTTGGGCTTGAGTGGGGGCCTAAATTTGGATCCCACCATGATGAGAGTGCATAAAAAGCAAGAGGTCCCATCACAAATCAGGAAGCCAGAGAGTCATTCTAAGTTTTTGTAATGCTTAGCTTTGTTGATAATAATTTGAGATCCTACAAAAACTACCTTGATCTCTTTTGAGGGAGGAACATGCAATGATCTAATGACCTCCCACTCACTCCTACCTTTGCAAGGTCCTCCTACCGCACCAAAGACCACGCCTCTTGTGTGTGAACCTTTGTGGAATACACCACTTCCACACAATAGATGTGACGTCAAAACCAAAATTTGTATTTTTAGTGAGCAGATTCTTTTTTGAATGATTGAGGGGCACAATTAAAGAATTATATTCCCAGGTCTTTCCTGATTGATGCTTTCAAAGTCTCCCTTTTCATTTATATCTACCATTATAGTATCATTAACCTATGATAACACTTAAGAAAGTTTTTAAAATTGAAGTACTGCTTATGAAGTCTAATTATGTTGTAATTTCTCAATGGCAGAGATTGCTTTTTGGTACCTGTGCCTCCATTTGTTAGGTAAGTGTGGTTTCAATCTTATCTTGGTGCTTTTATATCAAATTTACAAACTGACTGATGATGACTGGGCAAAGTTTCTGTTTTGGCTTCAGTCTCTATTGCCTGCATAGGTAGCTGCATTTTAAAGTTTGTGATCTTCCCTCTCCTTTGTCTCAGGAATCTTTGGCAATCATATTCAGGCCAATTACAGACCTAAAAAAGGGATGAGTGGCATTGACTGAGTCTTGTCAGGTTCTTTCTTTTAGAATTCTAAATCAGAAATGTACAAATGATTTGCCTTTTAAGAAAAGGGGCAAAATTTGGAAAATTGGTATACATATGAGTCACATTGCGGTAAGGAGGAGCTAAAATTATGAGAAGTCAAAGAAAAGTGCTTGCTAGAAATGCACTGAGAGAAAAAACATGAAGTTCATGACAGAAAAGGAAGCAAGATGTCAAGATGGTTACTGAGATCTGAGTCCTCACTTCTATTTTGCCTGCCTTTTCAATCCTTCTTATGCATTCCTATTAGCTTCTAAGAGCTAATGTATTTTTATATTTTTGCAATGGCATGTAAACTTTTTTATAAGCAATAATGTGCCAGCGTAAGAGAAGCAGAGAATAGGCACAAAGAAAACTAATTATCACTATCAAGAGGGAATGAGGATTAAGAACAAATTCCCTAATGACAGAAATTATTGGTACAGAAATGTATTGAGAAGGAGGATTCTGGGATAGCTTAGAAATGCAATAGTTTATCCTTTTAAAGAATATGGTGAATATGTTTTCCCAAAAGTTTGAACAAATGCTATGAAAAATATGCTTATTCCTTCGTAACAATTTTCCGTGTAGGATGCATCTATAATTAGCCTTACATTAAAAAAATTGAGGCCAGAGTGGTTTGCATTGTTTTCAGTTTCCAGGTAACACATTATAAGAATCTTTCTGGCTTAAAACAATGTGCATTTATTAGTTTATAGTTTTGTCAGTTAAAAATCTTTTATGGTGTGGATCTATATTTCTTCTCAGGGTCTCACAGGGCGGAAATCCAGATGTTGGGGATCAGGAGCTCTTCTGTCAGCTCAGTGGAGATATGACTTCCAAGGTCCCTCTTGTTTTCTCCAGTTTTAGTATGAGATCCACACTTTCTTACTGTCAACTCTAGCTTGGAGAGGTCATGCTAATCTTGCCATATGTCCTTTGCCATCTTCAATCCAGAAGTTTTATCCTAAATCCTTTCTGTGATTTGAATTAACTTTATTTTCTAAAACTCAGTCATAGAGAATTTTTGGCTTTTCAAGGACTTTTATGAGTGTGTCAGGCCCACTTAAATGATTTATCGTTCTAGAGTCAATAGTGCTGTAGCACATAATCTAACTGTGGTGGACTGACAACTGGTGGTGAACTTGTAACACCCAGCTGAACTAAATCACGGTGGTGCTGCATGTGGAGGGCCCACCTGGGGTAGTTGCCAGCAATATAAAGAGAACTGGAGAGGAAGAAGGAGGGGCTGTTGGTTTTCCTGGAGGAGCTTGTCATGCTGGCTTTCCTGATATGAAATGGCTGTTCTCATCCTCAGAGGAGCTCAGGACCTCACTGCTGCTGAGGATGGCTGAGGTACTTTTCAGGGGAGTTCTGGTCCTTACTTTGAGCGTCACTTCCTGGCTCCAGTGCCGATCTCTCAGCCTGCTGGCCCAGATCCTTCATCCGGCTGGCACAGACTTTCTATCTTCCGCCACTGACCTTTGGGCCTTCCAGCACAGCACAGATCTGTGAAACAGGCTTGAATGAGATACTGTCATGGGCTCTGGGTCTCCAACTGGACTCGTGGGGGGCATTGCCAGGGGCTCTAGGTCTTTAGCTGGACTCATGCAGGATATTGCCGTGGGATCCAGACCCTCACCTGTATTCTTTAGGTCTTCAGTGTGTGGATAGATTTCCTGCACTCTTTTGTATTTGATTCTTTGGGTGACTATTATAAAATAACCCTATAAATTATGTGTCCTGTTTTAAATTTTTTGCCTTGCAAACCTTGGCTATAATACTAACCATGAGAATAACATCCATTTTTAGTTACAGTCCTAAGGATTAGGGTATGAAATTTAGAGATTAATATCAGAATTCTCTTTACTACAGTGATCTTTTTATTAAACTTTAGATACAGATAGGTTTTCTAACGTCTCCATAATTAAAACATTAGAATGTGATTTCCATAAATTAGTGAAGTTATTCAATGCTTAGTATTTCAGATCAAGGAATGTAAAATGCAAGTTGGACAATAATATGTAAAAAAAATGAAGTATGTTATTCTATATAGCAATTTAATTAAAACAGCAGACAAAATATTCTAGTTACCTATTTATGTTCTGAAAGTTACAAAAAGACCTATTCATTGTTGAATATCTTGTAAAATAAAAATTACTGGGTCATCTATTCAGCATGCACTGTAGAAGAATATTACCTGAAGTCTCTATTACCTGGAAGGAAAACTTAATTTAAATGACAAGATGGCCATACTTAATAGCATGTATTAAATGTTACTAAGAAAATTGCAATCCTACTAGAATTATGAATTGAAAAATAAAATAAATGTAAATTCACTTGGGATTTGTCATTACACTGTCAAGGTATCTACAGTCCAAAATAATTCTGGTTCACCAAGAAGATACAGTCGTTTAAGGGGAGCCCTAACTGCAGTTCTTTTCCCTGTTTTCAGATCTGCTTCCATGGGTACCCTTCACATCACTGGCATCTATCACTTCCCTCATGCCATCATCTTCATTGGTTTTCAACCATTAATGTCGTTCCTACATCATAAAACAGAGTCATTAGGCGGTCACTGCAAATCAAGTTAAGAATTAAGAAATCAAATTTTTAGAAAGCAACATGACTAACATGGTGCCTGGGTGTAACAGTGATGGCTATTGAAAAACTCCCTGGACTCAGAGTCAAAAATGAAAGATACAAGTGTTAACTCTGCCACTGGCTGACTTTGGACAAATTAAATTTCTTATAATGTTTTTTTCATTAAAAACAATAAAATAATGTTCCTTTCCCTGTAGAATTTTCAAAGGAATTTATTGAGCTACATCTGAAGATATAGAAAGGCAAAGGTGCATTTGAGGTTGGTATCAATATTATTAATAGGCAGTTAGTCATATTAGTAGGTACAAAAACATGAGAGAAAGACATAAGATTAAATATGATGTTAATGTTCAAAGTAAGCTTTTCCAGCAGTAGACCTAATTTCATTTTTTTTTTTGCATTAACTGAACCATAAATGATATGGTCCATATCATTTCTTCTCAGATCAGTGGCAGCTAGAAGTAATATTTTTAGTGCTCTTTAGTTCTCAAGAGTCTCAGTGAAAAACCACCTTCTTCCTTTAGCTCTGATTTACAGAGTTTGGTAGCCAACATTATTGGAATTACTCATGTAGACGATGGGCAGTAAACTTGGTGTCTGGACTCAACCCCAAAGAATATCAGCCAAGAAAAACCCTTCACCAACCCAAAGAACTCTGGATTTATTTTTCTTACTTAATAAAGCTCTTAAGTCTAAAACAAAGAATTTTGATTGCCACTAAGGACCTATTTCATCATAATTGGTAAGGATACTCCCTCAAATGAAAACTTGCGTATTATAGAAAATGCTTACTCATTCAAGATGTTCATTAAACCACTTATTGTATGAGATTATGGGGCTGAATAGAATAGTCCAGATTTTCCAGTGTAATCTGCTCATTTTGATAAGTGAGGAAGCTGAGATACATGCTTTCATTCATGGCTGAAGAGCTCTAAAATCCAAGGAACTTCCTTAAGGTTTACTTATACTTTCTGTTCCATCATATAACTTTTAAGCATGTATTTCATCTTTTGATTTGAAACTATCTTCTCAAAAAAAAGAAATATCTTCTCATTTATATAGATTAGGGAGCAAAAAGACTAATTATTGCTCTCCAGGGAATCCTAAATCTGCTCAAATTATCTTCATTACTGATAGTTCTTACAATAAGCTTACCTTTTTCTTTAAGCTCTATCAATGAAATAACAGTATTCTTCAGTTCCCCCACAAAAGTGTTTTTTGTTAGTTGCACATTCAAATCAACAGGAGGGCTTTAACAAACACAGATATTTGCATCTCATTTCCAAGGACTTTATTTTACCTGAGATGTGATCCAAGTAGGATATTAAAACAGACACACACACACACGTATCCAGGTGATTTCATTGTGTATTCCAAATGAGAAATCGCTGCAAAGTCTGGAGGGTAGGGTTGGTAGTAGGAATCTACCCTACCAGTACTGTAATGCTGGTGCATCTCTTCTGTACACTGTGAGTCCCTTTATTAATATAGTAGACCATCAGACTGAGAATTGGTGCATTTGATTATTACTTGTACAAATGTTTCTAATGTGGCTGCTTAATCCCTGTATATTTGCTAAACACTGATAATATAAGTAGAAGTAACATATGAAGTTACCTTGTCTCACAAGAAACCTTGTTTCGCAAATTTAATTCATTTCACCGTTCTTGGGAAAATGGCTGTAGTAGTGTTAATCAATTCAAATTTTTCCCAGTGCTTCTGTTTACAAACTGAACTATTTGTGAACAAAAGCACTCATAAACCAAGGTACCTCTGTATCCCCTATCTTTAAGGAACTTTCTGTCGTGGTGGAGTCAGATTTTGAGGCATTTATGTCACTGACAATTATAAACTGAAGGAAAGAGTATTCAGACTAGACATGTATGACGGATTTTGCCCATTGGCGTCTTCCGTTAATTGCGATAGCTGTATGCAAAGCGTTTCTAGGTACACCTAGATAAATTTGAAAGCAAGATTGTATTTTGTAATGAGCATATATATCAAAAACAATTCTTGAAGAAAACAGTTGGTTTTCCAAATTCACTCAAGTGACAAGGACATTCTTTTCCCTCATTGTGTTGGAAATATGTTACTTTTCATGACTCAGTTGGCATTTAAAAGCTGTCAATGCAGTTCAAGAAAAACACTAGTGCAGGTCCCTGTACACACCCCTTCCATTCACGCTCCTTTCCAGCAGCATGAATATTTCCTTTCAACAACATAACCATTCAGAGTCCTGCCAGGAATTTAGAAGGTGTACACACTGTGAGAGGAATAGATGAGAACATGTATTTTCATAAATGACCTGGAATAATTTGAAATATGAAGTCTCTGGTAATGAAGGGGATTGAAAAGCCAATCTTCCTTAAGAATGGTATCTATTTTTTTTTTTTTTTTGGTTTTTTTCTGGTACCGGGAACTGAACTCATGACCTTGCACTCGCCAGGGAGGTGCTGTGCCACTGAGCTAAATCCCCAGCCCCGAATGGTATCTATTTTGGTTTTTATTTGATAAACATATGTGGTAAATTTTTGAAAATTCCTGGAAAAAATGGCACAACACATTAAAATGAATCAAAATATAATTTTGTCTATTTGATGTATACAATATAAAGTAGGTATTAAATATCAACCTCCAATTTTAGCATAGTGCCATTATAATATAAATTTAATGATTAAGAGTAAAAAATAAATCTCTATGTAGTGAAATTGACCAATATCTGTACTAAAATTCTTGCAGAGGGAACTCAATCAAGTGTTGCAATGTAGGGAACATTCTTAGCTACCAGTATAAGATGGCAGGTGTGTTTGCTGGGTAAATTTGGAAGTCTTTAGTTGGTGAAATAAATATAATTTTCCAATCTTTCACATTTGAAAGCACAGTACTCAGGCTCTGGTCTTAGTATATATTCTTGTGTACTAGTTTTAATAGATTTTAAAAGGAAGTTGGAGAGTGTCTTATACAAACTATGATTTGACAGTATTAACAGAAAAGTGACATATAATCATTTAAGACATTTCAAGGACACATTCAGCTGAGAATTTTACGACTACTAGACACTCAGTATTACAGCTAATGAACACCTAATAAACATTTTAAAATAAGAATGGAAAGCAAATTTTTATATATTGTGCAATATTTAAATATTTATACTTCTACAAATAGTATATATTCATTGAGTTGATATGTCCATTTCTAAAGAATTATCCATGATGGGGTCTTATCTATATAACCTTGTGGATAATAATGCTGATCAGTGGTTTTTGATTATAGTTTTTAGGGTTTGTAAATGACTCAAAGTTGGTAAGAACAACCCTAAATAAAATAAACCACCTAAAATAGTACATTCCCATTTTTTTCTGCCTCCAATATAGTAACTAGAATAACAACTCTATTCAAGGTTTACTGATGAAAATTAAAGTCAGGTGGTTTCTCAAATGTGTAGTCAAGCACTGCTGAGAGCATTCCCAGTATCCCTTTTGTCTCTACTTGTTTGAAAAAATACATAAGAAATCTTTCCCTAAATTAAAAAGCATTGCCCTAAATTTCACTATTACGGATGAGAAAGATCTGGCACCCTTAAATATTTTACCATAATCTTTTATAATATTTTGCAATGTATAGTATATCTTCATCTAGCTGTTTACACTAACAATATATTTCAAAATATAGGTGCATAACACTCAGAATTTTGCACTACGAAAATGGAGGAGTGGAACAAGAATAAAGCTATTCTCTTTTGCTCTACTGTCAAATACATTCAAAACATTCTTAGTATATACACAAATAAGAATATGGGCCAATTTTAAGGTAATTTTTGCTTCGATTAATTCACTTTCATCTGAGTAGAATTAGTTCATTTGTTTTCATACCACAAATATTATTAAACATTAATTAAATGGCAAGCCTTCTACTAGACACTAGGTATTCATTTGTGATAAGTCACAGTATCTTCCATAAGAGGTATTGGGAAAATGAAACATTAATCAAATTATTATACACATTATTTTTTGGTACTTAGCAACACTAAGTTCCCTGAAGAACCAAAATATTGTTGCTGTGGTTTGTGTCTTGATGTCTGCCCAAAGCCTCATGCAGTCATGGGGCGGGCTTCTAGAGTTTATGATTGATCCATGGTCCAATGCTGGGACTATGGGTGTGAGTGGTATACTGGCCCTGAGGTGGGTAGTTTTCAAATAATATAAGGAAGGGAAAGAGGCTTGCTCTTCCCTCTGCCACTCCTTCCTTCTCTGCTCTTGTTGCTTTTGCTGTCTTCACAGCCATGAACTGTTGCCCTCTGCCATGTGCCACTCTGCCTGGGAGCCAGCCGAGTATGGACTGAAACCTCCACAAACTGTAAGCTAAATAAACCTTTCCTTCCTTAATTTTGGGAATTGGATAGTTTGTCTCAGCAATGAGAGAAAAGTAACCAAGACAGTTGTGCAACTGTGTATAATACAGGTTTATGACCTGGTTGGTGGTGTTTGAGAATTTTTCTTCCAAGAAATTGAAGTTGATGTGAGTGACAACTGTATTAGTTGCTTTTGTATAACTGGGATAAATTACATGACACCCACAATTTACAAGAGGTTTCTTTTGACTGATGGTCTTTAGAGGACTCAATCTAATGTTGGTTAATTTCAATACAGAAATGGCACAGTACAATAGAAACACATGATGGAGGAAAGGTGATCATCTCATAGCAGCTGAGAGAGAGAGAGAGACAGAGAGAGACAATAAGGATACATCCAAGTCATACTCCCATTGACTCATCTTCAAGCAGGTCCCACCTACTAACAGTGAATTTAGCTATGTACTCAACAATAGATTGATCCATTTATTAGAATAGTGCCCCATGATCCAATCACCTTTCAAAAATCCTATCCCTGAACACATAAGACTTTGGGGGCCATATTAAATCTAAACCACAACATTCTATGGGCTCATGTCCATCTCTATGCAAAACATATTTAGTCTACCTCTAAGGGTTACCAAAGTCCTATCAGTTTCAACAATGCTGAAAGGTCCATCGGAAGCCTCCTCTGAGACTCATGGAAAACTGTTAGTTGTGTTAGTTGACACCTTGTGTAAAAATAAAAATAAAATAAAATATTTCTAACATGCCATGGCACAGGATAAATATTTCCATTCCAAAAGAGGACTAGAAGGAGAGAGAAAAATTCATTGAAGAAAGAAAAAACTCAACAGGGCAAATATTAAATCTGGTAGCTCAATGTGTGGCACCTAGGGCATGCTTTTGTAGGATATGAACTCCTAAGGCATAAGAAATCCTGCTCCTATGGCCTTGCTGACTGTATCTCACATGGCCACTCTCTTAGACTGGCTCTGGTCATTGCCTGCAGTCTTCCCGGGCAGATGTTCCATGTTTCTGGTATTCACCAAAATCCTGAGGTCTCTACTGCATTTTCAACTTCAGAGCTTCATCTGTCACATTGTTGGGGGCACACTGCCTGGCCTCCTATCTTCCTTTGAAATCAAGGTAGAAACTTCTATGACTCCACAACATTCTGTGTACCTAAAAGCAAACACCACGTGGATGATGCTAAGACCTACCATCTGTTTGAGTGGTACCTAGCTCCCCTTGGTTCACGCCTGCAGTGTCTTCTGAGCACCCAAATGGTTAAGGTTGGGAAGAAACTTCCTAAGGTAACCTTTATTGAGCAGAGCACCCCAATACTGTCTTCTTAAAGCAAAGTTTTTCAAAACAATTTTCTCTTTTATACCCTTGAGACTGCACTTGATCTGGCTAATCCCTGAGATGTCCTCAAGGAATATTTCCTATTCTGTGTGCAAAGTAGTTGGCTTCTTTTTAATACTAATCTTTCAACAATCACAATCTCCAATGCCTAAATTTTATAGGAACTTCCTTGTTGGTGAGAGTGCAAACTTTTTACATCTTTTAGATCTTCTGCTTTCTCCCTATTCTCACACAAATCCAGCTAAAAGCAGCTAGCACAACCCAGGCCATAGTATTAAAGTTGGCCTGCCTTGAAATCTCCTCAACTAGGTCAATCAGTCTCCCCCTTTAGAATTAGCCTCCAAAAGCTTCTGAATCATAGGGCCAGGTACTGCCATACCAGTAGCTCCACTTTTGTTACCAATTTTCTGTATGATTTAGGGCTTTTTAGAGAAACAGAAACATATGCAGAGGAATTTATTAGGCAGGCTTACAGTGTCAAATGTGGGACAGTCCACAATACCAAGTAAACACAGAAGAGCCAGAAGATGCAGTATCTGCTGAGTCCAAGGAGATAGGAGCGGAAAAGGAGATATCAAGGAATGAAGTACTAGTTCAAGGTCAAAGGCTTCAAAGCTCACTGAAAGATTGAAGAAACTAGACTTCTAGAGACCCATATCCAAAAGCAATGGCAGCAAAGCATGGACTCACTCAGGAAGACTGAAGCTCTTCAACATGGGTACATGTCCTTCTTTTTTCCCCTTTTTATTCTATCCATGCTACAAGCCTATTGGTTGGTGACACTTATAACCTAGTGGACCTTCCATCCTCACTTTGATGGCTACATGTCAATCATTCACAGACACAACCAGAAGTGTGATTTACTAATCTTCTAGGTATTTCTTAATTGATTCAAACTAACAGAATCATGCTTTACAGTCACAATAACTTCCCTTAAATTTGAGAAATTAACAGGATATTCCAGGAAAAAGGAAGAGTTTTACAAGGACCAAGTGGTAAAAAGATCTCAATTTCCTTTGAGGAGGTCAGAAAATAGTAGTGAAGCTGCTACATAGAATGAGGATGTCTTAGTCTATGTACATTTTCTGGTTAAGGTGTTTATGATAAGTATATTTAATATTAAAATTTGAGCCAGAATTTGGGTCATCCTATCCAGAATATCCAGAATTTGGGTCATCCTATCCAGAATCTAATCTAATCTACTCAATTATTATTTTTGAACTATAAAAATAAAAATCTACATTAAAGAGGCCCAATTCACTCAACCTTATAATTTTATGGATAAAACCCGAAACTTGTAGATGTATTTTCTATGTTATATACTTTGTAATTGGTCTTCAATGTTACCAGTAATTTTGGAAATATGTATGTGTTCTGTATTCCTCTGTTCAAAAGACTATAAGGTCCATGTGATCTAGGACATCATTCTGAACACAATATTCACCATGAATGAAATGGTGTCTGGAAAATAGTAAACCTTCAATTAATGTTTATTGATATTTATTGCATGTATGGAATGGATGAATAGTTATTTACATTTTTTATTGAAATCATTTTCCCAGTTTCACAAGGTACTTAGTAATATATACAAATTACTTATTTTTAAATTGAATTCTTACCCATTCATTTACTCATTTACTTAAAACTTAGTTTGTCAGGAATACTATAGGAGCTACTTTCACAATTTCCAAGGTAGTTTGTATGCTGATCATCTTTAGGAACCTACTGCTGAGACTGCCAAAAGAATTTCTAGACAAAGACAGTGTTTGGCCATGCAAATCGTGGCTTTTTGCCTTTCTGTATATCCTAGAAAGAAATTCAAGGAAGGAAATGGCAGTAACTCCAAATGCAAATATGTTTTAGAGATTATATATAAGGAGAACTACACTGGCCCTGGTGTGGTTATAAATAAGGAGTCTTGGGGAAAGTTTGACAAGAACACGTGTTTGGATCAAACAATCCTGTTATGCAAAAGACAGACTGCTGGAAAGGTACCTAAGCCAGGAGATTCAATCATTAGTAGCTGGCACTGTTAGTGTAGTCATAGTCAGAAACAGTTCATTTAGTGTGGTCTTCATATAGCTCTTACTATTGGTGGATATAAATTTTGGCAGTTCAAACATCAGGAGAGAAGTCACCCTGATTTACTATGAAGTATAAATATAAATTATCCTGGAGCCCTTCCTCTTTATCCCACAGAACAGGTAAATTAGCATTTAGTGAAAGAAGAGCCTTTAGTAGGATTTCACATATCAACTCACATTTCCTTTAATGTTACCCTCTAATCTTTTCCTGCAGCAATTATATTGTAAAGATAATAAAACAGAGACTCAGAGATACTAATTTTCACAAGTTACACAACTGCTGAATCATGGGATTAGAATTTTATTTCAGTTCACTGAGAATCAAAATTCCATGATTTTTCCATTATGTCAAATTAGTAAGGTAGCTTTTAAAAAACCATACCTCTTTCAGTCCTTAAAGAATATCTACACTTAAAACAAAATGAATAAATCAATATGTAATGTCCAAAGTCCAAGAACCTTTAGTTCAGAAATTAGAGGATAATGCGATACTAGGAAATTCACGATAATATGCAATTTACCTTATTGGTAAACTAAAGGACAAAACTCAAACAATCACATTAGAAAATACTGTCTTTCAAAAGAGTATGTGATAAATAGCAACAGCATCCATTCTTGATAAAAAGCCAATAAGGAAGTGAAACCTCCAAACATAATCAAAATTAGTAACAGTTGTTTACATAGACTGATATGGTTATATTCTAACTTCTTTTTTCCTTTTCTTTTTTATTTTAAAGAGGAAAAAACACTAAGAAAATAAGAACAACAAAGACAAAACAAAAAAATAAAAATGATACAGAATTTCAAAACAAGATGATAGGAAATTAACAATGGTTGTTATATTATATACTGCTATCTTCAATGAAGTTGCTCAGATTACCAGATGTAAGAATGCAAGACTGATCAAATAATTAGAGAATAAAAAACCATAAAAAAATTAGAAAAAATGCAGAGCTTCACTAAACAAGATGGTAGGAATTCAACAATGGTTGTTATATTGCATATAGTGGTCTTCAAATTAGTTGTTCAGATTAGCAGGTATAAGCATGCAAAATTGGTCAAAAAAATTTAAGCATTAAGTTTTCCTTTGAGTAAACCAATAGACATCAGTAGTACAATTATCACAACTATCCATATATATTTTTCCTTCCTTCTTTCTTTTCTCCTTTCCCTCATCCCAGTTGTTCCTTCCCTTTGAGCAATTCCTTTCCCATTCAGAATATCTGTTGTACCATTCAGATTTTTTTACTCTTTCAGGTACTTACATTAGGGAGACAATACGATGTTTACATATGTGGGTGTGATTTATTTCACTTATGAGTATGGTCTCTAGTTGCATCCATTTACCTATACAAGCCTCAAGTATATATTTTTATAGCTCAGTAATACTCCATTGTATAAAAATACCATATCTGTTTCATCCATTCCTCAGTTGATGGGCATTTGAGTTGTTTCCAAGATTTAGCTATAACAGGGGCTGGGGATTTAGTTCAGCAGCACAGCTCCTGCCTGGCAAGCACAAGGTCGTGAGTTTGATTCCTGGTACCAGAAAACAAACAAACAAACAAACAAAAAAGATTTAGCTATAACAAATTGTGCTGTTATAAACAGGGTGCACATATATCGCTGTGGTATGATGTTTTCAGCTTCTCTGGAAAAACACCCAGAAGTGGAATAGCTGGGTTTAATTCTAGTTTTCTGAGGAATCTCCACACTGATGTCCACAGTGGTTTCAGGAGGCTCCAATGCCACCAGAAGTGGAGAAGAGTTCCTTTTACCCCATAGGCAATCCAGCATTTATTATTGGTTGATTTCTTGATGATAACCATTCTTTCTGGGATGAGACAGAATCTCAATGTTGTTTTAATTTGCACTTCTTGAGTGATCAATGTTGTTGAACATTTTTTCATATATTTATTCGCCATTAGTATTTCTTCATCTGGAAAGTGTGTATTCATCTCAGATGCGCATTTTTGGATTCGGTCTTTGAATTTTGGGGGCCTGAATTTTTAAAATTTCTTTATATGTAAGATAGATATCCTTTGTCTGAGGGATAGTTGACTAAAATTTTTTCCAAACTCATGGGTTTTCTTTTGGGCATTAGTGATTTCTTTTGATTTGCAAAAACTTTTCAAAAAGATGAGATCCAAGTAGTTGATTCCTTGAAATATTTCCCATGCAGTTTGGTTTTTGTTCATGAACTCTGCATACACCTATGTCTTCAAGATTTCTGCCTACTTTCTTTTCCAGTAGATTTAGTCTTTCTGTTTTAATATTTAGATCTTTGATCCATTTTGGCTTTAGGGCATGGTGATAGATATAGATCTAATTTTACTCATTGGCATGTAGAAACCCAGTTTTTCCAACATTATTTATTAAAGAGGCTATCTTTCTTCCACTGAACATGTTTGGCCCCCTTGTCAAAGATAAGGTGCCTGAGTATGTTTGTAGTGTGTCTGCATCCTCTAATCTGTTGCAATAGTCCTCAGCTCTGCTTTTTGAAGGTATCATGCTGATTTTATCACCATAGCTTTGTAGTATAATTTCAAGTCAGGGATTGTGTGCCTCCTGCTTTTCCTTTGTTGCCCAGGATTACTTTTGCTATTCTAGATCTCTTCTGGGTCCAGATGAATTTTGGGAATGTTTTATTTAGATGTTAGAAATACATTAACAGTATTTTAATTGGGATTACAATTTTGGGAAGATAACCATTTTCACAATGTTGATTATTCCTATCCATGAGCAATGACTATCTTCCCAATTTCCAAAATTCTCTTCAATCTCTTTTTCAGAATACTGTAATTTTCCCTGTATAGATTTTACTTCCTTTGTTAGATAGATTCCTAATTATTTCATTTTCTCATATGTTATTGTGGAAGGTGTAGTTTCCCTAATTTCTCTCTCAGTGTGTTTGTTGTTTGTGTACAGGAATATTATTGATTTGTAAGGTTTGACTTTGTACCTAGCTATGCTACTGAATTTAATTGTTAAATCTACAAGTCTTTTGGTGGAGTTTTTGGGGTCTTCTATGTAGAGTATCATGTCATCTGTGAATAATGACAATTTTACTTCTTCCTTTCCAATCCTTATTCCTATTATTTCTCTCTCTTGTTTAATTGCTCTGGCTAATGTTTCCAGCATTATATTGAAGAGGAGTGGTGACAGTGGATATTACTGTTTTGTTCCTGATTTTAAAGTGAAAACTTTCAGTTTTTGTCCATTTAGTATGATGTTGGTTATTGGTTTGTCATAGATGCTTTTCTCAGAGTGAGGAAAAGACCATCT
>NW_004955403.1:9817025-9875037 GCF_000276665.1 Chinchilla lanigera
CTTGCACATGGAGTATTGTTTTCCATCCTTTGACTTTCAGTCTATGAATTTCCTTTTGAGTTAAATGTGTTTCTTGTAAGAGTATATTGCTGGCTTTTCTTTATCCACTCTGTCAGTTTGCTTCTTTTGATTGGTGAATTGAGGCCATTTACTTTAATGGTTATTACTGATATGTATTTGCTTATCTTTGTCATATTATTTTTCTGCTGTTGGTTCCCTACTTTTCCCTCTGTTTACTTGCTTGCTGTGCTTGGTGGTTCTTTCTCTTGTTCTTCTTGAAATTGTGGTCATTTTTATCTCTTTCTAGAATATCTTTCAGTACTCTCTGAAGGGTTGGTGTGGTGGTCAAGAACTTCTTCAGTTGTTCTTTGTCTTGGAAGTACTTTATTTTCCATTAATTTTGAAAGACAGTTTTGCAGAGTACATTAATCTGGGTAGGAAGTCATTTTTATCAGCACCTGAAATACTTCATTTCAAGCTTTTCTTGATGGTTTGTGTGAGAAATCTGCCATGATTCTGATGGGCTTTCCTCTATATGTGATCTCTTTACTTTTCTCTAACAGCTTTTAATATTGTATTCTTTTGCTGAATTTCTGGGTTCTTGTTTATTATATGTGTGGGTGTAGATTTATTTTGATTATCACTAATTGGACTTTTATATGCCTCACTTAACTGTATGTCAGATACTTTTGCCTTGCATGGGAAATTTTCTGCTATTATTTCTGTGAATAGTCTGTTTATGTCATTTGTGTTAACTCCTGCTGTTTTGTTGACACCTGTCAGTCTTACATTACTTTTCTTTGAATCATCTTGCAGCTGCTGAATTGTCATTTCCTGGTTCCTTATTATTTTTAAGAGATCTTTCCTTTTGTAATCATTACCTGCAATGCTGTGTTCAACATCTGAAAGTCTATCTTCCACTTCATTCAAATGGTTTTGCCAGCTTTTGATGTAATTTTTAATTTCCTGGATATCTCTTTGGATCTGTTTCATGCATTTTTATTCTTTCATATTCAATGAACTTTCATGCTCATTGAAAGTTTTCATAGTATTTCTATGCTCCTTTATTTTTTTAATCCATGTCTTCTTTAGATGTGCTGAGCAATTCTTTCATTATTGTTGTCATTTCCTTTTCTACCTGAGAGATTATTTCTGATCTGATTTATTCTATTGCCTGAGGGAGTTGTTTCTTTACCTCAGTTGCTATCATTTCAGAAGTTTCAGGTGTGTGACTTCCAAACTCTTCTATTGTGATGTCTGCTGGACTTCTTCTGGGTGGGATGAAAGTTTGTGATTGCATTTTGTGCCCTCCTTTTGTCATTTTCAAAGTTCCCCCAGAGCTCAGCATCACTCCTGTGATGGTGGAGCAGAGGGCAGTGCAGAGTCTTTCCCCTTCTGGGCAACTAACCAAGACTCCAGAATGTCCCTGGGACTCAGCATCATTACCATGATGATGGAGGCATGGCAGAGTGCAGTGTCTCCCCTCCTGGGCAGCTCATGGAAGATCCGAAGTTTCCCAGTGACTCAGCATCATTCCAGTGATGGTGGTGGGGGATGGATTGCAGGTTCTCTCCTCCTGGGCAGCTCACCAGTGGTCACGAGTTTCCCTGGGGCTCAGCGATGCTCCCACAACAGTGTGTGTGGGAGGTGAGCTGTGGCTCTCTGAGGCTCTTGAAGCTCCCTGGAGCTCGGCATCACTTCTGTGATGGGATAGGGAATGGGCCATAACTCACTGAGGCTCCCGAATCTCCCCAGGGCTCAGTGTCACTCCTGTGAATGTGTGTGGGGTGGTAGGGCGTGATTCACTGAGGCTCCTAAGGCTGTCCAGGGCTCAGCATGGCTCCTGCAATGGTGATATGGTTATATTCTGTATCTGATAGTCTTGAAAGAAGTTGGGATAATTTTTATTACCAGTATTATTATTTTGGAATTTCTACCTGATATGGTAAAGTCAGTCACACTGAATATCACAAAGAAGAAGGTAATTACTGTCAGATAATATAAATTCACTCCTTAAAAACTCAATTAAAAATCTATTAAATATAATAGGATAAAAGTCATAATGTGACTGGATGAAACATTAGTGAACTAATCTCAGTAGTTTACCTCTACACTAGAAATGTATTAGAAATCAAAATGAAGATGATTGCATTCATGATATATATATATATATACACATATACATAAAAATGAATAAAATTGTCCCTTATAATGGAGTTTCTGGAATAATATGGGATATAATCAAAATGTCAACAATGGGAGAATGATTAGCTAATTGTGGTGAACTTTCTTAATATACCTATCAAAATGGTAGAAAGTACGTACTTAGTTGAAAAAGATATTCATGACATGATGATATAGCTAACATGAATATTATTTATTATATGAAGATTGTAGATTTTACAATATACATTTTGTGTACTATGTATGTGCATATGCATATATTTTATATGAAAATCCACATTATATTCCTATTGTCCATACACATATGTGTATAAATCTTGAGAAAATTAAGATCTTAAAATGAAAAGTCGCTTATAAACTATATGTGGATAGCAATGATATTTAGTAAATAGATTTGGATGTGGAAGCCTTAATGTTTCCCATCTGCCTTCTTTCATTTTCTCAGTGATGTTCAAAGCAACACAGTCAAGATGAAGGTGTGGAGCTGAATAAGATTTGTTAGAGGAAGTAGTCATTTAGTATAGGGAGAAATGAATATATTATGCTAATGTAACAGATACGCTGTTGAAACAAGAAAGTGGGAAAATAAGTAAAATAGGAGCTAAAAATAATGTAAAATATGCTCTTAAATATATGTTTTTTGTATTTTGGCCCTTTATAGTCTCTTCCCAATAACTTATTCTGGTACTTATCCAAGTAACTGTCCACTATGTCCAGGAGTTGACATTTTCCTTTTTCACAAAGCATATGTCTTTACCTTGTGTTTTTTTTCTTATCTCTTCTTTCTGCTATGCAACTTACTTCAGATCTTTTGTGATAGCATTGTGTTGCTGTGTACTGCAGGTGGCAGAGAAACTCAACTGTTTCAAAGACAAAAGAATTTGGTGGCTCACAGAATAGGCCAGATATGAAGAAATTTTCAAAATGAATTGACCTATAAATGTTGTCATATCATAATGAATTTAGTTTACTTTAGTCTCTCCTGGTTGCTATTCTTTCTGCTTTATCTAAGGCAGTGTTTCTCCAATAAGGGAGATGTTTTTCTTTAAGCAGACTTTTGACAATGTCTAGAACATTTTTAATTATCATAATGGGAAGAGTACTTTTAGTAACTAGTGTGTGAAAGTCAGATAAGCTTTTAAATGTTCTACAGTTCCCCACAATGAAGAATTATCTGGTTTAAGTAATGCTGATATACACTGAATACTTGTAGTAGCAATAAGGGCTTTCCATTTCTTCATTAACATTCCAATGAGGGAAAAATAAGGGCTACCTGTTTTGTTTCTTAACTTGTTTGTGAGAAAGATGAAACTTTTTAGGAGCTCTTTGAGTACTTTCTTTTATATCTCATGAAAACAAATTGACTGAAGAACTCATTCCATCACTGTCAAAGGGGATGGCATTATTATGAGTATTGTTGATAAATCAAGGCCAGAACTTGTTCACAAGACTGTACTCATGATACTTGTTAGGTCAGGTGAACGGGTTATTGGAGAGAAAGAGGGACAGGGCTAAACTTTCAGCCATCAACCTTTGGGGAACACTCCAGGTTCAACAATAGCACTCATCTATGATGATTAATTCATGAATAAATATGGTCTTAGGAGTTAAGAGGTGGCTTCTGTTTACATGATATGTTCAACAGAGACAGTTATTCAATTCTCTAGTTTTCTTTTTTATATCTAAAATTTCTAACTAAACAAGAGAAATGAGGAAAACAGCTAGACTATTCTTCCCTGATATACCTAGCCAGTATCAGCACTCCCATAGGATTGGGTAGGCAAATACACTGTTTTAGGATAAGAGCAGTTAATATGAGAAATAAAATTACTATAAGAGGGTAAACTTCAGATGTCCAGATTATTCTCCAGATGCATATTAAACTGTTGCATATCAGTGGCACTGCAGGAAGCTTTTAATTAACAGTTACCTAGCAACCAAAATGCCAATATGAATATCAACTCATGGAAATATATAAGGACTCAGGATATTGTTCTTTCTCCTTGAAAATTCTAGGGGTCAGCTGACTTAGTTCACATATGTGATGAAAGCAATATTTTTAATGCCAGGATGTCAGAAGTGTAACATATCGATTCTAGTATTTGGACCCACAGTGTCCCTTGAAGGCCCATGTGTACACAAGCTTATTCCCAAGGCCTTGGAGTGATAGACAGGTGGTGAAAGCTTTAGTAATTGGGGTCCAGTGGAAAGAAGTCAGCTAGTTGGAAGCATGTCCTTGAAGAGGATATGAGGACTCCAGCCCCTTCTGACCTCTTCCTTTGCTTCCCACTACCATAAGGTGAGCAGCTTTATTCCACCTTGTACTTCCTGTCATTGTGCTCTGCCTCTGCAAGCTCAGAAGCCCCAGAGACAGTTTTCTGTGGAATGAAACCTGCAAAAGCATGAGATGAAAGATTCATTGCCTCTGTAGAGGTTGTTCAGGTATTTTCATCCAGTAATGGAAATCTGACTAAGACACATGAAAAAGACAGATTAGGGTGGATGGAATTTGTGTATGTTTCTGTGTTTACTTCCACCTCTCAGGTCAACCTGAGGATCCCGAGAATTGAATTTCAGTTACAGATTTGTCATGTACCAGCGATGTGGGCTGGCCCACAAATCACTGGCTCATTCCCCTTTTTTGTACATAACAGGACTGGACTAGATTGCAAATGGCTCTACTTTAACATTCACACAGCCTTTAGACTTTATCACTGTGTATTTTTAAAGGCCTATGAAATGATTATGTCAAAATTTATAAATCTTCATACATTTAAATTCAGTTTAGTTTTAAGAAAGCATTCAGATTCTTTAAGCCTAAAAATTCAGAACTGTTTGAATCCCAACAAGAATATCAATAAAACTTCATCTAATTTAACAAGTATTTTAATGTACAAAGGATGCTGCTAGGCAGGAGGTAACTCAAAGTCATGTGACATAGATGTAGCTTCACATTTTGTCATTCACAGTAGCTCTGAAGGAATATGGATGTATCACATGCCCTCTGAATCTATTCAAATCCCTATGACAAAATACTATAAGCTGCATAACTTATAAACAGGAATTTTCTTATGGTTGCGGAAGCTGGTAAGTCTAAGAACAAAGTACCTAGCAGATTTTGTATCTGGTGAGATCTTGCTTTCTGGATCATACTCATAAATGTCTTCTAACTGTGTCCTGACCTGGTGGAATAGGGGGCAGATCTCTCTAGAGCCACTTTCAAAAGGCACTGTGTTAGTTTGGTGTCTGTCATTGTAACACAGACCTGAAGTAAATCAAGTCACAATCAGAAAAGGTATGCTTTTGCTCACACTTTGAGAGGCTTCAGTTCATGCTTAATTGACCCATTGCTCTTGGCTCTGTGCTTAAGAAGTGATCATGGAAGAAGGGATGGTGGAATAAGACTGTTTACTTCATCACCTCAAAGAAAAGTGGGCAGGGAAGAGGGAGAGAAGAAGGGGGAGAGAGGAAAAGACTGGTGTCTCACAGTCTCCTTCAAAGGCTCCGTCTTAGTTACTTTTCTTGCTACTCAGACAAAATACCTTACACCAAAGTTAAAGGAGAGAAGGTTTATTTGGCTCAGTTTGTAGAGGTTTCAGTCCACAGCTGTCTGGCTCCAAGGCAGAGTGGCATGACAGAGGTGCATTACAGAGGAAAACAGTTCATGGCAGGCAGAGGGCAGCAGAGTAGTAAGAAGCAAGCATCAAAAGTAATCACAGCAGCCCTCTATCTGTCCATTATATTCTATCCAAGCTACCCACCCATAACACTTATGCCCAGGGTGGGCCTTCCCATTATATACACTCAGAACTATGCCAAACCAACCAGTGGGTTAATTTAGTAATCACACATCCTTGATCCCAGCATCACACACTTGATTCCAGCATCATATACTCTAGATCCAGTCAACTCTGAAAAGCACCACCTGTGACTACATGAGGCTTTGAGGGGACATCTAAACACAAGCCACAGGCACTCCCCCAATGACATAAAACTTCCCATTGGGCCCCACTTCTTAAAATGTCTACCACCTCCCAGTAGCATCAGCCAATAGGTATCTGTGGACTAAGTTTTAACACATGGGGTTTTGGGGGAAAACTAGGATCCAAATAGTAGTAGACACTAATCCCATTCACGGGGGCTGCATCCTCATGGACCAACAATCTCCCAAAAGCTCTAGCTCCTACTATTATCCCTTTAGGGATTAGGGTTTTAATATATGCATTTTAGGGGCATACAAATGTTGAGTGCCTAGCAGATGCACAGCATAATTTTATTATAGAAAAGGCATTTTAGCATTCTTTCATGTTCCTTATGAGCAACCACTTATTTTAAGCTATTTTGATAAAATTCCCCAATATATAAGTACAATATTACTACAATTTTCAATGCATCATTTGAAACTCTCTCTTTTATTTCCTACTCAGCAACTTTCGGGGCCTTATTACTATTAAATGGTATTTCATTGTACCTTGAATAATTATATCTTATTGATTAAGACCATAAATTCTAACCAAACTTACACATTTGAACCCTGACTTTGCAATTGAGTAATCAGTGAATACATGTTATAAGGTATAAATCAAAGATGTATTGTGATAAATTTGATTGATAATTTTGGTACATGTTGGAGAAATGCACATCTGAACACCTGCCTGCCTACCAACATTAAAACTTTTAAATCCATTGTCTGTAAAACTTTAGGTCTTTGAAATTAGAACGGAATTTTCCAGAGAAAAATAATTTTTGAAACAGTGATTTACTTCACATTAGAGAAGGAGGGAGAATAAACAAACTATGATTTAATAATGCTCCTTGCAGCTGGGCTGTCTGACTTAGAGGGAAATAGGGGATTAGTCTCGAAGCCAGGGAGCCAGAAGGTGTGTGTTCTTGACCATGGCCCATGGGCAGAGTGTGGTAAGGCAGAAAATGAGCATAGCATGAAGCGACCAGGGAGAAATGCATTTTGGGTAAGTGCTGTTAAGAGAAGGGGGTGAGAGATTGTTTCCCAACTCCTGCTGTAGTTGAGCCTCTCGGACAAGGCAAGACCAGGAAGTGCTGATGTGTGCATTGAAGAACATTGTTTAGAAATGATTCATTTTATTTAGACCTAGACACAGGATCAGAACTGGAAGGAACCTAAAATTTCTGTCTCCAGACTCATCCAAACCAGATGACGGTTGTCTATGCTAATTATAAAACCTCTCAAGGGAGACTTTCCACCACTGAATGAAACTTGAAAATATAAGTGACAGTCACTATCAACATGTGGACCTCTCAGTAGTTATTATGACAAATATGAAAACAATTCAGTTTAGTAAATTAGCATTTGTAACCAACTGGACAGTCCTATTATGTTCTACTTTCTCTTGCCCTACTTTTTTGTTATTAATTTAAAATAAAAGTGATTTTTATTTCTTGATTTTAAATTTGAGAGTACAGTGTCTTTGTGCCTTTTTCATTTGTTCTGCTGGTTTTGATATCTTGACTTTGGTCTCGAAAAGTCAGTTTTAATATTGGGCTCCTTGGCCAATTGTTTCTGTAATTCTCTATTCATGATAATTGTTAGGGAATGGAGAAACATTGAAAAGTTAAGATGCTGCTTTCTGTATCATCTTGAGCCACTTTCCTAAAGGACTTTGCAGAAGTGGTGATGAAAAGAAAAAAAGAAACAAAAAACACATATCAAAGGGTCAGATCAAGAAAATCAGCAAACCACTAGACATCAGCAGTACAGTTATGTCAGCAATATATACATATATATATATGGTATTGTTCTTTTTTTTACTATTCTCTTTAAAATAAAAAAGAAAATCAGCAAAGATGTAAGAGTCAGAATAAGGAAATATGTTAAAATAAATTTGAAAGAAGTTTGTGCCATGAAAATTTACATATTATTGTTTATAAAATTAACATCATGATCACATAATTTGTTTTTAACCAGGGCCATAGTCTTTCTTAAAAGTTTATTGCACCTTTGCTATGTATCTTGAGGCTAGACCCTGGAACTTATGTGTAACATTAATACATGTGGATTTTGACATTCCTAGACTTAGAGTATGGAGATAGATATTGGCTCTCAAAAACTGTTATGCCACACTTCACAATTAGCTTTCAGAAACTGGGCCAGCTAAAACATGTCATGAGGATGCTTGGTGGTTAGACATTGAATAATTAAGAATGCCATGGTGGTCTCTCTTAAGAAAATTCCCAACAAATGTATTTATCCTTATTCCATTAATTTCTTGGAAATGTGTTTCTCACCACTGCACAACTAATATTTTCACCCCGTATTTCAGTCTCTAAGCCACACTGAGCTTGCTCATGAGCCTTCTCTTCCACCTATCAATGATATTGATTGGCACTAATGACACAATACAGAACAAGTCCTGGGCAATACTGTACATAATCTTTTAGAACTCTGAAAGTAGAATTATACTGATAGCCGAAGTGGAAAGATAGGAAAATGCAACAATCTGTATCAAATGTTGTACTTAAAGAAAGTCTTCCTAGATGAGGCCCAGAGAAATATCAAGTTTGGAGCTGGTAGACAAGGAAAGAGTATTCTTAGGATGTCACAGAAATGTGTGTGGTCTAATGTTGGTTTCCCATCATATCCAAACAGCATTCTGCTTAGAGTTAGAATCTCAAGACATAGCTTCTACAGTAAATACATAATAAACTTGGGAATGTTTGATCATAATGTGCAATGAGGTAGAGGGAGTAAAAGGGAGCTTGGCTTTGTATTTCATAATTATCTGGGAGGAGACCATGTTGGTTAGGAGTATATTAGGAAGCATTCTGTATCCAAGGTAGCATATAACTTCTTTCGGCATTTGAGATGTCTTTAGGCTTACTTTGCTTATCCTAGGTGAACGACTACAAAGAAAATTTGATTTTTAACAGGACCCATCCACTTACTTGGGCTCTCAGTCTTATTCAGGTAGATAGACATATACTACTGAAAAAATAAATGTATAATAGCAGCATATGCTAAGTGAAATAAAAGTCTGTTAATAAATATGACTTACTCACCAAGAAGCAGTACATATTTAAAGAATACTAACAGGTCAGAAGGGAAAGATCAAGCTCTACAAACAGAAAAGCAGATTCTTGGCATGGAAATCATACAAAGCATTGTAGAGAATTAAAATTTTTGATTACATACTCTGAGAACTATTCAAGATAACATATCACCCAGAAAGCAGCCATAGAACAAGAGGAGCTCTTAAAAATTAAAACTATGAAGCACAAAAATGAAAATAGTAGAGATCTCTTTTAAAAACAAAATATCAATGTGGAAAT
This sequence comes from Chinchilla lanigera, assembly GCF_000276665.1. NCBI lineage: Eukaryota > Metazoa > Chordata > Mammalia > Rodentia > Chinchillidae > Chinchilla > Chinchilla lanigera. The sequence continues at coordinate 9,826,515 of NW_004955403.1, forward strand.
TTAAGAAAAGGGTCACAACACAGGAAAGAAAGAAAAGAACAGATGCAAAAAATAATAAATATGAGAACATAGAAAACTCGTATTCTAGCACATAAGGCAGATGGCAAGAAACAATACAATTGAATAGGGACTAATAATACTTTTAATCAGTGAGACCACAGGGAGAACAGATGAGAAGACATTCTGCAGATAATTGTGGGAAAAGTGTTCTAGGTAGGAGGACTAAATCTCTGAAGGCCCAGAAATGGCAGTGTGCCTGGCTTTTCTAAAGAACTGCAAGAAAATCATTGCAACTGTAGCTGAGCTACCAAAGGTTGAGGGCATTGAAAAAGAAGCCAAGAAAAGGTAAGTGCTACCTTTTTTGTGTGTTCCTCGTTGAGTACTTTTGACTCACCCTTAGTTGAGTGGGGAGTGACTGGGAAGTTTGAGTAGAAAGAATGACATGATTTGACCTAGTTTTTAAACAAGGCACTCACTGCCTTTCTTGGTCATACTGTTTGGAATGGCATTATTTTGTTCATAAAAACTATGTGGGTTATAATCTCAGTCTTTGAGACTCAGATACTATTGTGTTAGTACATGACTAAAAGTATCTTGACTCAATGCCTTTCCCCCAACAGCTCAGTAGATACCATAACGTGCTAGTGTCTTCAGATAGAAATGTGGTACCAAAAAGGATATGGGATGATTCTTATCTTTGGTTTTGTTTAGGTAAAGTCGCTTTTGTATCTTTAGATGAGTTTCTGATATTGCTTATCTCTGAACTTCAAATATTTCACCAGTGATATGGAAACAGTAACCATTTGTCATTAATTTTATTTCATAAGTGCATCTACTTTTTGTAGCAGTAGAACATTTTTCTCTTACCACAAGTAACTATTTCATTTAATTAGTGAAGGTCAGCTACTGTCTTCATTCTATGGAAATGGTACATGTGGCTTACAGAGAGAAGTCTACTACAGCTTTCAGCACAGTGGTCTAGGTACCTGTCATCTCTCCACAATACTTAAGTCACCTTCAGAACGGGTTGAAATGAAACTTGCTGGATTGAGAAGTTTCAAGAAAGACTGGTGGCACCAAAGCCAATCCTTACTTGGAGTCAGTTATGATCATCGTGGGAAAACAATCATCAAGAGGGAGTTGGTAGGACCGGGGCCTCTCTCAGTGCAAGCCCAGACCTACAGAGACTGCTGTAACTTCACCCTCCTGTGAAACATTGACAAGTACCTGAAGACACAGTAAGGCCTATTTATTTCTACATTCCAGACTTCCTTCGGTTGGGAACAGTTTTGTCTCCTGTACTGCCTCTCCACCTTTTGGATAAAATGGTCTCATGGTGTTTCCTGAAGCACAATCACTCTGTGATGTTTGCTTGTAAAAGGTGCCTGTTTAAGCACACGACAGCCTGAAAAGGATTCCTCCACTGGTGGATGCTTTTGGCTGCCCACCAACAACCTTTCCACAAACCTTACTTTTCTGCCGAGTCCATTTTATTTAAGCAGTGGGCTGAGATCCCTTGATTTCCAGAAAATAAGGCCATCTGCCAAAACTAGGAAATAAGTTGCAAAGTGTTTATGCCAATCATGGGACAGAGTGTCTTTCTTCTAGACTTCTTGTGGATAGGAGTGATCCAATGGTACCAAAATTCCTCTGAGGGAGACAGTTTCATTTCACAATTAAAAGATAAATATGAGATTGATGCTCTCTTTTCCCTTCTTTCTGCTCTAAAGATGGACATAATATGCTTTAGCTGTGGAAGACAACTATGAATTGAAAGAGAAAACAGAAATGGGAAAATATGGTAGAGCAGAAAGAACAATCTGGATCCTTCTCAACAACCTTAAGCTGCTTGATCAACAATAAATATTTTTATGATTTAAGCCATTGTCAATCAGCTATTCTGTTCATTGTCAATTTTTTCCTTAAAAAGCATAACCATTTAAAGAATACATAGTTTTGGATATTATTCACATATTAAATATTTTTAATTTCCTCCCCAAATCAAGGTTGATAACAAGTTCCTCATTAATGTACTTAACATCCTGTTTTATTTCAATTTATCTATGAAGAACAGACATTATATGAAACAGGAACAATCATGGAGTAGAGTTTGTTCTATATATTTGTATTTGCTACAGGTAATTATTGAGCCATAGAGCCCACTGGAAAATAGAATCCCCATTTTATTTGAAGCATTACTCACAGAGTAATTTGTCCTTGTGCACTGGATGATTGTGAAACATGCTTTTCCACTTAGAAAATTTCTGTCTTTAATTAAAGTGAATCTAGATGATTTAGGGAGTTTTGCAAAGAGCAGTGGCAATGTTTTAACCCCTCCTATGTAAACAAGCAAGTGGATAGGAAGTGTTTGTAAATGGATTATTAGTCAGACTCAAATGTAAATATCTGCTTCTTGATTAGGAATGACTCTGAAAATAATTGATGTGGGAGAAAATATAGACCATCAACACACTCAAAGAGGGTTGCTGAAAATGGGTGAAATAAACTCACTTTGAGCATGAATAGCAGTTATGTGTCATCTTTATTTTAGCATAGAAGTATCATGCAAAACATTTTAAGAAGCATAAATGTACCCTAAACTTAGATTCTTCAGGAATGAGTAATTCTTTCAAAGACTCCTGTGTCTGCTTGCTGTCCTATAACTTCAGGGAGAAAAGTTTCAGGGGTCATCCACATAATTATTAATGAACTGGGAATAAAAGGGATTTGTAAGCCCTAAAGATCTCCACTTGTTTAGTCTTGGTTAAACACTGAGGGATGAGGCTGATCCCTAAGTATATAAAAGATGAATATACAAAGGAGAGGAGCCAGCTGTTCTTTTTCACTGGTGACCAAAAAAGCAAAAATGGGCTCAATCTGTGATTATCTGGTGGCCGAGGCAAGTTCTGATGTTTGTGTAACATGGGGATAATGTATCACTTTTTTCCTCAAAAGGATATGCTGGGTTGTTTGACCTTTCCATGAATCCTTTTAACTCTAGTCCATGAGTCTGAAAGACAACCAAGTTATGTTCAAATGCGATAAAAGAGTCAGAGAAGAGAAAACTCTTTCAGAAGGTTGACAACATGCAACCTCTGATGAGTCATAACACTTTATTCCCCTTTGACAAATTTATGATGCTAGAAGTGAAAAGTAATGCTTGGTGGGTGGAGATCAAACTGAAGATTAATAAAGTTGAAAGTTACAAATTATGAAATTAGACCATATCAAAAAATCTTTTATTGTTTAAACATAACTTGCAATGGCTTAAGGGGAGGTTTAACTATTGATGGGGCCTCTTCTTCCCACTGAATGTGGAGGGTGATCTGTCCCTAGCACATATCAAAGTCCTCTGCTGTGAGCTTCAGCATGGAGTAGATTTAGTTACATATTAGATAAGATGCTATTTTCAAGCCCTTACCTGGATAAGCTGATAGTTCCCCAGGTTCACATTTAAAAAAAAAACCAAAAAAAAAAAAAAAAAAAAACCAAAAAAACCAAACAAACAAAAAAAAAACAGTCCAGGCCAGGGGATGTAGCTCAGTGGCACAGCACCTGCCTGGCAAGCGCAAGGCCCTGAGTTCGATTCCCTGTACCAAAAGAAAAAAAAAGTTCAGAACTCAGGTTATAGAAAACAATTCATTTTTCTCACTTATCAAATGTTTTTCACTTTTGGCAATAACATCTTTCCTAAGAATGCTGCTCTCAAAATTTGGATTAAACAGTTTTTTCATTCTCAAAGAGTTTCAGTCCAGCTATAGTTCAGAAAGAGGGTTAGGTCTAACATAACTTGACTTCTCAAACAGTCAGACTGGACAGGAGAAAGACATGCTCCCAGAAATGCTGGCAGATTTACTTCAAGTTCTCGCCAAAAACAGTCTTTCTCACATTATTTTAATGTGTCCAGTTCAATCTAGGTCAGAAACCAGAAATGCAAAACATTTGCCAGTGTTTCAGGACCGTCAGAAAGCAGCAGCTGCCTGGGAGGATGAGAATATATTTAAGAACCGTGTTCCTTGAACACATGAGCCAGTTTGCCTGCAGGATGGGTAAAGGTAGTAAAAGGTAGCATACTCATGTGGAATGACTGTTCTGCAACAATCTCAAATCCTTTTTTTCTGTATATTTTCATGTCCTGTTTTATTTCCTGGAACTTAGTAAGAATTTCATTATATCGTTAGTCTTGAAAATTTGTGTCAAGCGTTAGGCAAAGCCAAATATAAACATTTAGTTTTGATTCAGTAAGCATGTTGGCAGGAAATTATGTGAATGTATTTTAAGTAAGAATAAAGACCATATTCTGGTATTTGACTTTCAAAAATAATGAACACAGAGTGAAAGTCATAATGACCATTTTGGTTTTACTTGGTAACTAGTACTTTGTTTTAGACTTGCAAGATTTTGGTAAAAATATATAGACTAAAAATTCAAAACTACTTACCCCAAAATACACTCGTTTGGAAAAACTGTTTCAATGAATTATAATAGGCTTTGTTCTAAATACATAGCCAGGCCCAGATTATAAGAGAAAATATGGAGATCGATGTATTGCAGTTTCAAAGGTGTAGCGTACCTTTCCAAGATGTAATTCACAATTTCCATCATACTTATGTAACTTTCTTTTCTTGAATAAAAAAATGTGGTTATAGTAATACATATTTATCTATTGTATTTGAAATAATGCATTCATATATATAACATCACTTTTTTAGGTGCTGCAAGTGATAAAAACTTAGTCTAATTTAAGCACAAATGAAATCTATTGGAATTGCATTCATAGAATTTAAGCAAAACCCAAACAATCAAAAATAAACGCAAGGGAGTCTTATGACATGAGCAGTGTGTGTTCTAACTTAACTAATGTGGGACAAGGCGGGTAATTATTATCAGGGGAAAAAATAGCACACCAAAACTGACAGCCCCAATGCTTGCGAAGTTCAGTAGCAACACAAAGAATTACAAGATATTTATTATTTAGGCTAATGTCTCATCATCAATTTGCTTCTGCAGTCTGAGAAAGAAAGGCATCGCTTTATAGTAATTTGAGACTTCTATGTATTTACATATGATGACAGATAGTTCTTCTGGTCAAAAATATTTAAAAATAACTGATGTAAGAAAATAAATTTTTTTCTATGAAAGTTCTATATCTTTTATCAACTTTGAGAGATAAGAATTTTTAAGTCTAGAAACACATCAAGTGGGTAGATGAGGAAATATCTCTTTAAAAAAATAATATAAATTTGTTTCAAAGACCCAGTCCAAAAATGGGCATCTGATATAAGTACAAATTTCTCAGATGAAGAAATACAAATGGCAAATAAATATATGAAAAAATGTTCAGCATCATTGCTCAATTAAGAAATGCAAATTAAAACAGCACTGAGATTCCATCTCACCCCAGAAAGAATGGCCATCATAAAAAATCAACCAATAACAAACGCTGGAAGGGCTTTGGGAAAAAAAGGAACCCTTCTCCACTGTTGGTAACCAGGTAGACTGGTACAACCATTGCGGCAATCAGTGTGGAGATTCCTCAAAAAACTAGGATTAGAGGTCCCATTCAACCCAGCTATTCCCCTTCTGGGTATTTTTCCAGAAGAATTGAAAACATCATACTACAGCGATATATGTACATCTATGTTTATAGCAGTGCAATTTGTAATAGCTAAATCTGGGAAACAACACAAATGCTTATCAGTTTATTTTCTCCTTTCCTCTCCCCTCTCTTCCCCTCCCGACCCTTCCCTCCCCAACCTTCTTGTCTCCTTTCCTTTCCTTTCTTTCTGTATTTTTCTCTTTTTTAAAGTCTAATTTCTTATAATTTGCAGAGTAGGGGAAATCATTTCAGGTAGGCTTTTTAAATTAGGGTCAAACTATTATTTACAATATGCTATGTACAATGGGATTTGAGTACATATTCATTAGCACTCAAGTATATCTCCTTGTGGCAGTGAGCTCTGTGGCCTCTGTATTATGCTGTAGAGAGTACAGACTATTTACTAGTACGGTACTTTCATTCACTTCTATGAAAGTTGAAATGACTCGTAAAGAACCACATTTTCTTAACATGTAGAGATTGAAAATAATTGTCTTTCTAAGAAATCATTTGAAAATTTCATACACAGACGAATTAAATAATACCCTCAAGTATGTTTTATATATTAGAGCCACTAGCTTCTTCTTTACAAATTCTTTAGGTGTTGCTTTACTGGACAATTTAACTCTAAAATAATCCAACATGGGAAAAACACAGAAAAATGAGCATTAATCTATGCACATAACATTTAATTTAGCAAATTATCAAATATATCAAAATTGTACTTTGTACTAAATATATTTTAAGTAGGAAGATTAATGATTTTAAATTAACTAAAAATATTTTGTCATCATAGTAGCTAACTCGTACTGGTAAAGGAATCAAAATAAATTTAGCACATTTACAGTATGGTTTTTTAAGATTTACAGTATTGTAATGCAATTATATTAAACCTTTGAATGTCTTATATTTTCTTTCCCTAGCTAAAAAAAGAAAAAATAATATTCATAAGGATTTCTACTTTCTGAAGTCTTCCATGCTACTAAAACATAATAAAGAGCGTTTTCTCAAATATAGAACATTATTTCATTTTTCCTTGAGTCAGTGGTAGGAGTCAGTGGTAGGCAGGCAGTGGGCGAGTTTACTGGCAGTGCTATCTGACTTTATAATTGTTTTAATTTAGTTCACATATGTTTTACAAGTATAAAAAGCAGTTATTTTAAGTGAGACCAAAGCGCTTTTGTTGGTAACCCTCAAGGATTTTACCAGTTCCAGTTGAATCATCAGCGACTGTATTTCTTTTCCCTGCGCTGTTTGCTCTCCTTTTATTCATTTTATCTTTTGCATTGTTCCAAAGGCATTGGCTTTAAAACATTCTTCAGATGACATCTACAAGACATGAAAGATTTTGAATATGATCATTCCAATCTGTAAACAAAGGACAGTATGAAAATGGATCTCCTTCTCTAATCAAAATTGAACGCTAAGGCTTGTCATGTACACGGACTACTCATGCATTTGTTCATGATCTGGAAATCCCACTCATCCTTAATCAGGGTTGCGATTTATTTCTCAAATTTCCTTGTTACATTTAAATGTCTTTGTGTTATGTTGACTTTCTCCTCATTTTATTTGCTCATGCCAGTGGCTTTTTCAAAAGAGGTCATGCTCTTCAGCTTGCTGGCAGGTTTTGACTGACTGATGTTGGCACTCTGTTTTCACATTACTTCATTTATTGCATTATTAAATCAATACTTACTTTAGAAGCCAAGAAAATGTTTTATATTGCAATATGGTTGCCTCCCTGGAGTTCATTAGCTCATTTTCCTTCAATTAACTCTGTGCATACTACACCCTTCTCCTAACTTTTGAGTTCTGGAGTACTAATACACATGCAGACAGAACACCAAGTTTCGACTCCTAAGACAAAAAATAATTATATAGATCACCTCTGGAGAGAGATGGAGAATTACTCAATGCAAGTATATGCCATTTAAATCTGCAGGTTAAAATACACTTGTTGATTAATCCTGGAAGACACTTGGATTTATGGAAAAGTTTAGACTGCACATCCTATGACCTACTCTTCATGCTACTACATTTTATTGCTTTCAAAGAGCTTTAACAGAAAAAGAGAGGTGTTGCTTTTTATTTAGCACCACACAGCTTGTTTATGATGGTGCCAAAAGTGGATTTTCTAATTTCTTCCTCTAGTGTTTTTCAACTATGTCAAGGTACATAAATATCCAAGTTATATATCATTATATATTCACACTATGGCACAATTCTGAGTTCAAAAATGAGGGCAAATGGATGCCCGTTAACCTCATGAAGTGAGCTTTTTATTCAGTTTTCAAACTACATATTTTCAGCTAATATTTTAATTTAGATCATATCTTTTAAACTGAGTAAAACATGCATACTACACAGTATTTAAAAATCTATATTTTCCTGGACTTTCAGTATTAGGTGTCTAGTGAAAATGAGTGTTGTAGAGAGCTGACTTCAACAACAACAAAATACCCACACTTTTTTTTTTTTTGGTACAGAAATCGAACTCGGGACCTTGTGCTTGCCAGGCAGGCACTGTGCCACTAAACTTATCCCTGGCCCAAAATCACACATGTTCAATAAAGACTTTTAAGCATTGTTTTCATAATGCATCAATCACTGGAAAGTATAACCTCAACTAATCTGCATTTTGCATAGGCCAACATAACATTCATATGACTTATTCATGCTTGTGGAAGCAGAGGCTAGGCAACTTGTTACATTTAGGTCTATTATCTCTCTTAGATAACACTCAGTATTGAGTAATAAGAATGCTTTCACTGTCTTTTTCCAGGAAATCTGCTCCCCTAAATTCAAGTTCAGAAGTTTGTTGTAATCTCTTAAAGATTCATAATTTTATTTTCTAAAACAAGGAAAAACTAAAGAGGTTACTTGTAATCAAATAGAGACCATCATGGTTATTACTCACTTGGTTACAAAAATTGCGTTTGCTTTTCTCGCCAAATTAGCACTTTGCTGTGGTTCCCATGTTCCTCTATCTAAAAGGGAGGCTGCATATGCTGGGCTGTCAGCTTTTCCAGCAATACTCACAAATACTTTCCTTCTGCTGCAAACTAAGCGCTTGACTCAGTGTCTCACCCGGTAGACATTATTCATTTTGAAACAACACAGCTGTAATTCAGATTTTATGTGTGATACCTTTCCTCCATGAGTTAAGTTTCAAAAGTAACCAAAAATACAAATTTCACTTAGAGACAGAGGATCTGTCAATATAATCAACCGTCAAAGGTTGAAAGTAGAACTATTTCTGTTGTTAGCAGAATAAGCAGAGCTTTTAGAATGGATGAAACATGGGCATTTATTTTAAGAAATGCTGTTGACTCCGTTGGTGTATGCACTCTGTTGTTATACCTTTGATAAAACGTGTATGCAGGTGATTCAGTCGTGTAACTGTTCTCATCTTTCTTATTTACCATTCAACAGTAAATGGTGAGTTTTGTCTTATGGTAGAAGTTCATGAAAAAGTATGTGTAACTCATAGCAAAGAGAGACCAGAGTGTAGAAACATATCCAATCCATAATAAAGTGATCTGGGGAAAACACAGCATCCAGAGAGTAGGGTGAAGAGTGGAGATGATCCCATAGCGACCACTACCAAGGAGATTCAGAAAAGGGTTTAGACATTTCAATCAGGAAAACTAAACATTGTAACCAGGATTTCTGTGGACAAGAACATATAAGTGTTTGGTATTTATATCAAGATTGTCTTTCCTTAAGACACGTCAGTCATAGGTTTGAGGAACAGAGATAGAATATTAGAAATGGAAAAGAAACTGGAGGAGTAAGACCGTGCTACCATGTTAGAAAATCTTCCAGGTTTATTAGACAGGATCTCTTTTATGGGAAGGGGAGAAACAACACTACAAAATTAGGGCCCAAAGCTAGGGTTTGTACTTAACTCTATAAAATCAACATATGAGAGCTAGACTAATAACAATACCGACTTCATAAATTTCTAGATTTTCAAATGTATTTTAAATTGGACTGGAACTGATCCTAGCACGAAATTTAAAATAGTGAAAAGAACAGGTGACAGAAAACAAAATTAAACAACTAAACACAACAGTAGAATGAAAAGGACTGGAGAAATTCTGAGATTTCTTGTTTCTGATGACAAGGAAGATTGCTTAGATCACTCATCCACCTGAAAGCAGTTTAAAATCTAAGTAAAAGATCTTAAAAAGCAAGATATTCTCTTTAAAAATCTAAGCAAATGACAAGATCATAACCAATGACCACTGGCAAAATTCAGGAAGTATTTGGAACCAAGGAGGCAAGCAGCATACAAACCACTTCTGTCCTATAGGTAAGTGTTGGCTTAGAAAATTAAAAAAAAAAAACTTTCTTGTGATGAAGGGGACAAAATTCAAAGTTTGAATTATTATAGAAAGCTAAGTTATTTAGAAATATTGTAGGCAGTCCGACAGAGCTGGACCCTGAAAAGATCAGTGCAGATACACTGCAAGGTGAGGGAGGCACATTCCTTAAAGGCCTAGACCTCAAGACAAAAGGTAGGGTTACACACACATACTTCTTCTAGGGACGAACAGCAGTGACTGATATTCTAAACAGGTATCCATCATATCACCTTGATTGAGGGTCAGGAAGAGCCACTGACCCACCCCGGCCAGAGAAAGCCCCTGTTCTTATGCTTGCTACATGATTTGCTTCTCCATTCAATCCCCATTTAATCAATATTACCTAAGTAGTTATATTCATAATATTATTGATTGACCAAAGTTTTGTCCCACCTTATGTCCACCTAGTGACTTCCCAAGGGATCAATGTTACTTACGTGACTATATATGTAATCTTATTAGTTGATTACAATTTTTCCCGCCTTAGACGAATCTCACTGTTTGGCTTTGCATAAAACCCTCTTGAAAAGTGAGGTCCTTGGCAGTGGATTCAGGAACCCTTCTGTGTCTATTAGAAGCTTTCTTCCTTCAGTAAATAGACTCTGCTCTCAAACCCTGTTGTTCCTAGAATTCATTCTTTGATTTTAGAGAATACGAACTCTTACTAGACATTTAACAGGTTGGGTGTTTCATTCTCCATATCAAAATCATTCACTAGTGGAGGATCTACTGGGAGACTCTCACATCCCATGGGATTCAAGGCTCTACTTTCTCCATGCAAATACACGAAAGGAGAACTAGGCCTTGCATGAAGTTATAAAACAAGCTTCTAGCCCTTGAGTGGTCCAGGGAGTTATAAATTTTGGCATAGTTTAAAGACAGACGAAGCAGTAAACCAGTTATTTATCAGAAGAAAGCACAAATGTTGTCTGAAAGGGGAAACCTATTTCACTTGCTTAAAATTTTTAAATATAGTTGCTAAGAATAGTAATCAGGGGGCTGCGGATTTAGCTCAGTGGTGCAGCACCAGCCTGGAAAATGTGAGGTCCTAAGTTCAATTCCCATTGCCCTCCCTGCTAAAAGAATAATAATCAGTCATAAAGGAAATCAAGGTAAACTCGCAGAAACAAGAGCATTGAGAAACTAAGTGTAAAAGCTTCAGGTTATGAATTTATTAGGTGCAAATAAATAAAATACAGTGTCAATATTATCTAAGAGAAAATACAAAAGGGAAATATTTACAAGGAGAAGAATTGTTCAAATTGATGACCACATTTGAAAAAGAGTAAAACCGAAATTATATAAAATAACCTCATTTGTTTAAAAAAACAGGTTAAAGCTAAAGACCACTATTTGAAATACAGGTTGAAATAGAGTATGACATGGGAGGATCAAAAGATGGAAATTTATTATTTGTGACAAAAACTGTAAAAATTGAGGTTTAACATATGTATAACTGGGGAAGAGAGAGAAAAGGGAGCAAAGAAAAAGAGATTATGGCACAGAATTTTCTGGAACTGATGAAAAATACTGCATTATACATTTCAAAATATCGCAACAGGCCCCACATTTTGGTAGCTTACAATAAAGCTGAAATATATTTGTTGTTTACAGTTCTTGAAAGTGGTTGATAGTCAAGTTCACTTTGGTTTTGTCTCTGTCTTCTCAAAAGTCATCTAGAGTCATGTTTTCTGTATTTTGGAGATTCTCCTTAGCTGAAAGCTATATGTTTCAACTGGATTCTCTGATACCATATTTTTCATCTGTATTTACTTTTCCCAGAAATGTCCATACATCGGGTCTCCTTCCTCACACTTCTGAGAAGGCTTTTCTACAAGCAATGCCTTCCAAGTTCTATCTGAACAACCAAATACTCAATAATCAGTATATACTAAATTGGTAATAGCCACCCATTGCATTTCTCTTGCTAAAAGTCTTTCAGCAAAAGACATCAGTCACTAATTAAAGCTATTTAGACACCCTGTGACCCAAAACGTGTGAGTGCTTGAAGACAGGAAGGACAATGGAGAGATTTGACCTCATTGACTCACCCAATTTGTTACCTTTTTCCAAATAAAAAGTCAGCCTTACAAAAGAATTCTATCAAGTGATGAGGAACAAAAACAAACAAGGCATAATTGGTTGCTTGAGAAATTGCTCAAATAATGATTATTTTATAGGAAAAAATATAGTCTCCTCGTTTTCTAAAGCTGCTATGATTTCCCTTAACACTTTCATGCAGGGTAATTGTAGGGCAGAGACTGAGGAGAATTCATTGTCAAAAAGTAAGTAAAATTTACAGTATATAAAAACTTGAAAGGTCTTTTAGATTAAGTTAAATAAATTTGCAATGATATCTCAGAATTTCCAGATCTCTTTGCATCTTCTTCCGCTTCTCTCTAAATAACATAAAGTATGAGAAATATTTTGATCTTGTGCTGACAGGGAAAGAAGGATCCCATAGATTTATGCTGGGTTTGGACATGTGCAGGGAACTTCCTTGAGATTATGGATGATGGCTCCCACACTGGGTCACCCTGTCACGGATTACTAGCATCTACCTGATTAAGTTGTGGCCACTTAGTCTAGGTTTGCTCAGACACGGAGATACCATTTTTACTGACTTGTCCTCCTTTTCAGCTTTGCTGGTGGTCTACATTTCTTAGTCTTCACCATACCACACCAGGTCCTTGATCAAAATACTGGCTCTAACATTGCCATCCATGGCTCCTGAAAGCTAGTGTTTTCTCTGTGGGACTACACTATGTCTCCTTTATAAATACCTTGGCATAAATACCTTGGATTCTGTTGGTGTGAAATCACCTGGTAGATCAGTTACTTCTCCCAAAACCTTGTTCTTTTGGCATTATTCTCAATTTATCTAACACATTTGCCACATTCCAGGCTGATGTCCAAAGAAGGGAGGCACGAGTCTACATTGCTCACCCAAGAGCTATCCTTCCTCTCCTCCCCTTTGCCACAGGCTCCATGGTGGGAAGTGGTTGCTATGCTCCTGTAGTTTTCTTTGATTATCTGAGTTCACCTCTCCTATATCTACTTCTTTAAAACTAAAATTTCCAGTGAGATTTAAGGACAGCAAAACAAGTTTTCAGGAAAGTAAGTTAAACTGGGAATTATTTGCAGAATGCTTATCCAGTTACACAGGGAAGCTAAGTAAAATCTTGCTTTAATCTAGCCAATATGCCTCATGAATGTCTCTCATCTCCTACTTCCTGTAACTCCACTGTCCAATTTTCCTCTGAGTGCTTCTTCTGCTCTTTCTGGAAAGATCTTCTAGTCTATTACATGCTGGTGTCATTGGGGTTTTATCCTTAGCCTTTTTCTATTCTCAAACTTTAATTTCTCCCTTGATGGTCATAACCTCTTTCGTGGCTTCAAATAGTGCATGGTAACCCATGGTTCCCTGGTGCTAGAGGTATGTGTACTTTTCTAGCCCTATTTTGCTAATATAGTTACTAAAAGGTAATAGACACTCAATAAATAAAGCAATTGCGTGTTCTCTCATAACTAAGAATCGTCCTATTTTCTTGGAACGTAAGTGGAAACTAAATGCAGACAATATGCAACCCACATACCTTCTTCAGTGGTTACAGGGATTTTTTTGGGTTTCCAGTAGAGAGAATTTTCCTATAATAGCAGGGTTTTTTGAAGAAAAATTAAACTTCTCATTATAGAATTTTAGGACTGACTCATTGCCCTTCACTTTGTAAAAGTTCATGAGTTCTGGTCAAAGGGAGACTATGTGTGGTTCTAAGACATATGTGCAAAACAAAGCTACTCATTCCACATTTTATCTGTTAACCCGAGGGAAAGAACAGTAGCCCATTAACTGTCAAAGATAATTGATTTTTCATTTTCAATAAGAACTATTTACAGCCACAGTTGAAAATATTAAAATAATATAAAAACAATCACCCTTGACAATAATGTGATGCTAAACGTTAGCCTTAAAAAAGAAGTAAATTACAACATCTTCTTTGAAGACAGTTTAGATTCTAATGATGTATCTGAGACTATTTTATGAGAAGGTGTGTGGTGTGCTTTGCTCTTTGCACCCTACATCTTGCTGTTTGGTAAGAGACTCTCCTGAGTGGTTAAATGAGCATTAAAAGTCAAATTTTCTTAACTTCAAGGAAATGTCTTTCCAAGGAAGCAGAAATTATGTTCCACTTTTGGATGGTAACTAAATAAAACTTTATTAAGAAAGTTGATGAAATCTTTCCCCATTCCCAATGTTTGTAGTTTAGGTATTGTTAATTGTCTCAATTGTGAAATAGAAATGAAGTACTTCAAGTAATAACAGCACAGAAAAAGAGCTGCATGGGGCCAACAGCTGGAGTATTGTTACATTCATTCCTGCTTTAGGTTTCGTTGACATCCATGCACACAGGTTAATACAGTTATACTGTATAAGCAAAGAGGAACTAGTCAAGAAAAATAGAGAAGCTGACACAGACAGAATGTTTTTAAAAGTTTGTATACATTCCTCTTTCAAGATTGCAGTATGTAACTTCTCTTCTGCTCCCCATGGGGGTATGTACTCATGAAGTGAGGTACTTGTAAAAGACACAGAAGCCATCCTCATAATAAAAAGGAAAACTTTAGTAGCCCTAAGTGTGGAATTTAGTGCATAATTCCAAATTGCACTGATAATTTTTATTAAACAGTTCCTTGAACTCACTGACATAATTATAAATATAGAAATACCATGCTGATTTTATCACAGTAGCTTTGTAGTATAATTTCAGATCTGAGATTGTGATACCTTCTACCTTGCCTTTGTTGCCCAGGATTGCTTTTACTATTCTGGGTCTCTTCTGGTTCCAGATAAATTTTAGGAAAGTTTTCTCTAGGTCTGTGAAGTATATCAATTGTTGAACTCCTACTTTTTTGTATAGTGAAGCTCTGCATTGTTTCCAATGTTTTTTTAAAATTATTATTTTTTTTTACTTGTCTTTGTTTGATCAATCTTACATTCTTATATCTAATGAACTGAGCAACTTCATTGATGATAACAGTATGTAATTAAGCAACTATTGTAAATTTCTATCATTTTGTTTTGAGGTCATGTATCATTTTTGTTGTTTTTATGTTCTTTTGAGTTTGTCTTCATTGTTTTGTTAGTTTTTAAATTTTTAAAATAAAAAATAATTCTCAAAGAAATACCATGTGTTCATATGTGAGAGAACACAGAGCATATGGCAGACATTTATAATTGGAAAAACATCATTAAATTGATTTTAATCATACTTTATCAACTCAGTAAATAAGTCATAAGCTTCTAAATAATGGAATCTATGCAACTGAATTTTCATCTTCATCGTCATTGCTATATGGTAAATACTTTAGAATAATCAATTTGAAGTAAAAACTTCCACATTACAATTCTAAGATTTTCAATTACATTTTCTTCAGACAAGATTCAGCTCCAAAATGTGGAACTCCTTTGGGGAAACCTGTGGGTTCTATCCTGGACTCTGCCAATCTCTACTAGAGTCTGTCATATTACACTTCTAGCAGATTAACTGTTACTTTTTAAATATTGATATCTTTTATCTGTTTTGCACCTGGTGAAAATCATGAGCCTGGATTTAATCTTCTACATGTGGATAGGCAGTTTTCTCACCATCAATTATTAAGGAGTCTATCTTTCCTCCAGTGGGTATTTTTGGACTTTTTGTCAAAGAGCTGATGGTTAAATATGCTTGGAGCTATTTCTGCATACTTTGTTCTGTTCCATTGATCCACACGTCAGTTTCTGTGTCAGTACCATGCTATTTTTATCCCTGTAGTTTTGTAATATAACTTCAAGTCCAAGATTGTGATGCCCCCTGCTTTGCTTTTGTTGCCACTGATTGCATGGTTTCTCTTATATAAGAAACACAAAAGACAAATATGAAGAGCAAACTAAAAGAAAGTTAATAGGAGATAGGGAGATAGATCTTTTGCAGAAGGCAAGGGGACTAAGAGATGGAAGTAAGGGAGAGGGACAAGGGAGGAAAATGATGAAAAAGAATTAAAATGTGTTATGTGCGTGGACTGACTTCCAGTGAAAAAATGCAACCATTATGTAATGCAAATATGGACTCATAAAAAATTGAGAACAAGACCTCAGAGAGATCTTTGTACCCCCACCTTCTCGGTAACATTGCTTACAATAGTCAAGAGGTAAAAGCTACGCAAATGCCCATTGGTGGATGACTGGGTAGATGATCATGTGTAATTTCCATCCAATAGAATATTATTCAGCCTAGAAATGGAAGAAAATTCAGATGCCTACCACAATGTGGGTGGACCATGAGGACATTATACTAAGTCAAATAAGACAGGTGTGGAAGACAGGCACAAACCTCTATCATTCCACTCAAAGTAGGGCCAGAAAATGGAATGACGGTTAATGAGGCTCAATGGAGAGAAAGGTGGAGAGTTGTTAAATGAGCACAGAGTTTCAGGCTGTACAGAGAGCTGTTTCACAATAATGTAGATATCTTTAATGCTATTGAATGACCTGTTTAAAAATGGTGAAGCTGCCAAATTTTATGTTATGTATTTTTGCCACAATAAGAAACAAACCAAAAATGAAAAATATAAAATAAGATACAATTCTGTATACTTTCAACATTTTATGAGAGATACATATATAGCCTGGAAAACTCAAAATATTGAGTTTTATTTTAGTTAACATGCAGATTCTCAATGCTGCAAAGATCAAGTTAGGGTGGGTTCTTTGTGTGTATGAATTTGTGTCTGCTTGGGAGTGGAAAAGAATGATAAAATAATCAAAGACAGACACCTTTAGCTTTCTGCATTCTATGTGTGTTCTATGTCTGCATGGCTAGCTCTAACAAAAAGATTTCTTTTTTTTTCACTCGCTTTGAGCATTTGTTTGTTTATCTTTTCTCATTCAGCTTCTACAAACACAAAATTGCAATGACCTAACATGTAATAGACCCAGCTTTTGTTTACTTTCCCCCCACTGGACCACCCACAAGTTAAGTCAGAGTGTACTTTACATTTTCCTATAACCAAAGCCACATGGAGGAAATACACTTCTTTGGGCTTCTTTAAAATCCTTACAATTAATTCTTGGATTCTATCTCCAACATGGAACAGGTAGTCTCCTGTTTGTGAACACATACAACTTTTAGGCACACTCCAGGGAATATTGTTACAGCTGACCTGGAAAACTGTAACCCCAGAGAAGACAGAGTCCCAGACCTTCGAGTTGAAGAGTTGCAGAAGTTAATAAAACTCAAGAGCTTCTTGAAGGCAAGGACCCTAACACCCAGGAAGGTTGAGTTTTTGCTCATGGTTTTAATATAAAATAAACTGAGGGTGGTGTCTTGGCTTCTTTCCAGAATCTACTCAAATTAACCATTGCATTCTTACTGGATCTAGCATTAAAACACTTAATCTGGAAAATGCATTAAAAGCAAATAAAACCTGGTACAATTTCATCTGGTTCCATTCCATGTGCAGTGGACCTCAAACTTTTGGCACTGGTTTCGTGGAAGACAATTGTTCAGCAGATGGGGATAGGGAAGGGAGGGAATGGTGTGGGACTGAATCAAGTATGTCACATTTACCCCCCACTTTGTTTCTATCATTGTTACATTCGTTTCTCATAAGGAGCCCACAATCTAGATCCATCGCATGCTTAGTTGCAGTAGGGTTTGGTGCACCTGTGCAACTTGAATGCAGCTGACCTGAAATGGGATGGAGCCCAGGTGGTAATCTGAGGTGTGGGGACCAGCTAAAGTGCAGGTGAAGTTTTCCTGGTCTGCTGCACACCTCTTGCTCTGTGTCCCATCTTCAAATAGGCCTGTTGTAGAACCAGTAATGCTATGTAGATATTAATTGCAAATAGTTAATGCATCATTGGTATTGATTTTAAATTAGTTTTGAGCCTTTGCATCTTCTCCTGACCCTTTTTCCTCCTGAGCAAACAGAACTCTTGCAAGCCATTTCTGCCCTCAGCCTATTTCCTCATCTTCCCATCTAAAAGTCCTGCTGAGATGCTGCCTTTTCCTGCCATAGGAGTGATTTCACACTTAACTACTACTACAAAGCATGTTCTACAATTCATGAGCTCCTCTTAGTCATTAAGGATCCCTGAATGTTTTGGACACATTTCAGTTATTTCTACATAATACTTCTGAAAAATAATTTCAGTTTCTATACCTGATATTATTATGACAGAGCCTCAAAAGGCAATGACACTGAGAATTGTCCAGTTTTTAAAATTTAAAGGTGCATCGCTTCAGTTTTGTATTTCATTTAAACAGTTCAGCCTCAAGTTTGGCTCAAATTTTAATCCCATGTTTAATCCCATGGCCCTCAATAACCTTGTTATGTATATGAAACTTCTTATTTCAAGAGGAAAATAACTACTGATATATTTAAAAATTCTCTTGCATGCAATATTTTAACTGATTTGAGATCACACGGGGCTAGTTCAAGTGTCTTAAAGTTTAGAGATTATAGTCACATTGACTGTGTCATTCACTAGAAGGATCTGGATGATTTAAGCCATGGTCTGTCTGACTTTTCCTTTTGAGCACTAACATTGAAGGCCATTTTGAAACCTCACTTTGTGTTGAGAAATGTTGTAGCTTGGGTAAGTGCAGGTGTGCGCCTTCCCTTTCTTTAATCTTTCTCGCTTACTATGTGCCTTTCCATCCTGATGCCACCTCTGTGGGTAATGATGCTAACTCAGGTTTCCTTTTTTAGTTTGTTTTTGAAAGGAAAGTACAATATTCTGAATAAAGGGTACTGTCCTAAGGATGTTACCTAACAGGCTTCCAAGAATTCAGATACTACCATACATGCTTTCAATTATTCAACTCATGTACTTTCATTTAATATTTCACATCAGACCAAGTCACACTAAATTCTAGCTGGTATTATTTCTGGTTGTTTGGATCACATCAAATCCTGGTTTTAGAAATATAAATTAATTTAGAACAGAGCTAAAAAACATTCACGTTCACAAGAAAGATGTCCCACTTTTATAATTATCTGTGGCCATTTCAAGAGAAGCCCCTTACTACGTCTAAATCCAACATCTCTCTCATCCTTTCTCACTCCTCTTCATCCACCAAGAAGACTACAAAACACACTTTTCTGAAAAGATTCTCAAACACCATGCTCTACTGTCTCTTGAAATTACCAGTATACATGGCAAATTCCTATCTAATTATATTCAAATATCTACTTTCTCTGCTTTTACTTCTGAGTGACTAACTACTGCTGAAAAATTCACATACTAGAACAGCCTGGATTTACACAAATTTACATTTCCAACCCTGAAAGAGCTCTCAGTATTGCCAGAAATCCTCCTACATGTCTAGACTGCTTTCCTCATCTCAGCACTCCCTCTCTCTAATCCTCTGTGCTTTCCTTGAAGCTTCAACCTTCTTCCACCCTCATTCCAAACCGATTCTTTCACCTCCAGTTTCTGCAGAGAGATAAAACTGGTAATTGTGCACATAACACATACTCTATGCCAGGCACTAGTCTTAAAACTTTGTATTTATTAATTGATCTAGGAAACCATATTATAGATGAGACAGCTCAGGTACAGCAAGATTAAATACTTTTTGTCTCTAATCACAGAGCTGGCTTGCAACATAAATATGAGCACTATATGTACATATTGCATCTTCCTGCTGCACACACAGCACACTGAGTGTCTTGCATCTCACCCTCACGATGGATAGGCTCTTCTCCTTCTGGGGCTAGTCCCTCCCATCACTTGTGATGTGGATTTTATGCTGGTGTTCTCAGCAACTCCACGTACTAACTCTTCTTTTCTTCTCTAGGTTCATTCTCCCTCCTCTCATTCACTGAACTCTTTCTTTTCAATAGCCCATCCCCATACACAAGTTTCTTGGTAGAAGGGAGCATTCTTCCTGTCTACACTTCCTCATCTCTCATGCTTTCTTCAGCATGCTGTTCACTCTTGAACCTGCTGTCATCCAGCTTCCGCCAAACTCACAAATAAAGCTCTACAGCACTAAATTCCATGCAACTTTCAACTCCCCATTTCCTTTGAGCCCCTAGCACCCTCCATTCTTCCTCTTCGAAGCACTGTTTTCCCTTTTCAAAATCCACTCTTGTCAGTAGGATCAACATCGCCTATGCTGTAAAGACCCTGGGCAGAATGTAGAGTTGGAGAAAGGCTTATTCTCTGCACTTCTCTTCTAGAACTGGACTATCCATCTTCTCCTGGCCACAGACATCAGAACTCCAGGTTGCTGGATATTTGGGAAGAGGGACTTAACAACCCTCAGACACAGAGTGCTATATCAGCAGCTGGTCTGATTGCATTGGGCAGCTTTCATGTTTGCCGGGATCAAATACCTGATACTGAAGACTTAAAGAGAAGTTGAATTTGGCCCATGGCTTCAGAAGTTTCAGCTGGCCCCAAGGCATAAATATCACAGCAGAGGAGCGTGGGGGAGCAAATCTGCTCAGCTCTTGGCAACGTGGAAGCAAACCAAGCGAAAAGAGCCAGAAAAGAAGAGACTAAAGTGAGATATAGTACCCCAAGTCACACTCCCATGAATGTGGATACACCCAGAAGTGTGTTTTACAAATCCCTTAATTCCTGTAATAGATGTCCTCTTAACTCTCTAAATCTCTTCTATCTGTCTATCTATCTATCTATCATCTATTTATCTATCTATCATCTATCATCATCTATCCATCTATCCTCTATCAAGCTGCATTATATTGTTTCTGGCTCTATAGAGACCACAATGTCTTTCACTCCCTCCCATCTCTTTTGAACTGCAGTGGCACCCTGGAATTACAAAGAAGAATACAAACCCTACTTACTTTTCCCCCCATTCTGTTCAGAGTGACTAGAATAGTTCCTGGCAGAGAGTGGGTGTAAAATAAATACTTGTTTGACTGAAGAAGAAAGTGTTACCCAAACCTTATTCCCTTGCAATATTTTGAAGGGCAGGGCATCATTATTCATCTAGTTAAATTGTCTTGTAAAACTTACTGGCATTTCCATTTCCCTCATTCCTCAGAGTTGACAACTATATTACTTTACTAGGGCTGTCATAGCGAAATACTCAACTTAATTCAGACAGGGTAGATCACAAAACAGAACCTTATTTTCGCACAGTTATGGAAGGCTGGGTGAGGCCTCTCTCTGGCTTGCAGATGGTCACTATCTGAATGTGTCTTTGTGTGATCTTCTCTGTGCATGTTCATCTCTGGTGCCTCTTGGTGTGCCCAAATTTTCTCTTCTTATAAGGACACCACTTGGACTGGACCAGCTTTAAGTAACTACATCTTGAAGAGCTCCATCTGCAAATACAGTCACATTCTGAAGTCCTCAGGATTAGGGCTTCATCACATTAATTTTGGATGTAAAATCACAGTTCAGCTTCTAATCTGTATATCATCAAATACATTTGTTTTTTTTTTCCTAAATAGATATAGAATCCCCATACTTTTCTCTAACCTTTCCTAATCCAAGCTACCATTGATTTTTACCCAGGATAGTTAGCATCTGAGATTTCCCATGGTTCTCTGATTTCTGGTATTCATAAACTGGTGTCACGGTTAGTCTTTTAGTGTGGGTTGGGGCTAGTGACTAAGGAAAAGAATATGAAAATTTGATGGAATGTTACTTTGGAGATTAGGTTGCAAAAAAGACTTAAGTTTTAGTCTTGTTCTTGGTCTATTTTTATGACTCTTGCCCTGATAGAAGCCAGTTGCCCTATTGTGAGCTGAAACTGAGAACCAAGTGGCAAGGAACTGAGATAAAGCACTGCCGAAGAGCCACAAGGATAATGAGGCTTGCATCTAAAAGTCCATGGGCACTGAGTCCTGCCAACAACCTCTCAAAACAGCCTGACAGTGAGTGAGTCCCCCTTCAGCTTGCCTCGAGATGAGTGTAGCTGCACAGCACACCTGATTGCAATCTTGAACAGCATGAGAGCCAGAGGACCCGGTTCAGCTGGGGGCAGATTCCTGCTGATAGAATCTGTGAGACTATAGATGTCTGTTGTTGTGGGGAAACATTCAGACTGCTTCAAAGTTCAGGGGCATCTAAGGACACCTGGGACATTACCCTGCTTGTCTCACACAGGAGCAAAGTGGGATACATTTGTGTAACCACGACTTAGCACAGGAAAACACATACGTGCTTGTTGCAGCACTATGCAAGAATGTAAATATGAAGTAACAACCTGTATAAGAATTATACAGTAAAGATGCAGGCAGCTCTTGAGCTCTGCTTCTGTGATCTGCTCTGCTCTATGCTGCCTGATGTTGCTGCTGATGTCTTGCTCATGTGTATTCTTTAAGCCTTGGACCTCACCACTGAAAATTTCTCTTATGCCCCCCTGAGTGGCCAATAGTTGTGTTAAGCCATTACATTTTAGCATCATTTGTACCCAGTCATAGATAGCAACCATAACTAGGTATTCCGAGGGTGTACTAGCTTTCAGATCTGAATCCACTCTGGCTTCCTTCAAATCTCTTCTTTATATGGCAGTGAGAGTGACCCTTTTTTAGCAAAAATCATCCTTCTTTCCATTTACGCCATTCCATCTTTTTACTCATTTCCAACTAAGTGTGCAACACAGCCAAAAGATCCCCACACAGTCTGGCTTCTCTGCACTTTCCCAGCCTCACCTTGCACTCAGCTCTGCTCACTGCCCAGCCACTAAGGAATCTTTCCAGTCCTCTGCCTCCCACGATGAGCTCTTTCTGGTGCTCTTTTCCCTGCCTGACCTGTTCATCTTTCTTTTGTTCATCTAGTGGACTAATTTTTCTTTTCAGATTTCAAACCCTCATTTCCTCAAGGTGTCTACCTTCCCCTGGTGAAGCACCCTTCAAGGTATTCTGCCCTGGAAATTTTCACATGGGATCCTGTGATCCATACCCTTCCCTTACAGAAGAGCACAAGCTACACAAGTGAGGAATCCATCTGCATTTTTTTTTAACACTGTATCTACTATGTCTTATCCAGCACCTGGAACTTGGAGGCACTTGGTAAATACTTCTTTAAGCAAACAAATAGCAGTTGATGAAATGGACAAACATGGAAATTATAATATTAAGTGGAATAAATCAGACAGGAGCTTCAATACTGTATGGGATGTCAGTTGAGTGAGGCAAAGTACAAATAAAGAGCAAAATAATGCACTGATAGAAAGAAAGGAGATGGATCTTTATCAAATGGGAAGGAGCCCAACAGAATGAGGCTGAGGGTAGGAGGAAAGGAAAGGGAAATGAAAAGATTGAAGATGTGTCACTTACATGCACCAATTACCCGTGATGAATTATGTGTCATAAAAACAAATTAAAATAATGATAATAGCAATAAGAATTAAACCTGGAAAAGAGGATTTAGAGGAGGAAAAGTGGTGGGTGGAAAGAGAAAGAAATGAAAAAAGAAGCAATCTGTGTTATGTACATGCACCTACTCCCTAAGATGAATGTAAACTTCATGTACTGTGAACATGTACTAATAAAATAAAATAAAAATTTAAAAATAAATCCTCTTGTCAACAACTTTACCAGTTAGAATTGTACACTTTCAAAGTATGATGCTATTATCTTCTGCAAATAGACTTCTCTAAGTGTTTACAAGACTATTATTTTTAGGAAAAGATCACAAAAAACATTTCTTAACTTGTAATGGTTGCTAACCCTTCTAGATTCATGGTAAAATCATAATGGAATGAAAGTAGAAGACTTGGTATGTGATGAAATCTGTCTGGCTGAAAACATGTAATAAAAAATTTAACATTAGCACCTTTTATTTTGAAAATATCCTATCTGATTTTAGCAAATTTGGGTTACAAGCTGAGTGACAAATGTACGTATTTCATGGCCTTACAGAGTAGCAAAAGCATATTAGCTCTGTGTTCAAATATTTTTGAATGGAAAAATTGTCATCTACCTGGATTTTGTGGAAAACCAACTGGCAAGTGACAAATATATATCATTTATTTTTTGTGTGCACATCATTTAATATCTTTGATATTAAATCTTTGATATTAAATCTCACCATTCTTATAAACCTGAATTTTAATACAGTTATACCTCCAGGGTATTTGAAAGATAAGTTGGCTTATTTTTTAGCTCTGACTTCCTATCTTATAATTGCATTAATATTTAGATGCTTTTCACATGTATATAAATGTAATTTAAATCAGTTAATTAGACATGGTATTATACTTAACTCTGGCAATATTTTAAAACAATAGATATATCACACTGCTTCTGTTATATGAGAAATACCAAGTAAAAATAAAGATGAATAGAAGGTAGGGGTTCTCAGAGGGGCAGGGATTAAAAGATGAAGGGAGAGGAGAGGGAGAAGAGGGGAATGGAACTAAAAAAGGAATTGCGATATAAATGTTATGTGCTGCAAACATGTACCAAAAAAAGGAAGGGATCAAGGATGGGTGGAGTGGGTGATGGAGGAAAACAAACAGATGATAAGGCACGAAGATGTGTTATGGACATGCTGCAACTCCACGCAGGAATGCGGACACTGTGTGCTAAACATGTGGACTAATAGACCAAAATAATAATTAAAAAGCAAAAAAGCTCCAACAGATATTCACATACACTAGTATGGATGCACTAAGAATAGTGGGAATTGGGGCAAATGTGCTCCCACTTGCCTATCTTGAAGGGAGGCAGCCATAATTTATTTCTAACTCACTCATTGTGAGAATCAGTGTTGCCAGATCTGAATTTTTTTATAGATGTCAGACATTTGCATTTTATATGCAGTCTTCCATATTTGCACAAAAACCAAATCTATGGATTTTAGCACACATAATGCTCCTTTTTGGCCTAGGGACATCACTAGTTAGTGGAAAGTGTGTGGGGTTTGGAGGAGACAGATGGGTTCAGATTTGTGGATGGCTGGAAAACTCTTTTACGCCTTGTGAAATTTTGTCTTAAATTTTTTATTTTTAAATAATAGAATTTTTTTCTCACAGTTCTGGAAGCTGGAAAGACCAAGACTAAGGGGCCAGCAGGTTCAGTGTCTAGTAAAGACTCCATCTCCGTTTCTCAGGTGGCACCACTTTCTGTGTCCTTGCCTTCAGAAGAGGGACAGACAGCTCTCTTCAGCCTCTTTTCGTTCTTATTCATCATTTGTATTAATATATGCTTGCTGTACGTAATGTCCACATTCCCTGCATGGAGAGGTGGAGATACATGACATGTCTACACCCCTTTTTCATACCCTTTCCCTTCCCTCCCTCCATCTCTCCATCCCCTTCCTTCTTGAGAAAGACCTCTCCCCTTACTTCCTATTTCCTATCTTTAATTTTGCTCTTTATGTACATTTTGGGTTTCTCATACAAGAGAAATGAAGGTTTATTTATCTTGTCTTTATTTTTGAAATGAAGATTCTATGGTGCTTCACAAACATCTGAAACGGAAGTAGTCAATAAATATTAGCTTTCTTACTCTGATTCACAGTAACTAAACGTTCTTCCCACTTCTAGTCTTGAATAATCCAAAAGCAAGGTGACCCCATGATCATAATTGCTCATTTTAGCCTTTACATCGAGTCAAATATGCTTTACACTTTGACCGTGACAAAATTGGCGTCCAGTCTAAAACTAAAACAGATCTTCCATACGTTGCATCTGGGAAGTGATACTCTACAGGGCAACATCTTCAAGCACTTCAGTTACTTTTGTAGGAGGATGGAGACCACATGGGCTTCCTCACTGCTAAGAAATGATGGAGACGAATGGGGGAACCATGGCTCTGAGAAATAAATGAGGACATTCATGTGTGAAGAAGGGGAGCACCACAAATCATTAAATGTCAGGAAGAGTTATTGGTAGCACTGAAATGGATTCTTTCAAGAGTTCCAAAATCAAAATCAAAGCTCTCATGGAGTCCAGGTTCATTATCTCATCCTCAAGTTCAAGACAGGCTATTCATATGGTCGTGTAGCAAGAGGAGCCCTTCTGTAAAGTCAGTTCACCAAGCCCGTAGTGTTTTGTTCAGAATTTAGATAGTCTTTGAGAAACTAACCTTTGTACCAAATCAAACACAGATATTAAACATGAGAACCACAATTGTATTATGAAATTTTTATTAAGAACTAGAGACAAAGGGTTTGATTTGTATATTGATTAGCTGAGTTTGTACAACAGTCGTAAAGATGTGAGATCAAATAAGTCCAAAATCCATTTCTCCCAGATGTTTGTTCCTGTGGAGAACATCCACATGACCTAAATGACAGGAAGAAAGTTTTTAGTAAATTGATTTAGTGTGTGGTGCTCATAGCCATCACCTAAAATGGTCTTGTTTGATATAAAATCTATGTAACAAATTCGAAAATTGTAAAGAAAAGTCCCCAAGTGTAATAAGATTTTAGCAACTTTCCTTTTTAATCTTATAGGTGAGGAAACTAAGATCTAGAAAAATTAAATGACTTTAGACTTCTTGGAACCTCTTCTTATTATTATTTTAATATTTTTTCTGCCATGGTAATGTTGATAACATTGATATAAAGAGGCAGATGATTAGTGAAGAAAGCCACTATGGAAACTATAGTGCAGAGTCCTCAAAAAATAGAAAAAGAAATTCCTTTCAATCCAGCTATTCCATTCTTAGGTGTATTCCCCAAAGGGTTAAAGACGTCATATTGCAGTGATATAGTATACTCATGTTTATAGCAATACAACACAGAAAAGCTACAAGTTTGGAAGCCTATATGTCCACCAACGGATGAATAGATGAAGCATATGTGGTATTTACACAGTAGCGTACCACTTTCCTGTTGAAATCAGATATAAAAGTTTAAATATCACATAATTTCTCTTATATGAGAAACCCAAGCTATAAATAAAAGAGCAAAATAAAAAACAGGAAACAGGTAACAAAGAGATAGATCTTTTGCAAATAAGAAGGGGATCAAGGGGAGGGCATGGGGAAGGAGGAAAGTGATATGAAAAGAGTTAAAAGGTATAATGTCCATGTACCAACTCCCTACAATAAATGTAATCTTTATGCACTGCACACATGTACTAATAAAAATAAAAGGAAAAGTCTCAGAATTACTGTAAATAAAATAAAGTCAATGGTATATTACAAAAAGATCAATAACAGGCAGCACTGCTAATGGCCCAGACAGTTTAGACAGAAATGTTTTGGTCCCACTGCCAGGCCAGGAACCATATCCAACTGAAGTATTTACCAGTGGCAGAGGAACTGCCTTGTAGAAAAAGGAAATTAAAAATGCCAGCTATGACTACATGAGCAGTTGTCAAAATGAGGACTGTAATAGCTATAAGTTCTTCCTTATTTTCATACACATATATTTGTGTATATATTATCCAATTCTTTTTCTTCACCTTCCAGCTAGTATAACCTACAACACCTATCCTTTAACATTACAGTATATCAAAGAAGCTTGACTCACCTAGAAGAAGAATAAATACCAACCAATGGTAGGTACAAAAAAATGAAAAGCAATCTTCTCCCAAAATAATTACTTGCAGAGACTGAGGGGTAAAGGATGAGAAAAAAATGAAGGGAACACTAAGCTGAATGAGGTGAGGAGGAAAGAATAAAGGCAATGTAGAGGTAGCAGCGCTTGAAGTAGGGGAAATAAAATAAGAAAGCAGCCTGGTGAGTCATTACATTTAACAGCCTCTTCCTGATTGGAATGGATTTTCTCAGCTGTAATATGGAGCTATAAATGAGCCAACAAAAGAACTCCTAACTCATACATAAAAATTTAAGTGAGTACAATGCTTCTATAATATCATGTCAGAATAACGCACAATCTCATTGTTATGTAAAACAGAGACATGAGCAACTCAGTAAAATTTTACTTTAGGCAGGTAGACATGTTTCCCATTTAATGTCAAGCAACCATGTGGCCACACATTTAGTCACAGTTAGTAGTATAATAAAACCACAGAGTCCCTCAGCCAGTGATTTGGAAAGCAAGGGTTAGAGTGAGAGTGTGGGGCCGGAGTCCTGGCTGGACACCTGTGGTAAATGATCTAGCCAGTTACTGCTTTGGTTTCTCTCTTCTTTTCATCTGAGAAACTAGAAATAATGCACACCTTCATAGATTATCAGGGAAAATAAATGAAATGAAATATAATCTGGAGCCATATATAACAGACAAGAATGGTATTAATTTTGGTTATTCTTTATTTTACAGGTAAAAGTAAAGAACTAAAGGCTGTAATGTGGAAGCAGATCAAATTATAGAGCCATAGTCTTCCTCCTCAAACTACTACACTGAGAACATAATTTACACACAATGCCAAAGGTAGACACAAAAACCATTAGGATCTTTCTTATGTCTCAGAGATGGTGCTCTTCCTGTGTTGATACCGGGTGCCTTAGCAAAGAAGTCAGATGCAGAAGGTTAAATATCCCGTGCTTTCTCTTATATGAGAAACCCAAAGTGTACACAGTTTAAAGAGAAAGTATGATAGGAAATCGGAAGGTAGACTTCATAGAGATGGGTAGGAGATCTGGCGATGGGAGGAGATGGAAGCGAGGGAAAGGGGAAGTGAAAAGAATCAAGGTGTGTGAGGGGCTGGGGATTTAGCTCAGCGGCATATCGCCTGCCTGGCAAGCACAAGGTGGTGAGTTCGATTCCTGGTACCAGACAAAAACCAAAAAGAAAAAAAAAAAAGTGTGTGTGTATGTGTACTAATCCTCCGTGATGAATGTGTCTTTTATGTGTCACAAGCATAGTTTAATAAAAAGGGAAAATAAATTGACTGCCAGTGGGTAGGGAGGGGGAGAAAAGGGCTAAACAAAATTGACTATTCAATGTTTAGTCATACTGACAAACTTATTCCCTTTAAGTATTTGTTTCTCTTTAACTTTTACTTTTATTAGCACATGCTTGCAGTACATAATGATCACAATTCTGTTATACTCCTACCCTCACTCCTGCTCCTCATTAAGACAGAATTTTGATGTGCAGCAGACATAGAGGACACTATGACACGGGTCAAATGGGTTCCTCAGATCAGCACCATGTCCTTATGATCTTCGGGTTTGCAAATGGCTCTGGCCAGCCTGACATCTACCTGAATAAGTCAGCTGCTATGAATTGTGTTCTGGTCTCCATCATAGCCAGGGACACTCAGTCCTCCTAGGCTGATTAGACTTCAGCTTTTCCAGCCTGGAGGAGCTGGAGGGTTTGTTAAGCCTGACTGTGACTCACGCTTGACTTCAGTTCAGATAATCTTACCCCTGACTTCTTTTTCCCTCCCTGTTGAAGGCCTTCTCTGGCAAACTCACTAAACCATCTTCTACATCTTGATTCTATCTTCTCCACTCAGGAAGGCTGTATAGCAGAGACATTTCTACCTGACTTTGAAAACTACCACTGAGTTTAATTTTTGTCCCACATCAACTACACAGGAAGCAGATTTACCCCGTGTCCCTTACATGGAAGAAGGCATTCTACCTTTAATTTTTCCTAATTTACTTCGACATTCCTAAACATCTTACACTATCAACTCTGGGGTCACCACCACAAAGAGAGTTTAAACAAAAACTTCACATTTATTTTCTTTTCCCTAGTTCCAATTTCTTCTCCTGGGCGTTCCCCAGGGAATGGATTATCCTCATTTCTCTTTCTCTCTGAATCTTTCTTATGTATGACTCTATGATCTGATCAATTAAGCTTTGCTTTAGAGAGGTATGAGGTGGAGAAGGCACAGGAGAAAGAAAGAATGTAGAAAATCCTTTCTCTGACAGCATCGCTTTACAGCAAAATTCCAACTTTGAATGTAAGAAGCAGTATGTTAACACTATCTTGGAGAATTCTTGCTCTAATCTTAACTATTTTAAGGGATGAGCAAAGTATATAAACAGTGAAAAGAGAAAACATTAATTTTTTAGAACATAATTCCTTGCTTTGGAAAGATATGTAGAGATTCATCAGTTTTCTCTCACTTATGGAGGAACCCAGAATTCTACATAATCACTTTCTGAATTTGAGGGCAGTTCCTTTTCCAAGATATGTTCTAGTCTTTGTACCTCTGAAAATAAAGTGTTTATACTTTAGGGTATGCAGCTTGATTTCAGCTGCAGTGAGTACATAATTTTTAAAAACCTCAGAAACAGATTGATGAAAATTATGCTTAATTTTTTATTATGCGTTTTTGAAATGGCATAGAAAGCAAATAGGGTATAAGGCTTATTACTGAAGAGCTCTGTGGGAAAACAGACTTGCAGAGTATTCTTCATGCAGTTATCCTTACTGAACTTTTCGTAGTTGAATACATGAATAAGCCATTGATAGTTTTTGACAATGGATGTTTCTTTTATATAATTGAATACTTCATGAGGTATTTGTCAAATTTGAAGTTGGATACAATTTAAGTGAAAAGATGCATTGTGGATTTAATTTGTAAAATAAAAAGCATGTTTTAGATTACAATTTTACTCAGTACACATATATAAGGATAAGAATACATACATATAAATATGCATATTTTGACAAGTATGTAAATACGCACATGGATGGCGTAGGAGAGAAGATACTCTAAAACTTCTACTATATGTTTTATACTTGTTTTTGAAAAGACATAAACACAATACAAAGGTAAATTCAAACTGTAAATATGTATTTGATTTCAAACTAGAATGAACTTCCTATGAGCTGGGGGAAGTACAATCAAAGCATACCATGAACAAAAGAAGGTAGTGAGCTAGGAAGTTTCCTATCACAGTGGATTTTGAAACTTGTCCTGAATGAGATGGTGAAAAGGGATTAGCAGGAAAGTGAGATGAGAGAATTTTGAAGGATGAAGGGTAATTAGCAGTAGACCTCAACTAAACTTCAGATGAAGTCCACTCACTCAAACACAGAGAGTATACTCAGTGAGAATCTGAGTAGCCATCATGGTCTCTTTGGGGATATGGAGCATGCAGCATGTGCATTTCAGAAAAAACAGCTGTGTTTATTTAATGGGGCAACTACTGAGTGAGGACCGATAACATGCCACTTACTAGGTTCTATATGTGAACTAGAAAAAACATAGACGCTGCTTTCATGAAGGTTCACAGGTAGCAGCCATATTTACTGCTACAAATCACAGAATTATACATCCTGATGGAGTGATAATAAAAAAAACATGAAGTTTCACAGCAGAATAGAAGAGGGTGGGCAATGCCTCTACCTAAATGCGGTGATGAGGGCAAGCTGCTTTGAGGAAGCTAGGCCTTGAAAAATGACCTTGAAATATTATGCAGAATCTCCTAGGTGACAAATACAGTATATTTTCTGGGGTCCAAAATACTAAAGGAAGGGTCTTACCATCCAGAATTTCCTTTTGCTATAGAGGAATACAGAAGCAAAACATATGGTAGAATTTTCCTATCTAATGTGATCATAGCTGGGAGTTGGTTGTTCAATTAAAACAAATAGGTTAAAGCCAAAAATTATTAGTGATTTTCTGAGTGTATATTAAACATTTTTTGTTAAAGCATGTGAGCACATAGTAGTTCAATCTTCTGGCCCTGTGATGAGAGATTTTCTTTGAGTGTGGGTCTTTCAATTTAAACTCTGGCCATTTTTATATGCTTTATACCTATGAGATCTATGATTTCTTTTCTGATACCTTTAAAATTTGAGTAAAAATATAAATATTTATCTAAAGGAATCTGAGTGTAGAATTTCTTTAATCCTCATGATGATTTTCTCATGGTTTATGTTTGTTTCATTGCATTTTATATCAGACATATTTTGGTATCCATTCATTATAAATCATTTCACAATATTGAGAAAATGATTATTTTGAAATTTTATCATTTTTTTAATGTGCATTAAACTGAATCACTAAAACACCAAGTACATTAGTAATAATATCTTGTGGGACAAATATATAATTCCCATTGACACAGATAAGCATGTGAAAAGCATCTTCTCACTTCCTCTAGCAGTTCACTGTGATAGGACAGGAGGGAGACGACCCCATGGAGGCTGGAGGAAGGAATTTCTGAGCGATTTTGATGTAATACAAAATAACCACAGTTGAGATGAGTTGACCAGATGAACAATTAAGAGCAAACCAAGCAGCAAAGTATGGGGAGAGAAGAGAATTAGTAAGAGAGTTCCCAAATGAGAGTAATTTTGACTTCCTTAAAATAGGCTGTGCTGATAGCCCCCTATAGGCTAGAAAAGAAATAATAGAACTAAGAATTTAGAATACAAGTTCACTGTTCATTTGTTATGAAGAGGTTTAAATTGGTAGCTTTTAGTAAATTTTTTAGTGATGGCACCTTTGGTTTAATTGAGATTTCTGTTTACTATCCCACATTCTAATTATTGATTGATTAACAAATTATTCGGAACTCTAGAATAGAATATATATTTATATACTTTAAAGTATTTATTAAACACTTTTTTACAATAAACACATTCAAGAAATACAAATTTAAGATATTATGCTACTTTCATAGTTGGACTTTACAAAACTTACTATGGAAACATAAGATTAGTTGAAGTTTTGGAAATTGAAAATTCCTTAAGCTGACGTGTATATCTAGTTATATGAGTTTTTAGCGTGTTTTATCATTGTAGGAAACATGTTACCAAATAATTTTCCAGAAGCTACAATTCACTGACACTTGGAGGATATTTCATTGTTCTTATTTACATTTTGTGTGTGTTAAAAGTATTCCTGTTTATCTGTTTGATCTAGTGTTGGATTGAAACACAAAAAGGGTTTGCATGTGGAACAAATGTGTTATCTTCAACGTGGACCTGACAATTGATATTAAAATAATTGTCAATAATGTACTCATTTTAAGGAAATGTATACACTTGATCAGAGTTCTCATTCAAGTTTTATCTCATTTCCCCTTATCATAACCAGTGTGTTGTTTTAGAACCATCTAGAAAAAGGTTTACTCTCCTTCATTTTTACAACATTGATGCCTGGTTTCAACCAAAAGGAATTCAGATTTTTTCACAGAATTTGTTGAAGCGGTGGGAGTATTCTGACAGTTAGAATGTATTTTTGGGTAACTCCTAGTTGGGTAAGTGCTTCTTACCGATAAACACAGTGCAGGTTGATACAGTATAATTCATCATTAACATGACTATACTGTTTGAAAAGATTTGCTTAGACCCCAGCATTGTGTTTTTACAACTGTAAAAGGATGAAAGTAATGCTCATAATCTACATATTTTTCTCTTCAGAGAGTGCAAATAATAAACTCCAAGACTTGCACAACTTGATTTTTTCTGTTACTTTGTCTACTCTGGGAACATTTTCCCCTTCACTGAAGAATACAGACAAAGTTGATGTGAGAAGAAAGAAAATACTTTTGTAATATATGTAGACAATTGAAAAATTATTCTATTCAGTAAATTGTCATAATTCCTCCTTGATATCTTCTTCTGCACTACAACTAAATAATGGCAAATAATAATAGTAATAGGAAAATTAATAACTAAATTGCAATTGAATAGTAATATAGTTTTATTTTTTTCTTTAAACTATGGACAACAACAAACCATTATCTGTAGTTCGAGCAAGGTTCTTGACAGTATTTTGCCTCAATTCACTCATCAATAAAATTAAGACAGCAAATGTAATCAGACAAGGACCCAGAACATAATGAATATTACTCAAACAATTTTTAAAACACCGAGTTATAATAAACATTGATTCCTTAGACACTATTATGATTTATTTTTGCTTTAGTTTACTAATGATCCAAAATCAATTTTAGCAACCTGTACTTTGAATGTTTTTCACATCAAATACACAGATGTTGCATGAGCTCTTTGTTCATGAAGTAACATCTGATATTTACTGGTTAACTTTAGGCCATGAGATGTGAAGAATCTTCCATTTGAGAGGATTTCAACCCATGGACTCATGCACTTTATATCAGTAGTGTAGAAAAAGCCATGCAGTACATTATCTCTGTGGTGTGTAAGGAACTTCTGGTGGTATACAAGAAATATCTCTTATCCTTTGTCTTTGTGGTATATAAGGAATTTCTGGTTCAACAAAGTTACAGAGTTCCATGGTCTAGTTCTTACTGAATCATTGGGTTTGACCATTTTTTTTTTTTTTTTTACCGCAGTAACCAAAAGACATGACTCAGTCCTTATTCTATTGAATACTTCCCAGCAGATGTAACTCACTTGTGTATGCTCTGAACAGATGTAATAGGAATGTGGGAGACTGACTCAGTTCGCTCATATGATCCGAGAACCTCCTTTGACAGTAGCCTTATAACTTGGTGTAATTTGTTCTATTACATCAAAGTAAGCTTTAAGCTTGAATTTTCATCGTCTGTTGGGGAGACAGGAGTATTTGAGATGATAATATTTAAAGCTTGTGTACTTTGTTTTTTCCTTGTGGGCTATTTATAGAACTTAAATCTTGGACAATGCTCCAGACATACTCGACATCCTTTCTGTAACCTGTTTTTCTCATCTCAAATGTCAGGAAGGAACTTATTTCCAGTTTGGATGTGGAAAGTTATGAGATACTTTCACTCTTACCCTTCCAACCAAGATGTTAGAAAAGCTATGTAGCCTTAGATTTTTAAAAAATCTAATCAGTTAATATAAAAAAGTTAAAATTGGGCAAAAAAAAAAAAAAGACTCTCAGGGAGCAGATAAGACTAAAGCATTCTTAATAAATAAAATCCAGAGAGTGAAAAGCCCTTTATAAAATAACAAGAGCCAAGAATACCTCTTACAACTGACATGCAGAGAAATGGGGGAGCACCCTATCTCCCCGTAGAGGGCAGAACAGGAAAAGAATCTAACTTGACATTTCTAGTGGCTGCATGTGGACTGGTCAGACAGGTTAGATTTCGCTGGAGCCTGAGACATGGAACAAGACTACTACTGCCAATTTTTTTCTTCTGGGGTCTTTACTGAGTGCTGAAAATAGGAGTAGAAAAAGAAAATTCAAAGAAACTCTCAGAGACTATAGTCTGTTGCAAAAGAACATAAAGGAGGGATTGCACAGCTGAGAGAAACACATTTTCCTCTTGCATTCCAGGGTTAACCCAGAAATCTTGGAATTGGCAAGAAAACTAAGTGGAAGCCCTTAGGGACCATCTCTGCCTTTGAGAGTGAAGAGTCCTTGGCTGATTCACAAAAGATAAGGACATGGCAGAAAAACAACGAGAGGTTTCCAGGACCATGTTTAGGACTGGAAATCAGGGGCAATTCCTTGGCGCCACACGAGGTCCACTTCAGGGTATATGACCCACAATGGTGATGCCAGCTTGACTGGATTAGGAAATGCCCAGGAGCTTAGGGAAGTGCATTACTGGTATGTCTGGCTGCATCATGGAGGTGGGGTCTTGGGTGTTGTAGATGGTCCCTGACCCTTTCCTCTCTGGCACTGTTATTTTGCTCTCTTTCCTGGTCATACTGAACTAAGTGTCTTTGCTCAGCCATGCATCTCTGCCATGATGCTTCTGCTTTGGAGCCAGCTAACCGCAGACTGAATCCCCTGAAACCAAGAGCCAAGTTAAGCCTCTCTTCCTTGAAGTTGCGTCTCAGTGATGAGAAAGCTGACTGATGCAGTTATCCGGTAATGAGATTGCCCTCACAATGTAGAAAGCAAGCTGCTCAGCCATGAGGAACAGGCAGAGCTTCGGATCTACATTAATAGTTAAACTTTTTGAACAGGTAGTCTCAGTGCACCTCAAAATATCTGATCCCATATTGCATTGAATCAAAATTAAACTGCTACAAGCCAGGGCCCTGCTGAAGTCATTTTTTCATTCTAAAGGCCTGGCAAGAGGGGGCACACTCCTCTACAGAGACAAATAAAATGTACTTGAGTCTTTATTATGTCTTTAATAGCTTTATTTAGAGTTAATTCATACACCAGACAAATGACCATTTGAAACACGTAAGTCCATGGTTTCTAGTATATTCACAGAAACACGCAAGCATCATGACAGTCAATTTTAGAACATTTCTATCGCCTTAAAAAGATAGCTGAGCATGGTAGTGCATGCCCGTAATCCTAGCACTTGGGAGGCTTAAGCAGGCAGAAGGTGTAGAGTTTGGGGCCACGGTGGGCTACATAGTGAGCTTCAAGCTAGCCTGAACTACACAGCAAGACCTTGTCTCAAATAAACAAACAAACACGAACAAACAACAAGAACAAACAAACTCAGCATTTTCAATTTTCACTCCCTGCCCTCGTACTCCCTCCCAGGCCTAGGCAACCACCAACCTACTCTGCCTTTATTTCCCTGTATAATTGTTTCACATGAATGGAATAATATGTATTTTGTGACTGGTTTTTTCACTTAGAATGTTTTCAAGGTTCATCCCAACTATAGCAGGCTTCAATATGTTTTTCCTTTCTATGCATGAGTAAATTTCACTCTATGGAAATATACTATATTGTGTTAAGTGGATAGGCTTTTGAGTTGTTTGGCTATTGTGGGCAATGCCTCTATGAGCATTTATGCAGGAGTTTTGTTTGTACGTATATCTTCCCACTTCAGTACATAGGTAGAGCAGAATTGTGACACCATAGGGTAACTATGTTTAAGCATTTGAAGAACTGCCAGAATTACTTTGGAAACTGAATGCACTGTTTTATAAAGCCCTAGCAATGTATATGTGATAACTTTGCAGCATTCTCACCAATACTTGTAATCTAACTTTTCATTCTAGCTAGCCTAGTAGATATAGTGATGCCAGTTATGGCTTTGACTTGAATTTCCCAGAGAACTAGTGATCACTCACACTTTCATCTGTTTACTGGATATTTTTGTCTCTTCCCAGGGGAAATATATATGCTACAGTCCCTTACCTATTATAAAAATTGGGTTACCATTTAAAAATCATCTTGAAATTGAAATATGTCCTTACATACTCTAGATACAGGTTATTCAACAGACACAAGATTTACAAATACTTTTTAGTATTCTTTGAATTATGAAAGTTTTTATTTTTCATGAAATCCAAATCATCTTTGTGTTCTTTTATCGCTAGTGCTTTGACAACGTAGTTGGGAAACCTTTCCCTAATCCAAGGTTGTAAATATTTGTGTCTACATTTTCCTGTCATTTTTTCTCAAAATTTTTATAGTTTTTACACTTACATTGATCTACTTTGAGTTAATTTTTGTATACAATATGAGGTAAGGGTAAAATTTCATTCTTTTGAATCTAGCCTTGCAGTTGTCTTAGCATGAATTTTTTGGTGATTACTCCCCCGTTATTCAGTCTTGGTAACTACACGGTCTTCCTGAAAATAAGACCTAGGTGGAAAATAATTAGCCTTGAAAACTAGCCGTGAACAGTGACAGCAACTGTCAACCTATCTTTGCCTTCAACTATGTTTTACAATTTTGAGTGTGTAAGTTTTGCACTTTGTTTGAAAACTAAGTGTATACTATTTTGAAAACTATTCCTAAGTGTTTTATTCTTTTTGATGCTATTGTGTTAAAAAACTAGTTGCACTTGGCTCATTATTCATAATTTTAATTGATTCTCTCTGTCTTTCTCTCTCTGCCTCTCTCTTTCTTTCTGTTTCTCTTTGAATGGTACGAGGGATTGAAACAGGACCTCAGGACCTTTGCACTGAGCTACATCCCCAGCCTGTCTTATGTAAAACATAGTCCCTCTAAGTTGCTGAGCTTTCCAGGTTGAGCTTGAATTTGAGTTCCTCTCACCTCTGCCTCCCAGATTGCTTGGGTTGTAGGCATGAATCACCATGTCTGGCTTTTAGTTCATTTTCAGAATATTTTATATACAAGGCAATGCCATTTTGAATAAGAGACAGTTTTATTTTTCCTTC
The DNA here is from genome assembly GCF_000276665.1 of Chinchilla lanigera. Taxonomy (NCBI): domain Eukaryota; kingdom Metazoa; phylum Chordata; class Mammalia; order Rodentia; family Chinchillidae; genus Chinchilla; species Chinchilla lanigera. The sequence continues at coordinate 9,864,301 of NW_004955403.1, forward strand.
TACCTGATATCATGTTTTTTTCACTTGCCTAATTTTCCTGAGTAGAATTCTCTGTATGATGTTAGAAGTGGTAAGAGCAGAAATCCACATCATATTCTTGCTCTAAGGGTAAAAGCATTCAACCTTTCATATAAGCTGTGGTGCTCATTGTGGTTTTCACAAATACCTTTTATCTTTTTGAGGAAAATTTCCTTTTACTCCTAAATCCTTGAATGCTTCTCATCAGAAGAGTTGCATTTTTGTCACATGCATTCTTCTACATTTGTTGAAATGATCATGTGATTTTTTTTTATTGTATAGTTATATTAGTTAATTTTTAGGTGTTAACCTTGCATTCCTGGCATAGGCTCCACTTAGTCATGATAAGTGATTGTTTTTTATATGTTGGTTGACTTAGTTTGATATCTTGTTGAGTATATTTTCACAACAGATATTGGTTTGTAATTTGTGTGTGTGTGTGTGTGTGTCTGTGGGTGTGTGGATGTTCGTGCACCCGTGATGTCTTTGTCAGCTTTTTGTGGCAGCACACTGACTGTAATGGTTGATACATACTTGAGAAATTTAGAAGCTTAACTAAGTAACTTAGCAGTTTACATCCTAAGGTGTAGAGGGCACGCCCTAGGGAGGCTATTTATGCTTTAGGATGTTGTAATGGTTGATTCATTGTGTCACCCTGAGAAATTTACAAGTTTAACTAAGCAACTCAGCAGGAGCCCAGGGTCCTCACTTGGTAAATATCCTGAGCCTGTGCAAAAGAAGGGGAGGAAGATGGTGTGCGTGCTACACCCATCCCAGGGTATGTACCCTGCTTACAATATAAGGGAAGAAAAGAGGCTTGCTCACCTCTCTTTCTGCCTTTGTTGCTTCCACTGTCTTCTACTGCCTTGAACAGTTGCCCCTGTGCCATGCCACCCTGCTTGGAGCCAGCTGATTATGGACTGAAACCTCCACAAACTGTAAGCTAGATAAACCTTCCCTTCCTTAATTTTGGGTGTTGAGTATTTTGTCTCAGCAATGAAAGAAAAGTAAACAACACACTGACCTCATCAAATGAGTCGGGAGATGTCTTATTTTATTTTATTATTTTATTTTATTTTATTTTATCCTTTTTTAAAGTAAATTTCTTGCCCACCATAAAAAAAATCAAGCATATAAGATAATATGGCCTACAGTACAGCAAGAATACAGTTAAGATAACAAAGACCCAAAGACTGCACCCAGTTGGAATAATCAGTAACAGACTTTAAGACAATAGTAAACTGATAAATGTGACCAAATTTAGGGGGTAGAAGAGAGATCTTATGATACTCTAAAAGCCAGATTATGATTCATGATTAGTCTTGTAAAAAAATTTTCTCATTTCTGGAGAAGTAACTTTATACATTTGTTTGTACACCCTTATCTAAGATTGTTTGACATTTTTTTAAAAAAATTGCATATTACATCTCTGAAACTGTGTAATCTTCTAACACTACTATTGAAATACATTTCTACTCCTATCAGAATGACCATTCAAACTTTAAGCAGAGATGCAACTACTTTGTAAGAATGGCACTCTGAAGAATCCTTGGCACTTAAAGGGAAACAAGAGGTAGTTGGACCTGTACCAGACTTTTCACTATGCTGCTGTGCTTCCTCACTCAGTATATATTACAGCAGTAAGAGTAACTTCTATTGTTAATGTAACTTTGTTTAAAAAAATCTTTTCTTCAGTACTGGAGATTGAACCCAGAGCCTTCACAATGAACTATATTCCACCCCACAACTCCCATATTAAATTTTGAGGAGGAGTCTCTCAAAATCTCTCAAATTGTTTAGATTGGACTGTACTTGTGATCCTCCTGATTCAGCCTCCCAGAGTTCTGGTGTTACAGATGTGCACCATCTCACTTGGTTAATGTACCTTATCTGTGATAAAAAGCTTTTAGTGGATATATGGAGAGAATTCAACTGAACACATATGTAAGAAGGATCAACGTCTAAAAAGCGGTTATTACACATCTCTATTATAAAAATAAAATGAAGAAACAAAATAGAAATTATGGATGCATATCCATAGAACAAGGTTATCTAGTTTGCAAGGTCACTGTAAGTCACACGTTTAAAGGCCGGAGACTTTTCGTACTAAATGTGTGTTGCAAGCTTATGCCGCTCAGCACCATCAGGAGACATATAGTTAGCAAGGGAAATCTCGTCTATGGGGAAGCAAGTACATCACGGTAAGAAAAATGTGGTCAGAACAGGCAAGACAAAGAGCAATCAGAATGAGGCGGGGAAGGAGAAAAATGGGTCTAGGAGGGTGGAACTACTATACTAGCTAAGGGAAGTAGGAAAACGTAACTGATGTGGACACAGGATCTCACACTAACAGTCAGGGAATCAGAATCCGGGAAAGATGTTTCCTTTCATAGAAAAATATCCAAAGCAGCACAGGGAAAACTTATTTTTAATTTAGCATACTTGTATTCTCTCTGCCCAAAATCAAGGCGCTAGATCAATGAGTGTGGATGAGTTTGGACCAAGTTGTGGGGCTAAAACAGTCTGTATAGGGTAAATGCCTGCCAGATAATTGTAGGCGCAGTGTTCAGAGATATTATCACTTCTTTGGCTTGTCTAGAGGCTCTGTGATCTCAAAAACGTTCTCAAGGATCATTTACATCTACTACATTTTGGAAAATAGTGTACTACTATATCTCCTCTCAATTTAGCTCCACGCTACATTTCCCGATGTGTTTCTCGTTGTCTTACTGTAAGCCTCTCTTCTCTCTGGTAACAATTATACTCAAACATGTTTGTAGAAGAGTTTAATGATGGTTTGAAGATAAATTAAGGGGTACTGCTGTAAATAATCTTGGGCTTCTCTGGAACTTAAGTAGCTTAGTAATTGGATGGAGCAATTTATTTCCTGTGGCCCGGGTGACACCTCACTCTGAGATGAAATTAAATTTGAGCCTCCAAAATTCCACCTGCATGCTGAGTAGATACTTACTTTCCTTTAGCAAATGCAAAAAGGAAAATCACAATAGGAATTCCTAGGCTTAGAAGATACAATTTTTAAAAGAGTTACGCCTGCAAAAGCAAGTTGATTTTTAATGCTAGTTTTATCCTAACCGTTGTAAACTCAGCGTGAGCCATCAAGAAATTGACAAGCTTAAAGAGAAAAATGTCAAACAACTAGACCATGTATTAAATCTTTCTCTTCTTCCAAAATCACAGTCCATAAATCAGGGTTCCCTTACTATGAGAAAAATATTGGCACCATAAAAATGCCACAAATGTTTCATTTCACTTAGAAGAAGTACAGCAAAAACAATGTTGAATGCTGTGAAATATTTGAGTGACTGACCAAATTGTCAGACAATCACTCCTTGTTGTACATCTTTACATGCTCCACTGACCTAAAGAGAGAATTGTATTGTCTTCCCTTCAAAACTGAGGATAAAATTTCCACTAAATGCAGAATTTAATACGTCCTTTCCATTTCCAGAAAGAAATTCTCACTTTTCCAAATATGTGCTTTTCCATTTTCTATTCTGACAGGTACACATTCAAATGCCTACGGAGGCCACACATATAATCAGTATAGATTCAGAAAGCTGAGGCAAACCATGGTTTAAAAAGAAGTAGGTACATGCCCTGATAGAGTAGAATTTACTCACCAGAGAGCTGTCATAAGGGGCAGAAATTGCCTAACTGCTCACAAGTCATTTCTTTTCCCCTGAGCACATAGCTACAGCATATTTCCTTGCCTTCCCTGTGTTGGGTGACACGTATGGTTAATTTCTGACCCATGGTAGAGATGAGCACTCTTTCTAGGCCTGGACTGTGAAAGTTGATATTGCATAAGTCTCTATTCCTTATTCTTCTCCTGCTGAGTAGAAAGCCAAGGACCAAAACGAAACTGGAATCATAAGATAAAAATGAGCTGTGTCTTTGATGCATCAGTTGGCAGAAAGTCATCCAAAACAGGTAGGAAATCAAGAACACCATTGTTGAACTATTGTTTGCAGAAAAATAAATCTTCACTGTGTTAAGTCACTGAAAACCTGAGGCTGTTTATTACAGTATTCAGCCTGCCTTGAATATATTGCCGTGCTAAAAGGCAAGCTCATGCTTGCAACTCAAGTTTTTCCTGGTAAACTAGGAGTTGATAACGCAATGTGAAATCTCCCAGTTATTAAATATTGACAAATAATTCAAACATTTAAAAATACTACTCAGTTTAAGTAAACATTATAAACTCAACCTGTCTTCAAGCCATACACTGAAGCCTGTTTTAGTCACACAGCCTGTCACTCACCATTCCCGGAACACCCTCTGCATCTTCTTGGCTCTTTCTTTCCTTCACTCAGATCCCTCAGCCCGGAATACCCTTCTTTATCTCTTTCTTCAAGGCAGACTTTTCTGGTCCTTCATTTGGCAAGTACAGTGAAGACTTCACTTGCTATGGAAATTAAGAGTATTTGTTACATGATTAAACTTAGTAGATAAATTAAAGAAATTAAGATACATATGTAGGGATAGGATAAGTGAACAGAAGACTTGCCACAAGAACAGGTGCCTTACATATTGGAAAGTGTGCAAAGGGTAGAAAGCGAAGTAGACACAGGTTGATGAAGGAAATGAGGAAATAATTGTAGAGTAAATAATAAGAGAAAATATGGTATAGCCTTCCAGAGTGCAATCAACATCTATTTCTTCATACTTTTCCCTTCAATTTAAAGTCAGAGAGATCTATGAAACTTTGAAATTTAATATTATTCTGCAATAGCCAATCATCATTCAGGAACATTTTGTAGTCAAAATTTACCATCAATTTGCTGAAATGGTAGGGTAGGTTTACACTGGAGAACTACAATGTGATATATATATGTACATACATATATTCTTATGCTGTAAAATTAGGGAAAAAAGAAATATTACAGCAATAATACCAAACTCTGAATAAAAAAGAAACATTTTTATACATTAAAGACATATTTTGTACACTTTTGCCTGTGGAGATGATTAATATTAGCTTCAGTTGTAGGACTCCACAATATCAGTATGAAAAGAAACAGAGCAAAAGGTGACACATCATCGTACCAGAAAAAGAAAAGATCTAGACAGAGAAAAACAATCATTAATGTCTTTTTTTCTTCATTAAGAGTTTTAACATAGAATAGAAAGAGAATTGGTAGTTTAAGATAAAGCTACATTCTCATTTTTGCTTTATGTAAATATAAAGCATTGATTCACAAGAGTGAATGTCTATAAAATAGTCATTACCAATTGCTTCTCTATATAAATGCATTTGATATGTCTTTTATCAGGATATGAAGCCTTCACCAGATTCTTGAATGAGGATGGTCTTCTAGATTGCTTTGATGAATACAGGAAGAGGAAGTAGCCATTGGTCAGCCCCAGACATAGGATTTAGCAAAACAAACAGCACCTCATTTCACTAACCTGAAAGTTCAGCTACAATCAAAAGACATCTAGATTACTCACATGGAAAAAGAATGGCCATCCTGGAAAAACCCAGGTCCTTTTCAGACATGGCCGACTTGGAGCTCACTGCATCAGAACAGAAAGGCCCGGCCATCCCAGTCAAGTCATGGCATTCTGTGAACCTGGCTGAGGTACCAGACACATAAATGAAGCCGTCTTGGAGTTCTCAGTCCTAGGGATCCCAGCCCACCCGCTCTCCCCAGGGGTCAACTATTACTACAGGGAACACAGAAAATCTTTACCAACTGAACCCTGGTCATTTCTATCATGAGCAATAACTGGTCACTGGTGTAAGACGTGAGTTTTGGGATGGTTTCTATGTACCAAAATGTAACTGTTTAAGGGGTTTATAAAATCAGAGATTATCACAAACAAGAAGGAACCAAAACTTCTTAAAATTACTAAGTGTTTTTCATAATGATTGGTACTTTAGAAACAAGTATCTAGATGAGAAAACAATTAGAAAAATCTATTTGCTGATGAGGTTTTACAAATTTATGAAATAAATGAGATAGCCTATAGATCATCAAATTCTACTTCTTAAGTTTGGCCATAGGCTTGAGCCAATCTTAGTCCAGTTAGTCTATAACTTTATGATGAGATTAGAGGAAATAATGTATTCAGGGCATGGTGTCACATGCCTATAATCTCCACATGCTGGGGGGTGGCAAAGGAGGATTGTGAGTCTGAAACTTAGGCAATTTAGCAAGACCCTGTCTTAAAAGTGCACACACACACACACACACACACACACACACACAGGCTTGCACACAAAAGAAGGAAAGAATTATTGGAGAAAGCCAGTGGAGAGGTAAGACTAAAGCGTCAGTGATGGCTTTACTGATGTTTTTAGTGCTCAAATAGTGGATTACCTGGAAGGCCCAGTGTCACGTAAAAAAGCAAGATAGGCCCTATGGAGAGGAGACACAAGAAACAGGCTCCAAAATACTGTTAAAAGAATCAAAATTACATCCATTTTGTTTCTGAGCAAATAATTGTTCCATCAAGGTTCTAATAGGTTACATTAGTCTCTTTTTGTTGTCATGACTGAATGTCACAGACTGGATAATTATTTTTCAGACAGAGACTTATTGGCTCCTGATTTTATGGTTCTCAGTGATGGACAGTCCAAGAACATGGCTCTGGCACTTGGCAAGGTTCTGCTTGCTGCACTGTAATATGGTGGAAGGTGTCACATGGTGAGACAGAGACAGTGACATAGCTCTTCTTATAAAGCCATTGATACACCACAGAAACCCTCACCTGATTCTATGGACCTCCTAAAGGCAACCACCTCCAAAGGCCACCATTAAACATATGCATATCATGATTAAAGTCTCCAGCTCATGAACTTTTGGTGGATACATTCAAACTCTAACACAAGCCATTCAGTAGTATCTTTTGTCTGCCAAAATAAGTTAATGAAAAGAACACTAGAATATATTAATCAAATCACAGTTCCATTTTGGGCCTAGCTGCCATCAAGCTATGAGTATTGGGCAAGTCATACGCCTTTTCCTATTCTCAATTTCTTCACTTACCAATGAAGCATTTAAATTCTGGTTTGCTTTGAGGTGAAAAGCTTTGATTTCATGATTAGGCTTGGAACAAATGCAACTTATTTAGATTAGAATTTAGATTTATACTGTCATAACGCTTGTTTTCATGGAATTGCTATGTATTTAATTAAAGGAAAATTTTTGTATGAATAAATATGGTAGTTTCAGCCTAATGGAATAAGCCAACTGTATAACATGAAGCAATTTCAGTCTATTCTAGAGGATTCAAAAGTCAATTTATAAGTTTAATAAAGATGTTAAATCACATTTTACTCTCATATTTTACAAACTGTGTAAAAGTTTTGAAAGACTTTTTTCTTGCAACATTAAAATTAGTCTGCTCTACATGACAAAAGCCTTAAAGCAATCAGTCTATTAGGAAATCTTCAACTGGCCATGTGTGTGCTATTAAATGTTTTCGTTTGGCTCTCTTCTGCAATTAGCATTCCAAAGCCTATGATAGCTGGTTGTGGATACCATATGTTTGGCATCAGTGGTAAAAGTTCCGCCACATGTTAGTTTTGATAATACAAGCACAATGGTAGAGGGATACAAAAGATTTCCAAACATTTCAAGCCAACATCCAAGTCTCATGCTGTAAAATTAAGGACGGATAAAGACTATGGTGGAAAACAGTTATGTTTGTTAACCTTAGCTGAATGTCCATCTTGTCCTCCATGCATACTTTCCAAAACATATATACCAAACAAATAGCATGACACAGGGGTAAGTAAATAGGCTTTATTGCTTCTACTTTATTTGGAGAAAAATAAAGGTCAAATTTACTTTTGGAGAAAAGTAAAGGTTTAATTTTACCCAGAATTGAAAGGTTACATAATACTCATTAAGGGCTTTAAGTCTCTTGTAACATGTTTTTTTAGAAGGAATGTGTGAGAATACTACTTTGCACCTATATGACAAACAGTAGCTTTTTAATTAAGAGATACAGAATTTGGTTTTAGTTTCCTTTCACTAAAGGCAAAGAAGAGTGCCATGAAAGTGTCTCTTTAATGCCTAATAAGACGGATTAAAAAGTGTTTAAGGATTCATTGTCTTCACTACCCTTGCCCTCGGCTTTCTTCTTTTAGTTTTTGGTGTCATTTCATAATGTTTAGTATGTAGACTCAGTTGATGGCTGCCTCAGGGTAGTTGAGCAATCAAGAAGTCAAAACCTTAATATGTGCCTTGGAATTTAGATGAGTCGTGGCTGTTAGAAATTTCTTTAACTGAAATGGTAGCAAGGAACATTAAAGAAATACCTCATCCTTTATATTTGTAGGCATTTATTGCAAGTTTCTAAGAGCACAGAAAGGAGTATAACTCTATAACTCTTCTTTGACAACCTATAGATAAGTAACAGTGAAGCAATTAGACTACATACGGATTGACTACCTGAGCTCTAGGACTACCACAATGTCTTAGAACAAGATTCTAAAGCTCTTTGACTTAAAACTTGCAGGTGTATCAAGGGTGTCAGAGATACAAAACACAGACCTATGATACACAGCCTCTAATTCTGCAAACTTGAAAAGATTAAGATAATTAGCATGCTGTGGAAGCTTGATCAATGGAAGCAAGATTCATTTCTGCCTTCTTGGCTTTTACATCTGGCCAACTAGTGGACATTGCTTTCTTGAATTTGTTCCACATTTCATCAGGATTTCAGGTTTTAAATTCATTACTAATTATGCACCAGAGACATGGCATTTTGTTTCTTGTTTATGTATAATAAATATTTTTGGGCTACTGCAAAGTGCTTGAAAGGGTATTTTACAAAGCAAAGACACCAGTGTTCAAAACAAGTACAGTGTCTGTCCTCATAAAGGCAAAGGAAGAAATTATCTAATAGGAAAGGGAACTAGGGAGGGAGGAAGGAAGGAAAGGGGGGAAAGTGAGACAAGAAGGATAAAATGGTAACAAAGCTTTTGTAAATGAGGGGAAGAGGGGCTGAAGGGAGGGGAGGGGAATGAGGGAAAAAGGGGAATGAAGATATATCACGTACAGGTACAAATTCCCTATGATGAACGTGATCATTATGTATATCTAAATGGTACCAATAAACTTAATTTAAAAAAAAGACAGTTGTACAAATTGGTACTTAGTGTGCAAAGGTATGCGGCATGACTGGGAGCAATATTAGCATATTATAGAAACCAGTAAACTAGTTCTACAATTTGAGGGTAATTTCCTGAAGGAAGGTACATTTATTTCACTTAATGTTTGAAAGAATAAAAATCCAACAGAAAGTGTCAGAGTGCAAATCTGGAAAATACTTGGCTCAAGCACTGTCTTTGAGAGGTAGAGGCAGATAATTTCCAGATTATCTAAATAGAAAATGCTGAAAGCCAAAATCCTATTTAGAAAAAAATCCATGCTGGGAATTGTTTCCATTTGTAGGGGCATGAGAATACACAAAGGAGACATATTATGCAATAATCAAGAACAGTTAAAACTAGAAAAAGAAAAATACATAAAATAGTTTGAAGGATTATGAAATTAAAATATGGCTAGGTCTAAAATATTCAGTAGCCAGACAAAACTACATGTTTATCGGTATAAACAACCTGCCATATTTTTGTGTTTTCCCCTTAGTGGATTAATGGAAGTTGATGTTAATATGAAATTGGCCTTGCTAAAGCCAGTGTGGGGAATGGAAAGTTTCTCAGAGATCCTGCACTGCAGTGCCGTTAGAAACTATTTTTCTATCGGCTAAGTATACTCCTATACCCTTTGGAGAACAAAAGAAAAATTTTACCCAGTACATTACCACTGATGTTCCATAGCCCTCCCTCTTATCTTTCATTGTCAGTACTCAATGTTTGCAGGTAATCTTTTAACAGTTAAGAATCACCTGATGTTAGCACTGAAAATATAAATTAGAAATTAGTGAAATCCAGTATAATAATAAATGCATGATTTGTAAATAGTTGAAAAGAGAGGCCAGTATACCTCATTTTGCAATGTAAATCTTCTTGATTTACTTAGGAAAGCTTTGTATAGAGTAACTGGACTGACTGTTCTGCCTCATAGAGCCAGATGTGATCCAGGGTGCTCCTGCTCCAATTCAGGCTGCGTTTCTGAACTGCGGTGGTCGGGTGGACTGATTTACTGGGAACTATAGATTTCTGCTTCTCTGAGAAGGCTCCTGGTAACTAGTCAGAGATCTGGAAGTACACCAAGAAAATTCTGAGGATGCTGAAATGTCAGTGCGACCTAGAGAATACGACTTTGTGCACTTCAAATACTTCGGGAGAGCTTCCCTACTGTTTCTCTGTCCTGTGTCTCCAAGTCTAGTAAAGAGAACAAATGGTTTGAGACGCTCAAATGAGCCACCCGAGGAAGGATGGATCAGTCTGTGCCTGAGTTTTGGCAGTCTCAAAGCTTGAGTGGTTAGAGGCCAGCAAAGAAGGGTGGGGCGTACTGCCGTGTCCCAGAAGAGGGGCAGCCTGGCAGAGCGATGCCCACTAGCAACAGGACACAACACGTGAGCTCATCGGAGAGAGAGCTGCCGGGTACTTAGCAGGAACTGCAAATGGCCTCGAACGCCTCCGCCCAAGCGCATTTCTCAAGGGCAGCCCCTGCTTTGCTCTAATCTAGTAACATTAAACATACAGATATTGTCGGTAATTCCGGCTGTAAGAAATGCTTTCCCTGCCTTTTCTTCTCCTCTCTCTCTCTTTAATGGTAC
>NW_004955403.1:9875146-9997594 GCF_000276665.1 Chinchilla lanigera
AATAAAATAAAATAAAATAAAATGAAGGATTTGGTAGTTTTTATATATCACCTTTACCCAGGTAAGGCTTTCCTTCATTTCTTTCCTTCATTTCTAAAGTTTTAACTGTTCACTATTTCCAAGAGGAGACTAGATGTTTCTAATTTCTGCAGAAAATAAATTCAGTGTAAGTCAAGTGATTGAGTCAGACGTAGTTATCTCCTCTGGAAATCTAGTTCTACTAAACTGGTAAAAGTAGTAGTAGTAACCTCTTACATTTATGTAACAACTCTTCAGAGCCTTTGGATTAATCTCACTTCTTCACAACAACCAGTGAGGTAAGTGGAACAAGAGTTGCTGTACACATTTCACGAATTAGGAAACCGAGACTCAGAAAGACTAATGTGCCCCCAAAATGCCGAGGGGTAATGCCAGGACAGAGAGCCAACGTTCCAGATTCCGAGTTTATTCTTTTTCCATTACTCAACCGTTGCCTCTTTCTCCATCCTACAGGGTTCATCTAGACTTATTTTTAATTTGGAACAAGGAGAGGGAGATAGACATTTGATAAATGGCTTTAAAGTTGGAAAGGGTGGAGGGGCTAGAACAAAAAACGTATACATGGTATATAATAAAAATACATGTATACTCTCTAATGCTTGGGACCCATTGCCTGGAGGAGATGAGAAACAGACACAATTATAGTTCTATACAATTATACTTGAGAAAATTAACACTCTTGGATACACAATTTGTAGTCCAAGAGACTTTAGTAATTCTAAAGTAGTAATAGCATCTATCTATATCTACACCTAAACACTATATTAGCCTGAGAAATGTTGAACGGTCAGACTTCCACATACCCTTATCATAAAACACAATTCTAAACCCTTTCTTATTTTAGTTCAAAATACAGCTACACAAGTGGTGCTTGGCCAAACACTTTGTATTAGCTAATTTTTCTTTCAGAGAAGTAAAATATCAATAATTCAGTGCATCCAGTGCACATACCTGTTTTTCCTTTTTGTATTCTCGAGATAGATTTTACAGGTCTTATACACCTAGAAATGAACAAAATAATAACAATAATAATTATAATAATGAATAATCCTGGATCACTTTGTTCTAAAAATTAGTGAAAACTACTCTTACCAGAATTGACAATTTGAATTCAAGTTACTACACATTAATTCAAGAATTTACTTCGTTGTGTGGCTACCTAAAGAAAATCTTTTCATTAAAATAAATTAGTAAACTTGCCTGTTTGATAGCCTGATCATCAAACATCAGGTATGTTTGCAACCCAATTGCAGTGTAGTTTAGCATTCTATGGTACTTTCTTTTTGTTTTTGGACAGAAAATAAAATGTTATTTTAAGGACAAACCATAATCAAACTCTATTAATGTCTTAATCTCAATGAAGAGCACCTGTGAACAGAAATATAAACAAAAAAGTTTAAGCTGGTGGTCGAGAGAGTTATGATCCTGAGCTTACAATCAAACGTAGGCTACAAAGACAGGAATTTAAATTTCTTTCCCTGACTTTGGAGGAAACATCAATAACCCTAAAAAGAAACTGAAAACCTAAAAAGAATTTTACAGAAGGATGTTTTTCTAATACTGTAGAGGACATAGAGAGGGCATTTATTATTGAAAAAGGGAACATTTCCTCTATCAGACAGGAAATTACATAATTCCTTGGAATGTGAGTCAAATTTGCTAAATGAGTAACTTTCTTCTGCTAGAGGTAAAAGTCTACTAAAATAGCTTTTTAAATATTTTAAGGTCATAATAATGCTTTAGATGCCAAGATTAAGAGCACCTGGGTGGTATGAATTTATAACCTCTGGAACAAGATGATATTCCCACATCATGGAATTTATTGTTTTGTCTTCAACTTCATAAGTAAACCTTTTTTGTTGAAATACAGCAAGTTTAGGGAAGGGTACACAAAACCAAAGTACATTGGTTCATGAATTTTCTCAGAAAGAACATGTCTGTGTAGCCTTCAAGGAAATCCAGAACTAACATTTCACTAGCATCTCAGGAATATCCTTTAAGAACCTGCTCCCATCACTCTCTATTCTACCTCCTTATACTGAAAATAATCATTGTTCCTCCTTCTAACACCAAGTATTGTGTTTGCCTCATTTTGACTTTTGTATAAAAGGAAAGAAACCAATAGGGTATAGATCTGAGATGTCTTCCAGAGATATTAAAGTTTTGAGTCTCAGCAGATGGCACTTTTGGAAGCTGTGGAAGCTATGGAACTTTTAAGAAGTGGGGTACCCTGCAGGATCACTGGGACCTGCCACACACTTCAACCATGATATATCAGTACAAACCCAAAGAGCACAGGACCAAGCAACCATGGACTAAAACCTCTGAAAGCATGAACCAGTACAAACCTTTCCTCCTTTAAGTTGATTTCTCTCAGGTATTTTGTCACAATGGTGGAAAGCTGACACACATACAATAGAATTTGGCATATTTTGGGGTTGGATCTTTTCATTCAGGCTTCTTATTGTAATGATGGGGACAAAGGACCAGTAAATTTCTAGGCCCTTTAATGTTACTCGGTGAAAGCATGATTTGTATTTTCTTCTGCAACATACGAGGACATAACAGTGCTTTTTGCTAAAAATTGTGACTCTTCACATGGGGATGTAGATACCGAAAAGGTAGCTAAAAAAGAAACAAAGTTTAGCCTTCATTTTGTACCCTAATATTTGGGGTCACCTCCCTTCAAAACTCTTGTTACCAAGAAAAGTGATTGATAAGAACTCTTTACTAGCCCAGAAGTGTCCAGCCATTGTCATAACCCTAAGCTAACCCTGTGATCCCTTAGGTTCCAGGACCAGTGGGGCTTGGCGTGACTGAACCACCACGAGCAAAGACAAACATTCCATGAACCACCTCTCAAGCCGTGAGGATTGCAGAGATACAAAACCAGAACTGGAAAATGATCAGTTGAACCCTGGGCCACCTCAGCTAATCCCTAAAAGCTGGACTCCTGTTTTGGTGAGTGAACCAGTCTGATCACCCTCATCGAAGTGTGGCCTCTTCAGCTGCTCATGCTGGAGCCCTTTTTTGTATTTTTCTTAGTTTGTTGAGAGCTGGATTGATCTCTGCCAGCTCTGCAAGCTAAAATCCCTTCCTGTTTTCTTTTACTTTCTAATGAAACCCTTTTCCTGTAAACATATGCTTTGTTTTTAATTTCCTTTATCACTAAAAGCAATGACCAATGCTAGCCGAGGACAGGGAGAGTTACTAAAATGGTTGCATGCAGTACATTTGTTCAATGCCTATGCTAATTGCACTTATTATATTATTATACCACAGTTCAGTTATACTTTCCACTGGTGAGAGTTTAAATTATGTCCTGGTTTATGCATTATGAAAATATATTATCTATCTATCCATTATAGAAAAATATCTATCTATCCATTATATATTATTGCTTGGTATATTTCTAAACAAGAATGTCTATTTTTTATATATTGTACATGTTTAGAAATTGCTAGTTTTCCAAAGTTATTCCACTAATTTAAAGTCTCATCATCATTCTCATTGCCCTACTCTTTACTATCACCTATAACTTTCACTTTCAAAATTTCATGGTTTTAATTTTTATTTCCCTGATGGAGAACTATGTCAAGCAAGTCTCCACATCCCCATAAGCCACTTGGAATCAGTTCTTGTAAATTGCCTGTTCAAATCTTTCTCCTCCATTGCTTAAATTTAATTTGTTTCTCTTCCTTATTTCTCTATGGGGACTCTTAAAATTCACTCAAGACATTGACTAATGGGTTATTTAGAACTCTGTTACTTAATTTGGAAATATTTAGGGGGTTTCTAGCTATCTATCTACTATTGATTCATCATTTAATTCCATTGTACTTAGAGAAAATAATTCGATTTCTTTTAAACTTTAAGTATAATTTACGATGTCACTGTATGAATATTCTAGGTATAAGATTGCTTATTCTGTCGTTATTAGTTGAAATATTCTATAAGATGTCAAGTATATGAATTTGAATGATGAATGCCATGTATAACCTTATGTTTGCCTCTTACTCAATCAGTTAAAGATAGAGGAATGTTGAAGTCCAAAATATATTAGCACACTTGCTATTTCCCCCTTAATGCTGTCAGCTTTTGCCTTAGATATTTTGATACTCTGTTTTTAGGTATAAGCACATCTGATTTTAAGGTCACTGATGTTTTTCTCAGTTGCGTCAAATTGACCAACTAGCCCATCAAGAGCATTTTTCAGGCCTGTTACTATGGTTTTGAATTCTAGTGTTTTCTTTCAATTTTTTTTTACCTATTCTCACTCATTTCCTGTATTATCCACCTACTCTTATGTTATCTACTTTTTTACATTCAGACGTTTCATGTTCTAATTTCCTGCCTCATGATCCCAACAATTGTGTCATATTTCAGTTTGTCTTGTGATGATTGCTATTTCCTCTTCAGACCTTTGTGCCTTTTGGAATGTGTTGGTGGAATCCTTGGGTGAAACCTACACGTTGATCAGGTGAAAGGAACTTCTTGATATAAAAAGGCTTTCTGAGCATCACATGGTAGAGCGTGCCTATAATTCTGGCACTCTGCGAGGCTGAGGCTTGAAAACAACACTTTTGAGCCCAATCTGGGCAAATTACTAAGATCCTATTCCATAATAGAACATGGAGAAAAGGCTGAGCACATAGCCAATGCAAAGGCCCTGAGTTTCACCCTTAGCATGGGGGGAGGAGGAAGACCGCTGTAAGCATTTCTATTAACCTGACTAATAACTGGCTTTGCTTAATATTTTGCAGTGTCTTTGTTTTTGCTTTATTTTGTGCCTTTGAACTTCCTTAACTACTTCTTCTCAAAGTGTCTGTGTCCTGTAGCTGTTTCAGCAATAATTACTATTATTGTACTGAAGCCCTAGTGACATTTTGTTGATACATAGGTGAAAGCAACATTCTATAATCTTTGAATTAAATCACCATCAAAACAGTCCCATAACTTTCACAAATTCTTTCTACGGTGAAGCATGTATTCCTCCTGCTCCTTACTCCTTCCCTTGTCGGCAGCATTCTCGGTCTGTTTCCTCCAGGCCCACCTGTGACTACCTTCTCGCTACCCTTTTCCCCTGGAGAGCCAGAACATTCAAGAGATGGCGTGGGAGGTATTCCCTGGACAGGATAAGGCTTTGGTGGTGCTTTTTCCTGTAGAACAGGCCTTTGTTGTGGAGATGGCTCAGAGTGTATTTCAGAAGGATAACTCTTCCCCTTCCCTTTCCCTTTCCAGAACCAAGAGAAGTTTTGTTGTTGATTTTCTTTTTCTTTCTTTTTTTTTTTTTTCTCACATGTTTACAAAGAGGACCTGATGAGCATAAAGCCCACAGAAGGGTGGGGACCCACAGTAGTTTCGTGCTTTCCTGCTCTCCACACTAACCTACTTTACCATTAAGTGTCCCAGCCAACTTGTGGCTCCAGGGCTTTTCCTTTTGGTAATCAGACGCTGGCTTTGACTCTCTGGACCTGCCTGCGCCTCAGATTTTGAGGTGGTAGTTTCTCCTCCAACCTCAGGTTTGCTTGCATTTGGAAAGGATAATTATTTTGTACTTTTTTGATATAATTTCCTGTATTTATTAAATCAAATTCCTAAAATTTACACTTAACCCAATTCTTTTCAAGAATATAAGAAATAATATAATATGTTAATTTCTGCTAATATAGTAAAACAAATAGAAAGTTAAAGAAGACAGTAGAGTCTTTCTTTCCTTAAAGGTCATATTTTCATATTCAACACTTTCATGCTACATCTGAACTCAAGAAATAACTAACAATGGGGATTTTGCCACAAGCTTGTCAGAGAAAGAAGGATGGTTTTAGCTTAATAAGAGATGAAAGAGCTAATAGTTGTGACTGACAGAAAACTGCATTTTTATGTACTTAGGAGATAAACCTTGTCTGCAAATATGCCAATAGGCCTGTTTACATATATATTGTGGAAAACACTTTAATAAAAAGACTTGACAGTAATATATCTTGCTTATAATCTGTTTAAAATTTGGGTGTTACTCAAATTAGATTTTATTACATGACAGTTAATAACTCCAGAAACAATTACTAGATAATTTATTTTTAAAATGCATTTATTCATTTTCTAAATCATGGATGAGATTTAGGCTTGTGTTTTCTAGAATCCTTTTGTTTATAGACTCCTCTTGTTTATAACATTAAGAAAATGTAAAATCTGAATTATCATACCTTTTCTCAGGCTTTATTTCATCTATCCATATTCAAATAAATTAATTTTCTACTTCTTACTACTCCGTATTTGGTCAGGACCTAACTGTCATTTTCCATTGCTTCAGCTGTCCTAGATCCTCTTTCGTTGCTCCCAATACCTACTCCTCTATAACATTCAGAGCTGACATCAAGTCACTCTCTACTGCATTGAGTGCTATCTTGAGACCTTTGTTGAAAGATTTGTACAGATGGAATCTCAATCACTAGTTGGTTTTATTGATTTCTCAGGGAAGCAAACAGTAGCCTGGAGGCTGATTTGGTCTACTAACACTAGACATACTGAAAATATGCTCTGCGGTAAAAATACTGCAGAAATTAATTCCATGACTGTTACATTGAAAAGGAGAATATACTTTGGCTTTCATACAAGTCACACTGTGAACATAGCCAGTCTCTCTCCAGACACCAAATGGATTCTCTCAGAGGTAATGACTCAAAGCAGAAAGAAAGAGAAAGCAAAAATACCTTGGGATATTAGAATCTGTTTTAACTATCTTACTCATGCAGATGTAAGGCCTAGAAGCATTCCATTCACGCAGTCAGCAGGTGATTTGTTGTCACCTTCTTACCTTATAGCTTTCACGAAAAAACTCATTCTGCCAAGTGATCCTTAGAGAAAAAAATACTCAATGCAGCCAATTTCATTCTTTTTAATGTTTCCTATTATGAAAACTCTCAAGAGTTATTAGAGAAGTAGGATATAAAATTTATATTGAAATAGAAGTTCATTTATTATAGCAATTGTGCTGCATTCTATTTACGTTCCCAAATTTAATCATGTCAAGTTGACATCAAATCTGGCAACAGAAAAGGAAGGATAAATGCAAGCATCCAGAAATGTGGTATATTTTTAGCTTGTTGAAGATTTGTTACAACACTAAGACAATTATCTGTTGGTGGACAGGGTCTGAGGAGGTTCACACAGTGAACAGCCAACCTGTGGAATAAGTTGCAGGTTCACTAACATGTCAGTAAGAAGCATAAAGCGATTTATCAGGCAGAAATTTAAAAGTACACATTGAAAGAAATAAGAGTGTGGGCCTTGAAGAGAGAGAGGCATTCCACAATTTGCAGCCATGGACACTTACGTGGTTTGGGTGGAAAAAATCTGTGGGATTTATGAATCTATAGAAAGCTCCATCTTGGTCTTGTTTATGGAGCACAGGGATGGCCCATCCATAGAAAGATAATGACGCATTTTAAGGGTGAAAGTTATGAGCCCCACTTTTTTAATGGGTGATCTAAAATATTTGCTTTAAACAGTCTTTGAACTCTTTCAATCTGTGCCTTCATTTTATGATTAGGTTTCTTCCTTTTACTTTATCAACTAAGTTAACTTACGAACTTTATGTATGTTTGAGGCATTTTAATATGATGAGGTTGGAAGAAAAGTAGAATAAACAAACCTACGAAATAATGAAATGGAAGGGGCTGAGGATTTAGCTCAGCGGCAAAAGCGCCTGCCTGGCAAGTGCAAGGTCGTGAGTTTGGTTCCCGGTACCGGAGAAAAACTAAAAAAACAAACAAACAAACAAAAAAGAAATAATGAAATGGATAATCTTCGGCAACTTTGAGTGTGTCCTGGAGTTGAACATATGATTTTTAAGTTATGATTTTCCTTTCTATCTTTATTTCTCTTATCTCATGTCCGTTCACCCATTTGGTTAAACACATGGCCACTATTCTTAATTGGAACATAATAAAATGATATATGTCTACTTCTTCATTACAAACATTTTAATTCAAGGCAGTTGTTTTGGGAAAGGGTGCAATCTAGAAGAAAATCTTTCACAAAAATTCCACTATATACTTTTACACCAGTTCCCCTTGTAAATAGTTATTTGTTCACACTTACGGAGAATCCCTTGCTTTGGAGACTCAGTAAATCCAGACACATCCACGCACTTCCTTCCCTTACACGTGCGATTGCAGAACCAGCTGGGCACTAACAACCATGACTGCGGGTGTTGGCACCAACCCCACTTCACTGTCTTTGCTTTTTCATCGTGACTCATGTTCATGACTTCAACATTCACACACCCAGTGCCTTCCTTTGGGGTCATTTCTACCTTGAATACTCCTCTCCTTTTCATTGACCTCTTCTATAGTCATTTACTGGATTTCACCACACTTAAAGCCACTTTACTCTGAAACATTAAAATCAACTAAAATAATGATACAAAGATCTCTCTTCCATTTCATAAATCCTATCAGGTATGACCTCTTCTTCTTACTGTGCTCACCAGTCTGATTAAGAAATTCATGCCACTGAGCTCTCTTCTCTTTGCATTCTCCTAATTTTACAGCCTTTCCCTGTTATTGTCCTCTTAGAATTTCACCTTGGAAATACTTGCCCCTCTCTGTATGTAACCATAGATAAGAGAAGTCTGTATCAGAAATGATGGTAGAGGGGGCAGGGATTTAGCTCAGGGGCACAGTGCTTGCCTGGCAAGCGTAAGGTCTTGAGTTCGATTCCCAGACTGGAAAATAAAAACAAAAAAAAGGAAAAAAAAAAAAAAAAGAAATGATGGTAGTATAAAATCGTGGTTTGTATCCTTAACTGTGCTTTCAATATTGATCAATATTAATGTAATTAATATTATTATGTATCAATTAGTGCCTTTTGCTCCCCAATTTGAAGTGTCTATGTTAACAACTTTTCAACATGCTGAGTTCTCCAATATTCTCTGCAGGGGATTTGGCTACACTGTCATAAACTAGAAACTAAAATAGAACTTCCTCAACTGTATTTCTTAAGAAACCTACAAATTTGCTGGTATGTTCCATTACGTTTTTTTTTTTTTTTCTAAACTCCTACAGTGGTTTTTAAAGGAAATTAAATAATGCCTATGAATTCAAATCTGCAAGTAGTTCTATACATAATTGTATAATATTTATTAAATCACCTTGAATCTTTTCATATTGAAAAACAGTAATGACACCATATATACCTCATTCAGTTGATGAGTACACTTAAAAACTGCATATTCTTGAAGTTAACAGGGTAAAGCAAAAAAGATACTCTAACTTTAGTTTTACAAAAGTCAACAATGAGTCATAAGAGTAGTCCCCCAACCACTTTCCACAGTTTCGATTTCATAGTCAACCACTGTTGGAAAATATCGAGTGGGAAATTCCCAAAGTAAGCAATTTGTAAGTTTTAAACCACATGCTATGTCTGAAAAATATGAACTCTTGCCCTATCTTGTGCTGTTCTACCCTGGATGTGAATCATCTCTGCCTGGTACATCTTCACCGTATACACTGCTCCTCCATTAGTTACCACTCCAGGATCAGCTAGACTGCCAAAGTATCACAGTGTTGAGCTCATTTGACCCTCATTTTACTTGACAGTGGCCCCAAAGTAGAAAAGTAGTGATGAGGGTTACACAGACATGCCAAAGAGAGGCCACTAGGAGTTTCCTGTAAGTGAAAAGGTGAAAGAACAATAAAATAGTTACAGAGAAAGGGAGCATATTCACACAGAACTTATTAAAGTATTATAATTATTGTAATTGTTTTATTTTATTATTATTGTTAATTTCTTGTGTGTCTAACTTACAAATTACACTTTATCCTAGGTATACAGGCATAGGGAAATAAAAACAGTTACTGACAGTTTGGTACCATCTGTGGTTTTAGGTCCCTGTTGAGGGTCTTGGAACATATCCTCTGTCAAAAGGAGGAGATTGCTATACTCCATTGGATGCTCTTGTCTGTGTAGTAAAAAAGAAACCAGAAGTACAGTGCATAAATGTGTACTTGTACAAGAAAAATATAATTGCTTATATTAGCAGATGGTATATTTACATAGAAATTCCCAAAGAATTTATAAGACAGCTATTAGAACTAATAAATACCCCTAGCAGAGTGGTAGAGTAAATATACATAAATCAATTATTTTTTCATATTTGCATGAAAAATTAAGAAAGCTCCTTACAAAAGTATGAATAGCCACAGAACACTTGAGAATAAATTAACTAACTTCATTCCCAAGGGCATAGTATTTGTACACTGAAAACTAAAAGACATTGCTGACAGCCTGGCGAAAAATCACACACAAATGGAGAAAAATACCATGTTCATGGACTGGGAGATTCAATTTTGGTGTGAATCATCTTCAGACTGACTTGCTGAACTGATATAAATGTGACACCATCAGGATTATTTTTTTCTGTATACAGACTGGATCACCTTCTAAAATTTATGTAGAAATTCAAAGAACTTACAATACTTAATGCAACCTGAGAAAAATAAGAACAAAGTTGGAGGACTTCAATTACCTGGCATCCAGAATTCCCTCAAGGCTTCAATAATCAGTAAAATGTGGAGCTGTCATAGGAACAGAAAATAGATGATTAGACCAAGGAATCCGAAGATGATTTCCATATTCTAGACTCCAGTGTCCAGACATTTACGTGACTTGAATGTCTTTTATGGTTATTCAATTTTCAGCAGAGTCAAAACAGCAATGTAAAGCAAAACTGAATGGCTTTTGAACAAATAGTAATACAGTTTGTGAATATTCATGTTAAAGACATTTCAGAAATAATTTATAAATTAAATCATTGCTTCACAACATTCAAAGAATGATGGGTCATAGGTCTAAATGTGAAAGTTAAAATTCTAAGGCTTACACAAGAAAATATGACAGTACTCATACAAAATATAAAAATGTATGGGACTATAGCGCTAACTATAGAAATAAAACTGGTAAGTTAGACATCAAAGTTAAAACTTCTGACCATCAAAATAAGCAAATAAGATAGACTGAGAGAAAACATTCATGTAATATATGTGTTTTAAAAGATTAGTTTCCTGGATACATTAAAATCTTCTAGAATTTAATTTTTTAAATGAGTAAAAGTGGATAAAACTAGCAGCAACAGATATTTTGTAAGTTATCAGGAAAATTCAATATAAAACCCACTATGATATACACTTACAAGTATGACTAAAGTGAAATGTAAAATAACCTCTGTCTTATATATATAATTATATTACACTTTAAATGATAAAATTATATTAGCAAAGGATTAAAATGTTAAATATATGTCTTTCCTAAGCCAGAAATAACATTCCAGTCGGGGGTGGTGGCACACCCCTGTAATCCCAGCACCCGAGAGGCTGAGGCAGGAGGATCTTTGCAAGTTCCAGGCCAGCCTGAACTACATAGCGAGACCTTGTCTCAAAAAGACAAAAAAAAAAAAAAAAAAAAAAAAAAAATAACATTCCAAGTTATTTATTTGAGAAAATGAAAGTGCCTGTAAGAACAGAAAACTTGTTCAAGTGTTCATTTTTCCTTATTAATAACAGTAGAAAAACAGTGTAAAGCCTAGATATCTATAAAGAGGAAATGGATTAAAGAATTGTATCTACAAAATGAAATACTACTTAACACTGAAAGAAGCTATAAATATCTGCAATGATATAAGTGAAAGTTGGAACACAAAGGACTATAAATATATGAAGGAAATTCTAAAATAAGCAAAAGTAATCTATGGTGAAAAAATCAAAACAGTGGCGTGAGGGTAAGTTTTTACTGGAAAGTAAATGAAATAAATTTCGGAGGGTGATGAAAATGTTTTATACCTTGGTAGATATTTGGGTCTTACATGTATAAACATTTTTCATCTTACTGAATAGAGCAATTACTATTTATACATGTTGTACTTTATATTTTATTAAAAATATTAAATAATAGTGAGCAATAATTAAAGGTATCAATGGTGAACATTTATTCAGTTATTGTGTCAATATTCATAGCATACGTTGTGTTTTATTTTGTTTTGAGACAGGGTTTTCTACGTAGTACAGGCTTGCCTTGAATTTACTATGTAGCCCAGGCTGGCCTTGAACTCACAGCAGTCCTCCTGCCTCAGCCTCCAGAGTGCTGGGATTACAGGCATGAACCACCACACCAACCATCACAGTATAATCTGAAGTCCTTCAGAATGGATGGATTTATGCAGGTATGCAAAAAGATAGAAGTGTGGATAGATCTATGATTAATACCACCAAATATGTTTTATAGGATCAAAATAGTAAACATGTGGATTTCCTTTTTAGAAATATTGTAACTTTCTTGAATGTTTGAACAGCTTTATAATAAAAATTTGAAAAAAACAGAGGGCTATAGATGTAGCTGTGTGGTAAACCACACTTGAGGCTCTGGGTTCAATAATAACTAACACTGAAAAAAAAACTGAATAAAAACCAATCTGCTTATCATATATCTCATTTCTGTCCAACTTTATTCCTCCCATTTTGACCTGTATTAAGCAACATCCTTCATTCCGAGGGAGATTTACACTATCATCCTCTATACACTTGGAGTCTCCAACTCTTCCTTCTCATCATTTGGGTGTGCTGAATCTTCTCCAGTTTAAAGACAATCATTTGAGAACTTTGCTGGAGTTGACTGCTGGCCTATGTTATTTCTCTACTACTAAATTTTCAATAGCCTCACTTTGCTCACTTTCCCCTCCTTTCACAACTGATGTGCAATCTGGTCTCCCTCTCCAGCACTCTTAAGAAATCTCAGAGTAAGGAGTTGCTTCATCCAGCTGTTCATTCTCCTTCCCTACTTGGCCTCTTAGCAGCGTTCGTCATAGTCTGCGTTTCCCCAATGTTGTGTCACACCTCGGTACCTGAATAACACCTTGCGATAATACCTAGGCCATTATTTCCAGTCTAAGCATCCTGCAATCTTACTCCTTATTCAAACTGTACCTAGCCGTCAGGATCATTCCTATTCTTCAGTTAAACTTCTTATTTAAGCTGTGGGCATAGCTATCTTCTGACTTTGTTTAATATAGATGGTATTTTCAAACAGTATTTATTGAGCATGTGTTTGATTGATCCAAATATGTATAATGGGCCAGTGAACAAAAAAGTTAAAGCTCTATATGTAATGGAGCTTCAGAAGCAGAGAAAAGGAATATAGATACTTTTTCTGAACGTGGACTCTCAGTGAGGTTTCATCATCATTTTACGAAAGGCTCAAATGTCAAATTTTGAACAACTTCCCATATATTTCATAAAGTGTACAGAGCAAAAGATAAACACTCAAGACAGGTTTAAGAGGGTTATATTTTGTGAATTTCACTCTTTTATTATATAACTGTTGGTGGTCCATGTGGGGAAAAATGGGAGGATGGACAAATAATTATTCAGTGACTTCTGTGTGCACCAGTCTACCTTAACCCCATTTGATCCTCACAGTCATCAGATTTACAGATGAGACAACCGAGGCTTAGTGCGATACGTTACAGTCACATAGTCACATAGGCCATAAAAGCAATAAACAGCTATGTCTTTTCTGACACACTGACTCCTTTGTTACATATTTCCATGTTTTCTTGAAAAAAAATATTTGCAGGATGTTTATTTTTTTCAACTTTGTTGTTCCAACTTTCAAAAACAGGTGCATACAGGAAATACCTATAGGTGATGATAATTTTGATAACAGTGACCTACAATATACAGTAATGGTCTCCAACAAATAAAAATCATCTATTTTGAAATAAGTGGTCCTACTGTAGATAAAAGCATTGCTGTTAGAGTAAGGGGCCGTGAAGTATATGTCTTCCTTGGTTCCAATTCTCTTTAACAAAATTGTGCTTATATTTTATACATATGTGTGTGTATACATATGTGTATGTATATATATATATTATATATATATAACTTTTGGTTATTTTGAGACAGGGTCTCACTATGTAGCCCAGCAGGCTGGCCTTGACCTCAGAGTGATCCTCCTGCCTCAGCCTCCCAAATGCTGGGATTACAGGCATGAGCTACCATGCCTAGTAATATCTATATTTTAAATGTCTTTTTCAGTTTAATACAAGCTGTTATACTGTGAATTTTTTTAAAACATAATTTACTATATTTTAGTAGCAAATATATAGGAACAGTCTAAAAGATAAGCTACACAAAAACTCTGTACTTACAGGTAGGAAAACTAGGAAAAGCCATAGTCAAAAGCATCTACTAAATAATTTAAAATACTACAAATACAAGTATGTGGCTGTCAAGGAGAAATATTTTTTTAAAATAAAAATGCTTGCATTGTTCAGAAAAATTTGACAGGTTTATTTATAATTGTCATAAACTGCTAAAACTTGTTCACTGAAACATTTTTACTAAGGTTAATGTTTTAGATCTTCATATTTATATTAACAATTTATATACAAGTGGAAATGGTAACATTTCTGGGTGTGACGGTGCACACCTGCAGTCCCAGCACCATGAGAGCCGGAGACACGGGATCGCGTGTTCAAGCACAACCTGGGTAATCAGTGACTGAGCGAGACCCTGTCTCAAAATTAAAAATATTTAAACATTTTTAAATTTAAAAAATATTATGATGGGCGTGTATCTCAATGCAAAGAACCTGGGTTCAATCCAAAGTTCTGAAAAACAAAATAAATAAAAGAAAAGGAAGGAGGGAGGGAGGCAGTCAAGGAGTAAGGGAAAAGGAGAGAAAACCATCCAATACCTGATTTCTGATCCCTAATTTTAGGGACACTTACACCCCATGGCCAAAAAAAATTCTTATGTTTAAAACTGTCAATAATAGGACAGAAAGATTTTTCCCTTTTTGCAAATGAAATTCCATCACAGTGTACACGTAGCACATTCTCCATGTATGTAGCACATTAGCTGGGTGACTTTTGGCATCATTGTTATACATTTGGTGTGGATAACACTCACTCTTTACAAAGGCCAATCTGATAGGTGTCACTTGTCTCCTGAAAAGCACAATCTGGGCTCTGGAAGCACAGATCTCTCAAAATTGTGAGCAATTTCTTGCACCTGAGACACTCAAAGGAGATTTTGTGAATTAGGGATTCAACCGAGTTCTGGTAATGTCTGATTTATGAGTGCTGCAGTACCAGGCCTGTAATGGTGGAATGTCCTCTACCCCTACAACAGAGGTAGAGGACACAGTCCTGCCTGCAGCTTTTGCTAACAGTCTCTTCCTGGGTGTCTCACCTACCACATGTCAAATGGAGGCAGTTGTCTTGGCTGCCGCCATGGCGGAGAGACGCCCTTATTGATCGCCCTTCTCAAGTGGGCGTCAGAGGCAAAGGCCAATGTTAAAAAGCTGTAGCACTCGTTGTAGTGGATGTGAACCAATTCTGTTTTCTAAATTAATTGTATTATTTAGTCCTAAATAAAATACAGCAAATAAATCATGTTTTTGCTATAATAGCAATGATGAAAATGTGTTGCTTGCTTATATGTCCATAGCAGTGAAATTGTGTATGGCTCATACCTGCATTTAACATTGTCTATAGGAATGCTACCCTGGAAGGAGGGCAGATTTCATGTTCCCCCTTTCTTATAGGGGAGTTAAGAATGCTATTGCTATGATATTACCCACTGATATCCAGGCACTGCCTGTAATTGGGGCAGCATAGATGTATAGGGAGTTTGTGGAGAGGAGATATGTGGAGATTTCTAGTTGCAGAGTTGGGAGTGTGGTCTGGGCTCTAAACTATCAATGATTTGTATCGATCCAAGAATCCAATCAATCTCTTCTTTTTTGGGTCCCTTAATTTGAATCTGTCCTCTTTACCTGCATACAGAGTTCATATCTTCAATATTTGTAAAAGGACGCAAAATTCCACAGTTGTAAATTACCTTAAGTTTTAAATCAAATTCTGACAGAACTTTCTCTGTATACTCTGGCAGACTATGAATATAAAAGTAAGAGGCATCAGGGTTAAGAAACTCAGTAAAAAGGGGTTAAATGGTGTTGAGGCCTTAAAAGAAAGACATTTGAAATGATCATCAGAAAAAAAAGACTAGCACTAAGTGTCAGTGCAGAAGCTGATGGCTTGAAGAAGGGCCCTAAAAGTAAGTTTGGAGAAGCATCAGTTTCGGAAAGACTCATTGTTCAAGGAGAAGTGGTGACCTCCCTTTGTGATGTGCCTTCAGATGGAGAAAAAGGGAGCGTGGCTCTGCAGCTAAAGGAAATGAGAAACAAGCCGTGCAGTCTTCAGCATTAACCTTTTAAGAAATTTTGTAAGAGAGCAAAAGTAACAGATGAGGCTTCCTTCAAGATAGGAACATTCCTTCAAAAACCAAATGATTCAAACTGTACCCATGCATCTTGAACTGAGTTAAATAGCTTCTGATCAAGCTTTGAACATGAGAAAATGCTGTGAATCACACAACGCCCATGTAGATGTTTGAGTGGTTGTGTGTGTGATGTTTTCCCTCCCTGTTGATATGCATTTTGGAGGGCATCCAAAGCCTACAGCTTTTGAGATACTTTTTAAGTTTTAGATGTTATCTCTCTACTGTAGATGATAATTGTTAGGCTTTAGACATTTCCTTGCCTTTTACTCTGCATAATGAAGATATATTACTTTTCCAAAAAATGCCTGTTTGGGAATCTGTTAGGAGGGTTGTACGTGAAAAGAGAATGCTCAAAGCGTCTATATTCAAGACAGTGTTTTTGCTCAAGTTTTCAAACTTTTGTTGAAATTTTCTTTCTCTTCCTCTCAATCCGGTCAACTCCTTTTTTTTTGTTGTTTGTTTGTTTGCTTGTTTGTTTGTTTCTGAGACAAGGCCTCACTATGCAGTTCAGGTTGGTCTTGAACTCATGGCAATCCTCCTACCTCAGCCTCCAGGGTTGTGGGATTACAGTCATGCACCACCAGGCCTGCCTTCCATTTTCACTCATCCAGATCTAGGCGTATTTCCCGAATATTCTTGCAAACCAGAATTTAAAGGTTTAGTTAGTCATTTGATAGCCTGTTGGGCGCATACTGTATTACCATCATGTGCTACTTAGCATGACCTTTGCGCCACTCTTCCAAGCAACTGAAATTTAATTCCAACATCCCTTCCTCCTTGAGGCCTTCCAGACCCGCCTGGCCCTCTCTGCCCTCCCTCCGCCCAAGGATGTCCCATGTCCCTTCCTGAGTTCCCATCTCCACCCTGAAGTCACCTCCATCGTCGTGCTGAATACGTGACTGCCGAGCTTGCACTCCCATTAGAAAATAAATTCATGAGACACAGCGATTAGTTTTTAATATCTCTACCCCTCATGCATAGCCGAGCTGGAAGTATAACTACATCTTAATAACTCATTAATAAACCAAGTGGGTACTGTAGCACAGTCATTATTAATTTGTTTTATTCCAAAAGTAAATGGTACATGCCTTCCCAACTGGACCTGAACCTCAGGTGTGTAAATCCCAAACCAAGGGGCTAGCCTCTTGTCCACCTCACATTTGACAAACATTTCTAGAATGGAGTAATTCGATAATACCTGAACCTCAGGTTAACTCAGACAACTCTATCTTAAATTAACTGAAGCTAAAATAAATAAATTAATAAAGAAATAACTTTGTCTCCAACAAATTGCCACCTATTTGTTACACAATAAAGTTTCTATTGCTAAAATCTAAACCATAACACTTGAATCCTATAAGCGCTGAGAGGGAAGGCAGAAGTGGATGAAAAATAAAAGAATTAAAATGCACACGAACCAGCTCCCCACAATGAATATAATCATCATGTACCACAAGCATGTACTAATCAGATAAATTCTCTTTTAAAAGAGAAACAAAAGAATATATATCACATTGTCTTCTTGATGTAGCCTCAGGAATTTTGCAGTGAACTTCCTAGCTCAAATTGGCAATGTAAAAGATCATTAAATGTCACTCCTCTACAGTTTAGACAACTTCTTTTTCACATTCTACAATCCAGAACTGACTTAATTAGAAAGTGAAGAAAGCAGGACTTGCATATACTACTGAAATCAGAGTAAACTGGTCAGTTACAGCCAAATGATATCCCAGTTAGACAGCTGGGAAAGGGTGCCAGATGCCATGTGTGTCACTAAGGTCCAGTATTCTCATCTGGAGTAAATTTTCCATCCCTGAAGCTAGTGTTAGTCTTGGGAATGCAGTTCACCAGGAATTGTTTGTAGCAAATGGCTCACTGATTACCTATTTTTGTGGCTATCCACAAAAATGTGACATATTCATGAATTCTATGAGTAGTCATGACACTTTTCTGAGAGCAATCTATGGGAAAATAAGAATTTCAAAATAATTATAAGTAGTAAGTTCGCCACAAACTTTGCAAAATCTGATACTATTGATATATTACATATTATTTATCTGCCCTAAATTAAATGAAAAGTCCACAATTAAGAGTTAGATTTTATATACACTTGCAGAAATAAAATTTAGTCATAGTTTCTATAGTAAACCATCCAAAAAATGATCTGAAATACTGAGAAGATGTTTGTGATTATATTTTAACCTGTACTTTAGGTTATAATTTAAATGTGTAGTGCAGTGGTACTACTGGTTCATGATTTGGCTATGCTTATGTTATTTTAATATAATATAATAATTTAATATAATATACAGAAAATAAAAGACAGCAAGACTTATTTGATCTCATAGTTATAATCAAAATTTGAGAAAATGAAGATTTTTCAAAAAGTAGCTAACAAGACACTTTCCCCTCATTTCTGATTTCTAAGCTTTGTAATAAAAGTAGACATGTGAATTCCTAATGTATTCTTCCTTTGATTTATTCGAGATAAAGTGTCTAGGATTTTATGAGACACAGTCTTGCTTATTTTAACCAGATTCTCCACAAATCCTAGCCCAGTGCCTTGCCAAATACTTGGATCTGTAGACAAATGCATTTTAAATGTATTTAAAAGGCATTTTATTTTATGGCCACTTAGAAACATCTCACTGAAACAGACATGCAACTTTGAACTTCTCTTCTTTTAATGAACTTATTTGATAGAAAATTTGGAGTAGAACACTGCTGATTTTGTTTTTATTATGTTCTAGACCTTACTGAATTCATAGAGATAATTGAAAATACTGAATCAGTTTTGTTGGGTTTAGTTATAAGCAAAGTATAATAACAGTCTCTCAAGAAATTTTAAATGGTTATAAAAGAAATGATGCTTAAACCCTTCTGGGAAATGTATATCAAGAAAAGCCAGAGAAATTATCTTTCTATAAACAGGAGCATGGAAAAAAACTCACAAGTATCCCTTATGGTAGCGCATTATTCATTTTAGTAGATGTTGTTTTTATCTAGATGTCCCCTCAAATCCTTTCTCACTTGTAGGTGGGGCTTTTGGGAGGAGGTTGGATATTGGCTGTGTGGCACTGGGTAATCCACTGACTGGCTTATTACTCATGTGATATTGGGAGGTGAAGTCTGGTGGGAAGAAGTGGGTCACTGCAGAAATAACCTGAAAGGATTTATCCTTCTGCCTCTCTTCATAGCTTTTTCTGCTTCCTACCTGTCATACCGTGAGTTCTTTCTCCTCTGCTATGCCCCTCTGCCAAGCCACCCTGCCTTGGAATCAGCCAACTGTGGACTGAAACCTCTACAGCACATGAGCCAAAACCAGTCTCTAATCCTTTACCCTCTGAGTGTCAGGCACTTTGTACTAGCAACAAGAAGGCAACTAAGACAGTAGAAGAACTAGATGATTAGCTCTTAGCTTTTCATTGTTAATTCATTTCATTCTTCTGCCTCAGATTCACAGATCCTGTTGACATCTACACTTTTTAGTAATTATACATGCTCCTTGACTCAGAATAGGTTTAATTTGCTGCAAATGCATCATAATTTAATATACCTTATGCATTTAATACACTTAATCTACTGAACATTAAAGCTTAGCAAAAAATTGCAGTCCAGTGTCCTGAGAGTTTACGCTTGTGATTGTACAGAGAATCCCTAAAGTGCCTCTGCCCAAAAGCACTGCCCATTAGCACCCTGAGAAAAAGTCAGCATTCTAAATTCAAAGTATAGTGTCTACTGAAGCCGACTCATATTTGTACCACTTTAAGGTTGAAAAACTGTAAGTCTAACTGTCCTAGATTGGAGAGTGTATATACATAACACAGCATTTACTTCTGATAAAATGTGTCTGGAACTTTAATCTCACTGAAAACATGTAGTATTCCTTTTTCAGTTAAACATATATTCATGAACCTGAGAAAGCCTTTTGACTTCATTACTTTCTGCATCATTCTCTTAGATTATCGCGAGAACAAACCCTCGCGATTTACATTGTTTTCCTAGAAAGAAAGGTGCCTGCGAGTTAGCATCACAGCAGCCTCATTTCAGCTTCTATCAGCATCGCTGACAGAGCATAGCTCTTTGATGTGCTCTCTTTCAACGCAAAGTCCAGAAGAACTAAAGGGGTCAGGGTTGGCTATTTTAAAAATAGCACCACAAATGGTGAATGGATTATTAAAATAAACCTTAAAGTTAGAGCCAAATACATTTCTCTAAACTTAATATTTGGTTATAGTTACATGCTGATTTATATTAATATACTGATTTTCTTAAATCTGTAAGTATGATAATGTAAAAAAGTACCTATATGCAAATTATATTTATTAACCTATATATTGCATATGTATGTATCTTATTTGTAGATATACTATTTATGTATATAACAAGTATATATCTAGGGAAATTTAAAACAGTCTTTCTTTTGGTTTGTTTATTTGTTTTGTTTTAGTTTTGTTTTGTTTTGAGACAGGGCCTTGCTACATAGTTCAGGCTGGCCTTAAACTTACAGTGATCCTCCTGCTTCAGCCTCCTGAATGCTGGTGTAACAGGCATGTGCCACCGTGCCTGGCTTTCTTTTTTCATTTTGCTTTTTTGAAATATTCTCAAGTCTTTAACTATACCAGTTAAGGCCTTTTAAAAAAAGCTTCAACATTTCCCCTTGCCATTTTAATTTCCGTCTGGATTTTATTATTTAAAAAAGTTTCTCTTCCTGGTGCTCCTAGCCTGCCCATGTGATTAATGGGGCTACTTTTGGTTATGATATCATGGCAGTCTCAAGTTTGGAGACACAGCACATGCCGTGCACTTCTGTTTTTCTAATTAGGGAATGCCAAAATACACTAGGTAGTATTTAAGCACAGCGAAGAGGGGCCTTCCTATTAGGTCAGCAAGCAGGAAGGGGAGGCTTACTGTTGAATTTACCGTTTGGAGCTGTAAAACCCTGAGTACGTTTTGTGATTTCTGCACGTCTTAGGCCCAACTAGGTGTGACAGTGAGCGGGGGGTGCGTTTTTCCTGTCTTGAGCCAACCCTGGGGCCTGGCCCCAGAAGCTCACTGTGTCACATTGACTATTTCCAGACGCTGGCCAGGACAGAGCTGCATCTCACCAACACATTCCTAGCCTGATTCCCCGGCTTAGAAGTGCTGCTGGAGTCTGGGTTGTTCAATCAACTTAAAATTTATTGCTGAGAACCAGAAGCCAAAGACTCTGTCACCTGGGCCTGATCCACACAGACACATGGTCTAAAGACAGACAGCATCCAGTTTCAAGCAATCTATGTTTCACCTACTTTTTCAGAAACAGTAAGAGGTACGAGATGTTTCTCTGGGAAATATGGTTTTCCAAAGACTTGCTATAAAAATTCAAGCCAAATTGGAACTTAGGCATTGAGAACCAGGAAGGGTATTTCAACATGTAGAAAAACTCCTTCACAGAAAATTATGACTCTGCAGAATTTTAGACAAACATGTCAGCCATTTACTGGCCATGATAAGGAGGATCGCGAAGTGAACTTAATACCTTGAAAGAAACTAGTGAGAAAATGAGTGTGTGATGCTTAGTTAGGATGACCACAATTAGTCATGAAAATATTTTCCAAACTAAAACAGAACCATGTGGTTTAAAATTATCTAGAAGCAGCTATATTTCTTTATACATATGATTTTCAGTCTCTTTTCATGCGAGCCAACACAAAAGCATTTTCAAAACTCGTTTGTAGAGATATATAATTGAGCAGTAGTAAGAATGAATAATTAGTTCTAATGTACCATAGCAAAGAACTATATTTCTACCCCAATCCTTTTCTTTTTTTTTTTTTTTTGGTTTTTCTCCGGTACCGGGAACCGAACTCACGACCTTGCGAGTGCCAGGCAGGCGCTTTTGCCGCTGAGCTAAACCCCCAGCCCTGAGCTGAACCCCCAGCCCCCAATCCTTTTCAACCTATGTAGATTTCAGTGACTTGGAAGGTAAAGACTGAAGTAACATTTCAATTAAATTCTGTTGGAGGTAAAGGCTTTAATTTATTCACTTTAATTTGCTTTGCTTCACTGAATGAAATTATTAAGTTTATAAAACAATGATAAATCTCTCCCTACTTTACACGGCTCACCAAAAGCACTCTATTACCCTTCTGAAGTACAAAGCCACATAATGTTAAATAGTCTATATATGCTGGCCTTTGTGTCTGACCAGGGAAGGGTGAATAGCAGGAAATATAGGCCACTATAAAAAAGGTTTTCAGTTCAATCTAGGGTAACTTGCTTTTTCTTACCATACTACTTGTATCCTTCAGAGCAGTCCTTGTTACTCATAACCAAGGTTCACATTTCAGTATAACAGAACGATTTGTTTTGCAAGCTACAGCCCCAGTCTAAATAACAACGTTTGTAAGGACAATTGCTGAGAATAATTATTGACTAGTTGTTTGATTAAATTTTAACATAAAGAAGGTACACTGTAAGAGTTTATTATCTTTAAAGTTGTATTAGGCATTGATCCTATTGATATTTCATGATAAGTGATTATTTCATAGGTAGAAATTTTACTTTGATTGTCTAGAATTTGTCTTATCTGCTATATTTTTTTCCTTTGGGAGCAAAATTTATAACTTGAATTAGCATTAAAAATCTTTTTGAATTATCAAAATTTAACTATGACAGAACAAAATCCAAAATAAATTTTAAATGTTTTTTAGGTTTTGCTTTTAAATATCCAGAAAAAGATGAAGTGAATACGTGAGGTTTAACAGAGGAAATATTTACTGGGCCCTTTTTCTAGTACCTGGCTTTCAATATGAGGTTCCCTTTTGTAGGTTAATGGCAGCCCAAATTCAACACCTGGGCTGGACTGACATATTTATTTATTATTTTTTTATTTTAAAAATAAAAGGAGGAAAACATTGACAGACAGACAACCTTTTACAAAATAGCAAAGAACAGTACAGACAATACAGAGTTACAAACAAAGTGGTAGGAAATTAACAATGCTTCTTGTATTACATATTGATACCTTCAAAGTGGTTTCATATGAAAACAGAGACATGCAATATTGATCAATCAAGGACTCACTGACAGTTTCTCTCAGCAAAGAAATAGAAGACAGTAGAACAACTATGTTAAATCTCCTGTATATACCTACATACAAAATTTCTCCTTCTTTCCCTTCTCTTTTCCCACATCCCAGTTGCCCTTTATCCTTGAGTGTTTTCCTGTCATTTCACAATGTCTATCATAACTCCTAGTTTAAATGAACTCTTTCAGGTTGTACACTAGTGAAACAATGTGGTGCTTGCACATGCATGTCTGATTTATTTCACTTATGAGTATGGTCTCTAGTTGTGACCATTTACCTATAAAGGTCTCAAGTTTATCTTTCTTTATAGCTGAGTAATATTCCATTATATAAAAGTACCACAATTTTCTTGTCCAACCCTCTGTGGATGGACATTTGGGTTGCTTCCACAATTTAGCAATTACAAATTGTGCTGCTATGAACATAGGTGCACATATATAGCTGTGATATGATGTTTTTAGACCTTCTGGGAAAATACCCAGCATTGGGATAGCTAGGTTGAATGGGACCTCTAGACCTAGTTTCCTGAGGAATCTCCAAACTGATTTCCACAGTGGTTTCACCAGTCTGCATTCCCACCAGCAGTGG
Organism: Chinchilla lanigera; assembly: GCF_000276665.1. Taxonomy (NCBI): domain Eukaryota; kingdom Metazoa; phylum Chordata; class Mammalia; order Rodentia; family Chinchillidae; genus Chinchilla; species Chinchilla lanigera. The sequence continues at coordinate 9,899,186 of NW_004955403.1, forward strand.
AGAAGGGTTCCTCTTTCTCCACAGCCTCACCAGCATTTGTTATTAGTTGATTTCTTAATGCTAGCCATTCTTACTGGGGTAAGGTGGAATCTCAGTGTTGTTTTAATTTACATTTCTCGAATGACTAATGACATTAAACATTTTCTCGTGTATTTATTTGCCATTTGTATCTCCTTGTCTGAGAAGTGTGTATTCATCTCAGCTGCCCATGTTTGGATTGGGTCTTTGAATTTGGACTCATATATTTAGAGAGCTGGGTTAAATAAGGAAACAAGAAAGACTTTCACTCAGATGATAAAGAATGGAATTAGGGGTGTTTCCAAGGCAAAAAACAAGCCTAGACATTCCTTCTAACCAGCTCACCAATCAGGAAGGACAGAACAGGAGAAACTAAGCATGAGTCAATGGGAGCAAATGAGAGGAACAGAAAGGATATGAGTGTCATGAAAAGGAATGGCAATTATTATTAATGTGACATTCATATCTCAGTGGCACAAACAAGGTGTGAAGAATACAGACTGTCAGGACGTTGGGCAACAATCCAGTTATGCATGAAAACTCATTTAATTTTCTCCCGAGTCCACTTCAACTGTGCTACTGGTCATGTGTTTGTGGGAGGCTATGACAGCAAAGAGGCCCTTTCTGGGTCTGTGATGAGAGGAGCCCTTTCTTTTCCAACAAGTCTCTGCAAATGGGAACTGTCCCATAAACGTGAAGGAGAGTTAGGATCTCAACCAGTTTAAAAAAATAAAGAATGGTAAGCTAAGGCTTCTATTTTTGCTGGTGAACATCAGCATGCTTTGTGTTTCATGTACAATGTGATGTACTTCCATCTGTTGCATGTACAACAATCCCAAAACTCCTCAGTTAAGACTTTCAGTTAAAATTCTAAGATTGCTAAATGAAACCTATTATTTGACTAGCTTGGTAATTATTCCATTTTTGTATATTTAAACTCACATAAATTATAAAACTAACAAGACAGTGTATTATATCACTCTTAGAGACTCAGGTAAAATGGTGGGCAAAAGGGAAAGGAAAGAGGAAAATGCAGCTATAAAGTACACAAATGTCTATAAATCACAAGAAGGAAGGTACAGAGACCCTTTTCTTTATCAAGTTATGAGGTCACAGTTGGAGTTTATGACTTTCCTCTTTCATGATTCCTTTGCCTTCAGACAGTGAGCATCTTGACTGATTACAGTTACGATGGTAAGCTACTTGGCAGTCTTATTTGTCTAACATTATGCTAATCATTCTGCCTTCCTTCCTTTTTACTATAACATGCAGCAGTGTTAAGAGCTATAGCAGGAAACACCCTAAGTTGCACCCATTCTTCTTGCTGTTACTATCACGGAGCAGAATTTTCTTATATATTAGGATCAAATTCCTTGCCAAAATTATAACCCCCCCCCTTTTTTTAAAGCAACATCAACTGGAGGCAGAAATAGCTAGTCTTTTCTCTAATGGAGGCAAAAGTAGTCAGTCTCTAAGTTCCCAAAAGAATTATTTGGAATATCTGCTAGGTGACAGAACATGCAGTTAGCAGAGTAGGAAATAGAAATGTGTGAGTAGATGTAATAGTTAGAAATACCATCCCTTTTCCAGCCAAGTGCCTCCCAGTTTGACTGGGAGAAAAATTTATTGTTGCTTAGTTCAGAATTTATATCAACCACCCAGAATGAAATCTCCACTTCATCGAATTCTGCCTTTCAGGAGGTGAGAGAATTGAAGTTTCCCTGTGCTAATTCTATGTCCCTTGAGACTAGATCCTTCTTGGTAATAGTGTATACAGTAAGGCAAATTCATGGTTATTAGTCAAATATGTTCTGTGGAATATAACAGACTTGAATAAAGAAAACAATAGGCATGTAATTGGAGGTTTTAGAAGAAACCTGAAAAAAAAAAAGGACAAAAAAATCAGATTAGAGTGTAAGAATCTATTGTAGTGATGAAAAATCAGGACCTCCTCCAAGCCAATGAACACTGTATAAGACCCATTAAGTATTTAAAGGAAGTGGTAAAAGGAAGCTGGTGAGCAGATCAGCACTGATGGGAGGAGATCTGTCTGCGTGGCTGGAACCATCAGTGAAATCCATCGTTTCCACCAGGAGCACATTGATCCAGGGCTAACGTATGAGAGAAGGGTGCTCACAGCACGTGGCATTGCTTCTTTATCCATTTGAATACTGTAAACTTCTTCCACAACGGATGTGTTCTCAAATCTTGAGTCTTCTCTGGAAGATGGAAGAATTTTCACAGACTTCTTGTCTTTTTTTTTAAATGTTGTTTGTGATCATTCACACATTTCTTTCACATTTGTTAATGAATTTATGTTCATCTTCAATTCAGCTCATCTCACTCAAAATGTAAAATATATGCTACTCAAGATTTTGCCAGAGAGAATGTTTTCTGGCTTTATTGTCTTTTAGTAGTAATTGAAGCAGAGTTTTCTACTACACATTTGCACTTTCAGCTCCTTTATGGTTATTGCATGAAGACCTAAAACAAGATTAAATTTTTTTTCTCATTATGTGAAATATTTTACTCATCTGGTCAGAAATTTCCTGGGAAGCAACTTGTGATAAAGTGGATTATGAATCAGCCTATTGGGAGTGTGAGTCAGAAGTTTATGCAAATTATTTGTGTTTCCAGAACTTTCTTGGGCCAAATTCCACCTATGAGGCTTCCACTAATGTACATACCAGATGTTCTGCATCAAATATCTCATACTTCATGAGCTCAGGGAATTTGATCACCAATAGTGTCATGGCTGGGCATCTAGATCTTGTGTTTGTTTATGTTTAAGGTATTTTTTAGGGCAATTTTAGGTTGATAGTAAAATGGAGATGAAAGTACAGAGATTTCTCATATATACTGTTCTGACACTCACCTAATGTCAGCAAACTCTATCACAGTAGGCTGTGTATTGCAATTTATGAACCTCCACTGATCATAATAATTACTTGAAGTCCACAGTTCTCTAAGGTTTATTCTGGAGCTATTCATTGTATGAACTTGAACAAATACAATGGCATGTATTTGTAAGTACAGTATCATTCAAATGACCCTTAAAACCTTAAACATGCTCTGTGTTCTGTCATCTCTCCACAGTCGTTTGTTTAGAGGACTCTCACCCTCTACCCACCAACCCCTCCAACCTTTTCCCCCTCATGCTAGGTATTGAACTCAAGGGCCCCAGCATGTGAGGCCAGCCCTCTACCACAGAGCTGCATCCTCGGTCTTATTTTAAATTTTATTTTGAGACAAAATTTCACTAAGTTGCCCAGGTTGGCCTCACATTTGCAACCCTCTTCCCTCAGCCCCCTAAACAGATAAGATTAAAGGTAGACACTGTCGCTATTTCTGGCTATTTAAAATTTTAATTATAGAAACTTTCCACATAGATATTAGGTAATATACATACATGTATTTTTGCATGTGCATGTGTGTAAGAGAACAGTATAACAAATCCTCAAATATTTTATCCTGAACTATTTAACCAGTATCAGCAGGAGATATTCCCTCCCCTTTTTCAAAAGATCTCTTTCCCTGTTTCCTATCTTTCCTATCTTACCTATCTTTTATTTTGTTTTTTTACTCATATTTTACTTATATTTCCTTACTAATATTTAGGCTTATGTATCTAATTTATGTCACTTAACATTATGGTCTCAGACTGCATCAATTTTCCTATAAATGACTCAAATTTCTCCTGGTGTATGTCAGGACATACACACAATTATGTGTAAATGTCACAATTTATTTATCCATTTATTTGCTGAAGGACACATGAGAAGAAAGGGGAAGTGAATATAAAGAGAAATAAAATTTGCATATCTATATGCCCACTGTCTACAAGGAGTATAATCCTTATGTACTTCAAATGTGTACCAATAAAGTAAAAATTTTAAAAAACACATGCTAAACATTGAAAAAAATAAATATTCTTGTTTATCTATATCTATTTTCACCAGTTCCTACATATTTTTTAAACTAATACTAAACATGTCATTTTAACCAAAAATAATTCAGCATATATCTCCAACATATATGATATAATTTTTAAAATGCGTAATAATACCACTATCATACCTAAAAGCTAATACTTCTTTACATCATGTCATTTTCAAATTTCTTCCACTGATACATAAATTGTTGTTGTTGTTTTTGTGTGGTACTGCAGTGAGAATCTAGGGGTGCTGTACCATTGAGCTACAGTCCCAGCCTTTCTTAGCTCTGTTTTTAGACAAAGCTTGCTAAATTACCCAACCTGGATTTGAATTTGTGATCCTTGTGGCTCAGCCTCCTGAAGTTCTGAGATTGCAGGTATGTGTCCTTGTGCTTGGCTACACAAATATTTTAAAGTTGATTGGTTAAAATAGGAATCCAAACCAGTTCTACATAGTGCACTTAAATATATCTCCTGAATTTTTAAATACATAAAAATTATATATTATTTGAAGTTATTAATGAGCTTTTGAAGAAACCAAGTGTTTTTCCTGTGATATTTCTTATATTCTGGATTTGGATTATTGTCCCTGACATGTTTTTAAATATGTGCCTTTATCTCTGGTATATTCCGTATAAAGAAAAGTACTTAATTTCTTTTTTTTTCTTTTTTGGTTTTGGTACTGGGAATTGAACTCAGGACCTTGTGCTTTCTAGGCAGGCACTTGTGCCACTGAGGTACATCCCCAGCCCAAAAGTACTTAATTTCAATGACATTCTACAAAAGAAAGGTACAATCAGCTGTACTTTTAAAAAATGTCAGTATAAAAGAAATAAAGACTGAGGAGGAATTGTTACAGATTAAAATATGAGAATGAGTCAGGAAAACAGAGAACAATGCAAGACAGGATGGATTTACTTCTGATTTTCATCCTTGTACTGTAATTAACAGAGTAAGTTAAATAATGTCACTATTAGGAATACCATTGTCTTTTTAATATACTGCAAAATGTTTAGGGGTAAAGTGTCACATTATTTGATTGGCTCATAAAATACATGAATATATCTGCACATATCTAGTTTTCATATGTCCACAGAAAAGGAAGAGACAGAGGAGGACAACACAGAGATGGCATATGTAGATGGAGAAATTGGATGAAAGTTACATGGAAATTCTTTGCACTATTCTTATGACTTTTCTGAAAGTCCATATATGTGTCAAAGTGAAAAATTAAGAATTATGACAGATCTGGGCTCACAAAATCCTCTGTCCAATTGTTTGGCTAGAGAATTTCAGAGTTAGTGCTTAAGTATCTCACTGTATCACATCAAAGAGGGCATTGTGTCTGGTTGTTTCCTTTTCAAAGCGATGTGAGGATTGGTCTGTGGGATCTAACAGTCAAGTATGTCCCTTTGTGATGATGTCAGCAGCCTGTCACCTCATGTTTCTTAGCAGGTATTGGTGATAATTGCCTCAATTCATTATTTCATTAGAGACTGCAAAATAGTCATAGTCTGATTTTATCATTCCTTCTGGTTTTCTAAGCTAGAATTTTCCTACGAAGAGCTTCCACCTATCTATTATTTGGTAGGCTTGCAATAGAGGTCATTTAGTAAATATAACATAGATGAATTTTTCCTGTCTAATACTTTTCAGGAAAATAAGGCAATGTCGTGCAGTTTCCCAAAGTAACCGAGGAGGCCTTTTAATGTTCTCTTAGAATACAACATTTTAAATATATTTCAATGCATGGCTAACATTTTTACTAATGTCAAAGTTTTGAGTACTTGCCCAGTGGAAGCACCTTCTTGTTCATTCCCGTGTGCTTCTTAATAAAACTACTAGTCTTGGAAGCTTCTTTCTACTACCACATGTTCTAGGTTTTATCTCGTATATTTCTTGACCCAGATGCAAACCTGTTGCTTCTTCAAAGATCCCTGCTTCCTCTTACTAAGAAAGGAAGTATAAGGTCGGATCTATATTAGTTTTCTACTCCTGTGTGACAAGTACCACAAACTATGGACTTAAAATACACACTCATAAATATACACAGTTCTACATGTTGTGTAGTCAAAAAGTTGGACAAGAAATTTCCTCTTTGCTTAGAATCCCAAAACTGAGCTCCAGGATTGAGCTCAACTGCATGATCATCTGAAGGACGGAGTAGGGAGGAGACTGCTGCAAAGTCATTTAAATTGTCTGAATTCATTTCCTTGTGGCTGTCAGGCTAATGACCACTGCTTACTTCTGGATGTCATCCAGAGCCACTTTCCGGGCTTAGATATTGCACTCAGTTCCCTGTCCTAAGACCCCCTCCACAGATACTGTCGTTCTCACAAAGCAACTTGCTTATTCAGGCCAGGAGATCTTTCTCACTAAAGCCTGTTAATCCTGAGTTCTATATAACATAGTATACTGGGGAGAGGAGCATGCTGTCATTCTCCCACTTTCCAATGGCTAGAAACAAGTTACAGGCTCCACTTGCCCCCACGGGGCTAGAGTTATACTTCTTGGGAATGACTCATCAGGCATCCCCTTAATGATTGTCCATCGTGGGGATCAAAACCCAGGTTGCTGTGGTGATCACTGCTTCTCAACTTGTCATTGCTGTAGATTGGGAAATGGCTATGAAATATGTTTAGTGAAAAGAGAAAAATGTATTATGAGTTTATTAATAATGTTTATTCATTTTTATTGTATATTGCCATCTGTTTATTTTTACTTTAAAAGTCTTGATTCCTAAAGATCTTGTCACAATTTACTTATGCTATTATCTACATACGTGTATTTATACACATTCATGCAAATTCAGTTTAAGACAATTATTATATTTCAAACTTATTTTCAGGATACAGTTCAGATTTTTTTCACATTTATAATATAAGGATTCCTGTATATTGCAGGGTCTAATTCTTGTATTTCAAAGTTAATGGAAATAATCATTCTTTTTCTACATTTGCCTAATTTTCCCAATGAGAAACTTTAGTATTTTAAATGATTTTTTAAATAATTACTCAACATATTATAAAAGGAGATCTAGAGAAGAGTAGCTTTCACTTCTGATTTCTTTTTTTTTCACTTTCCTATGAAATTACTTTTATGACTACCATCTTCTCATTATTTGGATTTATTCATTTTTTTAATAAACAAGCATATGTGGGTAGGTGTATCTTTATTAATCATTATTATTTTCCAATTTCCCCTTTTTTATTTCTGAATGTGTAGCTTTGTCTCATCATTACTGTAACAAATTTCTGTTTTGTTTTCTTCCCCCAAACTTGCCAAGGCAGGAGAGAATTCTAACCATCTCACTCTTCTTGAATTCCCCCTGTTACTTTTCCCCAGGAACCCAAATCCTTTCTTCGCAAACACTAAAAGTTGATTGATGTCACGGATCCTCATTACTATAAAGCCAGGTCTACATTACATGGAAAAAAATTCACCTCCTTGGGGACTTTCTCCGTTTTTGCACCAAGCGCTCCTTTCTATTTAAATTTTTTGTCACAATAAATATTTGGTTTGTTTGTAATATTATGTGTTTGGTTTCTTTGTAATGTAATAAGAATGAGGATATTTGAGGCTTTTCTTTATGTACCAGTATTCAAAACAAGGAGCTGGAGCAATAACATTCTCTAGAAATGTCCATGCTCATTTTTAAATTTTTTAAAAGTTTTATTTTTACTTCAGAAATAATAATTGTTTATTTTTGTGGTATCCAATGTGATGTTTTAATGCATGTACTTTGGGGAATGATCAGACCTGGATAGTTAACATATCTATCACCTGGGGTGCTTGTCACTTCCTCCTTGTGAAAATACTTAAAATCCATTCTTTTGTCTATATTTATAGAACACCTGTATGAAATTATATTTTTGACAATTTTCTTACAAACATTAAACAAGATATTCCAGGGTCAATTTATGCACTTGCTGCCTCAGATCTATGATTAATCTCTTGCTAAAGAAGCGTGGTTTGTTTTAGTAGAAAAAAGTATTTAGAGAACACTATGGGAATTTATTTGTTCCCTTGAAGTTTTCTCTATCAGCTGTCTATATATAAAAAAAATGATGGGTATGCAAAAGTAATAAAGGTGCCAATATGTTGTATGTGTATGCATATACATACTGTGTGTGTATATAATTTCAGAAATCTAATACATTTGTAAATTATTCTACAAGTATCACAGTACTGTGATGTTTACTTTAAATCTTGTGAATGTAAATTTTAAGTATTCAAGTAGCAAAAGTTCATCGCATTTACTCTTGTTGAACCCAGAAGCCCAAGGCGCTCATTTTTCTAAGATACAGTTTCCCCACACGCTGTTTATTACACAGCTGTCCTTAGGATTTTTCTTTTTCTATAGCGCACCGCTACGCCAGATACTTCCAAGAGCTCCATTGTTCACGGCTCCCTAGTGAATATACAAACATCCTGCCAGTGGCGTGACCTAGTACATTGCAAGCACATGGATAAAACAACCACGAACTTGTTACATCCTGACTCATTGTTTATTAAAATTTATTCCCAGTGACAAATATGGGTCGCCATGTGCATGAATAATAATTAAAATTAAAGGGCGATACATCGTTTAAATACAATGTGTGAAAGAGCAACAGCTATTTTTAAATGATTAAATGTGGTAGTGCTGTAGTTTTAAAAATTTGAAGGAAACTAGCATCTTTCCAGATGTTTATGTATTCCTTAATTGTGAATAAATCTGGAGATAACTGAAAGATCATCCCTTTAAGAGTTAAATTTTAAAACAAATGTAGGATCCATTACACATGACATTTTTCTCTAGCATGTTTACTTTCATTAACAACTTATGGGGATTAAATATATAAATTTTTGAAATAAAAATGTGGTCATGGAAGAGATATAAGGAAAGATTCCTTGGATAACACAAAAAGTAGGTATGACGGCACGAACAAAAAATACTTTTAGAAAATTTATGTCATAGCACATATTTGTGATGTGTGTTAAGTTTGGTATTGATCATTTCTTATATATGATATCATTTTTCTCATGAAACACTTGGGGTGTGTTGCTTTATTGAGTTTTTATACACAGGGGAAGTGATCTGCACAGAACTTGAGGAGTTTGCCCAATGAGCAAGAAATTAATCTAGAATCTGAATCCCAACCGTAGAGTCCCCAAATCCCTATCTGTAGCCATTATGCTACAGCTTTCAAGGGCACCTATGAGAAGCTGTGAAATTAAGCAGCGGTGTTTCTTAACTAGTTTCATAAGAGTTTATAGGTCAGACTTACTATGAGGGAAAACTAAGATATATGTTCAGAAGTATGAGTACTCTTAGTCCAGGAACTGAGGCAATGTCTAGGAAGCTGGTAGGACAGCACTCAAATTGGTTTTAAACATTCATAATCCAGTTTCACAGGATTTATACAGTAGGTAGTATCTTCAACCACTTACTAACCTATGTTTGTTGAATATCTTCTATACGCTAGGCATTTAGGGTGAATAAAATGGATGTTGGTCTTATTCTTAAGAAAGTTATGGTTAGTGAATTTTCCAAAATATAAAATCAACTGGAGGCATGAATATCGATTCATTCACTTATTCAACAAATATTTACCACCAGACATCAGAAAGAAACAATTTACTTATTTCAGAAAGAAATAATAAAACCAGACCAAAACATAATTTTTGTCACTTTCTCACTCCCTGAGACACAATAGCCAACAAGCACAATTACAAGGTCAGGTTTGCTTGGGCACACAGTTTCAGAAGGTTAAGTCCATGGGTGGCCAAAAATGGTATGGGGGAAGGGTATGGTAGAGGAACATTGCTCATCTTATGGTGGCCAGGAAGAAGAAACAGAATGGAGGAACCAAGGAAGGAGGCAGACCCTTCTGGGTCACATCCCCAGCAATCTGCCTCCTCAGCCCAGGCCCTATATTTTAACAGTATGTTCAGCTATGAAATGTATCACTGTGTTCTACTCATGAGTTTAATGCCCCATGCTCCAATTACCTTCAGAAAGGTTGACCCTTAGGTACAAATGGCTATTGGGAGAATTCTAGGTCTAAACATAACACTCACCAACATTTTTGGGTCAGGTATGTGAGCACAGGCAAAAAGACAAGTAGATAGTTAGATAAGCAGATGGAGGTATGAATAGAAATAAATAATTAAATTATCTCTGGCACAAAGTATTTTACAGTGTACTTTGGTCTAAGTAAGGTCATTCATTAAAATACTTTTGCATGTATTATCTAAAGTATCAATGTACATTCATGTCTAGCTATAGTCAATGCAATATTTTCTTTCAAAATTTACTGCTTTCCTGATGCTGGGAATTATTTTTTTTAATTTATAGATTATTAAATTTCCCATTTTTTAAAAATTTGGATGTGAATTTCTTTCTCTACCTTTTCACTTTCTTTTATTAGACAAGTGTTTCATCTAAAGGTGCTTGACAATGCTACTTGACTAATGTTTCTGTCACTACCAAGGGTTCACAGAAATTTTTGCATTCTATTTACTTAGTGGCAGCTTTTACAATAGTTTACAGCAGAGATATTTTAGGTTTACTACAGAATATGTAATTCTGAAAAAAGTGCAATGTATACTTGTTTTAAATCTGTATGTCCCCCCTTATAGTCTCATGAGATGATAGGCAGGACCTTTGGAAGATCATTGGGTTATGGAGCTGCTATAAGTGGTTTGCTGTCAGCAGGTAGGGCCTTGGGGGAGATGTGGGTCACTGTGGGCATAACCCAGGAAGGTTACACCTCCCCTTTGGGAGCCTCTCTTGACTCGTTATGCTTCCTGGATCCTGTGAGGTGAGTAGGGTGGTGAGTAGCTTCCTCTGCTCAAGTTCTTCAACATGCTGGTCTGCTTTGGAGCTGGCTAAGTATGGACTGAGACCACTACAATCTGTGAGTGTCCTTTAAATAGTGGAAGTCACGTATTGGGTCTTAGTGACAAGAACGTGTCTAAAACAGTACTGTAAATTATAAGTGGTCTTATAGGGAAAAGGATCTGTGCAACTAATCAAAATCTGTTTAAGTTTATACACAGACCACTAACAAAGAACCAGCTCTCCTTTAAAACATTAGGCAAGCTTTTAAAGACTCAAATTTTTAATAAAATAAATTACTACAAACACAAACGTTTGCCTCATAGAACTGGAGTTGGTGGATGAATAAGAGACGGAGTCAGAAAAGCTAAGCCTGCTGGGGTCAACAGAAAAGGGTGGATCAAAGTGAATCAAAGGAGCTAAAGATCCAAGGGCTCGTGGACAGTAAGACATCGCACCGTGGTCTTATGCATTTAATTCTTCTAGTGCATAGCACCTGGATTCAACTGCTATCCCTTCGTGACATATACACTGCTATTCTAGAAAAGGTTTTGCATGGGTTGACAGGAATTCTGTGTTACACTGACCTCACCCTCCATTTACCAATTGCACAGGTTCTCATTCATGTCACAGAAGCACATGTTGTACCAGAGAGTGCTGGGTTCAGTTACCTGTTTTTATTAACCATATGGAGAGCTGAATGCTTGAGCTCACTTTTTCCTTTGGCAAACTGTTACAAATTTTAGACTCCAATGATAGAAATAAAGAAGTTTAAGTCTTCATCTATGAGAAAATAATTTCCAATCTAGTAGGGGTTTAAAATGAGTTGTGAGTGTGATGTTATCATATAGGTAGTAGTTATAAGACTATATTTTATAGGAAAAAGTTCTAGAATGTCTCCAGCCAGCCCAGCCTGGTATTGATAACCTAGTGTGTGCCTGCTGTATGATGAATTACCTTCTTTGTACTAAGTAAAATTTTGTCAAATGGATGATTTACAGAGTAGTATTCAGTAATATGTTAGGAACTCTCACCGTATTGCTTTAATGAATTTCTTTTTATATTCAAGGTGCCATTTCAAGATTATTTTTCATAGGGCAGGGGATATAGCTCAGGGGCACAGTGCCTGCTTGGCAAGCATGAGGTGGTACATTTGAGTCTCAATACAAAAGAAGATTATTTTGCATAAAACAGAGGGAATAAGATTTTCTCATGATTCATCTAAAGAAACAAAAAGTTTTATTATAAACTTTTATTATTCTCCCAATGTATGTTACAGTTTTAGTGATGGGATATTAATTGTTACTAATAAAACAATTAAAATTAAAATTTGGTGAATTTCAAACCATGATAACTGTCTGGGGGAAAACAAGTTTTCCAAATGTTGGAAGGGTAGCTAAATGGTGGCAGAGTAGCTAAGAAACAATGTGGATGGGCCACACAACAACTTCACAGAAGAGAGAGATTAGGAAGTGGAGGTGAAATCGTGTTACGTTTCCTCACCTGGCTGTAGCTGATGTGGAAGAAATGGAGTACAACAGTACTCTGGGGAAAACGACGTGACTTTTAAGGTCCTGTGGTGCTAGGTGACTGCAAATGCCAATGAACTCTCACCGAACACATGGACAGAAGTTTAATGCTAAAGAGAACATGGTTAAGAAGTGCAAAACGTAAAAGGCAAAATTAAAAGTGATAGGAAGCAGGGAGGTCTCTCTCAAATGAGAAGGGGAACAGAGATAGAGGGATGAGAAGAGAGAGGAGGGGAAAAAGAAGTGAAAAAATAGAAATAGAGCTTTTATGAATGGGAAGGGGACCAAGCGTTGGGAGGATCAGAGAGGGATGGGATTGGTAGGAAATAAAAAAGAAATTAAAATGTGTTATGTGCATGTACCAACTCCCCATGAGGAAGGTTATCATTGTGTACTGCAGACACGTACTGATAAGCGCAAGAAAAAAAGAAAATAGTAATAGCAAAGAAGAAGTACAAAGTGTTTGCTTTAAATATGAGAAGTACATTAAAATGGTACACTCTATGTTCTGCTTTTTGTCACTTCATGCCATCAAAATTTAAGTATTGCTAGTATCCTCAAATAAAGATGCATGACTATCAGCTTTTATCAAATGAAATTCTCAAGATAAATAATACTAAACACATATATACAATGAACCCTGAGAAAATAAGGCCCAAGAATTTTCTCTCCTTCAGTTTTAGGTATCTGCTTTTCTTTCCCATTAAGAAAGAAAATTTAAGCAAGAATATGGTATACTCCAATTATGATAAATAATCAATTATAATTAAAAAAAGGTAGAAAACCTTTTCCATGAAACCAAAATAATATTTACTGAGATTACTGGTGTAGATGCACTTGTATCTGTCTATCACTCAATCTATGGATATCTTTATCTATTCTCCACTGTTTGAATAATTATTTTTCAGAAAAGTAAAACACAACTTTGCATGAAAGAAATCTTAATAATTTCGAGGATTTAGTCTAAAGTAAAAAAGAAAAAGATGTCAATCAGTTGGGATATTTCATAGGCTTTCCACGTCTTTCCTTTCTGAATTGGATGTGACTTTGGGGTCCAGAGTGTTGAATGAAAGATTCTGATTGAGGTGTGCAGAATTCTTCATATTGTAGGGAATATTTAAGTTATTTGGGTTATGAGATAACGTTCTTTATATACAAGGTGTATGGATTAATGTGCCAGTTTCTTAGGTTTATTTACTATCAATCATTTAGTTAGGGGAATCTGGATAAGATGTTTAGTAGATAAAATTTCTACCTCCTGGTAAGTTTTATTAACATATTTATCTCCACATCTTACACATTTAATCAAATGTACATGTGCCTCAGGATAGTAAAGCATTCTCGGTCAAGCACCCAAAAAAGACCACACACAACTAGAAGAAAAGACTTCTACATCAGATGTTTGACCAGCTACACTTCAGTAATGACAGGTGGTTAATGAGTGGGGAAAAAAGCAGAGGAAGAAACTTTTAGTGAAAGTTTGTTCCTTTAAACAAATTCTTCCAATGCAAGGCAGATTTGCAAAAGCAGAATTTTATATTTTCCTAAGAAATCCTTGAACAACAGTTGTATTTTCTTTTTAACCCTCTGAATTAAATATTTAATCATTAAACACATAAAACAGAAATTTTACTAACATGTTTCAACTAATTAAATATTTAAAAATTGGTATAAAGCAAATATTTGTAAGTAATCTAAAGGAATAGATTTGTCACTCTAGAATATTATTTAATAAAATGATTAGTTACTTACTAATTTGTATACTATGATACTAAGATTTTTAAACTTTAGCAGTGAACTTCCTTAAAGAATCGGGTAGCAAAAAATAAAATACAATAAAATTACCAGGCTGGGGATATAGCTCAGTGGCACAGCATCTGCCTGGCAAGCACAAGGTCCAGAGTTTGATTCCCTGTACCAAAACAAACAAACAAACAAAAAGAATGGGATAGCAATATCAGTATGAACCTGAGGTAAATAATGTGATGCAATAGAAAAGGCATTTGTTACAGAGTGAAACCAAGTATCTTACTGATAAAGTTTGAATTTAATAATTTGTAAAATAAAGGGAGGTACTTGTACTTTTGGGAAGCCAACTAACTGGAATTGCTGGTCATTAAATCAGTGTATGTTTACTTTTATAAGAAACTCCATTTATTTCTAAAATGGTTATCATTTTATACTTCCAGCAAAAATGTAAGAAAAAGTCAGCTTTTCTAGTTTCAGCAGCATTAGATATTGTCAATCTTTTGAAGTCCAGGCATTTTAGTGAGTACAAAGTCACATTTAGTTATGCCTTTAACTTGCAATTCTTTGGCAACTAATGATAATGACTAATGTTGGCAATTTCTATATTTTCTTTTGTAATATGCCTGTTTAAATGAATTGAACTATTAGGACAGCACAACATAGCAAAATTTTTGCAATATAGATGAAAGAGTTGACTCCTTTAATTTTTATATTCTTATAACATTAAAAAGAGGGCAAAAGAAATATAAAACAATTGAGATCATTGCTCTTATTTCTAACTTATTAGATCATTTTAGGAGATATTACAAAATCAAGTTTCAAAGTTTATTTATAAAACTTACATGTCAGCTAAAAACAATACATGTCATTCCTTCTCCAGGTTAGTAACCCAAAATTAATAAGGATATAAAATATTTTAACAACACAATCAATCTGACCTCATTGGAATATATAGAACTCCATTTTCAAGATTTTCTTTTATTTTTTGAGACAGGGTCTTACTGTGTAGTCCAGGCTGGCCTTCAACTCACTATGTAGACCAGGCTGGCCTTAAACTTGCAGCACTCCTCCTGCCTCAGTCTCCTGAGTGCTGGTATTACAGGAGTGCACCACCATGCCTGCCTAGAACTCTATTTTCAAATATGTGCAAAATGAACATTGTTTTCACAATTTTTAATCATATTTACATATTACATATTTACAATTTTCACAAACTGTAACCATATTTAAAACTACATGATATATCTTGTTAAATTTTAAGAGTAAAAAAAGAAGTAGCTACATCAGATTCACAGGTGTTGATAGGTTAATGTGCTATTATTGGTAATGCTTCATTTTACTGGCCAAGTCAGACAAATTCATGGAATTATTAACAAAGATGTATAGGGGCTGGGGATGTAGCTCAGCAACACACTGCCTGCCTGGCAAGCATAAGGTTGTGAGTTCAATTCCCGGTACCAGAAGAAAACCAACAACCCCCCCCCCCAAAAAAAAAGACATATAGATTTGACACTGGCACATGCTACTAATATTCTGCCTTGGAGTGGAAGTCTTATCTGTGTAATGAGGCAAGACAGTAAAATGAAATGCAAAAATACTTTGAAACAAATTCAGTCATATGCTCTTTATTCATGAATGACTTGATGGTTTACATACAAGGTCCTGAGGTATATCCAACAAGCAAACTAATGAACAGGTGAATTTAACAAGATTTCAAGACATGGTGTTGTATCATCTTTATCTCTATGAAGCAATGCAAAGAAAGTGACCACAGTAAATTAAAATGATCCTACTTAAAATTTCATATGCAACTATCAAGTCGTGAAACCTGGATTAGTTTGGTAGCAAATAAGACCATATTGGTAAGACAATGGCCATCTTACACCTTAGATAAATTGTCTACCTATGAGGCTGGAAGTTGTTGACACTCCCTTTTTGGCTAAAAGTGTTCACTCATCCATTTGGGAAGAGCATGGTTGTTATCCTAAGCAGCTAAATTTTAGGTTGGGTCATAAGCAGGAAGTGATCAAGGAATCAACTCTTCCAGCTGTACTATACAAATTTTGCTATGTTGTGCTGTCCTAAAAACTCAGTTCAAAGTATTCTATTCTTATTTTGCTCATGAGTTGATTAAAAGTATGTACAAATATTGCTATTGCTTTCAATATATCCTCCGTTGTGGTCAGAGAAAATACTTTTTGTTTTGTGTTCTTGAAATTTATCAACATTTATCTTATAGCTTAAAATATGATTACAGTTAGTCAAAACAGTATTTAGACTGTAGGTATTTGAAATCAAGGTCAGGTTGATTGTATTGTTAAAATATTTCATACACTTAGTAATTGGGGTTATCAATTTGGGATTATCAAAGCAGTGATGATTTTTACCCTCATTATCTAACTGATTAATTTAGAGATGCCTTGCTCAGGGAAGCACATGTCTAGGTGTGTCTGGGTGGGTCGGGAGCATGACTTTGGGGATCATGTCTGGTTCCTGGCCATTTCTTCTCTGGGCTTCTGCCTTTTTTCTCTGATTCCTAGATGACATAAATTGAGCAGATCTTCATAGTCATGCTTTCTACTATGATGTTTCAGCCAATCAAGCCAATCAAGCCAATCAAGGAGTGAAACCTCTGAAATCATTAGTCAAAACAACCTTCTCCTCTTTTAAAATTGCAGGTTTCAAATATTTAATCCCAGCAATGGGAAAACTGATGAATACATTCATATATTTTGAATCACAATTCTTCCGGACAAATAGAATTCTGAGCCCCCCTCTTTTAGGCGAATGTATAATAAAGAATACTAAATTAAATCACTAAAATTGAAATTCTTTAGTCAGTTTGATTTTCTGTTCTCTTTAAAATATTGTTGAAATACTAAAATCATGGATCATGCCTGTAATCCCAGCACCTGGAAGTCTGAGGCAGGAGGATTGTTGGAAATTTGAGAAGATTTTTCCAAATTCAAACAAAAATGAAAAAATCTTCAACAGTAATCATTGGTGGCTGAATTTAAGGAATTTCAACATTCACTAGAAAATGGGGAAAGGAAAGAAGAGACAAAAAAAAAAAAAATAGAAGGCAACTCATTGGGCTACAGTGAATTCAAGGTCAGCCTGGACTACATGGTAAGACCCTGTCTCAAACAAACAAAAAGAAATAAAAGACTAAAATCAAAATAATGATATAATAACCACTCCAAGGAGAAGTCTACTTTTTCACACACTTTCAAAAATTACATTTAAAACCACAAAGTTCTGATTATATACAAAAAGTATATTTATGCTCATAAAGTAGTAAATTTATGCCATGAAATGTAAGTCAGTGATGTTATCAGCATTTGAAGGAGTGAAGACTTGTCTGACTCCAAAAGTCTGCTCTTAATGTTTAGGTCCACTGTTACTTACACTGCATTTTCTTCTTTTTAATACTTTAAGTTCTCTTTAAAATTTTATTTTATTTTATTGGCACATTTTTGACACACATCCTGATAAGATTCATCATGCAGAGTTTTACCCATATGTGATATATTTTGCTTCTTCTTTTTTCCTCATTCCCCATCCCTCCCTTCAACTGCCTTCTTCTCTCTATTTACAAAGCTTTATTTCCATTGTCGCTTCTTTGCTTTTCCCATTTTCTAGTGAATGTCTAAATTTCTTAAATTCAGCTACCAATGATTACTATTGAAGATTTTGCCATTGTTGTTTGAATTTGGAAATATCCTCTGAAAATTTATCCTCACGGATTGTCTAGACTGAGTTTTAAATGTCCATGCCCACCATAGAATTCTTTCCAATTCACCATTTACGGAAACATCACAAGCCATACTCTAAGAGCAAATTTTTCTTTTTCATTTGAAAAGTTATGCTCTAGTACTGGACTGGATTTAACATGTCACTGGTTTTAGCTTAGGGGACAATTTGCAAATGACTCATGCAAAATTATAGAAATGTATTGTGCTAAATATTTTATTTACTTGTAAAGCTTCCATTTACTCACAATAGATTTTCTCTTAAAAGTTACTATTTTTATGCCATGGTGTTGGCATAAATACAGAGACATGAAGCAGTGGGATAGAACAGAGAGCTTGGAGGTAAACCCACGCGTCTGCAGTCAACTGAATTTTGAGAAAGGTTCTAAGCCCATTCACTGAAGAAAAGGTGGTCTCTTCAATAACTGGTACTGGAAAACTGGATACTCATACAAAAGAGTGAAATTAGATGCCCATCGCTTCTTATATATAAAAACCAACTCAATGGATGAAAGACTTAAATGTAAGATCTTAAACCATGAAACTATGAGATGATAATAGGGAAAATGCTTCAGGACATTGGAACGGGTAAGGGCTTTTGATAAGAGACCAAAAGCACAGGGAACAAAAGCAAACAGACAGATAGGGCTACATCAAACTAAAAAGTTCTGCACAACAAAGGAAGCAACAAATGGAATGAAGAAAAAATCCTACAAAATGGGAGACGATATTCACTAACAATACATTTGGTGGAGGTTAAATATGCAGAATATTAAAAGAAATCAAACAACTCAATAGCAAACCAAACAAAATAAAATCCTAGCTAATCCAATTAAAATGAGCAAGAGACATAAATAGACACTTCTCAAAAGAAGACAAGCAAATGTCTACTGTTATGAAAAATGCCCAAAATAACTAATAATAAGAGAAATGCAAATAAATAACTACAGTGAGTTCTCATTCCACTGCAGGGAGAATGACCATTATTAAAAAACAAAAGGAAAAATGACAAGTATTGGTAAGAATGTAGAGAAAAGAAACCCCTTGAATACTTTTGGGGGGAAATATAAATTAATATAGCCACTGTATAAATTAGTATACCAGGTCATCAGAAAATTTAAAATAGAACTGATATATGACCAATCACTCTCATTGTTAGGTAAATATTGCGAAGAAATGAAATCAGTACATTGAAGAAGCCTCTGTTATCCCTGTTTATTGCAATATTAGTCATAATAACCATGAATTTTTTTTAAAAAAGCCTAAGCCTGTATCAGCTGATTAATGAAATGTAGTACATAATCCCCACAGAATACTTTTCTGTCATTTAAAAGAAAGAAATCTGGTCACAGCCACGTGAGCGAAACTGTTAAGTAGAATAAATCCAGCACAGAAATACAAGCACTACACAATCACACTCATGGATGAAAACTAAAAAAAAACCTGATTTTAGAGGTTTCATAGAGTGTTGGTTACCAGGGACATTAATGTAGGGAAGAGGATGGGAAAAGTGTCATTAATGAGGCCTCCTACTGCACAGTCTGTTGACTGTAGGTAATGATAACATGCTGTATATTTTAAAAGCTAGAAGAAAGGATTTTGACTATTTTCATAATCAAAAAATGATAACTTTGTTAAAGAAGATAGACTAGCACTGGTTTGAACATTTCAGAATGCAGATATGTAACAAAACATCACATAGAACCCATAAGTATGTACAAATTTATGTCAATTAATAATTTTTTTAAAATCTGAGGAATCTCACCCACAATAATGATAGTATCACATGCTAAAAAGCTTATCTAACCCAATCAGTGCTATTCTAGCTGGAGAAAATCATTTATAAATTATATAATGTTACAGTTATGTTACAAAATTTTTCATAATCATAAAATATAAAAAAATCCAATACAGTTATTTGCAACGTAAAAAATGTTTTCAGAATCTTGCAAAGGTTTGGTTAAAAGGTATCAAAAAAATCCTATGATTACATAAACTCAATTTTTATTGTATCTTTGTCTCTTGAGAGCAAAACTATTTGAGCCAAAGTCCTTTCCATAGGGGTTGGGGATTTAGCTCAGCGGCAAAGTGGCAAGCGCAAGGTTGTGAGTTCAGTTCCCGGTACAAAAACAAAGTCCTTTCCATAAATTTCAATTGATTTCTCAAGAATTTTTAATTTTTTTCAGATTTTATCACCTTTGTTTCTGCCATCTGCTTAATATGAATCAGTGTAAGGATCATCAAAATGTCCATTATGTATTACCAAGATTTTTATTTGTTATTTTGGATGTGGATAACTACACTTTTCTTAATTATGGAGTATCTTTTATATGTGAGGGGCTGCTGAGTGACAGGAAAATAATTACTTGCACAGCAGAAAGGCTCATGGTTTAAAATCCATTGTTAGCTATTGGTGCTCCTAACAGTTCCTGTTACATTGCAAATCTTGGGTTCCAAATTCTGATTATAAAACCAAACTTGTTTTTGTCTATGACTCCCATTTGTATTCCTCTCATCACCACTTTCGTGTTCATATCTAACACAAAGAACAACAGTTATGTCTCTTGTCATGTGAAGACTTTCTTTCTATCTCCAGCTTAACTTTCCACTTATTTCTTTCAAGATGTTTTGTCCCAACCGACACAATGCATGCATTCTTAAGATAGTACATCTTCTCCTCATTACAAATACATCACTGCTGGGTGAATTTCACATTGTGAATGTGAGGCCAACTTCACACTGGCATAGTTTCTCCTCAAATAAAAAGCTCATCTGTTGAAACAGCAAGTGTCTTAAGGTGCTCATTTCTAAATCACGTTATTTAGGACAGGGAAGCCTACTCTATTAGCATAGTCAAAAGAATCCATCTTTGCTCTTACACTGATGGGAACTTCTTTTACTAGTGATAATATACACACTATAAACTATCTCACACCTGAAAATCTTTATTTTAACTCAACTATCCAACCAGCAACTTTCTTCAACTTCTATACCGCCTAGACAAAACATGATGATGTTGTTTACTCTTCATCCACTAAACTGTCTTTTTACTCATGGGAAGTTAGTTCTTCTGTAAAAGTATATCTTTTCTGACATTGTCATTAATCAGCTAACTTACCCTTTCTGAGCTAGAAGGCAGATATTTCTGAGTTCATTCATGTATTAGATCTCTACACATGTTATGTAATACTTTTTTTTGCTTACATATATTCCTACTCCTATTCACTTTTTCAAGAGTTTCAAAATTTTTAGGAACTATTTATGTTTTATAATTTATACCTTTATCACTAGAGTTCATTCTGATGCTATTTATAAAATGTTGCTTATTTTGTGGGAGAGAGGGAGGCTCACAGAAGGAATATTTACCAAAGGAAACATTTTCATATTACCACTTATTAGCTTTTAATTAGTTCCTACAAACCTGCCTTTCCTTGAAGCTGTTTTCTTAGAAAGGTTTACATCTTGCTTTTGTAGCAGTAAGCTGTGGATTTAAAAAATCCTACAAATAAACCTTTTCTTTCTGTTCCTTTTATTGTGAAATCAATTCTGTGCCTATCCAGCTGCGTGGGCTATGAGCCAGTGGTCTGAGTCAGACCTGATGTTCCTCACACGAACAGGAACTAACACAAAGAAAAATAAAAGATATTGCTCTTGGAGTTTCCTTCAGCCAAACATTAGGGAAGGGAGGTAATTATGTGCTTAACAGTGAGGTACGGTTAGCCATAATTGTTATATTCATGACACTGATACTTTTGATTAGCTATAGGAGATCAAAGAGCTGCTATTGGGATAAGAAAATGGTCCATGGAGATATCACTTGATTATGTTTTAGCTAGAAAGTCCCTTGAAAATGCTAGCAAATATTTTTACTAAAATGTCGCCAAAGCAAAACAGCAGAGATAAAATGCAAACTGAATATGGTTTCTTACATCTATACAGTCTTGCAGTAACCCCACTAGAATATAGGCATATTTCTTTTTGTCCCTTGATCACTTTCTATGTATTGATTACCATTCCATGATCTGAAATCTGAAGGGAATTTTATGATTTTCACCGTGAACTATTTAAGAAACGTTACTCTTACTTTTTACAGATAAAAAAAATGAAGCTCCACTAATTTAAAGGGATACATTCAATCCAATACAGACAAACTTTGTCATAATTAAGGCTGTCATTTGCTCATGACCTTGTATATTGTGATTTTCAGTATTTTCCCTCCATTATTCTCATATCCCCTACTCGATTATCAACAAAAACAACCATAGCATATGTAATTCAATGAATCATTGGTGGTTGGTGTTCAGCTAATCTTAATTATGTGATGATTAATTAGGAGACTCATTTTACTCACGGCACCAGCTTGCTCTTATATTGGAAGCGGTTTAACACCAGGGTTAAATAATGTGGACGGGATACAGAAGGTTTTAAATAAAGAAGAGTTGTACTTCTCGTTGCCAATCAGAAGAGAAGCAGATTCACAAACATATTCTCATGCTTCACACATGAGAAAGCTTTAACAAAGCCAGTTGGCTGGAACAATACTCCCGCCCCTTGTCTCCCTAAGGAGGAGAAGGGCGAGTTAAGAGTCCAAGGGCAAAAGTGAATCTGAGGATGAAGATATGCCACGTAGCTCCTAGGGGAAAGAGGAAAAAAAAAAGAACTCAGGATCTTTCAGAAAAGTAATATAAACTTCACATCTTAAAAGTTCAAGAAATTTAGTTATTCTCTACCTTAATCTCCAAATGACATGTCAAGTTTATTCACTTATTATTTTGTCGATTTCCTTCTTTCAAAAAAAAGACATGATTCTGCTTTCTGTAAATGGACAAGTCTGCCTGTAGTCAGTGCAACTTCTATATGAACAATGAGACATAAGACCACTGTGAGGGATTTGTGTGTAGTTACAGGATCAAATATTTACACGATGCATACTTTGTGTGTCAATAACAATATCTACAGTAAATAAAATCAATATAAAGTTTTTAAGAATGCAGTTTTCCTTCAGATGACAGGATCTAGAAACCTTCTTTCAGGCCCACTTTTCTTGGCAATTTTATGAACAATGAAACGCCCATCTTTTATTCTGTGGGCTCAGAGAGTTGAGCATTGTGTAAATACTGGTGACCATGTGACCACTGTTATTTTTGACTCTGACTTTTTGCAGGGTCCAAGTGCTAACTCCATTTACTGACGCCTCCTCCAGGAAAGGTTCTGGAAAGTTTCAAGTGCATACAATAAAAACAGTGATGAAGTACCTCAGGAATGTAGCTTTCCAAAGTTGTCATGAAAATGGTAAGCTGAGGAGCTGGGAAAATACTGTAACTTTCGGTAGAAAAAATGTCCATTGAAGGGGACAAAGAGACAGTGGGCAGTGAAGCCTTCCCTTTTGTCTTTCTTCGCCCAAAGCTTAAGACCACACAAAGGAAACAGGCATAGCACACAACTATTGTGGAGGAAAGGCCAAGAGATAAGAAGAAGAAAGACAAAGAAGACAGTCCAAAGTAGCTTGCATTCTTGTAGCTCTCTGTCCCAGGCAGAGGTTTTGCCTTTTGACTGGGAGGCTACTTTGGCTGGGGAGCTCTGCAAAGCAAAGTTGCACAAAGATTGAAGCAAGGAGCTCATTGTGTATGGGCAACTTTTGGCTGAAAGACAAAAGCTTAGATGTACTCCTATGTTTGTTGACTGAGTTAGGAAAGACACAAATGCTTGAAGCTCTCAGTCCAGTACAATGTTTGCATTTTCCTATCATTTTTCTCTCTTGTGTCATAACTTCTCTCAACCAGACCAGTCTGCTTCATCCCAGTGACTCATTTTTATTACAGATGATTTGCTTGTTACTGTCCTTTTCCCAAAAACAGGATGACCATTTCTTAGAAATGCTATTTGTACATACTGTATATTCCCTCTGGGTAGAAAGATAAAAATTATGCAAACAAAGAAATGCAAAGGCATGTTAAAAAAAAGGAAAAAAGGTGTGATTCAAAACTTTTTACAGCACTATCTGTCATTTTGCTTCTTCTATGTAGTTACAAAATTTACTTCTAGGGGAAAATGCTCTTATTTAGGAAAGCTCTTTACTGGGATATGTAGTTACAGAAAATAGAGCACCTATAGGGACAGGCTGTGAAAGTACACAAATTCCTTTAGTAATAAAGTAAAGAGTGCTAACCTTAGGGACAGAATGGTTTGGTTTTGATTGTGTGATCTATTATTAATTTAATGGTATGTAGGTTTATTCTCTAAGTTGTTGGTTAGTGTGGTGTGGGGCATTTTCCATTCTGAGGGTCCAGGCCCCAGGTCACAATGTACCCTATGCCTAAGGGAAATGGGTGCCGCAAAAGGGCCCTCTTTAATGGAACAGAAGAACAGATTAAGAAACATGAGCTCTATAGCCAGCATTAGACCATGTTTTATATTGTGATTCTCTGCCATCACCTTCACAGCTGCAGTATCACGTGATGCACAAAACAGCTGTGTATTAATGGGGACCTGGGTGTGATTGAAGTCCACACTTGGTACTAAGTGATGCGGGGAAGAAAGCACCCAGAAAGAACAGTGAGCAAGAGATGGCAGAGGTTAAAGGGAAGCCAGGAGTCCAGGATGAGTGATAAAGAGTCAGCGAAAGGAAAAGGTATGTGTCCCAACAATCCTTGGCGTTAGGGCTGAGCACCCTGGCCTTGATACAGTTAGATTAGATGGCAGGGAGAGGATTTGGTGGCTTTTGGCTTACTGAAGAAAATAAAATTGCCCACTTACTGTATCTCTGGATGTCAATCCAATAAAAATAGCACTTCTAAGTGTCTCTAGACTATGTTGCTAAAGTAGCAGTGACAATGGCTTACAGAGCAAATAACTTACTATGAAAGAACGTAGAGGATGGACAAAGCTAAAGGAACCCAAAGAGACAAGATGGTCGCTATGGCCCATCCAAGCTTGGGTGGATGTGGTACAGATGACTGTGCTGCTAGAGGGAAAATTTAGAGTTCCTTGGTGTCTGTCTCTGAACTCCAGGCATCTGCATCGTCTTGTGGGAGTGATGATTTGTAACTCCCTTCAAGAGTATAATGAAAGGACTACACATATTTCATTACCTTTTCACTGTTCATAGCTAGACATACTTGAAACTTAGTAAAATAATAAAACTGTGAATCTTTGATTATTTTTTAAAAAAGGAACAATCAGCAACCAAAGTGTAGAAAGATTTACATGTTACAATCTAATACTATGTTGTCTCTCTAAATCTACTTGCTGGTTTGAATAGACCATAAATTCCTCCAAAGTGACCATATATTGGCTTTCTTGGTGCCCTAGAGCATTGGTGGCAAACCTATGGCATGTGTCACTGAAAGCTCTAAAAGATTCACCATCATTGCCCCAGAGTAGCCTACAGTATTGGTGCTTAACAGGAAATGGAATCATTTTATTCATATAATTAAAAAAGATTTCAATATGTAAATTACTCTGAGAATTTTTAAAATAGAAAGTGCTTGAAAAAATACATCTGAACTACCACAATATGATCAATTAATGTAAATAATATAAGCTCTTAGGTAAATACGCGCATTATATATCCTTTGGAGCATATAAGACGTCATTGTCTCTAGTGGTCTCAGGAGTTACTCAAGGGTTTCAAAGAACATTTTTACATTTGGCTCTTATGCTTTTATGATTTTTATCCTGACAGCAGTGAAATTCTCCAGAATTAAACCTTAAGTCAGTCAGGCCATTTTCTTGGTTGTTTTAGATCTTTTTCTTCATTTGGCCAGTACCTGAAGAGGAGCATATCACTTCTCTAATCATGAAATAAAAGTTTCATTTATCACAAACCATTGTGCACATTAAGGCTGCTGTTTTACCCCAAGATGCCTCATGAGTAATTGGCTTCCTGTCTTTTTCCGTAGAGCTGAGACACGTATTACATTATTTAGAAAAAATAGCGCTGCTTTTGTTTTCAGTTAGACTTTCCCTTAGGAAAAGCAGCATCATTGAAGTCTACGGGCATCCAAGAATGACCCCTGTGGCGATCTTATCTTTTAATGTGGGACATGAAAATGATAATGGGCATAAGAAATGCTAACTGTTGGACTGAGAGTTCAGAACATTGTTATGTGGGACAAAAATAATTATATTAGTCAGATCAACTTAAATTCCTCTCTATTAGGGATTGAATTTTATTCATAGTCATCTTCAAACATGTAGTTCTTTCTATTCGTGCTTCAGACTAAAACTACAAGTAGAAAAATAATGTAATACCGGATATTAACAAACTACAATCAAATCTGTAGTCTAAAAATGGGCACAGTTGAGAGCTATCTAAAAGTTTTTTTAACCATTATACTTCATATTTAAAAAGAAAATTTATACCTCCACAGGTCAGACTTTTCATAAATGTTAACTTTGCTGTTCACATGTGTAGAGTGTCTGAGGTACACATGTGTGCACACATATATTGTTTTATAAAAACATATACGTGGCCAAAATAATAATTAAATGAAGTTTTTACACTACAGTGTCATCAAGAGGAAAGAATACAACAGAATTTTTCAAGTAATCTGTCACAAATATTTTAAGAGAACCATTTTGATATTTGGTGTATTACACTTTGCTAACAGAAAAGTTCCTTGGCAAAAAATGAGATATTACCACATGGCAAGATTTACAAGCTATTGTGAAGTGGAAAGCAGCAGTCACAGTTTTCTTTCCCTCACTGTCCTCAGAATGGCTCTCAGTCTAGTTTAACATGACAATAAGCTGAAGCATTACAAAGTAAAAGCTTTTTAACATGAGAATTATATTAAGAACCAAGTTCTAATATAATCCTGCCAATAAGGAAAACTGATCATGGAGTTAGGTACGGGTGTAATTTAAGAACAGCAGAATGTGACGGGGAAGAAAAGAATGGAATTGCTAGAGGGGGTTGTGTGATGAGCCCTAGGACTGAAGCATGCTAAATTACAGTCCTCGTACTCCCCAAGGCGTTTTTTCTTGCCTTACTCTTGCCACATGGATAGTGTGGCATCTGGAAGAGTTATTTTCAATACATCTAAAAGTCTATGAACATGTAAGATTGATCAAACAGAGATATCACTGTGTAATACAACAACCGTTGTTAATTTCCTATCACTTTATCTGAAATTCTGTATTGCTTGTATTGTTTTCGTGTTATTTTGTAAATGTATGTGTTTGTTAATATATTTTCATTCTTTTATCTTTAAAATAAAAAAGGTCTATGAACAAGGAGATGAAATCTCTTCTCGCTGTTTTTAAAGTTTGGCCTTGAGTTCTTTCTATTCATGCTCCAGACTAAAACTACAGGTAGAGAAACATACTGTATGTGCATCCAGGGAATGATGTAGGGCAATCTGACAATCATTTTACTTCCTATCAAAAAAAGGGTATTGGATATTAACATTGTAATAAGTGTAGCTGTTACTTGGGGCCAAGGCATCATTTCCCAGCCTTTATGCTTTACTGTAAATAAAAAAACAGCTTTCTTCCTAGTTAAAAGAATTTTAAACAAGAGAACAAAGGTTGAATGAGTGGGGTGAGTGTGGTGCTGAAGGGATGAAAAAGACATGGAAAGATTTCTGTTGATAAATTCTATAAGCAAAACTACACACTTGCTCATCTCTTAAAGGGGGTTGAAGGCTGACTGGTCAGGTCCACCAAAAAGTAGAGAGCTTTACTATTACTGACTGATCTGAATCTGAGCTTCTAGGCCTCTTCCCACAATACTGGGGCTCCTAGTGTAGATCTTATTTCCATGGCATCCTCTCAACATTCCCATTTCCTTGACCTGCGCCAGGTCTATGTCCTAGTTTGATCAGTTTTTCATGCTACCAGTTGAGATACTACGGTCTCACAGACCAGCCCCTTAGCTGCCACAGGAATAGAGGGCACAGGGAAAAATACGTGGTAAAGCAGGTGGAAAAGCAAAAGCTCAGAAACCAGACCAAATTAAATTTGATTTTTTGTCACTCACTTAACCATAATGTAGCTAGGGCAAATAAATGTACACATCTGACCCGGTATGCCCCTCTGTTTGTTTAAACTGGGAAATGTAGTAATCTTTGTAAAATACTTAGCGCAGTTTCTAGTTCATAATTAGCATTCTGTCCATTATACCTTTCAGGTTTTATTTACTGCTCAAAAGGAAAGAACAACTGAGATGAGGGACAAGAGAAATGAAAGAAAGAAGGGCAAAATATGTTTATATATGTACATAAGATAGCTAAGATAATTGTACTACTAATTTCCATTGGTTTATTGAAAGGAACAGTTAATGTTTAATTGTTTGATCAATCTTGCATGCCTATATTTTATTATCTGAGCAACCAATTTGAAGATAACAACAATCATTATTAACTTCCTACCACCTTGCTTGAAATTCTGTATCATTGTTATTACTTTTGTGGTTTTTGTTTATGTCTCTGTTAATTTGTTTTTGCTCTTTTCTCTTTAAAATAAAAAAAATTAGTACTCTGTAATTGTGGAAGGTGACACATGAATAAAGCCATCACTATTTATGTTGTTATTATTAGTATTATTATTTTGGTACTATTTGACCAAATCCTTCAGTGAAGCAATATACTCTACAGTTTGACTGCTGATGACTATCCCACCCTCTTATTAAACATTTTAATTCTTGAAGACATAATGCACAATCTTCTCTGCCCACACTATACTTTGGTTCTGCCTATTGACGCTGCATAGGACTGATTTATTCATTCATTTACCTTAAATCACACACATACAAAGACCACTCTTACTTAACACACTTATTTGAGAATGAGTTTTGTGCTAGGATATAAGAAATGAGAAAGATATGATATTCTATTAGTCAGCTCTGCACTACTACAATGAAAGAGCTAAGGCAGCTAACTTATGAAAAGGTATATTTAATTACTGATTTTAAAGGTTCAAAGTCCACTCTGATCAGGCAGAGTTTTTTTTTGTCTGTAATGGAGGTTGCAGATGGTCACACATCATGGTAAAGGTGCATGTAACAGCACGTGGTAACATCTTGAACAGAAGCAGAGAGAAAGAGAAGCCAAGTGGGGCCATGCTGGCTCTTTTATAACCCCATCCCAGGAAAACTCAAAGGGTCTCCCTAACTATCTTCCAGGAGCAGCTTTCCACTGAAGGACCTCCTCAAACCTCATTGTCTAGAATCTACCATCTCCCTGTGGCACCATCCTGCAGACCAAGCTTTTAATAGTAGTGTGTGCTTAAGGAACAAAAATGATATTTAAACTGCAGCACATATCAACAAGGGTCTTATAAATTATAATTAGAAAAATAATAAACCTGACAGATTCCAGGATGAGGCATATTGAAAGACAGGAGTAATCAATTACCACAACATAGCTGCTAGAACAGGTAGTGATTAAGTAGGGTTGTGAAAGAAAGGAAGGAATAGTTCAAGTATATGAGAATCAAACAAAGAGAGCACACCCCGGCAGAGGGTGCACTATGACAGAGATGTGAAAAGTTCAGATACTCTTGTATGAGAAGACAGATTGTCACGATTGGTGTCTAGGAGGCATGAAGAGAAAGGACAGAGATGAAGTACAGATTTAATGGGATTCCTATCTCACAGCGATGTATATCACTGGTAAGTTGGACACTTATTATGACACTTGTGCCTAGAGCAATAGGGAATCACGAGCTGATTTACTCCTGACGGCTTCATGTCTAAATTTCAATATATCACGGTGTCCTAAAGTGAATTGGTGAAAGCACCAACAAAGGTGGTAAAGCATTTAAACACACAGAAGGTGGTCACAGTGATTCTGGCAATATTTCTGTCCTTTAGATAACAACGTTTGATGTTCTCAAAGTGACTACAAATGCAACATGGTTTTATAAGCACTTAAGTCACACCACTCACTAACAGGGAACCAATTTCTGGCCTTGCATTCAGCAATATTATCTGTTATAGACGCTGCTCCAACCATCAGGATGATATTTTCATGTTGTATAGTGAAATTCTGTATTATCTCTAATGTTTTATCTAATAATTATTGTCTTATTCTCTTTAATGGTTTGAACAACCTTCCATTCTTACGTCTGGTAATATGAGCAACGTAGTTGAAGATAACAATGTGTAATATAACAACCACTGTTAATTCATATTATTTTGTCTAGAAACCCTGTTTCACTGTAAATGTTCTTGCTTTGGTTTGTTTATGTTTGTGATGCTGTTATGCTGCTATTGTTCTTTTTTTTCCTCATTTACTACTCTCTTTAAAACAAAATTAAAAAGATGAAATTTTCATTAACTTCTCCCAAATTTGAGTGTCTGAATGTTTTCAGTGATTTGATCTATCATTTCAAGTTCTTGCTACTTAACTGTTAGGTTGCTTATTTATTAACCTTTTATAGCAAACGAAACTTTGTGAGATAATTACCCTTACCCAAAGTTGTGCAATTAAATGCAGGCAAAGACGAGTGGAACCCAGATTTTCTGATCCATGTGCTGGGTGTCTTCAAACACACAAGTCTTGCTCACTGTGAAATCCTGTGTAAATTATTCTTTTAAATCGTTTTTATGTTGCCAGTGAAATGGAACTGGGTATTAAAGGTATGTGAACATAGATGATGAAGAATCAATATTTCATATATCCCCCAGTGGAAAATTATTTTCCATTTATATTTTTCCACTTATAAATTTTCCATTAGTATATGTTTTGATGCATAATAATTACCTTCATTTGGGGTACTGATACAGCATATGTTGGTCATTTTCATTTGCTTTTACCTCTTCCCTATTCTTTTTCTCTCTCCCTTCCTCCCCTTTCCTACCTCTAAAATGTCTACCTCTACTTGTCATCTATTATTTTACTCCTTATTTATATCATGTGTTTCTCATATAAAAGAAACCATTCTATATTTAAGATTCTATGCCTGATTCATTTCACCTATTATCTCAAAATTTATCCATTTTTTTCTACAAATGAGGCAAATTTAGCCTCTTTGTAGCTGAGGAATACTTCATTGTTTATATATACATTTCGTTCATTTATTCATCTGCTGTTGGACCCCTAGGTTGTTCCCATGATTTAGCTATTGTGAACTGCACTGCCTGGGTAGGCAGGTATCAGTGTAGTAGGAGAGGTAGGCAGTGTAGTAGGCATGTATCAGATACGCAGGAGAGGTAAACGTGGGTCAAATGGAATTACTTTTTAGTTTTTTGGAGAATCTCCATACTGATTTCCCTAGCGGTTGTACTAGTTTAAATTCCTACTACAATGTGGAAGGGTTCCTTTCTCCCCACATCCTTATAAGAATTTGTTTTTTATATCTTTAGTGATAGCTATTCTTATTGAAATAAAATAGAAGGGCCAGGGATATAGCTCAGCAGCATAAGTGCCTGCTTGGTAAGCATAAGGTCCTGAGTTTGATTCCCAGTACCAAAAAAACAAAACAAAACAAAACAAACCCTACCATTAAATAAAATAGAAACTCAGGAGTGTTTAATTCAACTTGCATGTCTTTAGTGGTCAATGATGCCGAATTTTTTTTCATGTATTTTTTGCTATACATACTTCCTCTGGTATATGTCTACTTATTTCATTTGCCAATTTTTTAATGTTTTTTTTTTTAATCTAGGTTTTTTTAGCTATCAGAAAAGTAGCTGGAAAAGCATTTTCTATTCTGCAGGTTGTTTTTTCACTCAGTTGATTATTTCCTTTCTGTGCAGAAAAAATTTAATTTTATATAATCCTATTTGTTGATCCTTGGTACACTTTCTTATTCAATCGGAATTCCAGTCAGGAAGTCCTTGCCTATGCCTGTGGTTCTGAGTATTTCCTCTATTTTCAGCAGAGTCAGTGTTTCTGGCTTATATCTAGGTATCTGAGCTATTCTGACTTGATTTTAGTACAGAGTGAGAAAACTGTGTTTAGATTCATTCTTCTGCACAAGGATGACCAGTTTTCACAGCACCATTTGTTAACGATGCTATCTTTTCTCCAGCATTTATTTTTAGCCCCTTTGTCAGAGACCAGATGATTAAAGTTACATGGGGCCTTTTTTGTGTCTTTTATTCTATTCCATTAGTCTACATATCTATTTATTATAGCACCACCCTATAGCTCTGCAGTTTAACCTGAATGCAGGATTATAATGCCTCCTGCTTCTTTTACCCAAGCATCCATTTCATGTCTAGATTTGGAACATTTTCACAATGATTTTGATGATTAAATTTTTATATACCTTCAGTTTTTTCACTAATCCTTCTTTAACTTCTGTAACTTTTATTTTTATTTTTTTACATTTTTAAGATCAGGAAAATTTATTGGAGAAAAGGTATGGTAAATAAGAATAGCTCCCAAGACAGGAGGTATCCTTAAGGGGTTTCCATCCTGTAACTTTTAGATTTGTTCTTTTAGAGTCATCCAGGAGCCCTTGAACCAACATTTCATGGTGTAGCATCACTGTGCTGATGGGCTAACACATCAGCCTTGGTTTCAAGTACTAATGTCCTCTCCTTTAATTGGTCATATTTACTGCCATAGGTTGCAACTGTGTTTTTATTTCCAAGATGTCTGCATGATTCCTCTAATCTCTAATTCTTTACTAAAGGTGTTACATCATGCATTGTCATCCTTAATTTGTTCAGGTGCCTGTTAGTCCTTAATTTGTTCAGGTGCCTTTTTAAATCTCACTCATCTTCTATGAGCTCACTGAACAGCTTAGTAATTGCTTCACGCATCTACTTATCTCTTCTTTCATCTCTTCAAACACTTTCAACATTTTCTTTTGGAGGTTTTTGTCTGAAAATTTCTCCCCTCCAGTGCACATGAGAGAAGCATTTCTGTTAGAATTAAAGTGTTTTGTAGATATCCTGTTGTCTTGTTTTCTCACATTTCTACTGTGTTTGTGTTGAGGCTGTAGATCAATTAGTGCAGAAAGCTCTGTCACTGTTGTAGAAATCTCTTAGTTGATGCATATCTCCCTGTGATGTGACCTTTGGTTGGATATGCCTCCGTGTTCAGGCGTATATTCAACTTATTCATCATATCAGGCTCAGTCCTATGCACTAAGGGGGGAAGAAAAGACAACTATTGTTTATATCAGCATCTACAAAACCAGCCATACATTAAAATATTATTTCAAAGTAGTTTAAAAATTCCACATATTTTCAACAACCCAAAAGACAGTGGAGTAGTATTGATGAAGAATGAGATGGGATATATAGGATGAGAGAATAGAAAAGGAAGAAAATAACTCAGAAGAGGAAAGAAGAGATAACTGAAAATGAAAAAAAGATAATGAAAGACTTTAGTGATATTATTTTTATAACCAGAATGGGGGGCACTTGAGGCTTATTTGTGGGGATGATATGAAGGAAGAAGAAGGAGGAAAATATTATTAGAAAGTGTTAGAAACTTTTAAGAAGTTTGGAACAAATTAATATGCTGGTAGAAACCATATTTTCAAAGCCTCCATACACTGCTCTTCATGAGAGTTAACTTGAGATGTCGACGTAAGATACTACAGGAACTAAAGCAGTACTTAACTCTTATTCATCACTGCACATACATATACCTCACTAAATATTCTAAGAGAACAGAAAAGAAAAGTGAGAAATATACATTGGGCTGAGAGTGTCACACAAAAATGAGGGAAAGAAGGGGGATTTGAGGGGAATAAATTATGGTAAGGGAAGTGATGGAGGGGAGGGAGGTTAAATCTAATTTATGACTGCCAAAAAAATTAATCTAGTCATCCCTATGATAGAACCATTGCCATGGGAGAACCTAATGTGACTTGGTAAGGAACCCTTTACTTAACAGAAATATCTCATCACATCAAATTAAAAAGCCTCTATAGAGCAAAGGAAACAACCAAAAGAGTAAAAAACAACCCACAGAGTGGGAAAAGATTTTGGCCAGTTACTCCTTGGAAAGAGGGCTAATATCCAAGCTATATAAAGAATGTAAAACAATTACACAGCTCAAAATAAAAGACCAATCAAAAAATAGGCACCTGAAATGAGTAGGCACCACTCAGAATAAGTATAAATGACAAATCAATACATGAAGAAATGTTCATCATCTCTGGCCACTAGACAAATACAAATTATAACACTGGAATTCCATCTTACTCCAGAAGGAATGGCTATTATCAACAAATCAAATAATAACAAATGCTGGCAAGGCTGTGTGACAAAATGAACCCTTCTACTTTGCAGTTGGGAATGTGAACTAGTACAAATCAATGCAGCATTTCCTCAAATGATCAAAACTAGAATTCCATTTTTTCCTAGCTGTTCCCCTTCCAGGTATCTTCCCAAAATCGTTAAAGACATCCTATTACAGGGATACATGCATACCCATGTTTATAACAGCAGAATTCATAATAGTTAAACTTTGGAAGTGTCATGTATGTTCATCAACAGATAATGAATAAAGAAAATGTGTTTTTTATACACAATAGAGTTCCACTCTGCCCTAAAGAAAAACGAACAAGTTATTTGTAAGAAAATCGAAGCACCTTGAGATCATGTTATATGAAATAAATCAAACACACAAATTTACATATTGCATTATTTCTCCTATATGATACCAAAAACATAAATGCAGAACAAGATAAAAGATAATTAGGAAATAGGGAGATAGCTCTTTTCCAAAAGGTAAGAACAAGAGATGGAGGTTGAGGGGAAAAATGGAAGAAGGGGATGAAAAACAAAATTAAAATGTGTTACGTACATAGCCACCTCCCCAGCTCTTACAGAAAGCAATACCAGAAGAGCAAATGAAAATAAATGAATGAATGAATAAATAAATAAATACACTGTGTTGGTAATTGTAACACAAAAGAAGAGGAAAGAGGAGATTTAAGAGGGTTGGAAGGGGGAGTAAGTAAAAAGGAAGGGGAGGCAGTTTGAATGTAATGTGATGGAGGGTACAAGAAGTCTAGTTTACGACCAAGACAAGAAACACAAATGTTGCTAACGCTATGAAACTACCCTCGGTGTGCAAGAACCTTGGGCGACTTGGTAACTGACAACTGAGGTCAGAGCAGTAACTCAGATGCCTACCTCTTACTGTCTCGCAAACACTCACACCTGGGCTTTCAAAAAGCAATGCCAGATAAAGAGGAAAAAAACAAACAAAAAACAAAACAAAACAAAAAAAAAACCGAAAACCTGCAAAAACAATCTCCCCAGTCAGGATTGGACCGAACCATTCTTGCCCCTTAGTCCAAACACACAGACCCTGCACCGCCAGGGGAGGCCCAGCAGGCTTCAGCTGGCTCCCTAAAATCCACCGACTTGTATTCTTGCCCACCAAAGGGAGGGAGGATCCAGATGGATCTCCAAGACTGCTTCGCACTCCCTCCGCGGGTCGCGCCGCCGGAACTCAGTCATGACTGGATGGAGGTTTGGCCCTGTCCTCTGAACAGGCGTCTGCAAGCTGAGGAAGGCGGCAGGTGGGGTGGGCACCAGTCTCCTGAGCTGGGGGAGGTTCCCCAGTCTCAGTCCCCTCCAGTCGACACTGATCCCAGTGGCTGTTCGCGTCTGCTCATCCCATGCCTTTCCACACCGCTCCGTGCCTGTCATTCTACCTTCTTCAACCTTCTCCAGGTTTCTCCACTGCGCATCATGGCGAAATACGGCCTTGCCGTAAATCGGCATGCGCAGTAGATCCCTGCTTCACCTCACATCTAGGCCCAGCCATCCGGCCGCTTTTCATCAGTGTCGTGCTGGCCTTTGGCAGATCCCTCCGCTTATTGCGCCACCTCTGGGAAACCGTGGAGGGGCTTGCTCTGCCACTCTTGTGACTCTACTGTGTCACAGTTGTCGCTTTCTAGGTCACCAGAGGGCTGATAACCAGCTGCTCCTGTTATGTGGTAGCATCTATGCCTTAAAGTAATAACATGTTTCAAGTGATACACTGTTCTTTCTAATGACTGGTCTTTCTGGATTTCACCTGGATGCTTTGTTCTCAGGTTTTGATCTTGTGATTGTTGGTCTCCTTCCAGAGGTGCATATCCGCTGGTTTTGGAGGACTGTGGATCCGAGTTCCCTCTAGGTCACCATCTTGAGGTCTCCTTGTCTTTCTTTTTAAATAAGATCAACTAATCTTTGTTTATTTCTAACTCAATGTGCAAGTACTGAGTTCATTAATAAAATTTGAATACTGCCTAATTTGTCAGGCATACAAGAAAATTTAGGACAAAAAACTAGCAAGGAAAGAACATGAGAAATATAATACAGACTAAAGTCAGTCCAAGAAAGCTTCTATTTCATTACCTATTCACAGTAAGATATGTGTTCCTGAAATATTTAGAGAAGAAATAAATTTGCAATTAATTATCTAATGGCTAAGGATTTTAAAAATGCATTACTCATCCTCATAAGCATATCTGAAAAAGAATGTTTATTATTATAAGTGACATATGTTAGATATTTCTCAATTATGTAAGAACTGCATAAAAGTTTTGTTAACTTATTGTGTGACCAAGTTGGTACACTGACTAGTTCTTGTTTGGACCAGTGATATCTAGAAGTGTTTTGTTAAAACTATAATAGCAGGAACAAAGAGAAGATTACAGAGATGTAATTTATTTCTTCATTGCCCCATTTATCCCAGTCACAAAACCACAGCATACTCATCCTCCCAGGAAAATCGACTATTGTGTATGACTTCAGAGGCCTTCATATGATTAGAGAAAAATCTCCTCTCAAGGTAATCAGTTCCTTTCATGGGGAGACGAAGGGCATGCAGCAGGGATGGAAGGCGCCCATCGTGCTCTTAAAATAATTTCATTTCTGGTATTTTAAATATTGCCTAAGTAGTTTTTATGGCAAAACTCAGAACACTTTGTAGTTCTACAATCACTTGATAATTAAGGTTTATTTTCTATTATTATTTTTAAACCCAAGTGGGGAAACCATAATCTTTTCATTGCCTAAGACTTCCAAAGGCTTGTTATGGCTATTTCTCTTTTATTCAAGTTTTATTTAAAAAAAAAAAAAAGAAATTTAATTGCTATTTAAAAATCACAAAGAGCACATCAATTCTGAAATGATTTGCAGATTCTAGTAGAAATGATGCCTGTAAACTTAACTGGATATGTATTCTCTTACTATTTTATGGCCACCCAAAAAAGTTGGCACTGCTTTTATCCTCTGGCTGATGCTGATTGGCCCCCTGTCACTTCCTAGAGGAGCTGTAGAGGAGACTTCACCTTCTTCTCTTTTCCAGGCACTGGAGAAGGCCGCATTCCAGGACTCCTGACCTCTTGCTTCATCTTCAGAGATGGCAGTGGTGGATCCAGTTCTTCTCGTATCACATCACCCTAACCTGCTCTTCTCTCTCCTTCAGCCGCCTTTCAGAACCATTTTATTATTATGTAATATTCAGCTATCTTTAGTAACATTTCACTTTGAATTCTGCTTTATGTAATAGGAGTAGAGCCCTTCCTATTTTCTAGTGATTAATATTTCACAATATTCGTTCTTCCTCCTTTATTTAATTTGCAGTTAGTTTCAGTTAGGCAGCATAGGTTTGGATCATACTTTTAAATTCACTCAATTTCTATCTTTGAATAGATTTAGAAAGTTTTTTATATTTAACATGAAAATTAATATTTTCAACCTGCCTTTTTATTTTTTGCCTGCTTTTGTCTGATTTTCATGTCTTTGTTGTATTATTCCTGTCCTCATATATGCTATTGCAAATTTTTTTAGATTTCCATTTTGATATATGTTGTTTTGAGTTTCTTTTTGTATAGCTTTTGGTATTTCATTATCATACTACACACACATATGTAAAAATCATCCTGTTTCCATTTACCAGATAATGTATAGAAAGTTAATATCCCTTTAAGGTAAGGTAAGGTAATATTCCCTTACCTTCCTCCATTTGTAATATTGTTGTCTTAAATATTTTCTCCACATTTAGACTTACATGAGACACAATATTATAATTTTTGCTAGTACTTAACTGTACTTTGCTCTTCAGAAATCAAGTAGCTCTGTAAGAGAAAGCCTAGTTTTCCTCAAGAGTGTTGGGAGTGGCTGAAGCTGGAAATTGGTCCTATGTGTGAGGGCAGGACAGAGTCAGAGTGCCTCAAGCAGTCAAGTTACCCAGTCTTGAGAAAAGCATCCTGCCTGGATAATTCAGTCATTAGTTGCTAGGCAACCTTGCCTCTCATTATACTAACTTTGCAAAAGTATAAATAAACACCCCGACTGTTGTTAAGGTCTTCTTGCCCATCAGGTATAGAGGTCTCCTCCACCTGACGCAGCTCTTGTCTATCTTTTCTTCATTCTTGCCATTGTTCCTTCCCAGGGTATAGCAAAAAACCAGTGAGTCACAACACTCATTAGTGATTAGTGTTATAATACTGTTATTGACTGAGAGCATCCATTCACCATCCTTATTTGCCAGAAACATGTCTAATAGTATTGGATTTGCCAGGTATATAACCTCAGTGGTAGGATGTGATGTAGGATATCCTTGATTTCCTATAGCTTTGGATAGTAGTTGAAATTGCAACCTTAGGGCTTGCCCAGTAGATAAGGTAGAAGAATATTCCCCAAAGTAGGAAATTTTTTCCATACCATAAGAACATGCTGTGAGTGCTATGCACCTTTCTTAATGGTAACAGGTGAAAGAGGCAATAACATCTCCTAAATCATCTACAGCCTAGCCACTACCATATCTTACTAGGGCAATAAAACTACTTACCGTATCCTGCACACCAGGTCCAGTTTACATGATGCAATCAAGGTAGCACATAGAAGGATATTATATAGACTATTAAAATGATCAGGGGCCTTATAGACTATATTGAGATCTATACAGGAATGACAACTTAGAGGATAAGACAAGGATGTGCACCTTTGTGTTTCTTCTGTAACAAAAGGCCACTTTTGATTTTCTTTATTGATATTTGAAAATAGCAAGCATAAAGACTGGATTGATATGCCCAATAAAAAGCCCATCTAGTTCAGCTGCTTCTACCGCACCCATAATCACATCCTATAGTCTTCAGTTCACATCCTGTAGTATTAAGATCATCTTCCACAATGTATTGTTTGAGTTAGGGCTAAACGGGTTAACCGGACCATAACCAATATCTTATTAAATTGAAAAAAACTGAAAGAATTCACACTAAAAGGGGGAATGAGAAAGGGTGTTCACAACCACTGCTTCTGTTCAATGTACTTTTCAACATTTTAGGCATAGCACTCAAGCAAAAAAAATAAAATAAAAGGAATATAAACAGAAAGATAGAAAACAGATTATCCCTATTTGGATAGGGATATTGTAAACAAAACAAAACCTCCATCAAAAGTCTCTAAGATCTGGTAAACTCAGGAAAGTGACAATGCTGGCAAAGCAGTTGAGAAGAAGGAAACCTTTTACGTTAGTGGCAATTTAAACTAAATCAACCACTGTGGAAATCAGTATAAGAACTCCTCAAAAAACTGAAAACAGAGATGCTCTTTGACCCAGCTATTACTCTTCTAGGTATCTTCCTGAAAGAGCTGAGGACATCATATCTCAGTGATACATCCCTATTCATGTCTATGACAGCACAATTCTTAATAGCTAAATCCTAAAAGCAGCCTGTACAGCCATTAACAGATGAATGGATAAGGAAAATGTAGTAATTAAACACCATGGAGTATGATTCTGCTATGAAGAATGATGAACTTGAGTCCTTTGTAGGAAAATAGATCCATTTGAGACCATAATGTTAAGTGAAATAAATCAGAGACACAAGCTTAAATATCACATAATTCTCTTATATGAGAAAGTCAAAGTATAAATAAAGAGCCAAATAAAGGATAATAGGAAACAGGGAGATAAATCTTTTCTAAATGGGAAAGGAGCCAAGAGATGGAAGCAGGAAGGGAAGAAGGGAAGCAAAGAGGA
The DNA here is from genome assembly GCF_000276665.1 of Chinchilla lanigera. Taxonomy (NCBI): domain Eukaryota; kingdom Metazoa; phylum Chordata; class Mammalia; order Rodentia; family Chinchillidae; genus Chinchilla; species Chinchilla lanigera. The sequence goes on from NW_004955403.1 coordinate 9,938,890, forward strand.
CATAAAGAGAATTCACATGTGTGATATACATGCAACAACTGCCATAATCAATGTAGTCATTATGTACCGCAAAAATGTACTAATAAAAGTTTAAAAATCGACACAAAACTCAACCACATCCCTGTTTACCAATGAGATTAATGTGTAAGAAATTAGGAAAACAATTGCATTAACAGAGCTTGTCAAAGAATTAAATATTCTGGCTAGAATCAATCTAACCAAGGAGGTAAAGGTCATAATAAAAACCAAAGAATTGTGAAGAAATAAATTGACCATGACTTTAGAAAATGGAAAGACATCCCTTGATTTTGGATTGGCAGAATTAAGAATGTTGAATTACCAAAAGTAGAATCCCCATTAAAATACCAACCACAGTCTTTACAGAACTAGAAAAAAGTAATACTAAATTTTATCAGGAATCAGAAAAGGTCCAGAATAGCAAAAAAGAAATTCTGAGCAAAAAGAGCAATTCAGGAAGCCTCACTGTACCAGACACGAAGCTGCAGTATAAAACCATGGTAACAAAATGAAATGGTACTGGTGTAGGAACAAACGCAAGCACCTACAGTCAACTGATGTTTCTAATGAGCTCAGTAATTTTTTAATCATGAAGTACAACAAAGGAGGAAGAGGTATGAGTATCAGAAATACAAATTAAAATAGCCAATGATGTGATAAAAATGCTCAAATTCATAGTTAAATAACTAACTAAGCACCATTTTACCCAATATATTGTAAGAGACTTTTAGAGTCAACATGATATTGAGGTGGGTTAGGAGAACTGGACACTTTCATACACACTGGTGGAAAAGCCTTTGAAGGATTAGTTCAAAATACTCAAACTGAAAGTACATGTACTCTTTTATCCAATAGGAATCTATCATATAGGATGTGCAGAATTTGTCCATATACAAGGATATTCACTACCATAATATAAAATATTCAGCAACATGAACTGGAAATAACCTATGTGTCTATCAGTGGGAATGTTTAAGCAGTCACATGGCATAAAGCAATACTATTTCCACATTTAAAAGAACAAGAGTAGTCCCTGTTGATAAGAAAAAAATCCCCAAGAGATAATATTAAATGAACAAAGCCAATCAAAGCACAGAATGTAGAGCAAATGGCCCACTGTCGGCACATGTTACTACAAATGACAAGAAATATTTAGAGTAGTTACCTCAGAATGGCATTGGATGTAGGGTAGAATACATTTTTGTTTTATAGCTTACTGTAAAGCCTGAAATTCTTCATACTTGTATGTAATTTTCACTTTAATTTTATTTAAAAACACTATGTTAAAATTGTTTTATTTTGAATGAAGTTGAATAAAGGATGGATATCTTAACATATCAGTTTACTATTCTAAGGGAAAGGGATTTTCCATAATCTCCAGTTTTCTTCTTTTTCATGTTTTCTTTCTTTTTTATTTTATTGGTACATTTCGGGTGTACATAATGATAACATTCATCATAGGGAATTTGTATCTCTACATGTACATCACTTTCTTTAAGCAGTGACGATGTTTATTTGAAAAAGAAAAAGTGAAGAATGAGGGGGAAACTGGCTCTATAGGGCAAGCTTGGGCTGAGTAAAACAGGAAAAAACAACATAAATGTACTCCCTGGAGGCCATAAAGTGGCCATCACGAGAAAAACCACAATAACAATCTCTTCTTGGCATCTGTGTCCTTTTGATACAGGGGAATGACACTCCCAACCTGCGAGATGTCTAAAATTCTGAGTTCATGTTCCCTAAAATCAAGGAATGAATTCTAGGAACAATGAAGGTTAAGAGTAAGAAGAATTTATTGAGAGAAAGAAAGCTTCTGTCTGAGAGGCACAGAAGGGGGCCCAGAAAGTGGGTTGCCACTCAATTGATTTTTTGACAAAGGGGCCAAAAACATATGCTGGACAAAAGACAGTCTCTTTTAACAAATAGTGCTTCAAAACCTGGGTATCGATATACAGAAAATTGCAACTAAATTCCTATCTCTCACTTTGTAGTAAAATCAAATAAAAATTGAGGAGTGACATAGATGCAAAATCAAAAATATTAAAACTTCCAGAAAATGCTGAAAGATAATGAAATATTTTGGAAGATAATACAGGGGAAATGCCTGGGCCCAATGGAACAGCTAAAGATTTCTTGCACAGGACTCCACAAGCACAAAAAATAATATCAGGAATTGACTAATGTGACTACATCAAATTAAACGTTTCTGCACATTAAAGTAAACAACAGAGTGAAGAGACTACTCACTGAATTGCAAATTGTCTTTACCAGGTACTCTTCTGGTAGGGAACTGATCTCTAGAATATATAAAGAATTTTTAAAAATGAGATGGAAGGAAGGGAGAGATAGGAGTGCAAAAAGGAATCAAAATGTGTTATGAACATGTACTGACTCCACACAAGAAATGTATATATAATGTATGGCAAACATGTACAAAAAGGAGAGAGACCCAAAATGGAAGGAGGAGGGAGAGAAGAGAAAGGGGGTGATAAAAAGAATTAAAATATGTCATACACATGCACCAACCCCACACAAGAAATGTAAACATTATGTACTACACACATGGACTAATAAAAAATCATAAATAATCCCATAAAGTAATGAACCTTAAAAGGTGAACAAATAAACTGAATATATTCCTCTCAAAAAAGATGGTCAAAATGCTAAAAAAATTATATGAAAAATTTTAATCTAGAGCTCAGAGTAATGTAAATTAAAACCACATCGAGACTCCATTTCATTCCAGTCAAAAGAGCTGTCATCAAGGGTACAAAAACAATAAAAACTGGCAAGGGTGCCGGGAAATAGAACCCTCTTATATTGCTGGTGAGAATGTAAACTAGTACAACTATGAAGGAAAACAGTCTACAGATTCCTCAAAAGAATAATTTAATGACCACTTGGCATATTCCTGAAAGAAGAGCGGCATACTATAAGTGACATGTGCATACCTGGGGTGATCATTAATCCTGATTTGTTGATATTATTTGATTAATAAATACCCAGCAGATTGGTGCAGTACATTTCTGCATGTGTCTGGGTGTGTCACGAAACCATGACCTGTGATTCAGTTTCTAAACAGTATATGGTGTATCATTGGACTTAGCCATGACTGAGTATCATGTCTTCACAATCCCATCACCTACCAAAGCCTTACCTATGTCACATGAGGCTTTAGGGGAACATCTGTGTAGGCAGTGGCTGAAGCTGGAAATCAGTCCTATGTGTAGGGGCAAGACGAGGCCAAAGTGCCTGAAGCAGTCAAGCTACCTCAGTCCTGAGAAGGATATCCTGCCTGGACAATATCAGTCATTAGTCGCTAGGCAACCTGATGTCTCCTGATGCTAACTTTGCAAAGGTATGAATAAATGCCCCTACAGTGATTATGTAGTCTTCTTTTCCCATCTGGTAAGAGGCCTCTATCTGACTTCAGCGGTTGTCTCTTGTCTTCATATTCTAAATCCCCTCATCATTTCTCCTCGGGACCCCTGATAGCTGCGTGGGTCATGACACATCTAGATATAAAGACTAACATTCTGCCCTGGCTCCCCAAAAAGTAATGCAAGTCTCTCTATGCAAAATACATTTAGTCCAACTCGAGTTACCAAAATTCTAACAGTTTAACACTGCTGAAATGTTGAAGTTGAAAGTTTTCTCTGATATATTTGGCGATTTCTTCTCTGTGAACCTCTGTAAAAATAAAAAAGAAAACATCATCAACATACAATGGTAAAGGGTAAATACTCCCATTCTAAAGGGGAGGTATAGGAGGATAGAAAGGAATAAGACCCAAACAAGACCCAAATCTAGTAAGATAGGCATTAAATCCCATAGGACCATGGGACACCTGGGGCAATCTGTGGCAAGATGTGAATGCCAAAGGGCTTGGGAAACTCCATCCTATGGTAGTTGCCCAAATGGCTACTCTCTTGGGCTGGGTTTCCTCACTGCTTGCAGCTCTCCTTAGATGTTCCATGTTTCTGGCTTCTGCAGCTTGTTCTTGTCACCACTATAAATAATGCCTCTCCTTTTTCTTGTGCCAGTATGTTCTATGGCTGTGAAGATCCCTTTCCAGATTAATATTTAGTCCTTTAAGTTCTGAGCTTAAAATCTGTAAGGCTCAGTTTCTTTAAAATATAAGTGAATATCTTTAGTATGGTGCACAAGATTCTTCATTAATAATAATTACAATAATTATAATAATATGTTCATACATCTGTATTCTTGACTGAACTGAGAGTCACGGAATACCAAAACTATTGTGTGTGTGTGTGGGGTGGGTGTGGGTGTTTAGGATGAGTGTGTGCTTTGTATTTATTCCCATGTTCTCAGTACTTTAATGTCAGTAACACGAAAAACTGTTACTAAGTACTTGCTTAATAAGCAATCAATAGCTTTTTTTCTTCCCTTAGCAGTATGGTGTCTGTGCTATAATGATCAAGAGCTCTTAGTTCAGTGCTGTGGCAAAAATTAACAGAGAATAAGAGAGCCCCCACTCTTTGACCTCTGTCCCAGTATAATAAGGAATGTCCTTAATAAAAGGTTCATCTTTGTTGTGTAATTATGAGAAGTGATTTTAATGCTAAAATGTTTTTAAAAACAAGAGTCAAAGACAGCAGTCTGGCAGAGCTGTGTGGGGATGTTTACTCCAGTGGGTGGATTTAACTTCATATTAAATTAAGTGTTATTTATGTTTTATTATGTCTAATTAGATCTTTTAATCTGGAAAGGACTTTTCTAGGTAATAAACTCCACATTTTGTTGGGCTTGTGTTTGTATTGTTGTTTTATTTTGTGAAAATGGAGAACTTATATGGGAAGGAAGTGAGAGGTGGCCACCCCATCAAATCTGATTCTCCAAGAATGCTTACGTCATCTGAGGCCACCAAGAAATTCTCTGTACCTTGTGTTCACTCTCAATTGTTTTAAAATATTTCCACAAAATTCAAACGTATAATTTAAAGTAAGATTAATTATGCCACTGGAAACTTCAGCACACTAGCAGAAATCAGCTCGTAGAATATAAAGAACAACTACAAGTTATTTTCTGTGGACTTTTGTGCACACTAGCCATAGTGTCGTAGGCACATCTGTAAACTATCTGTACAGAGTTCTTTCTGTTCTCCAGTTCACAGTTCAGAGTCTTCCTCTGCCAAATCCTAGAAAATAACAGAGAACAGTTTGCCTTAATTATGTGTGAATGCATAATGGAACACTTTTTAGAAGCCGTTTTTACCCTTGGATAATTAATTTAGTTATAACCATTGTTTCTATATTTCTTTTGTAAAACCACATTCATTATAGTTCAGAGTATGTTTGTATCTGAAAAGCCTCTAAAGTGTTGGTGGGGATACAAAGAGGTATAAATAAAGAATAGAAGTATTCTCTTAAAGTATGATATTAATTTTTTCAAACAGATGAACAAACTAAATCTTTTTATCCAGGCCAACTGATGAGTAAGAGAAAGGAGGACTGAAAGAATTTGAAGGGTGTGAACAAAAAACATAGACAGCAAGTGTTTAGCATTATGCAAATGTCCATTGGATAAAAAAGCATCATGGAGGACAATTCTGGTTTTAATAAATGATACTGGGGCTCGGGATTTAGCTCAGAGGCACAGCACCTGCCTGCCAAGTGTGAGGTCGTGAGTTCGATTCCCAGTACTGGAAAAAAAGAAACCAAAAAAAAAAAAAAATGATATTTATGAAAAATAATTGTCATTGGATGAAAGATTCATAACTTGAATTATTTCAAATTAACAACCAAGAAATGTCAATTTTTTTTTTTTTTTTCGTTTTTCTCTGGTACCAGGAACCGAACTCATGACCTTGCGCTTGCCAGGCAGGCACTTTTGCCACTGAGCTAAATCCCCAGCCCCAAAATGTCAAATGTTTTAGTAGCTAATAGGAAATGTGAAAAGGTCGTGCATGGAAACTTAATGGATTATGCAAATGGAACCAAAATTTTCTCAGGCATCACTTTTTGCAATATCATTAAACTCTGACTCAAAGTTGTTGAAAATCCTATTATATCTTGCATATTTCATTTCATTTCACTTGTAAAGTGAGCAATACATGCTCTTGCTGATAATGCTGGATGATATAGGCTAGTGCTTCTTCATCTGCATGTGTAGCAATCCAAGATCTCCAGAATTACCTACAGAAGTATCATGAAAGTCTCAAACCCCACTACTCTGAAACGGTTCTCAAAACCAAATAAGATCTTGATCCATTGAATCCTTTATTTTAGCAATCAATTATTCAGAGGACAGGACATTTTGGAAGGATGGGTACCATAAAATAAATGTAAACTCCAAAAAATTTAAAAACCATTTTTTTAGACAATTAAATAAGTGACTTTTCTTATTAGTAAGAATTTCCCCAGTGATTTGTTTCATGGTGAGTATTCTTGGAAGCAGATTTTCTTAGTTCTAACAATATAGGAATATGGTTTGGTTTTGTTTTCCTTTTGTTCTTTCCAATACCACTAATTGTAGGGATTATCTATTTCTTCTAACTAAAATCAGATTTTACAATTGACAATCCCACTGAACATGAGGATAAATGCAAAGTGGGAGAATTTCTATTTCAGTCTAGTAAAACAACAACATAAATCATAACAACTGCAGGACATCTAATATTCAGTTTTGAGCTTGGCAGCTTGGAAATCACAAAAGTAGAAAATAAGATTCATGTCTTAGCTGAATTATTTGATATTTAATGCTATGAAGAAGACACAATGCTGAGCAGAGAAAACAAAATAACCCTTGCTTGCTAGATAGGGATTCCCCAAATATACGGTGGTCATTAAACATATTTGCCAAACTGAAAAAATTCAAAATAATATGAGTAACACAAGAAAATGCTATTGGTATTCACTAGAAGGATAATTATTGCATATTTAAAACTAAATAATATTTGGAATTCAGATATATGAAATACAACCAATTCCAGATGGAGAGAATGGAGTCAAATATTCATGCATCATGAGTAGTATATGAAGTAGATAGAATACACACAGGGCTAAGGCTACATTGTGGCCAGATTATAGGGACCATCTGAAAGCTGGCATTGTAGGTGTGGACTTTATTTAGTAGGAAAGGCAAAGGCATTTCTTAAAAGTAGGATAAGAACAAAATACGTGTGTTATGGTTGATACATTGTGTCAACTTGGGGAGTCTAGAGGTTTGGCTAAGTAACTTAGCAGGAAGCCAGAGTGCTTACTTTGTATACATCCTGCGCCTGTGGAAGAGGAGGGCATGGAGATTATGTGAGAGCTACACGCCCCTTAGGTGGGGGTAGCCTGTTTACAAAGTAAGGCAAAGAAAGAAGCTGCTTGCTGCCATTCCTCCCTTTTGCTCTGGCTGCATTGCTGTTCGGCTGCAATTCCCCCCTTTGCTCTTGTTGCTTTGCTGCCTTCTGCCTCGGAGCCTGCCAAGTATGGACTAAAACCTCCACAAACTGTAAGCTAAATAAACCTTTCCTTCCTTCATTTTGGGCACTGGGCATTTTGTCCCAGCAGCGAGAGAAAAGTAACCAAGACAATGTGCTTTCTAGCAATTAATTTTTCAGAAATATGCAAGAATAACTGAAGTGGGCAAAATATGTAGGCATGTGAGTCGCTATATATTTTAAGTCATTGAATGAAAGTAAAAAGAGGTGGAAGTGTGAGACTTCCCACAATAATGGAAAAGGAAGATGACTAATGAAGCCTGGAAAGGAGGAAGTTGTCAAAAATGATCTTGCTATATATTTCCAAAATGGAACACTAGCAATACATTTCATCAATAATTTTCTGGCACCCCCAGCAGCAGAGGACAGCTTCAGTAATCACAGTGACCGTGCCTCCCCACACCATTGCAAGAACCACTTTGAGCCCTGAACAGCTTTGGCATTCTCAATGACCTTGCCCCACTTTTGGAGCAATTCAGGAACCATGCTAAGCCTTGGACAGCTTTGGGATCCTTGGTGACTGTCCATTGCCTTCCAACCTTCATGGGATCTAAAGTCCTACACAGCTTCAGAAACTTCTGTTTTGGTGCACCCCCCACCATTGCAGGAGGCACACTGAGGTGGAGATGTTTTCAGGAGCCATGGTGAGCCTTGCTTCCCCCACTGTCTTGGGAGTCAGGCTGACCCCAGTGATACTCAGGATCTTTGAAAATAACAAAACAAAGGAAATGCAATCTCAGATCCCCACCACACCTAGAACAATTCCAGGAGACATCAACAAAGAAGACCTTGGAAGTTACACACCTGAAATTTCTGAAATGATAGCAACTGAAGTAAAGAAACAACTCCTTCAGGCTATAGAGGAAATAAGATCAGAAATAATCTTTCAGGTAAAAAAAAGAAATGATAACAATAATGAAAGAATTGCTCAGCACATCTAAAGAAGACAGAGTAAAAAGTAGAAGAGCATAGAAAAATGATGGAAACCTTCAATGAACAATACAGGAAAGAATTAGAATGCATGAGATAGATTCAAAGAGATATCTAGGAATTTAAAAATTCCATGAAAACCTGGAAAAACTGCTTGAATGAAGCTAAAGATAGATTTTCAGACCATAAAGACAGCACTGAAGCTAATGATTGCAAAAGGAAAGATCTCTTAAAAATAATGAGGAACCAGGAAATAACAATTCAACAACTGTAAGAGGATTCAAAGAAAAACAATGTGAGAATGATAGGAGTCAATGAAATAGCAAGAGTCAAGCCAAATGACATAAAAAGACTATTTGCAGAAGTAATAGAAAAAAATTTCCCAAGCATGGGAAAAGGATCTGACATACATGTACATGAGGCTTATAGAAAATCTAATTAGTAATAACCAAAATAAATCTACATACACACATATACTAATCAAGATCCCAGAAATCCAGCAAAAGAACAGAATATTAAAAGCTGTGAGAGAAAGAAGCCAATCACCTATAAAGGAAAGCCCCGCAGAATCACAGCAGATTTCTCAATCTAAACCATCAAAAAAAGAAGAGCTTGAAGCGAAGTACTTCAGGTCCTGAAATACTTCCAAGTGAGACTGATGTACCCTGCAAAACTATCCTTCAAAATTAATGGCAAAATAAAATATTTCCAGGACAAAGAACAACTGAAGAACCTCAAGGTGCCAAACCAACCCTACAAAGAGCACTAAAAGATATTCTAGAAAGAGATAAGAATGACCACAATTTCAGGAGCAGCAATAGAAAGGAACCACCAAGCAGAGCGAGCAATTAAACAGAAGGAAAAATTAAGGAACCAACAGCAGGAAAATAACATAACAAAGATAAGCCAATATATAATTTTGGGAAAACTGTAAGAGGAAGAGATAAAAATCATAAATATCTATGCATTAAATACAGGAGCATCCAACTATGTATGACAAATTTTAATAGACATGAAAAATCAAATAAACAGTAACACAGTCATAACAGGGGACTTTAACACACAACTGTCACAAAGAGATAGATCAACTAGACAAAAAAGTCAACAAAGAAATACCAGAACTAAACCAAACTTGAGAGCAAATGGACTTAGTAGACCTCTACAGAGTGTTCCACCCCACAATAACAGAATACACATTCTTTCCAGCTGCACACAGTACTTCTCTAAAATAGATCACATACTAGCCACTAAAACATGGTTGAGTAAATGCAAAGGAAGTGAAATTATTCCATGCATACTATCAGACCATCATGCAATGAAATTGGAAACTATTGACAAAAGAAATCCCCAAAATACCATAAACACATGGAAATTATATCACACCCTCCTGAACAAACAATGGGTCACAGATAAAATTAAAGAAGATATTAAGCAATATTTACAATCAAACAAAAATACAGATTCAGCTTAACCTATGGGATGCAATGAAAGCATTCCTCAGATGGAAATTTATATTGGTGAGAAATTAGGGAAACAACGACATTTACAATTGCATACAAAAAAAAATACTTAGGAATCAATTGAACAAAGCAAGGAAAAGATCTTCATAGTGGAAATCACAGTACTCTGAAAAAAGAGATCAAAGAGGATTTCAGAAAATGGAAAGATATTCCTTGCATGGATACCAAGAACCAACATTGTAAAACTGGTCATACTCCCAAAATTGTTGTACAGATTCAATGAAATCTCAATCAAAATACCATCAGTATACCTCACAGATCCAGAAAAAACATTCCCAAAATTCATCTCGATCCAGGAGAGACCTAGAATAGCAAAAGCAATCTTAGGCAACAAAAGAAAGGCAGGTGTCATCACAATCCCCTACTTGAAATTATACTATAAAGGTACTGAGATACAATCAGCATGGTACTGGCAAAAAACAAACAAAACAAAACAACAAAATCAGACCTGAAGATCAATGGGAGAGATTAGAAGATGCAGACACAATTACAAACTCATTCAATCACCTTATCTTTGATAAAGGGTTCAAATATGTTCAATGGAAGAAAGATAGCCTCTTTAATAAATGGTGCTGGAAAAACTGCCTTTTAACATGCCAAAGACTAAAACTAGACTCATGTCTATCACCATGCACTAAGTTAAAGTCAAAATGGATCACAGATCTAAATATTAAAACAGAAATGCTATATTTACTGGCAGACAAAGTAGGTAGAAATTTTGAAGACATGGAGGTAGACAGAGAGTTCATGAACAAAAACCAAACTGCATGAGAAATACTTCAAAGAATAGACAACTGGGATCACATCTGAATCAAATGTTTTTGCACATCAAAAGAAATCATCAACAGGGTAAAAAGAAAACAAGTGAACTGGGAAAAAAATTTAGCAAACTTGCTGTCAGACAAAGGACTTCTATCTAGATCACATAAAGAGCTAAAAAAATCAGGCCCCTAAAATTCAAAGATTCAATCCAAAAATGGGCATTTGAGATGAATACACACTTCTCAGATGAAGAAATACAAATAGCAAATAAATATATGAAAAAATGTTGAACATCATTGGTCATTCAAGAAATGCAATTTAAAATAACACTGAGATTCCACTTCACTTCAGAAAGAATGGCTGTCATCAAGAAATCAACCAATAACAAAAGCTGGAGGGGCTGTGGGGAAAAGGAGCCCTTCTCCACTGTTGGTAGCAATGCAGACTGGTGCAACCACTGTGGAAATCAGTGTGGAGATTCCTTACAAAACTAGGATTAGAGGTCCCACTTAACTGAGCTATTCTTCTGGTTATTTTTCCAGAAAAATATCATACCACAGCAATATGCGTGCAGCTTCACATTCTTTGAGTTACAACAGATGACCTGGATCAGCTCAACAGCTTTGAGTTACCCTTAGGTTTTAAAAATCTAAATAGTGAAACTATTCCCTAAATAAAGAATGCTTTCTTATTTTCTTAAATCATTTTACTGTGCTTCATAAATCCAGATAATCAGTTGTGTATATTGTGGGGGATTGGCTTAAATAAGTTGGTTGTTTCTGTATTGTGGCACTGCAGTTTTCCCTGGAATTTGTAATTCTTCTTTCTCTCATTGCATTCTTACAGGTTTTCCTTACGACCTGCCATGGATGGCTATCATTATAACACTTTCCCAACCAGTCTACCTTCATCCATTGCTACTGGCCTCTGCTGCTGGTCTCTGAGTAGTTTTTCAGGACCAAAAAGTGAGACTATATTTGGAGCTGTGCTTCAGCATAAGATGGTAACACCTAGAGGGTGCCCTCCCAGACTAATCTAGGGGGCAGGATGGAGCACTGCAAATACAGAAGGGCAGCAGATGGTACATGTTCAGTTTCATACATTTTTCAGACTTGCTTGAGAAATTTTTAGAAATTGATGTGGGGAAGCAAGGGACAAACTGGGGTCATCAGGTGAGTTTCAAGCTTGCTGAAGCCACAGCAAATCACTCCTGGAAGAGCTGTGGGGCATCTAAGAGAGCCATGGTGGTCATGGCAACAGTTCAGTTGAACTTTAGGACAAGAAGCTACTTGGTGGACAATTATCGCTTCTTCTTAGACACAGTAGTGGTGAAATTGAGACTTCTACCTGTTTTGAGAAATCTTTAGCAGGGTTAGATATGTTCATCATGTCCCATTGGGGCTTAGCAATTTGGGGGAAATTCACAGTAGGCTTTGTCTCTGCTCCTGCCCTGGTGGGCATGGTTTCCCGTTGGCTCTTCAGAAAGCAAGCAGCAATGTCTGGAGCTGGAGATGAGCATCACAGCTGTCATTCAAGCTGTAGCTCCTGTTGAGTTGGCCAGAGAGTGGCCACAACAGCAACCACAGAGGTAGTGGCAGGATGCTGGGGCTAGTCACCCCGCTTCACCCCTGGGTACAAGAGGAGAATGTGATGGCTACCAGTTGATTTATACCCACATCTTCTTCTCACAGAGAAAAGGAAAGGTCAGACCTCATTTCTTTTCTGTTTTAGAAATAATTCATTTTAAATTGCCCCTCCATTTCTTGATTTTTAGGAATGATAACCAAGATTTGGCACCTGTCTAGCCACTTTTCTTTCATTGCTGAGACAAAAATACTGAGCACCCAGTTAAAGGAAAGGTTATTTACGCCACAATTTATAGAGGTTTCAGTCCATAATCAGCTGACTCCAAAGCAGGGTGGCACATAGCAAAGGGGCAACAGTACATGGGGGTGGAAGACAGCAAAAGAAGCAAGAGGAAAAGAGGCATACCTCTTTCTGCTCCTTTTATCTTATCCAGACTGCTAGGGTCAGGGCAGCACCAATCTAATAAGTGGACTTATCTAGCAATCACCCAGCTTTAATCCCAGTACCCTTAACCCAGCATTGCAGTATGAATCAGTCACAAACTCTAGATTCAGCCACCTCCAAAATAGCTTGCCCCCATGACTACATTAAGCTTTGGAGGAACACCTAGAAACAACAACAGCACTTAACCCTTGAGAAATGATAAAAGCAAGACAAAGTGACAGAAGTAAAATGTGGGCTCTAAAGTATGAACTACTTAGAAGTTATATGAATATTAAATTTGCATTAGTTCATTCAGTAATTCATAAAATATGTTCTCAGACTGCAAGTTAAATCTTTAAAAATACATTAGATAATTTATGAGATTCTTTATAACATGTTTAAAATTTTAATTCCTGTGAAATTTAGGGGAAATATCAAATTTTCCCCATTTCTTTTTGCTTTTCATCAGAATATACACAGCCAATTATCATTATATTGTATGTTTTAAATAAATATCAGTGCCATTTCTTCTCATTCTCCTAGAAACCATGGTGACAGGGTACATCTTTTCATGTTTGTTTTTACCCTAAAATATTGAAAACCATGAGCTAATAAAAACCTTTTCTCTTTATAATTTGATCACGTCAGGTGTTTGCTATAATGACAGCATGTTGACTGACACATTATCATCCATAGATAAGTACATGGAGCCTGTAAAAATCATTCACCTGCTAAAGGTCACATTGATCCTGCCTCCAGAGACTCAAGTAGGATTACTCACAAGAACCAAATAAAAAAAATGTTCTTTAACATAATATCAAAATGCACCTTTTTGAGATCATCCAGTAACTCCCATCAAAACTATTTTTGGAATATTTTATTCCACTTTGAGTTTATTTCAAACATGAATTTTAGAATATGTGCAAAGTTCTTTTTGTGTCCTTGTCTCCCACTATTTTTAACATTTATAATATAGTGTGATCTTATATTTCTTTAAGAATGAAGAAGAGTTGCTTCCTCCTAAAGTAGACATTCACTTTTATTTAATTCCTTTTCTATACTTCAAATGCACTTCCAGTTACCATTAAATCTCATAATTCCCATATGTATAGATACATATAGATAATTATACCAAAGAGCTATAACACAAGGGAAATCCTTTGGAGATTCACTAAGGTTTTCCATTTCTTTAAAATTAAATTTTGCTTTGCTAGTAAACATAAGAATATAATTAGCTAATTTTATATTTAGGTTTATATTTACTATTTTATTTTCCATATTAATTTCCCCCAACACATCTGTGGCCTCCATGTTTAAGAAGAAGCAGCTCATCCCAGTGATGCTTAAACACTGATTATTTTCTTTTAATGTGTGCAAAGGAGCATATATTCAATTTTTTAAACTTTCCATTTTCTTCTCTATTCTTCCCCCTGGTGTTCTGAAGCTTATTAAGTATGTGCAGAAGAAGATGCTGAGTTTGCCACACAGCCTGCCAAAATAAACTCCTGCTAAAATAGTATATCCATTTATATCTCACTGAGTAAACTAGTGCCCCTGAAGTTTTATAACATGGTATTAGTATTGAAATTAAAATGATGTCTGGAAATGTCAGACAGTTAAATGATACATATGATGTCATTTTACAAAATTTTCCTACTTTCATTTTACTTTGCTTGCCAATTATTATATTGAAAATCACTATGTATTAAGGACCTACAGAAGGTTTGCTTTTTTATTCCAGAATATTAATAATTCACATTTAATCATCTAATTAATTCCAATTATGCAGAACCAACCATCCAGAAAAGTGAAAACTATACTTGGTAGAGTTAAAAGAGCAATCATTTCTAGTAATTGTAGTACAGATATCAATCTTTTACCCTATGAAGCCCAAGTTAAATTTTTTCAGGTCAGCACTTTTTATGTTGTATTCTTGTTTTAAGTTTTCTCTTGGTATTATATATACTATGTGATCTCAAATGGTATTTATATGATTACATGAACAGGCTATGATTAAAAGGTCCTTTTTTTCTTGAAAAACATACTATTGTATATCTTGTGAGGTAGTTTGTGTTTTGTGTCTCAGTTAAAAAGTCACTGTACGCAAGGATCAAGAAAGAATATAAATACCACTTCAAATAGATATATTTGCTGGTGTAACTCTTCTGTAGAATAAACCAATATAATGTATGACAAGTTACATGTTTTCATCACTGAGGTATTTCTTTGTTAGTTACAATAACTTTGAATGTTGGAACTACCCACTGACTTTTAAATAATACAAAGTTATTATGGATCCATTTTGTAATTGGAGATAAAATAATTATATTTATCATCAATTTTCCATAAATATTTTTTCAACAGTTACATATTGGCTTCCAACTTTCTTTTGCTACAATTTTATTAGCAACATGGGAAGAATACTAAATATAAATTTTCACCTTGCCTCTGAATTTACAGTAAAGAATCTGAACCTGAATTTCAATGGCTGCTACTTTTAAGAAAATGCTAGTTGTTTCTGCATTCCGAACTGTGAACGTTAAGACTTCTACTTGCCCACTGTTGGTTCCCAGGTTTTCCAAGTATGTGTCACCTTACAGGTTTAAAAATTGTCATTGTTAATGATAGCCATTTGTTCTGGCAAGATGGAAGTTCAGTGTTGTTTGAATTTGCATTCCTCGAATGACCAACAATGGTGAATATTTTTTCATGTATTTATTCACCATTAATATTTCCTCATCTGAGAAGTATGCATTTATCTCAGATGCCCAGTTTTGGATTGGGCCTTTGAATTTTGGGGGGCATGATTTTTTTAAAATTTTCTATATGTTCTAGATAGGAGCCCTTTATCTGAGGGATAGTTGTCTAAAATTTTTTCCCAACCGTTTTTACTCTGCTAGTGATTTCTCTTGATGTGCAAAAACTTTTCAGTAAGATGAGATGCAAGTTATTGATTCTTTGAAGCATTTCCCGTGCAGTTTTGTTTTTGTTCGTGAACTCTCTGTCTATCCCTATGTCTTCAAGATTTTTACCTATCTTCTCTTCTAGTAGATTTAGTGTTTCTGATTATATATCTATATAATACTGCTGATGTCTAATGATTTATTGAAAGGAGCAGTTAATGCTTTTTTTTTGCCCAATTTTGCATGCTTATATCTGGTAATCTGAACAACTAATTTGAAGACAACAATATGCATTATAACAGCCATTGGTTAATTCCTACCGTCTTGTTTAGTGAAACTCTGTATCATTTCTAATGGGTTTTTTGTTTTTATTTTTTATTCTCTTCAATGGTTTGATCCATCTTGCATTCTTACATCTCATAATCTGAGCAACTTCATGAAGATAACAATATGTAATATAACAACCATGGTTAATTCCTATCATTTTGTTCTAAAACTTTGCATCATTTTTATTATTTTTGCTTTTCTTTGGTCTCTGTTGTTGGTATTTTCCTATTGTTCTTTATTATTATTGTTATTTCTTTAAAATAAAAAGAATTAAATCATAATAAAGAGTCATTCCTTCAAGATGCATATGCTTTAAAAAAATTATCATTGGAACTTAAGTAAATCTGTGTTTGAAGAAGAGTAAGTTTTGTCCTTCAAGGGGATAGACATTATTTTCTTACATCCCAATTTTTCTTTCCTCTAATATTCTGTCCATGATTATTTTCAGAAGTAGTACATAAATTTATTTTAGCAGCTGTAAATTGGCTCATCCTGTAAAAGTATTCTGGGTTGATTTTTTTTTTGCTTTGACATTTTAAAGACATAATTTCATGATATTCTACCTTCAATCATTTCTAATGTGAAGTCTTCAGAAATTTGCTATTTTTTATGCATATACATATATATAAATATAATGTTTCCTATACTTAGCATATGCTTTTTCTCTGAGTCCCTTCAAGATTTTCTCTTCATCTTCAGTTTTCAGTATTTTCAATATCCTTTTTCTGGTAATCTGTATAGTTATATTTGTCTGATTTACTTTTCTCTTATTGCTGAGACAAAATACTCAATGCCCAAAATTAAAGGAAAGGTTTATTTAGCTCACAGTTTGTGGAAGTTTCAGTCCATACTAGGCTGGCTCCAAGGCAGGGTGGCACACGGTGGCACATGGCAGAGGGCAACTGTTCATGGCAGTGGAAAATAGTAAAATCAACAATAGCAAAGGGGGGAGCAGCGGCAAGTAGCCTCTTCCCCTCCCTTACACTGTAAGCAAAGTACCAGCCCCAGGGGTAGGTGTAGCACTCACACCCATAATCCAGGCATTGGACTAGGGATCAATCAAAAATCTAGAAGCCCGCCCAATGACTGCATGAGGATTTAGGGGGACATGCAGATACAAACCATAACAATATTATTTATATTATTTTATTATTTATGAATTTCTTTAATCTGTAGTTTTATACCTTTCATTATTTTTTGAAAAATTCTCAGCCATTAACTTAGAGTATTTTCTTCCTTCTTCTTTACTCCTTTTCCTTTGTTAGATTGATTAATAATATCTTCAAGGTCTTCCACATATTAATCTGTCTTGATACATTTTCTTTTTGTGTTTTAGCCTAGTCAATTTCTGTTGAACTATTTTCATCTTTACTGTATTTTTTTTCTTTGTCTAGAGCACTTTTGTTATTTCACCATTTTTCCTGTATCTAGCATTTTATTTGATTCATATATTTTTTGACTCCTATATTTTTATCAATCTGATGAAATTTTAAAAATGTTCTTATAATTTTATTTCTCTGCTTTCACACATTCATGCCATTCGCTTTTACAATATGAACTTTAATATATTACTTATAGTTATTTAAATTTTCTAATCATCTCAGCATTCTGGTTGTATATCATTCTGATTCTACCAATTCCAAAGTATTTTGGCAGCATATTATTTTTATCTCATTATTGCTCTGCAATTTTTTCATTGGATGGTAGACATTATGTATAAGATAATACACATTGAAATAAAATATCGGTTATGCCTGAAACAGACATGTCCCTTTTTACATGAGGCTCTTAATGTAGCACACTCAGTTAATCTGGTCAAGAGTTGAGTAGGGGCTTTGTAGTTGCATTGATTTTAGGGAACTATTTCCTTTCCACTGCTCTAGGCTTTCCTTATGTGCATGATGGAGTGTGGTGTCCCAATGATTCTGTTCCACCTTTACTTCTAGGCTTGTTTCTAAACTTACTCGTTTGGAAAGATCTCACTCTCAGCAATAGACTGATTTTGCTTATTATACTTCACCTAGTAGTTTGTGAGGGATGCAAAAGGTTTTCACTTGTCCTGCTTTAGCACTGCTCTCAGCAAACTCTATGTTTCCAGGTCTTGGAGCTTTCTTAATTGCTTGCAATTCCAACCTAACGTCCAGACTTTGCCCCCGTACACTGGTTTTCCTTTGTTGTTGTTTTTGTTTATTTCTTTTTCTCAAACTGCAATGATTTCCACGTGGTCCCTGAATGACACAGAATGATATGCCCCTCCTTCAGTGTTCCAGGACTTTTTTTTGTATGTGACAGTGGTGATAGACAGAGTAATTCAAATAGGACTCTGTATCTTCCTCAACGTTGTTACTATTTTTCTCTTCAATATCTGTATCAAGCCAAAGCTATCTCTGGTCATGCTCTGAACTAAATCTTTCTCTTTCTTTTAATTTTTATTTTTTGTACATGTTTGCAGACCATAATGATTACATTCATCATGAGGAGCTGGTACATGCACATGACACATTTTAATTCTTCTTATTTCCCCTTCTCCTCTGCCCCACCATTCTTCCCTCCACCTCTTGCTTCCTTCTCCATTTGAAAAAGATCGATCTCCTACTTCCTATTATCTATCTTTTTATTTTGCTATTTGATTTATTTCTATCTTGGGTTTGTCATATAAAAAAATCATGTGATATTTAAGGTTTTGCATCTGATTTATTATACTTAATATTACAGTCTCAAGGTGCATCCATTTTCCTACAAATGACACAAATTTATCCTTCCATATGGAAGACTACTACTCTGACTAATACTAGTATTATGTATACATGTCATCCAATCTTCAGCCATTCATCTGTTGAGCAGTGGGAGGTGTTCCTGGGCAAAAGCTTAGCACTAAGTATCAATCTACCTTTGTGTCTGTGGTTTGAAGGATTCTATATTCTCATGTCAACCAATGCTCAGAGTTAGAAGTTTATTGAACTAGTTAGCTAATTTTTATGTTTATTTAGCGCCCTGTGTCCCTCCCATCATGCTTTTCTTCAGATAAGTCAGCACTCATGTCCTAACTCTCTTTGGAGGTGCCTACTGAATTTTCCAGAAGCCTCAGTCTCTGATAGCCTCATGGAAATTTGTGATTTTATAAGTTATCCAACTGGTCATTATTGGTGTGAGGGCACTGTTCTTTTAATCTCTCTACATCCTAAGCCAAAACCAGAGTCCGTCTCAACTGATTTTGAAGATAGGACTTCTAGAATTAAATATATATTTAATTCTATACACTTAAAAGTTTAAAATTGCTTTGAAATACTATTAATGAATATATATTTTTCTCACTGAACTCACTAAATGGTGCTGAAGAGAAAAAGGAGATTAATGAGAAAATATGCAAAATTAATTTCATGTATGAGGTTAACTGTTAGTGTCACTAACTTAGTACAGGACTGATAAGATATTTACTTGATTTTTCTTTTCAGTCCTGAAGACTGAATCCACTTGTACCCACAGCTTTCACACTGAGCAAGATTTCTACCTCTTTTTTATTTTTTAATTTTGATTCTCATTCTCATCAAGTCATTAAATTGCCTAGTATGGGCTCAAGCTTCAGATCTTTCTGCTTCAGCCTCCAGAGTGCTGGACTTATAAGCATATGCCACCATACTTGAGCTTGTTTTTTCCATATATATATAAAATGTATATGTAAATATAATTTTTTCAGTAAATTATAAATGCTTTTCAAATCCTAAATTCTTTGGAAATACAATGAGGTATTAAATGGTATTTAACACACGCTTGTGATTTGAAATAAATACTTAATAGCAATAGACCAACTTTAATGAAACTTTTGACAGTTAATTTAATGTCATGTGTTCAATTCATGAATTATTAGAAAATGTGTTAGTTCATTAGTCAGATGCTAGAATAATTTTAGCCATTTTCTGCCCGTGTCTCAAATAATTCAGATAATTTGTGTTTACAAAATAGGAATATTATTATTACTAAAAATTTAATTTTCAGCATCAAATCTTGTACTAGCATCAAAGCCTTGTACTAACTGATTCACACTTTGTTTTAAAATTAATCCACTAAGCTTTATTAGTAAACAAATAATAGACACTGAAGAAATGAATTGCCCTTTAAAAAGTTTATAATCTAATAGATACTGAATAGAAGTCAAGTAGGCAGTAGATATTTTTTTTAAAAAAATAAATATCTTCCTGCTTTAATATGATAAGTTTTAGGACAGATATTTGTGTGATGTCCTCCTTGGTCAGGCATTGTGCTGGGTACAGGTAGACACAAACGTGAAGGAGAGAGAAAAGTATAACTTGGACTCCATAAAACGTATGAAAGGACTAAAAAAAAACCCTAAAAGAAAGCTAAAAGCAAAACCGTATTCATTAAGACAAAAATGGACCGATTTTATTTATATTGACTCTTAGAGAGCAACATGGAAAACTAGTCTAATTAGATATAGGCCAAATAATATGAATAGTACACAAAGTGAGAAAACAATGATCTTTAAACTTATGAAGGGATATATACTCTAACTTGTAAGAAAATAAGTGGAAACTCAAGTCATGTTGTCTTTATTTTAAAAAAAATTGTGACATGCCATATTAAGAAGGAAGAGAAATAGATGAACTTTTTCATTCCTTGTGGGAGGAGAAATAAACAACCTTTATGGTGATCATTTTGCCAATATTACTCAAAGAGTAAAATACATATCGACTTCCAGAAATTTGTTTCACTCTCTAAGGGCCAAAAATTGTATGATATGTCTATATATTAGAATGTGTTTACTTGTAATAACCAAAAATTAGAAATATATCAACTATTCATTATTGACATTCATTATATAACATATATTATATAAGATGTTATATACCTATGTAATGTAATGAGAAACACACAGTATGATGTATCAAATATATTTTGGTACATTTGGACAGAATACTATACTCTCATTAAAATAAACACTGGTTCTACAAAAACTCATGGGATCATGTCTAAAATATATCGTTAAGAGAAACATGTAAATTAGACATGAGTCTATGCTACAACTTGCGTGAGTTATATAAATGTGTCAGTGTGATTTCTTATGCATAAGTTAATTTGTGTTCATATTTCCATAATTTGAGTATTCCTGAAAGATACAAAATAAGGCAATATGACTGTTTGGGGAGGGAAATTGGGTACATGGTAAAATATGGAGAAAATTCTTATTTTACTTCATATCATTACTTTTCTTATGCAATAGAACAACCACTGTTAATTTCCTATCATCTTGTTTTGAAATTTTGCATCGTTTTTCTTGTTTTTCTAGTCTCTTTAAAATAAAAAAATAAATGAATAAAATAAATTGTAACAGGATTATTTTCAGTAACAAAGGTAGAAAATGATGAATACATTAATTTAAGTAGTAAGCTCAAGGTGCAACTAATAAATAAACTCAGTTTGTGAAACCTGAATTTCATATTCATCCTTCACCAGTTTCTCAAGTCTTACTGACATCCTTCCTTTCTTTGCATGTAGGAACAGACACTGTATTTGCAATTAAGAAATATATATGGGAAACATCCCATTTATATCCCAAATTCTCCGTCTGATAGTGCACAGCAAAATCTCCTGGTCCACAGCAAAGCTGCAGGAGGAGGAGCAGGAGCTCTGAATTCCAGATTCCTCATTCGTTCTGTCTGGGCTGAGTGGAGATGAGACTCTCCAAGGCTGGCATCTGCCCCTATGAAGATTTACACCCATCTTGTTAAAAGTTCTTTTGTCCATGCATTAAGTAATGTTTTAAAATATTCCTACTTATTAACGTAGTAGAAAAATCTTTGAATTGCTAACATAATACAGCTAGCACAGTTATTTCCTATAAAAATGAGATTTCCATGAGAGTTGAAAATCTATTTCTACTTTGGCATCTGTTATAAATTATGGTCGCCCTCCATCCTGCCGTGAATCCCGCACACAAAGTGACAGACACCCATGATAAATGTTTCTGTTTCCTACTGCTCATGCAAGTCTGAATTCACTTCTGCCAACTTGGCAAAGATCTTTTTTTAAAAATTCCAACATTTACTATATTTAATTCATTAGTTTGGCACAGCATGATAATAAGTAATATGGAACATATTCTATACCTTAAGGACTTGTCATAAAATTACAGACACAGAGAACATTTCTAAAACAGTCTGTCCAGTGGATTGAAGCCAAATGTGACCCAAGGGGTCAAACATTGCTCACAGACAACTGTTCCTTTACTTTCTTACTTCTTACCAGCTTGTGTTAATTTCTTATTTTACTAGTCCATAGGATAGAAATAAAATTATCATAAGTAATTTCTGTTTTTCGAATAGCATTGTTCTGAAAAGGTGTTTAAGAATCAAGATTTTTATTAATGCATGCTGATATGGAAAGTTTTGCTCTTTAAAGAGACCTATAGGCAGCTTCTGTAGAGTATAAAGTATAACACCCATTTTTCTCTTTCTAAATTGTTATGTAATGGATTCCTTTGAAAGAGGACTGTTGATTAGTATAACACATTTGTAACATTTCATATCATAGGTGATGGTAAGAATTTGGTAGCCCCTTCTGGCTGTGCCACCTGTGGGTGAAGCAGATAGCTCCCTCCTTCCTTTTATAACGACATTGATTCCATTCACGAGGGCTCCACTCATTAGACCCTTCACCTCCCAAAAGGCCCTACTTCTTCAAACTTCCACAACGGTGATGAGACTTCAACATGAATTTTCGGTGACACATTCAGAATATAGCAGCAGGCGATTTATAGGAACTTCACAAATCCCTATTGAGAAGAGATATTTAAGGTTTACAAGTATTTCACTTTTTATCATGGACCAAGTATCTGGGAATATTTTGTTTAATGAAGGTTATGGTATAAAAATAGGACTTAGGATAAAAGTTTTAAATCCTAGAACAATAAGCAGTGACTGTTTCTCTTGTAATCATATTTATTGGTCTATTATTTTTTATCTCCCTAGACAATTTTTAAAAGTAAAAATAAAGTAGAAAAAATAAAGCTGGCATTGAATTGTTTCTGTGTGATTTTCTTTCAAACTCACAGGATTAATGGGTTTATTAATTCAATAATCACTGATTAAAGATTTCTATTTTTCATACCCCCTAGAATTACCAGCATATGAAGCCCAGCAATTCTATCATGTCATACAGAAAATTTTATCCAATAGAGGGAGAGGTAAGGATATTTTGTACAGGAGGTTGGAATTGGACTGTTTCTCAAAGAGAAGCTATTTTCAAAATGGAAAACTAAAAAAGTTAATAGAATAACAGGTAATGTAAACATCTAGAGGTATTTTATAAGGATGGTACTGTAAAAAATAGTGACATAACTTAGAAAGAGTAAGTGGGGGGAAAGTCCTGGATGACATGAGAAGATTTGTCTAAGCAGAGGTGTTAATTTGTAAGAGCTTTATCTGTAGATCATATGAACCAGAGGAACAATCTAAGAAAAGTTAGAAGAGTTTGTAGGCATTTTATAAATTATAAATAATTCTACAGAGAAGGCAATAAACAGTGCAAAGCTTTCAGTGTTAGAAGGCTAAAAACCAAGTCTTTGTAAAGTTCAAGAGAAATCTAGTTTTTCTTGGCCAGAAAATTGCAATTACTTCACTTCTAAAAGATTTATTATGCTACAGTGTACACCCAGAATGAAGATAGGGTGGTTCTAAAGTATGTTCTAAAATGGAGGCATATGTGAAAACTAAATTCTCTATGAAATGCATAAATGCTGTGAATATAGATTCCTATAAAATAACATCTTTCAGAATTAGATTTGTTTAGTGTAATTTTCAGTATTTATTCTTCTTCTTATGACTTTAGTATGTTTCCTATAATGTTGTAAACAACAATTTTACCTATTATCTTTAGTTTGTGTTTATTCAACAAGAATCACTATAACTGAAATAATATCTATTTGTTTATAATATAGAATATTTTATTTATTTTTCAAAACTAGTTTGCTCTGTAATTCTCATAACTATATACTTTAGAGTATTTATTCATAAAATAGTAAACAAGTATTTATTCATACTAAAACTATATACTTTAGAGTATTTATTCATAAAATAGTAAACAAAGTATTTATTCATAAAGTATTAAACAAGCCTATTCCCCTGTTTTATTTTTGAAACTTTGAGGAATTCTCTTGAGATCTACTTGCATTAGAAATACATTTCTGGACATTTCCTGTATAAAATTGATACATGAATAAAAAGTACTTTTAATAGTAATACTTACATTTTTCTTACCTATTTGAAATTCTAGAAACAGCACAAAATAAGATAAAATTTATTTTCCGTACCTCAGAAAATGGGGGGAAACTGTAATTCTAAGCAGATAGCTATATACTAGACAGTGCTGAACTCAGTGTTCCTGGTCTCACATTCCCCCTGGCAGTATCTACCCTAACCTTCAGCTGTGAGCCCTGCAAGGAAGTCACTCTTCTTGCGTGGGGAGAGATGCGGTCTCTCTCCTCTCCCAAACAGTGTGGTCTGCATTCGTGAGACAGAATGGTTGGGGCCATCTTGCCACCATAGTGGAAAATGACCTGTGGCCTCGGGAGAGAATCACTTAGTGGAACTCTGATTAAGCCATCCTTGAATGCTGCCAATTCATAAAGTTCTGAGTGTCTTACGAAATGAGGTAGAAATTTCAGTGTTTAAAAATGTTTGAGTTTTCTGTTACTTACAAGTAGAAATACTATAATTAACATAGAAAAAGTCTAAAAATAGAAATGAAATTCTACAAATATGTACATTTCATTTTATAATAACAATAAGTGTCAGGAAAGAGACAGACAGCATGAGCTCTGGTTTGCTTTCATGCACGTGATCTCTTGAACACTGAATCAGCACTGGATGTAGAGGGCTGCCTAGGAATATGTGTCTCAACTCAGAGAGATAGAAAGACTATGGAAAACCAGCATAATAAATAACTTTATGAATATATTGTATGTGCACGAGTGTGTGTGCAAATACTGTGGTTAAGATATTCACACAGGGAAATAAGCAACTCAATTTCTGAGAGGAAAAGACCAATCATCAGCAAGGTAAAAAAGCAAGATAATTTAATACATAAGCAAAAGCATCATGTCATGAAACAGCTGATTGCTACTGGGGAGCAATTTGACTAAAATACAGATGTAAGGCAAAGACTAGAGATAGATGAAGCCGCAAAAGTTGATTATGAACATTTTACTCTTATGTAGGTGATGTACATCTTTCTGAGAAGTTCTGGTTTTAAAATTGTAAGGTGAGTAGTAACTTTTAAGCAATAATACTGAAATGCTAATACAGAGCTAAACAAAGTACACAAGGGTGTGTTCAGCACGGTAAATAAACCACACATATTTACAAAGATGATATTGTTTAAAAGTCACTGCAAGTTAAGGATTATGTATTCAGATCAAGTCATCTAATGATAAACACATCAAATGATGTCATTTTCCCAGATTGAAGACTAGATGGAGTGAATCAGGCAGGTTTGATTCATGTGACTTATTTAAAGTTAGAAGAAAAATGTGTTGTGTGATAGAATAAAGGCATGCTTTAGGTCATAGAGATGAATAACAAGACAACAAATCACAAAGTGTAAGAAAAATTGATTTTCATAGTAGTAGAGGAAACTGGATATACAGTGGGAGAATAGACCAGACTCAGAAGGTGGATGATTCATGATTAGGTAAAAAAGGCATGTGTGTAAAAGGGTTTAAATGTAGCTTTCTGATTATTAATAGATAAGCTATCTACCCAACACATAGGAAAGGTCATAGCTGTTAGCTTTTGCTTTTATTGCTTTGATTATTTCATCTTGGGAGCTTTCCATGAATCACACTACAGTGAACCCAGAAGAGACCCCTGCCATGGGCAAGGCAACTTTCTCCAGTAATGTTACATCGATTTTAGTATTCTTCACTCTCCCACAGTCTCCCTGACTATTTGACCCCTTTGCTGCTAACTAGACATTTAAGAGAGCTCTTTGGCTGTAACTGTACACACTGCTGGATTCTAATCAGCTCTGTACTGTCACTGTAGACATCCCTGCGTCCACGGTCCTGACCCGTAGTTAGGGGATATCAGTTATATTTAGTCTGCTACTGAAATGTGTTTTGAAGATTAAAATTTACACATTGCATTTTCATCAGTTGGAAATTGCCCCTGAAATACGCCATGTTGAAGTCACTGAATCTTATTCCTTTCATTTTGCACTTAGTAATTTTACCAACCTCAATAAATTTTATACTCTTTTTACAGTCATGGACACATAACCACAGAGAGCTTTGTAAACACCAGCCCTATTAAAATCTAGCAGGTATACTTCAGCACACACTTAACTCTGAATGAGAGCACTGGAAATAATTTGTCTTCCTCTCCATGATGATGCAATTTGCAGCTAGATGTACTCTGTGTAATGCATACCAGCTACAGGAACACTTCAGAATTTTCACACACTTCTCTCAGAGGTGTAATCAGAGCCAAGAATATTACTGACTAGTACATACCACACCCCAAAACAACCAGTCTTTAATTCTCTTGTGATTTGGGGAAATGGATTTATAATATTTTAAAAGAACAATGATTGCATCAACTAACCACATCCCACATGCATAGCATGAGGTCAGACTAATTGATTATTTTAAAACCTAGGGCCAAGTATAATTATTTGGACTTTCCTATTATCCAGAAATAAATACCTAGAAGAAAAATGAACTGAGTTTATGCAAAACTGAGAAAATCTGTTTTTAAAAGACTTAGAAATCTTTGGTTTATAAGCTGAAGAAAAAATTCTCTGATTTCTATTTTCATTTGCTTTAAATGATAAAGTGAATTTGTTTCACATTCTTGAGTGATATGTAACTTAGCCTGAGGGAAGTTGTGGATTGAATGATGCCTCTACTGTATTGGAAAGGCAAATCAGAGACTCTACAATCATTATTGTATTGGCTGATTAATAATGAACCCAAAGCAGTTAACAAAATCAATGAAAATAAGTAATTCTATTCTACATATACAGACACAAGCATATGGCCCGTGCTAAGTCTTTGGAAAATAAGCCTCATCAGATCAGTGATTGCTTTAGTGTTCTCTAGGTAATCCTAATAGGAAAATGTCAACTGTTGAACACTCTTTCATGGATATTCACTTATACTTCCAGAACTTATTCTTAGCAACCAAATCTGGTTTGAATCGCTATCCAAAATTAGTCCTTTTATCTGGGAGGCCAAATCTTCTGTAACTGTGTGATTTATTCTTGATAAGTTAAAAATAGGGTGAAAATTGAATTCAGAAAGCCTCTATTAGTATGTTAGTACTATTGTTAAGATTTTGGGCATGTTACTCATCCCTGAAACTTCAATTATAGTATTTGTTGAAAGATATATAAATAATGCCAGTTCCCATTGTTGAAGATTTGAATAAAATAGCAAATGTTAAATTGCTTGTAAATTGTTAAATGATATGAAATTGTTATTGTGCAACACTTTTCTACCAAAATACTTTGCAGGCTTCTGGTCTTTGTATATCTGAGAACACCTTTATTTTCCTAGATTTTTGGGTAATATATTAAAAGGTTGTCATAATCTGTGGTGATTGTTCCTTTAGTGATAGTGTGTTCTGTTGTTGTTGATCTGTATTTTCCTCCTCATTATTAATCTCATATTTCAATTCCCAAAGCATTTAACTATTAATATCTATTTCTTTATCATTTATGTATTGCTTTGTACCTTTAATTATTACTTATAGCCTGAAGTTGCATATCTTTAATTCTGGAAATATGATCTTACCCATTCCTTCTTCAAAATATATTCTGCTCCTGTCTTTACTATATTCTCCTGGAATACATCTTAGCCCTAGCTTGGCCCTTCTAAGCATACCCTCCATTTCTGAGACATTTTTGTCTTTATCTCTGTGTCTTGTGTTCTGGTAGACTTCTTCAGTATTATCTCTGAATGTGTTATTTAATGTTGCTACTTTCTGATTCTATTTTCATCCCAAAGCTCCTAATTGCTTCTTGTGTCATTTCTGTTTTTGACATTTTCATTTGCTGGATATGGCTATTATTCATTCTTAGAAGAATTATATGCCTTATAGAATCAATTTTAAATTGCCTTGGGCCTAATGTAGACAAGTGTTGATTTTGCCTACTATCCATTTTAGCATATGTTTGAATTTTGACTTAAATGTAAATACTCACTAAGAGGGTTTTTTTTCCACTCATCCTTTATCGTCTTTTTTCCTTTCTTGTTCCCTGGTTTTTGTAGGCTAGAAGGAGGTCTTGTGTTTGCAGCTCAAATAGCCACGTTACGCATAAAAGCACCCAAGATATTTATTTTAATCATTAACACAGAAGAGTTGCCTTTAAGTAGCAAGCTTCCTTTGTTGAGGAATATACCTTGTAACTTCTTTTGGGAGCTGTATGTTCTG
Source organism: Chinchilla lanigera (assembly GCF_000276665.1). NCBI lineage: Eukaryota > Metazoa > Chordata > Mammalia > Rodentia > Chinchillidae > Chinchilla > Chinchilla lanigera. Next base: position 9,967,256 of record NW_004955403.1, read on the forward strand.
CTGATTGGGTTAATCTTTTCTACACCTCATTCCTTTCTTTTATGGAATTACACATAAGTACACTTTGCCAGGTGACTGTAATACCTCTCAAGTAGGTAGAGAATGATTATCTACTTTATTGATTTTGGTTATGTCTGGACTTACAAATTGTTTTATCCAAATGAATGTTAGCAAATAAGACACAACATAAGGCTTTTCACACACTTACACCATTCATTTTGGATTCTTGAGTTTCTACCACCCTCTAAGAAAAAAACCTGCTCAGGTAAACACAGGTGAGCCCAGATAAAATGAACTACATCATAACCAACACAGAGACTATGAACGAACAGACACATGTGGGCACTGGAACAGAGGGTTGAGAACTATAAATATTTGTGAAATTTTCTGGTTTCACACTAGTGAGAAACTTAACAGAATGCATCTATCTAATCTCCAAGTAGATTTAAATTTTTTGATCCTTCTCTGATTTCCTAAATCTTTTGCAAATTCTGTTATGTGTATTCAAATGCCTTACAAATGTGGGTATATGGGTATGTGTGTATTTTCAATGAAAATCTAAAATTACAGTTGTGCCTCATTAAGTCGTGGTTCGTTTATTGTGGCTTCACTGTTTCGTGGGTGTTTTAAGAAAAATATCTAATTCTGTATCGTGGAGTTTTCACTATATCATGGGATTTTGCGGTGTATTGGTATTTATATAATATTTATGATTTTAATAATTTTGCCCCCCAAATTTAAAACAATATAAAAATGTTAATTCAAACATATTAAAAGCATATTAAATTGAAATAAAATACAGAATGTATTTCATCAGTGGATGAATACCATATTGTACATAATAGAAATGTAGTATGCCACTACCACTTGCATAAATTTGCCTATGTGAGATTGTACATGGGATACTATTGGCTCAAGGAATGGAAAGTAACCAACCACAGCACTGTGTTCTGTACCCTGGGCACTGATTGGCTCAGTGACTGTAGCATCTGTTTGCTCTCCCGCACTGTGCCCATACATTCAGCCTCTCTCCTTGTGTTAAAGAGTATTTGAAGTGTTCATAAGAGTGGGGGAAAGGTTAATAAGAGAGTGGGAAAGGTTTATAGGAGTGTGGGAAGGGTTTATAAAGCCTTAAAATATATATAAACAATAAAATATAATGAATCTACTCTGTGGATTTTCACCTATTGCAGGGGTCTCTGGAATGTAACTCCCGAGATAGGTTAGGGATCACTGTAGTTGAGTTATATATTTCAGAAGGAAAAAAGGGAAAATTTTGTTATACAAGAGGAGATAAGGATGAAATCAAGAACACAGAGTGAGAAGTGAGTGTGATTTAGATATTACCATGTGAATTTAAGTACAAAGGAATTTGCAGAAATCTTGGGCAGAATATTTGACTTCAAACAAAAATAAGTTACAAGTAAAGGGCTAGAATCACAAAAATATCAAAAGTTAGGGTCATTTTTGTTAAAAACCATTCAACAAATATTTAACAAACTACTCTGATTACAGTTACTGTTTCTCAATCTAAGACACTATACATTACAAGGTGCATCAAAAATGTACTAGCAAATTTTCCTGAAAAGAAAACAATTCTACCAGAAACAGTAAATGTTTTAGTTATATTAGTTTGTGTTCTGTGAGAAGTAGGCCTACTATTGAGATTAAATATGTCAGAAATTACTGGGAAAATATCTGTGAGACAGAGAACAGAGGCGATGGGAGCATCTTCTGACTATCATGCAGGTCCACCTGGTGGTGGGAAGAAGAAAGGAAACTGGGAAGACTTTGTGGAAAGTTCTAGAAAGGTCTCAGCAAACCCAAGGTGCTGTCTTCAAGCCAAAGAGGCTTAGGAGAGGGGCCTACATCTGCCTCTGCCTTGTTCAAACACTGTTGAGTGGTAGCTGGGAAGTGTGATCTCTGCGTTAGCACTGAGGGATCTCAGAGTGAAGCCTATGAGACCATGGGTTATGGATCAGTTACGTTGCCTGCAGTGGTGAGATAGCAGAGAAGTATTTTTATAGGGGGTGTCTTGATTACTTTTCTCTCTTGCTGAGACAAAATACCCAACACCCAAAATTAAGGAAGGAAAGGTTTATTTAGCTCACTGTTTGTAGAGGCGTCATTCCATACTCGGCTGGCTCCAAGACAGGGTGGCACGTGGCAGAGGGCAATAGCTCATGGCAGTGGGAGACAGCAAAAGCAACAAGAGCAAAAGGGAGGAACAGCCAAGAGCAAGGCTTTTTCCTTCCCTTATGTTGCATGCAAACTATTCATCCCGGGGCAGATGTAACACTCATACCCATAATCCCAGAACTGGACTATGGATCAATCAAAAACTCTAGAAGCCCACCCCATAACTGCATGAGGCTTTTGGGGGACATCCAGACACAAACCATTACAGGGTCCACAGCTGGCTACCTTTTTTTTGCAGATTGAGATCAAAGTAGAGCATATTCTGACTTACCTTTGAAAATTGCAAGCATTTTGCTTTTATGATTTTGAACTTATCATATTTAGAGCTGTTTATATAATGGTGAATTACCTTAAAGCATATTGGTGTATTGACAGGCTATCATATTGGCTATTTTCTTTTTCATTGAAATGTATTCTGGTAGCTTAATGGCCTCTTCTGAAAGTTAGCTGGTAATTTTTTTTTTTAAATAAACAAGTAAATAGAAAGAAAGAGAGGGAGGAAGGAAGAAAGAAAGAGAGAGTAGAAAGAAAGAATAAAAGACAAAAGAACTTATTTTCTTGATTTTGTAGTGGTTGAATGGTCCTACTAATGCTCTTCCAATTTGAGATGTTTCCATAAATCCTCATATATTTCAAATGACAAGAGTGAAAATGCATTTTTCATGTTAGACAATTCAACTCATATCAAATTATGAAATAAGGAATAACTTTAAAAATAAGAGAATTGTTTCTGTGTCAAGCATAATATTATGTTACTGAAGTTACAGAAGAAATGGTTGAATAAAGAAAACTTTACTTGCTTATAATGATACATTATTCAGTTAATTCTTTAGCTGGCCATCACTGTCAGATTGCACAAGTTTTGAAATGAGATTTTGCGCAGCTGTTATTACACAGGATGATATTAACATCTTAACCCAGTAATGTTTTTGAGCCTTGTATCATCTTCCTTAAATACTGCATGGCCTATTGTACACAATAATGACATTCTATTTTATGTTACTGACAAAAAGCCTTTTTTGACTTCAAACTGACACAGACAGAGCTCCTTTTATTACTTACTATAAGAGAATTTGTAAAATATTTTATAAAACTAAGAACCACATTAAAAGACAATAACAGCTTTGATTGTATTCTTAGAAATAGAATATTTTATGAGTTAGGAATATTAAGAATGTGAGTTTAAAAGGTCACCTTTTCTATTTTGTGCTTCCCAGTTGCCTATAATGATTTCCATGAATTTATATTAATCATGGAAATAAAGCTTTGTCAAGAATGTATTATATTTTTGCAGGTGGTAATTTAAAAAGTTCTTTTTTTTATTTTAAAGAACAATAACATAATAATAGGGGGGGTTAGCAAATTACAGACAAAGTGGTAGGAAATTATCAATGCTTATTGTTTTACATATTGTTATCTACAAGATAGTTTCCCAGGAACACAAATAGACAAATAATAGTGAGTTACAGACAAAAGAGGTAGGAGATTATCAGTAGTTGTTGTACTATACTTTGGTATCTTCAAAGTGGCTTCTAAAGAAAATAAATGGAGCTATACATGAGTGACATATTGAGTAATCATTGACTATTCTCAATTGTTGTAGGAAACACATAATAATAAACATGCATCCATTTACAAAATAGAATAGGAACAATACAAACACTGCAGAGTTATGGATAGATTAGTAGGAAAATATCAATGGCTGCTGTAATACATGGTGGTATCTTCAAAGTGGTTTCTCAGGAAGACAGAGATGTGCAAGAAGGATCTAACAAGTAGTTACAGCCTAAGGGTTGTCAAAAATAGCATATTACCTCCTCACCAGTGACTCCTTTCACTGAAGTGTGACAGCTGGAAGGAAGGCCAGGATTGAAAAGAAGGACCGAGAGACTTGCACCTGTGTCTAGCAGCAGGCTGTTTTCTTGTTCCTCCATAGTCATGACTACCCAGGGCTCCTCCATGGAGATGACGGTCTGGCCAGAGGGAGAAGGCAGAGTATGCCCCAGGCCCTCTCATTCCTGTTGGACTAACTGGTAGAATGGGTCTGAGCTCTGGGGCCTCCACTTCAGAGGGCAGACTGATCTCCAGTGGTCACCTTTGCATTCAGGGCATGGCCCATGGGGCCTCTTAAGGCAGTTCCTCTTGAGGTGGCCTGGCTTTTAACAGTGGTAGCAGATGAATGCAGTCATCGAGTTCTCCTTGGGGCCCTGGGAATCAGACTTGGGATGTTTCTCTTAGTGCTGCAGCAAAAGCAGCTGCTTTTTCTCTGTCTCTTTGTATTCTCTGCTTGGCCTCCTCCTCGTCATAGCTATAGAATACCGAGGAGGCAATTCTTACTAACATCTCAAATGAGCCATCTAGGGCAAAAGCCATTTTTTGTAGCGTTTTCTCTCCAGCCTCCCATCGCATTGGGACCCCACAACCAGTTAATGTCCTCTCCCCAACCATCAGCACAGGCAGCAGGAATCTCACTGCAGACCTCTCCGGAGCTCCAGGCTCTCCTCAACCACAGTCTGTACTGTCAAGGGAAGAATGGCTTCCAGGGATCTCCCCAGGTAGTGCACAGGGTCCTCCTGGTTTACAGCTTCCGAATGGCTCTCATGACCCCAGTCCACAGGACCTCTGACTCCTCAGGCTTAATCTGTATTCTCACGTTCTCGGAGTCCTTGTTCAGCAGCTGCTCCTCCGCTGACTCTGGACCTTTCTGATTCTCAACGGCAGGAGCAAGAGTGACCCATTGTGTGGCATGTATTCCCAGGGGTTTCTCCATCTTTGAATGATTCACACACGTCCATGGGCGGGCCTTCACAGCTGGTGCATGGTGGGCCAGTTGTGTCATTGTTTCTCTGTGTCATGGTAGCTCTCAGTTGAGCCCCGGCTGGCCTGAGGGCCGGGGCGCCCCACCGAGCGGCTTCCTAGGCGCCGGAGAAAAAGTTCTTATTTCTATCATAATTGGTAGTCTTTTCATAAAGGATTAAAGGAGTACACAAAGTTACAAAAATTAGGATACAAAATCCTTGTTTTATGTTAAATTTGTGATAGGTATCTATGTCGATATTTTATATGTATAACATATAAATGCTTATTAAGTTGTTATCATGTATCAGTTACTGTGTTAAAAAAAATTTTTTTTTGGTACCAGGGATCAATCTCAAGACCTTGTGCTTGCCAGGCAGGCACTTATGCCACTGAGCTTTTTTCCCAGCCCTGTGTTAAAATTTTGCATGCATTATTTAACTTATCTTCATAGTAGTGCATTCTGTATTTTCATGTAGATTTTGAGTATTAAAGAAGTTAGGTCATTTATGCATTTTACCCATGTAAGCAGTAGTAGAAAAACATACATTCCACCCAGATATTTCTGACTGTGGAATCCACACTTTTACACCCTCTCAGGGCTGTCTATTTTGAATTTCATGCAGAGAAAAAATAAAAATAGTGAAGGAATCAAGTAAATTTTAGTGTATATAAGACACACAATCTAAATCCATTCAGATTTTCAGTTCTTATTAACTTTTCCATATGCTATGCCTTTTAAATATCTGAGACATATAAGCATTTGTTCTTTAACACAATACATATAGATTATGAAGCCTGTAAGACTTTTGATTTCTAGCATCTACCATAGTATGTATGTACTAAAAAATGTTTTTTGAATCAAACTGTCAGGATATAAATACACTTTGATATTCCATAAGTGCAAAACTAAATAATAATAAGGGAATCAAAACTAATTAAAATTTAAAAATTAATATTTAGAAAAATGAACAGGCAAAATGCCTTAACATATATGTTAAATCAAGGAATTTCAGACACATATAATTTATTATACATATGCAATATGTTTCAGAATCTGAGTATGAAATACATACATCCCATAAATTTATTTCCTGTCTAAATATATTCAAATAATGTCATCTTTTATTAACAGGCAAATTAAAGATATTCATTGAATATTAAAATAGGCCTACCATATATTTTCGTATCCTGTTTAAAACAATTTATATTTAATTAGAATTCTCAAAGGAAGACACCCAGATGCTTCCTATTGACCCATAAATAAACAGATTCACCTGATTAGGTGTGTGTTAATTTCCAGAATGGATTAGGCTATAATCAGGGAGCAATATACGGGGTAAAGTGAATACAGTTGAAAACAACAGGTGATAAATCAAAGTCATAATATAAAGCAAAGTTGGAAATATTCAGTAAGTCTTACTTACTCAGGAACTCACATGTTCTGTTCCAATGTAGGTCATTTAGAGTGATTACCTCAAATAAGCCCACAATGGATTTGGGGGAAAATAGAATAATGATAAGCCCCATTGTTACCAACAGAAAAAGAGAGAGCTTATCTGACTTGCAGAAGTCTTTTACCATTTGTAAATAGTAGTTACTACTAGGTTTAAGCCATACTATATTTGTCTCTAGAAACTTATTCTTAATTCCAAAATATTGTCTAAGATCAGGAGTATCAGTGATTCAGATTTGCTTAAATTTAGATATTATGATCTGTTACTTCTAAACAGGTCGATAAGCCTCAGGAAAGAATCCTGAAGTGCTAGAGTTTAGACCCTGGGCGCTTGTCTCAGGGCTGATCAAATTAGCTGTACTTTCCCTTAGTTATCTCTTGTGTGCTTCTATTTGTCAATTTGTATAGTAAGAAGTTCAGTGAAGATGCCTGCAAAGCTCACTTTCCTTCTCCAACATTCCAAGTTTGCAAATATCCAGCTACTTGTCTTTGCTCCTAACTCAATCTGCCACAGGCTTTGCCTCTACCCCTAGCACACGACCATATTTCCATCAAAAGGTTGGTGTGCAAACTCATTCATGATGTTGAACTGAACTCCTAACTATTGCTAGACAAAATGAAGACAACTTGATGGTTCAAGAGCATCCCTGAGAGTCCTAAAATAAAAACACACTAAATTAGACTTGGGATTTCAGATTTGAATCAGTTTGGGGATAACGTTTACCAGTGATGATATATCTGTTTAAAAAGGGTTTTTTTGAAGCTGTAATCCTATTAGCTTAAAGTTTCTAAATATATCTAACCACATGCTTTTTAAAATAATTTAGTAAATAAAATTTAAGTTTTCTGGGTAATTTCCATAACTTAAATTCAATACACTAAAACATTAACAATACATTACATTTTAGCAATTCATCAAAAAATAAGTTCCATTCTGAAATATTTTGTAATCAGCCTGCAATTTTTAGAAGAAACAGCAAAAATATTTCTATAACTTAAGAAACATGTATTCCCCAAAGATTTTCTAAATGTTATGGAAAAGGTAAACAGCATCTCCATGGATGAGGAAAAGTTATTAGTTTTATGTGTATAATATAATTTATTCTGCCTAGTCTTTGATCTTTATCTACTCATTCCTCTAGTCAGCGATCTTAGCCAAACATGTTTTCACAATTTTAGAATCATCCCTAATAGACATAGCTTTTAAATTAGCTGATAGTGATAGTATTCTTGCTTGCTACTGAGAAATCAAATGGAATGAATTTGTTTAATATATTCAACTGGATTTTTTTTCTTCGGATTCATGAAAAGAAACAGCCCAACCACCCAGTCTGGTAAAAACCTGAGGCCCACAAGGAGCCTGCAAATGCCACTTCCCACCCTAAGCCACAGGAGCAGGAAACCTGTTTCCTGTTATTTGCCACTGGACAATGCCCAGCACACGTGTGCACAGATCCAGCCTGCCCAGGATTGCTTCCTGGCCATAGGATGGTCCTTCAATCTCAGACACCCAAGGCTGAAGACCAGGAACCAAGGATCAGCTTTTCCTGAGTCTGCATTGAACAGCAGGAGGGTAAGTGGCCCAGCTCATGTGCAGAATCAAGTTTAGTAGAGAAACAAGCACGCCTCACCTACCTACAGCCTCCTGCTACTGCTCAGTGAGATTTCCCTCTCCCTCCTGTAACTCCCACACATAAAATACCCCATGGTATATCCCTTTCATTCAAAAGCCATTTCCCTGTTCCTTTAGATAGTTCTACGCAGTTATGTCTTCCTTAACTATTCTACATTTTATTTTGAAAAGAGAAAGTCTGGGGGAAGACATGAAGTTATGATATTCACCTAGGAAAAAATATGATGTTATTGCTACTCAAAATATTCACAGTATAAAAATGAATCTCAGTTAAAGATGTGAGTATTTATTTTTAAAAATCTATATAATGTTAAATTTAGAAGTGAGGAAGGTAATAATTTTTAAATATTAAACTAGAGGTAATATCGTGTAACTCTCAATGATAATTTCAAGAAATGAGACAGATATATAAGTCTGCATCAAAATAAAATATTTGTGTGACTCTATATAGTAAAAGTAAATGAGTAAATATTTGCCATGTACTGTATAATACGGATATATTTTAAAAGATCTAAAATTCTGCTTTTAAAGATAAAAACTCAATGAAAAAAATATGAATATACAATTTACAGAAGATGAAGCAGGAATATCCAGCAATCATTCAGAAGCTGCTTGCCCTCACTAATAACTAGGAAAATGCACATTAAAACCGTGATAAGCAACTTCTATTCCCCGTACCATGTTGATGAAATCTAAATAAAAAGACCAATACTATCAATTGTTAGTATAGTGGTCAGAAAGAGACTATTTAGAAGTACGTATCCATCCTAATATGTGGGAAAAATGAAAACAATTTACATGAAAAGTGAATTACTATTATTTTTAGCATCTCTTCTTTGTTGGCAATGTTTCCCCTTCCTGGTTAGTTCAGTTTGTTTAGGTTACTGCACTTACACGATTCAAATATTTCACTTAACTTTACAGATCTCTGCTTTTGCCTCATCCTCACCCTTCTAATGGCCCAAGCGCTCCCTGTTTTGCTGTTTGCACCTCCCCACCGAATCCTCCAAGCACAGATCTCCCATCCCCACCCATGCCACAAGCATCCAAAACACCACTGTCCTCAAAGAAATGTGAAGTTTTGTTCCTCGTGTTCCACACTGACCCAGAAAATTAAAATCTGAGCCATGAAGCTATGAGTTTCCTACTTGTGATAGGAAGACAGGGTTACCTGGCCCGTGAATGAGGAGAAGCTGGCTACTGCAGGGATGCAAATGGCACAGAGGAAGGACAAAAGGATGAGGACAAGAAGCCAAGGAAAAAGGGAAGAATGAAGGACAGGAAACTGTCCGCCGGGACACCTGCCACTTCCTGTTCACTCAGTTATCCATTTAGCAACCTGGAGCTCAGTTCAGCCCCTGCCTCCTGTGTGAAGTCACACTGGATTATCTCAGGAGTGACCAAACAACATTTCTTTATTTAATTTTGCACAAGCCATTACAATAATAAATGTCTTAATATTTTATATTACTTTTATACAGAAAATTTCATTTGCTGAGCAACAAGTTCCACCCCTGAGGCCCAAAGAGAGAGAATTGGGGGCTGTCTGCAGTGCTCCACAGGTGGAGACATAGTTCCGAGGGAAGATGGTGTCGCTTTTTCACTTTGGCTGAGTGGAGTGTGCAAGGGAGGGTCAGCACAAAATTAGCTGGTGCTGGAAGAAATAATAGAGGGGGAAAAGGAGAAAGTGGGAGAGTAGACAATGACAAGTAGAAACAGGGCCTAAAAATAAAGCAGAGCTCCCAGGTTTTAAGGAAGTGATTCCAGGTATAGGAAAAAGAACCACACACATTACGTACTGAAATGATTCCAGAGCCTTCATTGCTTCAGCAATGGTAAAGGGCTGGACATGGGAATGTATGGGGTCTAGTTTCTGTGTTGCTGTGAGTGAAATACCAGCTTTCCACATGGACTCCACAGCTGTAATTGTTCATTTATAAATGATTCACTTTCAATTATAAGCCAATTAAGCATAGGTATCTCTTTTCATCTTGACACATCCAGGAATTCCTAGAACGCAAACACTGCTGGTTTAGTAAACAGTGTTAGAATGAGTAGAAAAAGAGCAACCCACAGCGTCTTTTGGGACAGAGTGGGAGACTGAGCTGGGCTGGCTCGTCTTATGCTAGCACAGCACATGACCAGCCAGTAGGTCCAGAGCCCGTGCCCTGCTGTCCGCTCCTGGCCCAGGGCATGTCCTCTAGCTTCTAAGTCATCGTCCTTGCTCATTAACTGGTAAAAAGGAGGCAGACAGAAAGAACAAAACAGAGAAGGTATGTCTCATCGAAGGCCAGGTGACAGCCAACTATTAAGTCTTTTCCCAAAAATTTTCACTCAGTACTAAAATACAAACACCAAAGCGTTGCCCCTCTGTTACGTGTTGTCATGGTACATTTATTTGGAAAAATTGGAGGCGTAAACTATCCTACATGTGCAGAGGGAAAGTCCATGTGCTGCTGGAAAACATAAGATCTGTCCTCTGTGTATTTACTCAACTGACCTCTGGTGTCGGTGTTCCAAAATCCAGAGCTAACATTCAGAAGGCTTTTTTGATTCTAACAACTAAGGAACTTGGAATAACAGTTGATTCATAAAATTTTAAAAGGGTAAGCTCAAGATATTTGCAAAAAAAACTTTAGAAAGTTTTATTTCACTATCTTTGGTGTATTCAAACATAAATGCATACTCAATATGTGTATTTTAAAGTATTGCTGTGTATTTGGACAAAACTGAAGGAAATTTTTGCTTCAAATATACTGATACATAAATATTAAATGATAAATTAATTCTAAAAAATTTTTATAACATTTGTTACAATAGTTGCTTTAGATGTTTTGAATCTCAGTAGCTAGGATTTCCCTTTATTTCTTGAAAGTAGATCAATTATTACTCACCTATGAAAAGAAGGGAAGTGAGAAATTTTATTTATATTAATAAAAGAAAAAAAGTTTTGATGTAATGTACAATAGAAAACAGAATAAATTTTGAATTTATTAGAACAATATAAAGAGAAAATGAACTTTAAATGTGTTTAAATTAGACAAATTCATTTACCTGTGTTTTATTAAATTCTATACAATGGATTTTACCATACTTGCACATTGAAAATCCCAGAGGAATTTAACTGGAGGGCTCTGATCAAAGAAAAATATTGTTTATGCCCTGGGTAGTAAGATTGTCTCTGTAAGCGGGAAGCCTCAAGCTGTCTTTCAAGTAACCCAGTATTAACAGATTTATTAAATTTTAGTATTGTTGGCAAGTATATAATGTTCAACCATAGCAGCTCTAATAGTTACTCAAGATTGTACTTCCTCTAGGCTTACAATCTGCATTTTCTATTGTCACTCATATCCAAATAGTAAAGAAATTTAGACATTTAAGAGTCATTTTGAATTTTGTCAATTAAATTGACAAGATCATTCGAGGAGTTAGAAAATGATGCCTGCAAAAAAGGAATTTTTAACGACCACCTTTCCTTCCCAGCCTCATGGCAGTTCATAGTGTTCATTCCTACAAGAGGAATAAAGATAAACTTATTAAGTAATGCACTTTTATAGCAAGAAAACTACAACACTTATTCAGCCCTCTGATTTTTATAGATGAAGAAACAGAGCCCAAAATTTTCAATCTTCAGAGGTGAATACATGTGTGTTTATGTTTTATTCATTCTTAAATGACATTTATTTTACCTGGTACATGAAATCATAGAATTGTACTTATTAGTATGGTAATGTGAGTTGTTGGTACATGCATGTACACATTGTGTAATTTTTAAATCTGGTTTAAAGTTATCTACCTCCTGAATATTGATCATTTATGGTAAAACTTCTGTGTATTCCATGTATAATGAACTTATTGTGTATTATATAACATGTAATATATAGATAAAAACATGAATATAATTTTATACCTCCTTGCTGGGCATGGTGGCACACACCTGTAAGCACTTGGGAGGCTAAGACAGGAGGATCATTCAAGACCAGCCTGGGCTACAAAGTGAGCTCGAGGCCAGCCTGAACTATGTAGTGAGGCCTGTCTCAAAAAGACAAAAAAAAAAAACAACTTACACATCCATATATGTATTATATATACATATTCATACAAAAAAATTCTAGAGAATCAATCTTCCTGGCTATATTTTTTCATATATTTATGGACATTGTTTGTGTGTGTGTGTGTGTGTGTGTGTGTACAAAGAGAAGAGAGACAGAAAAAACAAGAATCCATACTTTGTCTTTCAGAACAATCCAGTCTTTCTGCTACATTACTGATGTATGATTTTAAAATGAATTGCTTTAATGCTGTTGGTGTGTTCTCAGTCCTTATGAATAAAGCCAATCTCCTACCCTTATTAAAATAACTTTCTAATAGATGGTGATGCTTTCTTTGGAACTCAAGTGGCTTTAGCAACAAAAAATTTTTTTCTTTGACTTTCTTCCAATTCTCTGGTAGGCTGCAGGTCACTGAAATGTAACACTGTGAGCAGTTACTGAGCAAATGTCATGTCTGTCTCGGTGTCTTTGCACAGATATCACATGCTTCTGCAGTCAGCAGAAAGGGTGGGTTTCTTCCACTGATATTCAGTGGGCTGGTGTCAGCACCAGCTCTAATTTTGTCACTTCAATCAAGTCATCAATCACCAAGTAAGAGTTCTCGCTGCCAATAAATAGTCGACTGATATTCAGAGTAAGGAATACAGGTTTTCTCAGAAGAAATCCTTGAATCGATGTTGGTTGCTAGATATATCAAATCTTGAGCCTCTAAGAAGCTATGCTACATTACTGTGAACTGCAAAATAGTGCAGGATAAGAGGATATTCATATTATAACAAGGATGCTAATTTTTCAGCAGGATTTACATGATTACATGCAAGCTGCTGAATGTAAAAATAAACACAGGCTCATTTATTTCTTATTTTGCCACAGGTTGGAATTTATCTTGTGTGTATCATTCATTTATCATGATTTTATATTTTTCTTCTGTATTGAACATTGCTGTAGAGAAACAGTTTGGACTGAAATCACGGTAAATAGATAACACTTTTTATTACCCTTCCTGTGAAATCCTTGGAGAAAGATATGCTTCCTTAAAGCATTTAACGTTGGTACATTGAAAGGTTACAGTTGAAAAAATATTTTTACAGAAAACATCCAGGCATTTAGAGTGGGCCAGAAAAGCTCTTGTCTTCCAAATGGAACTCCCACTGAAATTCTTTGTCCACAACAGGGCTGCACCTAAACCCAGCCTTCTTTAATGCATGTGAGGAACCAATTAAGATTTAACAAGCCTTAGGAGAAGAAAAAAAAAATTCTTTAACTTGTAGGATAATTCATCACCTTTACTTCATAAAGAAATACAATGATTTGTTAAACCAGATTAATATTTGATATCTTAAATTGATGGAAGTGTTGCAATATAAACAATTTTTGTCTGATGAACATGATGCAATTTCTTGCCTGAGAAATTTTCTTGCCTCAGGCTTGCCAAATAGGGTCAAAGCCCAAGTGATTGTGTTCAATTAGCCTCCCTCGCCAAGCAAATCATCCAAAGAATTGCTCACCTTCCCCACCTTTTTGAAGGGGTTGACAATATGATTAATTATTTAGTAAACTCTTGTGCACATATAGTGAAAACATTTTCCTGTTTCTATGTTAACCTAGCTTCCTTTATTACTTCACGTGACTGGAAAACCACACCAGGCAAGCTGGAGGTGAAGTAAGAAACTGTTTTAGCCAAAGCTTGCTTTGTCTCTCTTTCTCTCTGCTCTCCCACTCTCACTCCCTTCCCTTGCTTCACTGGTTTTCTTCTCTAGTTTTTTTCTTTTTCCTTTTACTTGTCACAGATGTTACTAATGATGCATCAATTGCTGGAAACAGTGTGGAAAATATTTCAAAAAAGAAACATTATCCCTTCCCTCTTATTGCCAGGTATAAATCGATTCCATACTCTTTGGCAAACATTCTTGTTGATTCTAGTTCTTTGAGCACAGAAATGTGTTTTCTTGCATTGACAGCTGATGGTTTAGTTCTCACTAGTCAATGTGACATCTTTTATTCTTTCATTTGGGGTAGAGGGAGAGAAAGAGTTGGGCGTGTCTATTTAAAAAGTTAAGATCAGAAGGGATGGTTTAAAAGCCCCACTTACTTTGCTTGATTTTTAAAGTTGTATATAATTTAATTTTCCATGTCCAAGTGTGACTTAACTTTAAAATATTGTTCAAAATATATCTTGATAAATAAGTTATTAAATGTTCAGATACTCTTTTAAAAATGTATAATTAGAAGAAATAGTGTTCTCAAAGCTATTTCACCTGTTGGGAATTTCCTAAATCTCTAAATTTAGATTACAAAAGATGTTACATCTTCATAGGTGAACAAAACTCTAGTAATAATATCCTTGGATGTTTCCATGCCGTGGAGTTCTTTTTCATGAGTCAGATTTGGGCTCAGTCTCAAAAATAAATGGTCAATCTGTTAAAATGGTTAATTTTGCTGAGGTGTGTTTTGAATAGATTGAAACTAAGGAAGAAATATTGAACGGTGAATTACCTGGTATGCATCTGTGTCTTTTTACTACGTAAGCTAAGGACAGAAAGCTTCCCCTAGACACCTGATAAGCAGACTTGAGGGGTCTTATGCATTTTTCCGTATTTTGTTCTAATCATAAATGATACTTTAAGAGATAATATGAAATGTAATGATTTCCAAAGCATACCTCCCACTCCCCAAAGCAGCTTTATTTCTCTTCATATTATCCCACAAGGTTTATTATAAAAAAGGATTACAAAACACATGAGAAAATTCACAGAAATGTCACATAGCCAACACTAACAGCATACCTTATTAAATAGGCATATTTTAACATATAAAGATCTCAGCTTTCATTATTCTTGAGAAGTCAGTGTAACGAATAATTAAATATAGAGTATATTGTTCTATATTCAGCTAGAATAATATTATTTTCTTTTTGCTAAATTCTCTCTAATAATGGGAGACTATAGACTGGATAGAATATTGTGCTAGTTGCCTATAGTATAAGTTCTGAACATAGATGTAAGTTAAGCACAAAAATAGGGAATAAGGAAAATATATTTGAAAATTCTAATAGCAATTTAAAATAAAGGCATAATAAGAATAATTTTAATTTGTCAGAATCACCTAGTAAATATATACTTTGTGTTCAGAAAATCTAGTTTCCTATTTATTAAATGAAAGTGGACATCTAGCACATATTGAAAGAGATTATTGCATTATCATCTACTTAAACAGTGACTTTAATTGTGTGTTAATGATAAATACTAGGAACTGAAATGTTTAGTGGTCTTTTCATTTTCAAAGAATAATGGATATTTTACAACAGTATAATTGGTACATAAAAACACATGTTTGAAGTATACTATTTGATCAGTTTGCGCATGTATATATACCCATGAAATCATTACCACAATCAGGGAAATAAATATGTCCATCACCTCCAAAAGTTTCCCTGGGTACTTTTCTTTGTTTGTTTTTCTGTGTAAGAGTACTTAGCATGGGATACACCTTGTTAAGTAATACATTATACAGCAGATCTCAAGAATTATTTCATCTTACATAAACTAAACTTTATACCAATTGAACAGTTTCTTATTTTCCATTCGACCCCAGCATTTTATAAGTATTGTTCTTTTCTTTGCTTCTATGAGTTTGACCATTTTAAGTAATTTATATTCATGGGTATTTGTCCTTATTTGATGGTATTATTGCATTTAACGTAATGTCCTACACTTACCTATATCATCATAGATGGCATTTTTTCTTTTTAAAAGCTGCATTATATCCTACAGTATGTATACACCACATTTGCTTTTCCAACACCATTTTTAATTAATTAATTATATTGGTACCTTTTAGAGGTACATAATGATCACATTCATCAGAGGGAATTTGCACGTGTACATGATATATCTTGATTCCTCTTCTTTTCCCATTCCTGTCCCCTCTCTTCAGTCCCTCTTGCCCTCCTTATTTACAAAATTTTATTTCCATTTGAATTGTTTCCATAAGTGGTTCTTGTGAATAGTGTCGCAGTGACCTGTGAGTGAGATCTTGACTCCAATTGTCTTGGACATATACGCAGGAGGAGAATTGTTGAATAATATGGGGTTTCTATATTTAACTTTCTGAGGAAATATCTTCACACTGTGTTCTACAGTAGCTATAGCATTTCACATTTCCACCAATAGCACAGAAGTGTTTCTGCTTCTCTACACCTCAGCAATATTTATCTTTTTTTTTATAATAACCACCCTAATCTGCACTCCTGACCTCGAGACCATACTCTTAAGTGAAATAAACTGGACACACATGTGTAAACATCACATTGTCTCCTTGGTGTGAGAAACTGGAAGAGAAAATAAGGTTTAAAATGTACAATAGATATTGTGAAATGGAGAAAAACTGTTCAAAAGGAAAGAGAAACTGGGGTGGGGAAGGGAAAAAGGAAGGAAGGGAAAAGAAAAAAAGATAAAGGAGGGACAAAATGGAAATAATAGCCACCCTCATAGGTGTGACCTGACATCACGTTTGTGGTTGTGATTTTCATTTCCCTGATGATTATTGATCCTGGCCATCTTTTTATATTTGTATTGGTCATTTGTATGTCATTTTTGGAGAAATAAGCTAGAAGATATAATACAGTTAAATCTCTAAAGTTTGCTATAACAAACTTCCATGGGCTTACGTGACTAGAAAACAATGTAAGTCTGCAAGAAAGACTTATATTTTAACTGTAATTTAGTTATTTTATTCCAGATAACTGTAGTTTAGTTATTTTATTCCCAAGAAAGTTCCCTCTCTGCAAGATAGCAGTGTGCTTTAGAAATAGAGAAAAATGATATTGTATTTCCTATTTAGTTTTCATGGCAAAATAAAAAGTAGATGGAATCCTCTGCCAGCCAGGGCTGGAGACACCTGCTAGTCTGTTTCCTCTGGGGACCATGTGGATGCTCCCTGAGCGTGTGTCAGTGACAAAGCTGTCCTTAGCCGTGCTTTGCACGTGGAGACTGACGGTGACACTCCCTGGAAGCCAAGAGTTCCCTGCCACTTTCATGGACATAAGTTTACCTCTAGACTTTATGCCAGGGAAAATAGAGCTTTTAAAACTTTTACCACAAAATTCATGGTGGGAGAACATAGTTCAATAAAATGTATTATTAAATAAAGATGTATTCTTCTACAAACATAAGGAAATTTTCAAATTGAGCAAACCCTCAAATTAGTCTTGCTGTGCAAAAAACGTGGAGCTTTTGTGCTACAAATGGATCATTTTTCCTTTAACTCCCCTTGTAGGGGGACATTTAGCTCTTTCTTTCTCACCTTCTGCTGCTAGACAAATTAAAAGACTCACATACCTGTAATTAGCACTTTCATAGGGCTGATTCCACAGTCTCTTAACCCTAGGCTACAGCTCAGAAAACTTCCTTGTTATTAGAGCTGTAAATTCTGTGGCACATCTCAGATTATCTCAGGAACAAGTCCTACTCTTTACGTACAGAATGGACATCTAACCCACGCACCAAGAGGGAAAGAAAAGCCGTCTCAGTTTGTCTGCCTTTTCCACCCAGTCATCCTCTCTCACACGAGTCCCGCCTGCATTTTCTCTTCATGCAGTAGCATGTCCGGATGTCCCACACCCGAGCAGTCCGCATTGTCAGTTCCTTCACCACCTTTTAAAATGCATTCATTCATTCATTTTCCATAGAAATGTATCACGGCAATTTAGCTGCTGGAGCCACGGCCCAGAGAGCTAGTCTCTCCCTCGTCATCCTGCTCTTCTGTCCAGGACGTACACTGCTGTCCAAGTAAAATGTCCTCATTGTTTCTTCTCTCTAAAATCTCTCTCTCTCTCTCCCCTCTTCCTCCCCTTTGTCTTTCTCTCTATCCGTCCTCCCTCTCTGCCTCCCTCCCTTTCTCTTCCTCTCTCTCTCCCTCCCTCTCTTACTCTCCCTCCCTTACTTTCCCTCTCCCTCCTTTTCTCTCCCTCTCCCTTTCTCTCCCTTTATCTCTCCCTGCCTTCCTTTCTCTCCTTCCCTTTCTCTCCCTTCCTCCCACGCTTTATCTCTCTCCCATCCTTTCTCTCCCTCCCTCTCTCTCTCTTCCTCCCTCCCTCCTTTCATTACTGGTGGTGAAATAGAAGGCCTATCTCAGCTCTATTTGATTTAGAAACAGGGTCTCTCCAAGTCACTAAGTCTCCCAGACTGGGCTGAAGTTGTGATCCCCTTGCCTCTGCCTCCCCAAATGCTGAGATTATAACGGTTCCCTTTCAGGCCTGCTTGTCCTCTACTTCTCACCCCACAAGCCTGCACTACAACACACAAGGCCTTCCATGACCGGGTTTCTTTTTCCACTCTCACTTCTCCACTGTCCTACAGGAACACTAACACCCATCATTTAGAGAAAGAAAGTTTTTTATATAATTTTTTTTCTTTGGTACCTGGAATCGAACTCAGGACCTCACACTTGCCAGGCAGGTGGTATACCACTGAGCTAAATCCCCAGCCCAGTGATTTTATTTTTATTGGCAGGTGTTTGCAGTACTTAATGATTACATTCCCCGAGGGGAGTTCGTTCACATACAGAACACACCTGGTCATGTATCCACCCTCTCCCCCTCTGCTCCTCCCCAGTCTCCTGTGTTTCTCTTGATGCCAGTTTATTGTTATTATTCCATGAATACATTGTACGAGTTTGCCATACACAAAGTTCACATTCATCTTGGGGAGGGAGTGCATGGGCATAACCAGCCTGGTGTATTCTCTTTCACTTCCCACCTACCTCCCTTTCTCTGTCTCTAAACCCTCTTCCCCATTTTCATTCTTGTCATTATTATTCACAGCTCATGTTTACGATAAATAATGTTTCCATTCATTGATGTTGTTAGGTTCCTGTGTGCGGCTTCTCTTAGTTCTTCTTAATTCCCCTTTACTTTCCCCCTCGCCTCAACCTGGACTCCTTCCCATTTCAAGAGATCATCTATCCCTTGTTTCCTTCGCTCCATCTTTTATTATGCTCTTTGTCTGTACTCTGCCGCATCCAAATGAGAGATACCATATGGTATTTAAACTCATGTGTCTGATTTATTTCACTTAATGTATTTTCCAGGTGCATCCATTTTCCTGCAGATTTCTCAAATTTCTCCTCATCTATACCTGAGTAGTATTCTGTCATTTATAGATTCCGCGTTTATTTATCCATTTGTCTGTTGAAAGGCATACAGAGCACTTCTAGGATTTAGCTGTTATAAATCGTGCTGCTGTAAACATTGGTACGTGTGGATCACAGCAGTATGACGTCTTTAGCTTTCTATGTAATTATCCCTTTCTCAAATGTTTGCTCTGCTTGTTTGCTTTCCTCGAATATTGGCTCACTAGGCTTTGAAAAATCTGAGTGGAGAAATTCCATGTTGTTGCGCATGATTCCTCAGCACTCAGTGCTGCTTGGACATTTTTGCACAAACAGTGGCTTGGGAATGTGTCCCTCGTGCCTAAACAGAGCAGTCGTCCCTTTTCAGGTCAACCAGTGTTAATGTTTTCTTTTCAACCAGTGATCAACTTGTCTACTATTTTAAAGTGAGTCTTATCAATGGAGGATGGAATGAAAGGCCAATCAAGAGCAGAAAGTTAGTCTGATGGTGTTTCAGTTAATTCAATAAACTCATGTATTAAAGTTCTTCTGCAAAGTCCAGCACTTGTTGATTCATCTTATTTCAGCCCCACACAGTCTTCTGAGTATGGAGATATTATGACGTGCATTTTGCTGCTGTGAGACTAACCATGAAAGAGGTGAAGTGATTTTTGTCAGTGATAAAATTAGAAAACATTAGAAGCCACACTTACACTCTTATACTCGGGTTCGGAATCCAGAGCTCTTCCCTCTTGCCTCTTCAAACAAGGTTCAGAAATGCGTTTTGTTGGCAAAGCATGGAGTCTAAAATAACATCTGGTCAAAAGCTGAAATGGAGTTAAAAGTCCCAGAAATTTATTGAGAAGTAGTACAGTGAGCAATTTAAGGAGGACTGCCCAGGCAAGTGAAGTTTCAGGATTTAATGCATATATTGGGGAAAAAAGGCAAAAAATAGGATGACCTGGAGACCCAAAGGGGAGCTCTAGAGCAGATTCCCAATGAGTAAAGTCTCACATTTCCAGGCCTTATTCTCAGCTCTGCATGTGTCACTGCATAAGGCTTCTCCTGAAGCATGTGGCCTTGCCTTAAAATCTTGGAAGCAGTCTATATATCCCTCAGACGAATGTATAAAGAAACTGTGGTATTCACACATAATGGAGCACTGCTCTCCCATAAAGAAGGATAGACTTGAATCTTTTGTGGGAATATGGATGCATCTAACAGCCATAATGTTAAATGCAGTACATCAGTGCAAGAGCTTAGATACCATATAAATCATATGAGAAATGCAATATATAAATAAAGAGCAAAATAAAAGCCATATGATAGAAAGCAAGGAGGCTGAGACTTCTGAAATGGGAAGGGGACCAAGAGATGGAGCGAGAGGGGAGGAAGAGAGGACAGGGAATGTAAAGGGAAGGAAGATGTGCTATGCACGTGCACCAACTTCCCACAGGCGTGTAAACATCAGGTACTGCCAGCACGTACTCAGAATTTTTTTAAATGCTGAAGTTCATCCTCAAGTCAGCTACCAGGCTTCTTCTCCATGAGAATACTGCATTCACTCATAAGTGATGGAAGTAAATAGCAGCTTTAAACATCTCAGAAATAGTGAAGCAAAGCACAAGCCAGCATTTTGCAAACTGACACGGAGACTCTCAACATCCTGGGCTAGCCTAGCCTGTAGCATGGTTCTGAAGGATACTGAAGTTTATATATTTTTTAAAGTCTTGTTTTCGGAAAACTGTGCTTCACCAAAAGTGCACATGGGCCGTACATATCACTTCATGAATTTGTCCTCCCTCTCCAAGAAACGAAGTTGGCCCTGTTCAATGATTATTTTTGAACAATCATCAGAATATGAGAAAAATATTTCCTTATGAGTCACATAATTCTATTTTAGTGCCCTGTAAGCAAGTTTGTACATGAAACATGGAAATGAAAAACAGCTGGACTGAAAGATTCATGAGTGAGAAACTTTCTTTAGTAATCTAGAAGTTCACAGAATGTGCAAAATGGCCGAGAATTATTTTGTATAAAAGCAGACTTGTGAAAAGGAAATCTAATTGCAACATCAATGTAACTTAAAATATAAAAATATTTCATACCATTGCTAAGATTCTTAAGCAAGAAGACTTGTTGATTCATATAGTTATGCACTGGATAAATCAAAGAACAGGCTAATGATTACTGGAAATAATGTTGCTAAAATAAATTTTGAAAAGGTAATTTTATAGGCTATCAGTAAAGTACCTATATTTGTGAAAAACAGTTTTGCACATTTCACTTGAAAAGCACCAAAGTTTTGGATTATAATTTTTAATAAAAATAATAATAAAGGCTACAATTACAAAAAATTTGTAATAAAATTTGTATTGTATGTTTATGCCAACTGAGGTATGGAAAATATTAGTATTGCAATGCCCTCACAAGGGCCCATCAACAGTCCATTTAAAAGAAAATTAAGCTATTATATGAAACAAATAGTGCTCAGGACACGAAAGTTCTCCTCTTGCATTTTTGAAAATAAATATATTCTTCCTTAATGGTTTCAACTAGAAATGGACTCAATTATCTCGGGATGGTTTTAAATACTACATGCAAGATGATTTATCCAATATGCTGAATTTTTAATAATATTGCTTGCTTTTTAAATTGCATGTTTAGATTTTCCCTTCCAGATTTTAAAAAATATAGTTGTCCAAGAACTCAGTGTATTTTTAGCAGCGATCTATTGCTACTCTGTGATGTTTATCCTGGGCATATTACAGAAGCCCTTGTGAATATGTTGCCATTGTGACTAGGGTTACCATTGTTACATCTGCCATTGTGTTCAGACTGTTTAAAGGTCAAACATATGTAGTTCAGTGACAGAAATATATTTCCAAATGATAAAAACACTCTGACTTATATTTTCAGTTTCTAAAGAAAAATAAATACAATTTTCACAGAATATAATTTCTAACATTACCCATTGAATCCCTATCCTCAATTGTCATGTTTAATTGTCACTAATACACATGCATTTTAAAATTTTTTTTCTGCATTTCCTTTCTGTTCCATCATTCATTATGAAAATTAACATAATAAAACTTTACTAAGATAGCATTTTATTTCAGTGTGAAGAGAAAGAAAAAGATAGTTTGGCTATAGCAACTCTCTCTTTGAGTGAATAAATATATACCAATGAATATAATGTGTACAAATACTAACTAATTATGTATAAATATGTACTACTTATTCAAACATAGACTAATAAATAATATATACAGATATACTAATTCTTTATAAATACAGACAAATTAAAGCAATTTTTGTTGTGGGCACATCTAGATCTCACCCTGATTTCACAATTTTATAAAATATTCAAATATGATGTGAAAAACGCTTTTGGGATGTTGATCAGTTTAAGCGTGCACCTTGAGATGTCCATCCATGGCGATTACATGGCTATCAGTGTCTTCTCCTGAGCCTCCATAGCCTGTGAATTTGCATGTTTTTATGACAAAGTCATCCTGGGTTGAAACTTGTGTAGACTTTTCTCTTAGCTGGGTTCTGCAGTGCAGTCACTGGAATTCCTACTCACCACTCAAATGCATCTTGATGTCACCAGCTCCATGGTTGGCATCTGGCCTCTCTTACCCAAGGGCGCCTCCTGCAGGCTGGAGGTCAGGGTTCCTGTTGCTCAGACCAGCAGATTTGTCTCCGTGCATAGATACCATAGTACTTCAAAATTTATGGCTGCCATTATAATGACAAAGTTGGGATGTTTTAAACGACTTCAGGGAACGACCAAGGATAATACAAGAAGATAAAGGAAAAAGAAAAAACTAACTTCAATTAAATCCTATCCTAAAGTTATGACATAAAAGTTATAGGGATTCTTATATTATGCAACATCATACTAAAATTTTTCAATAAAAAAGCTGTTTATTATGTAAACTCAAATTAATCTTGTGTGACTATAAATACCCAAACATCGTGCCTTTGATTTTCTTTTCCCCCACCCCTTGGTAGTGAGCATGGGGCTCAGAGTTGCAGTAGCACTGAACTATATCGCCAAAGCCCCTCCTTGACATTTTCTCCTTTGTTTATAGCTTTAGCCACAAATCTCAGTTTATTTCTATTCTTTCTTTCTGAATCTTTATTCTCAGTATTGAGTTGGAAATTTCCTTTCTGTACAGTTTGTGATTCTTCCTTTCAAAGTATATGCTGAGCACAGATGAAGAACGTAACAAGCCCACAAGAAATCACAGAGAAGAGAGGGAATCTTGCCTTATACCCTATCAAAATTTCAAATGCATTGTGCTAATAAACTTTAACTTTTTCAGTTTAAGAAGAAATAAATCTGTTATCTATTTGCCAGTTAAACAGTTCATCATTTATTAACTCTCTAGATTATAAGGTGAGAAAATTAACAGTTTCAGAAGTATGACCTCAAGAACAACATTTAAGATTTTTAAGCACTTATCAACTATGTAGTACATGATTTTATTTTTAACTATTGATATCTATTTATTTAATACACACTCAACATATTGCTTTGATGAGTATATAAATTTGGAAAACTTGACAAACTTGAAGCAAAAATTATACATAAGTTAGTAGATTCCTATGAAGAGTTTGGATTATTTATTTAGACTTGGTAAGACTTGAAGATTTCAGATAACTTTTAAAATCTGCCTTAATAAATCCTTTCCTATTATATACTGATAAGTATTTCTTTATATCAAGAAAGAAGGTAGGCAATTTCATAGTTCTATATATAGATTATAATTTAGTGAATGATTCCAGTATTTTATATTTAGGTTGACTGCATATTTTAACTGCCACTACAATGGGATATCTGACTGCAAGAAGAGTAATTAACACTATCTAACCCAGCATTGTTCCAACCACATGTAAATATAAAACTCATTTAATACTCATAACAGCCCTATGAACAAAATTATCTTTATTTTACAGATGAGTAAATCTGAGGTTAAGATCACAGAGATAGAAAATAGCAAAAATAAGATTTTAATTCATTCGATTTCTCTTGAAAGACTACCTAACATTGTGTCATACCAGACTAGAAGCTTCACTGTCATTTTTACAATGTCTTTTTCCTTAAAAGAAATTCCTAGAAGTCAAATTTTTGGAACACACTATATGAAAAGTTAGTTTTTAAAGAATTGACTATACTGGAAAAAAATATTTCCTTAACATCATTCCAATTTTCAAACTCAGAAGAAAACTATAAAAATTGCCTTTCCAACCTCACTCATAAAATTTGCTAATTTTCAATTCTAAAATAACCTGAACTTTAAAACCAAAGGTAGTATGTCATTATTTTCATCTTACATTTTCAGTCACAATGACTTCTAGGAAGTGTTTAATGGTATTTTCCATTTTTACTCCTAATGCTCTCTTCATGCTCTAGGTTCTTTGTCAGCAAGTGCATACTTTCTTTATAATATGATGACATTTTTTGCATTGAAGAAACGTATTTCCTGCCAGTTTTGTGATAGTTTTCCTTGAACTTTTGTTGTCATCATGTCAAATTGCTAATTTCTGTAAAAATAATTTTATTTTTAAACAAGTGGTATGTTTTGCAAGTGACTTTTTGGATACTGAACGGGAAAGTGTGTTCTATAGTAGTTAAATCTATAACAACCTTAATAAAGAATATTCCAAATCATACACTTGTTTTAAATAGTCTGAAATTGTATGGTTTCACTACAATTATGCTTCTCATGACTTTTCTATCTCTCTATACATATTCATTTAATATTCCAGAATCAAAAAATTATGCTTTCCAGGAACATGTGAAGGTTATTTATTTATTTATTTATTTTACTATCTTTTTTTTTTTTTTCTTGCAGTGCTGGGGATTGAACCTAGGGCCTTGCACATGCTAGCCAAGTGCTCTACAATTAACCTGTACCCCGAGGGCCAGGGATATAGCTCAGTGGTACAGTGCCTCCTTGGCAAGTGCAAGGTCCTGAGTTCAATTCCTGATACCAAAAAAAAAAACCCCAAAAAACTAAGCTGCATCCAGAGCCCTGAAGGCTAGTTTTTTAAATCACCTAAATCCAAATTACTAGAAATATTAATAACATGATCAACATGAGTTTAAATAACTCTCTAAAGAGAAAATAATGGCAGATTTATTTTTAGAGATGTGTTAGAGTCTCAATAAAATTCTTATATTTCATTTTCTTTAAATCTAATGTCCAAACGGGCATAAAACTGGTAGAATTGCTCAAATTCAGGCAATTAATCCTGTACCAAAAATTATGATTTCTTCTCAAAGTCATCTATAAAGATAAAATGATAATGAAAAATTGAAGTGATTGAGTTCTTATTTAAGTGAAAAATGACTTTTAACACTATTTCATGTAATTTAGAGAGACAATTTTGAAAATTGTGAAACTCACAGGTAATCTGCAAAATGTGAAAATCCCACATATGCTTGGCATAGCGTGTAGAATTAATGACATTTCTGGATTTTTCTGAAATGACATTTTAATTGGCACAGTTTCTATTTTGTTTTTGATAGTAAAGATCATAGAATACATATTGATGTGTATTTTACTTCTCTCATTTTTTGATTTATTTTGTAATATAGTTACGTTTACATTTATATATTAAACCAATAATTGCTGGTTGGTTTCAGTTTTCTCTCTGAAAGGAGTCAGTACCCAGTACCACCCCACACATTTTCTTTTTCTACCATTTCAGTGTAATTTCTATAGCTTTGACCTCTTTATACTGACTTACCTATAACTGGTTTGCATGAGATAATTGTGTGTGTGTGTGTGTGTGTGCATGTTTTGTGAGTGTGTGTGTGTAAGGTACTGAATGTGCTGAAGTTCTTTGACACACATGATGCTCTATTTGCTCTTGTTATGCTTGAAGAAAATTTGCTTAGGGAAACGCAGCAGAAACTTTCTGCTTCCTGTCTGTCACTGTTCTGTGGACGTCTTGCTGGATAGAAAGCACTTCCCTGGGCAGCAGGAGGCTGGTGCCTTCAGTCTCACCACCAGTGACAAGTGACTTTAAGCCCCCATGTGCCTATGGCTGTCTGCCTCTTTTCTCCAGTAAAGAGCAAGTTTCATAAATCCACAGATTCCAGTATTTTTTCACTTAAAGTTTTCTTCTACTCTGTATTTAAATGTAATTTGTATTCTGTTAATTCTTTTCTCTTCTAAGCCACCACTCATGTGTGGCCCAGATGTGCTTTATTAGCGTAGTTTTAATGTCTATAATGTTTTAATTAGTTGACATTTTCCTTTTGTTATGCGTTTTGGCTCAAACCTAGGCATGTACTTCTGACGTGCCTTCCAGGCAAGTTTTTTTTTTTCTTTCATGATACCTTTAATACTTTTAATTCATTTTCATTTCTTCCCTGTGCTTTGTTCGCAAGCCTTTCAATTGTATTAGTTAGGATTTTCTGCTTGCATAAAACTGATCTCTCATTTTTCCACTTGTATTTTGATGTTATAAGAGAACCATGTGAGTTTATTTTCTAGAGCACACAACTGTTATGGGATGGTAGATCTTGGACGAGTTGGTTCCATTCTTGATAGCTCCGATCAAAATATTAAAAGAAGTGAAAATAAACTCCCTAGGGCAGGAGTGAGCCTGTAAGAATTTAGAGCCTCAACAGGAGCAGACACTGCGTCTCTGAAGGGGCTGGGATAAGGAGGACCAAAGCTGGATTAACAGGAGTCATGATCCAATGGGCTAAGTGAATCGCGCCCCCATCTGAGGGGGAATTCTTTAACATACTGTGTTTGTGGAGACAGTGTCATGGTGTCCAAATCTTTGGAGTGTGGGGGAAGGCTCAAAACTGCAATGCAAATGAAATTTGACACAGGCCTGGTCATGTACTTTTGCTTTTGCCTGGTCATGTACCAGGGTTTTGTGGAGTCAGATGACTTTTATCTGTTGGTTTCCCGATGTTCAATGTAGTTACCCACAATCTGTCTGATTTCTGGATTCTTGCTCCACTGTTACCAGGTGTTTTCTTGTCTTTGCTGGCCTCCTACCTCACCACCTCCTCTTCTTCTTCCTTTTTCCTCCTCTTCTTCCCATGATTTTGTGATATAGACACTACCCTCTACTTTGCTCTTTGAGGGCCTTAGGTCTTGTAGTAATTCTTACTTAGTGTGGTCTCTCTGTTGGGTGGTCTGCATGGCCACCCTTCACCTTTACTTCATTCTCTATAATCTCTTTGATCCAGCAAGTCAAATTCTAGAGTCAAAGAACATTATCAGTTTGATTTCTTACTTAGCTTCCCTCCCTACCTAACCATTGGGCACTCAGTTTTGTTCTGGACATCCCACAGAAAACCTGGGACCAATAGGAAATTGATTTCACTTTTTTAAAAAAAAGTGCAATTGTATCGCCTTTCATTCAGATGATACTGCCTTTTGGGAAACAATGTACATAGCTGAACTTCAGGGGCCCACTGCCTCAGGTCTCAGTACTTTTCTCACTGGAGTCCTGGCTTTGGTTTTGGCAAGAGCACACTATGGCTTGCAGTTTGAGATTCTGGCTTTCTTTTATATCATCAAAGAGATATTTCCCCTACTTTATCTTCTTTTGTGTTTTTCAATGATATTTGAAGGAGCAAAGTACAGTAAGATCACCTTTTTCCTCTCAGTTTTACTATAGCTTGTTCTATATATTTTTCTTTGACTATTATAATGTACAAATAAACAACTACATTTTCATCACATTCAAATATTTAATCAATATTCTGTTATTGGTTACATATGACATAATTTTTTAAAATTAGAAAATACAGTTTTGACTGTTTTCACAACAAAAATGATAACTATTGGAGGATATAGGCAGGTTTAAATTGATTTGAACACTGCATAAGGTGTACATGTATCAAAACATCCCCTGGTAACCCATGCATAGGTAGCATATATATGTCAATTAAAATTAAAATTTAAAAAATGTAAATTAATTTATGTAAGTTAGTCCCTATTGAATGAGCTTCTTTTTGCCTATTCTACTGATGTGTTAATATTAGACCTCTTGTTTTAACAAGCCATTTCTTGTTCTTTAATGCTTTTGTTTCATATGGTTTTGATTGGATCTATTTCAACTTTCTGACCAGTAGTATTTTGAATACCTCTTCTTAGGTATGGTTATTGGGAACTGAACAAACATTTATTTTCTCCATTTTCTCTTCTCTCAATTATCAGTAAAATGACATTCTTGTTAATTTAATTGGGTTATTTTAGTTCAATTCATTTAATTTGGCATTTTAGAACTAGATTATCACTAGTACTTTAATAATGTAGTATATAAGAAATATGAAGTTCAGGCATTTATGCTGATATTTAAAATATATTTTCAGTTGCCTCTAGCTTAAGTAGATTCAGTGTTGTCCAGTTTTGACATGAATTTTTGGTTCTGATATTAATTTTATATATTCTTTAGTTTATGAATTATAAATTCATAAATGTTATGCTTTTCTGTGTACTGTACTACTAAAAAGAAGCTTGCCAAAATATTGGTGTGTTTTGTGGCAACTTTATCTAAACTCTGTTGCAAATATTCTATTCTTTTCTCTTAATTGGTGCACAAAGTTGGAGGGTGGCTTCGTTTTAGTCCCTTGGTAAATTGTATGTGTGTGTGTGTGTGATGTCTTTGCCCTTGCATTGCAATATTGTTGCACAAATGTTGTTCCAAGGCTGGTTTAGTTTTGCCATCATATACTCAATAAAGATCCTTCTTCTATAGTGTAATGGAATTTCCCTACTATAACATATTTCTCAGCTCTCTAATATCTGGATATGGGCAATTCTAGGGGTAATATAATTCAAAACTATGATTTACTGAAAAACGAATTGAACTTTAACTTTTTCTTACAATTTACTTAGGCAAGCTATGCATTGCAGAAAATGTTTTACTATTCCCATCTCACTCCTACTTCTTTTCTAGATGGTTTTTAAATTATATTTCTGGAAAAAATTTTCAATGTCTGTGAAGTATGTAGGAATAAACTATCTTTGTTTTCACTAAACTCTAAATAAAATTTAGTACTTACTTCAATGGTAAGTTAAGCTTTAAAAGAGCAGAGTAGGGCTAGGGATATAGCTCAGCTACACAAGTGCCTGCCTGGCAAGCGCAAGGTCCTAAGTTCAATTCTTGGTACAAAAAAAAAAAAAAAAAAAAGGGTAGAGTATAACTTTGAACTTGTCATTTATAGAACTCAAAAATGTTACAAATATTTTAAAGCAAAATTTACCCTGAACACCACTTCGAAATTACAACAAATAAAAAACATGCTGCTTATATTTTTACTTGCAGTATTAGTAAAAATACACATTATTTTTATAGCATGTTTTTCTTAAATTGGTTTTTGTCTTGTTTTGAGACAGGGTCTAGCTATGCAGTTCAGGCTGGCCTTGAGCTCACTTTGTAGCCCAGGCTGGCCCTGAACTCACAACAATCCTCCTGCCTCAGCCACCCAAGTCCTGGGATTACAGGTGTGAACCACAATACCCAACTGTTTCTTAAAATTTTAATAAATACATTTCAAAGTCATTGGTTTCCTTTGAAATCCCCAGTCTTTTTCATGAATACAGAAATCAGTATTTACAGTATTTTCATGAATACAGAAATCAGAAATCAGATGTAGTTTGTACACTCCGTTAGGTGAGCAAAGGCGTCAATAGCATCCACAGAAGGTAAAGATTTCCTAATATGGTGGAAGCGGAAGTAGAGAGCCAGCGACCTGTGAAAAAAGAAGGAACTTTTCTTACCTGAAAGAGTTTCACCCCTCGGTAGAGTTGGGAGGGTGTGAAGAGGCGATGTCTCCAGGGAATCCAGAACTCAGCTTAGTACTTTACTCAGCTGATTTCTTCTGCAAGATGTGAAATTAGATGTTTCTTAATTCCTGTAGAGTTAATCATTCATTCATTCACCTGTTATATTCTTTGTTCTTTTGAGTTTCAATCATTTATCATGTCTCCAATGCTTTAACAGCAAGAATTTAATCATTCTATGTTAGAAGATGTTAACATGACATCTACCAGTTGAGTTGGAAATCATGGCCCTGTTTTTGAAGTCCAGAAATTTTTCATAAG
>NW_004955403.1:9999018-10212414 GCF_000276665.1 Chinchilla lanigera
CCAATAACAAACTCACTGAGAGGGAAATTAGAGAAACAATATCCTTCACAACTGAATCACGATAAATGAAATACTTAGGAATTAACTTAACCAAGGAAGGGAAAGACCTCTACAATGAAAAAAGGAAGTCAAAAAATATCAGGAAATAGAAAAATATCCTCTGTTCCTGGTTAGGCAGAACCAATATAGTCAAAAGGGCCATACTTCCAAAACTGTTATGTAGATTTAATGTAATCTCAATCAAAATACAATAAAAATGTTTACAGAACTGGAAAAAGCAATGCTGAATTTCTTAGGGAAGTAGAAGAGATCTAGAATAGCAAAAGCAATTCTGAGTGATAAATACAAGTCAAGGGGCATGCCAATCCCAGTCTTCAAGTTATACAACAAAGCTAAAGTGATAAAAACAGCATGATATTGGCAAAAAATAAAAAAAAGTTAAAGCAGATGTGCATCAGTGGAACAGAATAGATCATATACAGACAACTCCAGGCATACTCAGCTTTGTTATTTTTGCAAAAGGTGCCAAATCCCTTCCTTGCAGAAAAGATAGCCTCTCTAACAAATGGTGCTGGGAAAACCGGCTGTCCATATGCAGAAGATGGAACCTGGATCCATGTCTCTTACCAGGCACTAAACTAAAATCAAAATGGATCAAAGACCCAAACATTAGAACAGAAACACTTAATCTTCTGGAAGACAAAATAGGTAAAAGACATATTTGTAAGCAAAGACTTTATCAACAAATCCCCAGGTACACAAGAAATAATACCAAGAGCCGAGAAATGGGACCACATCAAATCACAGAGCTTCTGCACAGCAAATGATACCACTAACAGAGGTGGGAAGAAACAACCTAAAGAATGGAAAAATATTTTGCCAGTTACTCCTCAGACAAAGGACTAATATCCAGACAATGTAAAGAACTCAGAAAAATTAGACCTCTCAACTGAAAAGACCCAATGAAAAATGGGCATCTGAAATGAATAAACTCTTCTTAGATGAAAAAATATAAAAGGCCAAGAAATATATGAAAAACTGTTCAATATCACTGGCCACTTGAGAAGTGCAAATTGAAACAACATTGAGATTCCATCTCACTCCAGAAAGAATGGCTGTCATCAAAATACTAACCAAGAATAAATACTGGCGAGACTCTGGAGAGAAAGGAACTCTTCTCCACTGTTGGTGGGGCTGAAATCAACAAATAGTCCTTAAACTTGGGAAGGCTATAATTGGTTAGCATCCAGTGCTAATTTTTGATTTAAAGAAATACCAGTTTAAAATAACCACATGGAAAATGAATTAATGATAGCGAGTGGAGGGTAACATTTAGTAATTTTAAAGGTGAACCCTCCTTCCTACTTAATAACAGGCATACAAACACAAGGTCTCTGGAAAAGAACATGGTCTTAGTGGCATATTTATTATACATTTATTTGATTGTGGAAAGGGAGGTTTCACACAGGATTTGGTTGACTTTTTGATAGGCATAGAAATAATTTTATTTTTACAATAGTCTACTTTTTTCTCACAATGTTTATGTAGCAGTACCATTTAACAGAACTATACATTAGAGTTTTAAAAAGCACATAAAATCTTTCTCATATAGCAATGTGTTTGTTAATATTAGTGCATGATTTACTCTACAGGTTTTACATGGAATCCATGGTTGTCCTATAGTTTTTATACTATAAAATATCTTGTATATATTTTTATAGTATTTTACAGATGTTTTATTTCATTTATTTGCAAGATGAACTACTTCATAAAATTTCATGAAAATAAAAGTAAAATTCTCAAATTTGAAATGCTTCCTTCAGAGATAAATTCTGAAGAATTCTCTGTAGTTGATATATGCCCTTTAGGCACAAGCTGACAACGGTACTCCCCATGAGATATATGCACTCCTCTCTTTTCCAAGAATTCATACACTCAAATGTATGCTCAGCAAATGACAAGGTCCAGGAAGTAACCCTTGTTCATTGTGTTCTGCATGCCATCCTCCTTCCATTTCTATGAGTTACAGACATTTCACTGCACAGTGACTGAGAAGATGTCCTCTGAAGCTGCTTGGAGATGTGCGGATATATCATGACCTTGCCGAACTGTATGACCTTGTCAAATTATTTGATCCTTCTTCTTCTCTTTTGTAAAATAAGAGTCCTAAAAGTACCTAAATCATTTGATTGCTGTGAGAAATATGTATCATAAATGCAAAATCCTTATGCTACTCTTTGGAACATACTGTATCCTTCATTATTACTTTTAAATTACAAGTAATTTGGTAAACACTGAGGTTTTTCTCATTATTTGGCTTGGGGTTTTGCTTCAGTTTATAGCTTAAGCCAGTGATGATCGTTCCATTTCCTTTGTCAATAACTTGTTGAAGTTTAAGTAAATTATCACATACTCCAGAGGGTAAAACTATAATCTCCTTCAGACTAATAAAACAAAAATGGAAATTCAATAATGCTTTTCAGTTTAAAAAAAAGTTCTTTCACTTGCTAGAAAAATGTTTTCCCTGTAGATATCATGAAATGTGAATATGAAATGTATAACACTGCCAATCAGCTTGCTATAGGCTGAAAATGAAGGCAACATATGCACACTCAAACACACACACACACACACACACACACACACACACACACACAAAGAAGACCTTAAAGAATCAGAGAAGAATTGAGCAAGACATAGTGAATTTATCCAACTCTATACACAGCATACTTCTCAGCTTCCAAGTACATTATCAACTGATTTTTGTATTGTAATAACCATTTTTAGCCTAGGTTTTCTCTTATTCTTTCATAAAGGAAACTACCATGGATTTTCTTCTGAAACATAAATACACAGTTGTATGAATGTATGTGTGCAGTATATTGATCAGGAAAATTTTAGTTGCAACTAACATAAACAGGATATTCCTTGTTGAACAAAAGGATTCTTTTGCAGCTGGGACAAATCTTCCCCTAAGGCAGTAATCTACCACTTGATAAGGACTCTACCTCTAGTTCTTTCACCGGGGCCTTCTCTTTTTTGACTCACTTTCTCCTTTACACCAAATTAAAGGCAACTTCAAGACAGAGCTGCTTTCTTTTCAGCAAAATAGATGCTCCTAGTTGAAGCGTTGGATATCTGAAAGAAAATGTTTCAATTAAAAAGATTCAAGCAAGTATAAAAACTGTCCACTGGAATGTCTATACATACTTCTTCTTTATAGGTAGTAGTGATAAAGGCATTCCTGAAACTGCTTACTATGTACTAATCACACTAATCACTCTTGTGAGTGGGAGAGATTTACTCATTTTATCTTCATAATTACCTATGGCTAAATGTTGTTATTATCCTTATTTCTAGGGGATTAACTAGTAGGACACAGAGAGGTTAGCTGATTTACCTTAAGTTCTCACTTTTAAATGGTGGTTGAGCCAGAGTTCAAGCCCAAATTTAAATTTTAGGAAAAACATTTGCATATTCTGTATCTCTGTATCATTATCACATAAAATTCAATTCAAGCTTGTTCAGTCCTTCAGTGATACTCAGTGATCACATATTATTACAAGTGTAAGGCTATGATCCAGTACATTCTTGGTAGGTCTGCAGAATGTAGGGAACATTTGAACAGGTAAAGAGAATAGAGGAAATATTTAATTATATATTAATTTTGATTTTCCTCTTGTAATAGTGCCTTACTTTTGAATTTTTGGAGTATGATTCAGACAGAAAAGCATACTGAGAAATTTCCACCGAGAGAGAACAGAGTATTATTAATGGTATACATCTGTCTAACACTTGTTTGTGCTTATCTTCCCCCTCATTAACTAATACAACAAATGCTAAAGGTTTTTTGTGTAATTTTGTAACCAAGAAAGCCATAAGTCGCTTAAGTAAAAGTCTAAAAAATGAAAATAAATGCATGTCTTTGGCTTAGTTTATTTAGTGAATGCATCCTTGCAAGTTAGTTCACTCTCATGAATTTGACTACTCTTAAAAATACTCAACTCTCCTATAATAAAAATCTCAACAGTAAAATCATATTAACTTGACCACTCAAGGAGCTAATCACCGCAACATTAAATGCTGATTAAAAGCTTTTCTTACTTGATAATCATAACTGATAAAAATAAACACATAAAGTATAAAATATGATGTCTGCAACATAAGTTCAAGGTAAAAAGGAGTTCCAGAAGGTGAACATGAGTTCAAGATATTAAGACACAATTCTATCAAATCTTGAAATCAAATTTCCATGACATTTAGATCAAAATTATTGCAATTAAAATGGCACGAGAGGGTGGCTTCCCCTTCAAAGAATCTGGCCACCTCTCCTGAAGTGGTTTGCATCATAATCTACTCTTTTGCACAAAGCACATATGGGGAAGTAATAATCCAGACGGCTCTCTGGTTTATAGTTTTTTAATACACTCACTGAAATGTAATAAATACCTACCATGATATAGGCATATGACTACATATGTTTGTCAAAAAGAGCTCCAGAAATAACACGTGTAAGAGGAAATTATAGTCATTTATCAAAAACATTTTGTGTGTCTGCACAGTAGGTTGTTTTAAGCTCCTGGTTGTTGTCAGAAACTGCTTACTCAGCATTTATACTTTTTTCCACTGTTTCAAACAAGACATTGTTGATGACTGTTTATTCACAAAGCCATTGATGTAAATACAGTAACATGGTATTTAAGCACCACCAAGAATAAAGACAGTGAAATAAATATATAAATGAGTTTGGGCCAACAAGAGAGAAGAAGCCATCATTTATTTCCCACTATACATCTAAATTACTGGGCTTTGGTCTTGTCAGATTGTCTGTCCCAACAATGAAGCAATGATTCAAAGTTTTCATCTAACCCCCTAAATTAGTATGTTGTTCTGGGAGAATGACTAAGGGTCTCTGCTTAGTCATTTAATTGTACAGTATAAGGAAAGGAACAAGAAAGTTTTAATATTCTCTTCCAAATATTCTTGAATTGAGTTTTCCAAGCTAAAATACACAGACCTTCATGTCTCTTGCTTATTTCTTCCATAAGAAAGTTCATTTTTCTATTCTTTTGTTATTTTGACAAATCCACAAAAGCTTGAAAAATATCTTTTATGAAGTTGCCGGGGAGCAAAAAATACATGAAAGTGGTCTCTTTCCAGAGTAAATGTCTCCTTATTGTAGCATTTGAGAAAAAGTGGTCTTTAAGCTTCAGGCTGTTTGTCAATTAAATCTTGTCCACAATGTGTGCTACATATTTCTGCAGATTTCACAATTACCTTCAAATTTAAGAGTTAGGCTTCATTCAGAATCAGCCTTTTTTTTTATTTTAAAAATAAAAGGAGGAAAACATTAACAGACAGACATTTTACAAAATAGCAAAAGAACAGCACAGACAATACAGAGTTACAAACAAAGTGGTAGGAAATTAACAATGCTTGTTGTATTACGTATTGATATCAGAATCAGTCTTAAAAAATTAGAAACCTGTGAGAATTTTCTAGGTAATATTCATCTAAGTCATCATTTCCTCTAAGTAAAGCAATGCATTGTGAGTGTGTGTGTGTGTGTGTGTGTGTGTGTGTGTGTTATGCTATTGGCACATCTAACAATTTGTGCAAAAGGGTGTTGTTAGGTTTGTGAGTTGAAGACTGAAGAAAATGGAAAATGCAACTCTAGTTTATTAGATTTTATTTTCATCAGCTTTTACCTTTTTGTAAAAATATGCATTAAAATGATACTATTTAATGTTTTTTCATCATTCATGTTCCTAGTTATTCTAAAATTATCAGATCTAAAATATGTGTACCATTTTTTCATATAATTTACACATTATGACTCAATCGTATTTAAACTGATAGTAGAAATTGATATGCTCAGCCCAGCTAACTCCAAATACAGAGAAGATCCTAGAAAACTTTTGCCCCATCTGCCCAGAGGAAGCATCAGATAGAAGAACAGGTTTTGTGACTTTGGTTTTCCAGAAAACATACCAGAAATTGACTTAGAAATTTTCAACAACAAAATTTAGGAAGATGTTGATTATTTTGCCTCAATATGGCTCAGATTCCATAAACACTCAAATTTAAAAAAACCCTGAAACTCAATAATTGCTATGCTGTGAAAATAGCTATCAACTTGATTTTTTTAGTTTCTCATCTATAATTATGATTGTGTCAAATTTTCAACTCCATCTTGCCCAAAAACTTTGTAATCTTACTAATCAACATTATATCTGCTTATTAACTTGTTTATGAATTCACAAAACTTTATTAAAACATTTACAGCAAAGAAAATTTTAAATTCAATGCACTAATTTTCTCATGGAATTTCTGGCTTACCAGACATCCATGGTCTTCTTAGTACTTCAAGAAACTGAAGACGTTTTTAACAACGTTTGAAGCTGAAATGAGATTTCTTACTTAAGACTAAATCAGAAGGGGCTGGGGATTTAGCTCAGCGGCACAGCGTCTACCTGGCAAGCACGAGGTCGTGAGTTTGATTCCTGGTACCAGAAAAAAATCAAAACCAAAAAAAGAGAGTAAATCAGAAAGCGACTTTATATGCAGTCATAACACCTAAGATGGAAACCTTAAGCTTATCTCCATTTTATTCATTTATTTATTTATTTCAAGATCCTGAAATTATTTTCATCATACACAGAATACATATTTGATAACCAGTAGAAAATGCAACTAGTCATCTAGATGTTGCTTTTCTTAAGTCTGAGTCAGGTACGTGGAAATAATATGATGACTGACTGATTTCTGTCTGCATGATATTCAAGAAATCATGGGTCCCCACTCCCCAGAGCATGAATCCGTGGTTCTCTGTGATTGGTTAGAAACTGGCCGCACAGCAAGAGACAAGCAGTGAGCAAGTGAACGAAGCTTCCTCTGTATTTACAGCTGCTCTTCAATGCTCTCATTATCACGGGGCTCCTCCTCCTGTCAGATCAGTAGTGGTATTAGATTCTCATAGGAGCACGAACCCTACCATGAGCTGCACAAAAGAGGGATCTAGTTTATGGGCTCCTTTGATTCATCCTAAACCACCTCCAGCCCCTTCTCCACTTCTCACCCCTGTCTCACACAGAACCCTCTCTAGTGCCAAAGAAGGTGGGCACTGCTGTAATACTCCTAAAACACTGGAGCTCTTTGCACCAGGAAAGAAGTGGAATGCTGGCAGTCCAACTCCGCTTGCCAAGCTGCTCATGTGTGTTGTAAGCAGGACAAAGCTGAAAGCAGGATAAGAGCTTAGCAATGCCCTAATGCCAGACCTGTGCTTAGGGTGCCTAATCTTCCATGCCAAAACACTTGCATCTGTTCTGCTGGTACTGTGATTGTGATTTTATCTTGAGGAGTTTTGATTTTACTTTCAGATTTTCAATAAGATCCCTCAAGAATTAACCATAAATGTGGAGACTTAAAAATAGTCACAAGTGATCTAGTTAACTCCTTGGAGTTATGACATGGGAAGAATGTGAAGCAATAGTGTGGCACTTGTTGGAACTCCTTCAAAATTTTACCCACTTATTCCAAAAAGGGCATCACCAGTTCTGAGACATTAAGCAAATCAAATACTGGACACGATCCACACACTTATTTTTTCTTCCTAGAAACACATCTACCTATGTTTCCAACTCACTTCTAAACTGGGTTCAGAAATTAAAACCCAGATAGCCAAATCTATTTGCAATAAAGTACATACTTCATACATGAAAACAATTTTCATTCCTAAAGTATATTATGAAAAATGCATTTTTACTTAGTGAATTATACATAGAAATAAGTTTAATGCAGATTTGACAAATAGTTTCCATAATTGTGCATGAGTTATTTACAACAGAGACCTGCAATATGATTGCACTAATAGTAATAATAGAATTATGATAACTAAGTGAGGAGAATAATGTCAAGAAATGTGATGTGGTTAAAAAACGAGCGCGGCCCAGGTTAGTGCCTGAGGAGACCTGAAGTTTACACCAAGGGAAACGACACACTGGAGATTTTGAACTTAGTCTTCAACAAGAATCATTCTAGTTTGAAAACTATCAGATTTTGGAAAATGTCTGGCTGTGGTTCTATTTTAAATTAAAAAATAATTACTGTGACAATTTTAGAAAAAGAGAAAAACGTAGAAAAAGAGCTGGTCGATGAATTTAGGACATCTACACGTGCCAGGCATTTTGTTAGAAGTGATAAATAAGCCAAACACATTTTCTGTCTTCATAAATTTGAGACATATAGATTAAAATAATGAGTTGCACAAACAAAAGTAAAATGGCAAGTTTGATAAATGCTGTGATGGAAAAATAATATATTTTGAGAGTGACAAGATGGGTGAAAAATTGCTCTGGATATGATGCAGGGAAAACTATTTTGGTAAACTGACATCTGAGCTATAGCATAAATAATGAGAGAACAGATATAACACTATGAAGATTTTTCCATAAAGAGCAAATTCTTCTTGTAAATACCATAGAGAAGTTCAGAGCTCAACATATTTAGGGAACTGAAAGAGAACTATTATGGTTGGGACTTTTGAAAATGATTGACATTACATGCACTAGAAACAGAAATGCAGTAGGAGACAGACTGTCTCCTAAGCATGAAATTTAGTTGTATCCTAAGTTCAGTGAGAGAGAAAGTTTTAAGTTTTCTGTATCTCAGGTTCCTTCTATATAAAGTAGTGATAAGTTATACATCATAAAGTTTACATGAAGATTGAATTAGGTAAAATAAATGAACTTACAATAGTACCCAGGACAAGGAAAATACTGTGCAATTATTATTGCATTAGTATTGTTCATAATAATAACACATTGAAAGCCTTAAATAGGTGTATTCTTCATTACTCAGTAAAGAAATCAAAGTAAAGTCCAGGCAGGAGATATTTAGGCTTTGTGAAAGTCAATCAGCCAGACACTCAAAAGTAAGACCAGGACAAATCTATTGAAACTATTAGTTGATGTATGATTCTTAAAAGTGTATATTGCGTTGGTGAAGGGAAAAGAAGCCATGCATTATTGCCCTGCCAAATCATACTCTGTAGTATACCATTTCTGAGCAGCCAGCCCATATCTAACCGAGCAGCTAACTACAAATATACAAAAGATCTTAGCCGGTGAGGTGAGTAAGCCAGACCCAGGTCAGTACAACCTGCCAGCCCTGCTGAAATTGGAGACATACAGAATCATGGAGCTCAGTGCGTTGCTTTAAGTAAGTATGTTTTTGGATAGTATTCTATGCAGCAAAAGCTAAGTGAAACATCCTTAGATTGCATACTATTATCAAATAATTAAACAGATGACTTATCTGTCTTCGATGATGGCAAAGTGTGCGTAAAACAACACTGAGAATTAATAGCAACCCAAAGATGAAGCGCTAACCAAGAAGAATCAATGTCACACCATTTGAAAAGTTTTAGAAACAGATACCACTGAGCTTCTTCTTCTACTCGCTGCTTGTGAAACAAGGAAGAATGCCAGGCCCTGCTCTTTCTGTCCCACCCCCTTTCTGGGGCAGCTAATCTCTCCATGTGGGGTTCACAGCACCTTTCTTTTTTCCTGGGAGTGTGTTTCAAGTGGGAGCTGTGAGTATGCAGGCCTTGAACATTTTCAAGGAGCCTAGGCAGCCTCGGGTACTTTGAATGTCAGTTTTGCTTTCTGTGCTCTAACACTTTCCATTCTGAGCCCTTGCTTCAATATTTTGCATCTTACAAATGTTTATTGACTGTTAGGTTCTTTCAGTTGATTAGAGATTCTGAACTTACAAACAATAAGAGAACTGTAAGCATAATAAAGGCCCCGAATACATTTTATGCCAGGGTTCTTTTAAAGATTGAGAGAATAAATATCCTCATTTTGTTAAGTGTTTAAAAACTACCCAATAACTATCTTATTAGGATGTATAGAGTAGAAGGTCAAAATAATCTGTTTCTCAATTCATAACTACACAGACATTTTCTACTTCATTTTTAACTGAAACTAAGATTTGCTGTACAGTTTCCAAACTTTCTGAAATCTTGGAGCCAGGCACGGTGGCCCATATCTGTAATTCCAGCACTTGGAAGGCTGAGGCAAAGGTATCACCATGAGTTCGAGCCCAGTCTGGACTACATAGAGAGAACTGCACAGAGAGACCCTATTTCAAAACAAACAAACAAAAAAACTTTAAAATCTCTACCATTTCTGAAGTGAAGTAAACAAAAAGGAGAAAGAAGAAACAGTTTGTTCAGTCCCAAATAGAGATTCAATGTGCTTTAAATCATTTCCATGTAAATTATAGGTATCAAGTATAAAGGAACAATAATTCTTCAATACGTTGGATTATTATTTCATGACATCCACTTTAGCAAAACCAAAGCTTATTTTATTTAAAAAAATTGAGAGTAAAAGTTATTTCATGCTATAATTACACTTAAAATGGCATCAAAACACCAGGGTAACATCTGAACTATAAAGCAGCATACAGTGTGTAACCAACATACAAAGTATGATATGATAAATATTTAAATATAAATTGTTTATTATAATAAGAGACATACTGGTATTATTCCATCTCAGAACAGTCCTCCTTACTTCAAACAGTTATCCCTTCACTCTCGCCACTTTTTAAGGCAGTCCTGGACTTGCTCTTGTGCGTGTAATACAAAAATAGAGTAAATGCTGCTATGTGCCGTCCAACTGAGAAGGAGGATCTGAAAGCCATCCCAGTGTCTCCTCATCCAGCTCATACCCCTGGAGGGCAATTTGCCTTCACCCAAGTGAAAATTTCCATGAAAGGTAAACATTTTGAGTTCACTCGACATTCAGGTAGCCATGACAGTGCCTCTAGAGACACTCACGGAAGAGGACTGCTGGAGCTGCTTCAGAAAGTGGTAAGAATGATAGGATAAGAGAGTTTGAAAGAACAAAAATGTTTCGAGGGGGACTAACGTCAGTGGGATTTTACTGTAGTGTTTTTATTAATATAGTACATGTTTGTAGTACATAAGGACTGTATTCATCTTAAAAATTTGGTACACGTACATAACATATCTTAAATCTTTTTCCATCCACCTACCCCACAAATTTTGGTTCCCTTACTTTTTGCAAAAGATCTCTTTCACACTATATTTTTCAATCACACCTTGAAAATTATAAAAATGATGCAATGAAACACCAATTAGTACTTTTAATTTATTCATGTAGGATATTGTTGGAAGTTATCCATTGTATTAGATTAACATTATTTTTACATTACCTCCCATGTGGGCTGATGTATTAATATAACATCTAAATCATTCTAATATTTTCTCACATTTCCAAAAATACTCCATAAATTAGAAAATCAAGACCATGACTCAGAATACCAGTAACTGGCACATATTAGGAAGAAAATAGATGGAATCAAATCACATTAACTGTTCTGTGTCTGTGACTCATTTCATTTTGAAAGATATTCAAGAAAGCACTCTAAACAGAAAACTGAGTAAAAATGAGTGGAAATGTTCCAATTCTGTTTTCCTAACTTTTATTTTTAAAATTACATTCATATTTTTATGTATTTATCATTGATAATAAAATGGCCTCTCCTCATAGCACACAAATTACAAAACATCGGGGGAGACCTGACAATGCCAGGCTGGTTGTGGAAATGGGATGAGTGGGCCGTGGACAGGCTGGTTTAGAGGCAACGTTCCCATGTACTGGGCTTTTTGCTTGTTTTGGTGAGATCTTTTTCAAAATTTCTTTTTCTTTTGTCTTTTTGAGACAGGGTCTCTCTATGCAGTTCAGGCTGGTCTTGAGCTCACTTTGCAGCCCAGGCTGGCCTTGAACTTGCAATAATCTTGTTACCTCAGCCTCCCAAGTGCTGGAATTGCAGGCATGAGCCACCATGCCAGGCTGATATATACAATTTAAAGAGAAACTGGTGTACTGGTTTATTCTTCGCTCACAGCTTCAGAGATTTCAGTCCAGGATCAGCTGGCTTCAAGGCAGAGACATCATAGCTAAATAATATGGTGGATAAAAGTCACTCAACTCATGGCAGCTGGTCAGAAACAGCCAGAGAGGAAGGAGCCAGGGACAAGAGATACTCACCAAGGTCGTGACTCTGAACCCACCTCCAACTGCTACCCTTTCAGCTAGGAAGTCATCAATGGGCTAGCAAACTGATGAGATAACTGCCCGTAAGATCCAACCACCTCTCCAGGAGTCTCTTAATACAGTTAAATGGACAACCAAGATTAACAAGGAAAATGTGCCATTTGTATATATTGTATTTGTAATTTCACTGTTTGTGAATAAAATAAATAAATCATCTCAAAAGTTGTAACATGTAATTAGGATTTTATTTAGCATCTGCAATTGTGAAGTAAACCTTTTCCTTTTGAAAGCACTTCCTCAGGCCAGGGATACAGCTCAGTGGCACAATGCCTGCTTGACAAACACAAGGTCCTGAGTTCGACTCCCGGTACCAAAAAAATAAAATAAAAAATAAAACACTTCCCCCTCCTTGTCCCCTTCTTCTTGCAAATATGGTTGTGACAGCTTCGTTTTCTTTGTTTTTGTTTATATCAGTTCTATGTTTTCATCAATTCTATGCAAGCATATTCATATTTTAACATTTTTAAAAATTACCATGTGACATATAATCAA
The DNA here is from genome assembly GCF_000276665.1 of Chinchilla lanigera. Lineage (NCBI taxonomy): Eukaryota > Metazoa > Chordata > Mammalia > Rodentia > Chinchillidae > Chinchilla > Chinchilla lanigera. Next base: position 10,011,660 of record NW_004955403.1, read on the forward strand.
TGACATGTCATTACTCAGTTGGAACTTTTACCTGTATTAAATGATGGTATAAGTGCTCGCAGTGTAGCCACTGGTTCAGTAAACTCTAGTAAGTATTTAGAAATGTATTTGTCCGTTACTGAAGATGTAACACAGACAAATAAGTGATTTTACAGGGCCTTAAATGTTACCAATCTAAGAACAACACATTGGTATCCCAAAGGTACAGATTGGATAAACCCTTGGTTCTGGCATCTACTAGCTGAAAGATCTAGAAAAAATTGCTTTCTGTGTTTCAGTATTGGTTTCATTTGTAGAATTGCATGAATACAAATAGTGCACACCTCACAGAATTGTGAAATTAAATAAAATAAACATAATTTATAGCGTACATTAAGGTGCTAAAAACAGTACCCAGAATATACTGAATGCTTGATAAAAGATATTCCTTTTATTACTATGATTATGATGATGAAGATGTTGAATTACTTTAATTTTTGGGTGGGAAGCAGGAGGAAAAGGAGGCACTATTTAATATAATGGGTAGATAGAAATGCACTCTCTGCTCACCTATAAGTAGACTGGAGGTGAAGGCAACCTCATTATTGCCATTTTACATACAACACTCTAAGGTTTATATGGGAAAATGGTTTTCACTCAACACCTAGCTTAAAGTAGTGGAAAATATGTAGTGAATAAATATATGTTGCTAAATTCCTGTTTGCTAAAGGAGAAAAAAAAATAAGATTTTCAGATGATGAAATTTAATAACAGAGATGAAGAGATGACATCTGTGTAATAATACTTGACATAGGTTTAGATGACCTGGTTGTATTATAAAATTAATATTGAGATAGTTAATTATAATGTCCAAATGACAGAGAACGTTAAATACTTATCAGGGATTTCACACTCCTAACGATGTGCATAACCACTCCTTTAAGATTCTTTTATTTTTTCTTCTCTGATTAAAAGCAGCAAAATTGCAAGAACAGGATGAGAGAGGATGGGAATGACAGATTTGTGGGCACAAAAGCAGAGAGAGAGAGAGAGAGAGAGAGAGAGAGAGAGAGAGAGAAATCAGAGAAAAAAGACAAAGAAAAATGACAAAAAAGAAGTCAATAAGGCAGGCTCTGGGGTCAATACATTCATGTTGACCTGGCTTATCCTTCAGCCTCCAGCCTTCCTGCTAGTAATATCACCTTGGGCAAGATCTTCCTACCCCTCCTCTTATTGCAAAATTAAAGGAACATAAGCCTCGTAAAACGTTCCGCAGAACCTCTGTTACAAAGAAGGCTTCCATCAGTGACAGCTTTTACTATTATTACTATATTGTTAAGTAGGATAAAATTACAAATTAGAAAAGCATACTTTACTATCTCATACCATCTCTTTAATACAGCAGGGGAAAATGCATTTCAGGAATATAAAGCAGGATCCAAGACGTTTCAAAATGATGAAAAGTAGCTGTTCTGACAGAGTATATTTTCCTATGGGAAATCTATCCACGCAGGATATCACCTCTCCGCAATGGTAGAAAAAGTGGAACAGAATATCGAGTTTACATTGCATATTCAATTACAGTCATCATAAATTAAAGGGCATTTTCTTTACAGTTGTTATTGTCCTTGAAAATCAATCTTTTGATTTTATCTTTTTTTGATGAATGATAGAGAAAAAATATGGGGACTCGTTCAACTTCTCACAGGACTTGTTTTTTTATAAACTCATAAAAGAGGATCTGTGATGTGGTGAGCTGACTCAACGTGAAAACTGACCAAGGATCTGGATGTTTCTTTCTACTGTTTTTAGCAGAAAGACTTTATCTTTAACGTTTTCCCCCTTAACCCACGCAGTTGCTTCGCAGCCACTCCTCTTGGCCCCTAACAACAAAAATATGTCATAACTGCCCAAGAGGGCAGCTGCATTTTGTTACTGTGATGTAGACATGCACGCATACCAAGTTGACACCTAGTTAAATACTGAAATCATGAGAAATAAGCTCTGAGATTCTGTGTTTGGAAGAGATCAGAAGTAGAATGACTACTGTCCGTTACATAGGCAGCAAGGAAAGAGTCAGCAGAAGGGTGCCACTGAATGCCAGGGCAGGCTCCTTTTTAGTTGAGTGAGGGTGCGCCAGGTTCTCTTTCTGCCAGTTTCAGAGGGTCCCAGCTGGCCGTATGGCAGCTTGCTAGGTGAGCTCTGTAATACGCTGTGAAATCTTTAGTGTGTCCTGCTTAAACTCCATGTCTCCCCACATGTTTTAAGCTTTACATTATCTTTGATTTTGAAAGCAATTTAAGGTGAAGGTTTCACATGAAAGGCATACCAGAGAGTCTTCTTCATCCTTTACGTGAACAGCAATGCAGAAAGAACATATGAATTCTCTATGTTTTTCCATACAATTAAACTAAAGACAAAATATGTAAATTTTATATATTTTAAAATATTACATATTAACTATAATAAATAATGTATAACTATGTACTATCACATTTTACTCAATTCAGTTTTTTCTTATCAATTTTAATAAAGCCTCATTTCTCATTTACTTGCTGTTTGCCATTTTCTCTGAATTGCTTATCTTTGATAGAGTTTATTGCTTACTTCTCTGCTTATTTTCATATTTTTAAAAAAGTACCTAGTTACACAGTCAAACATAATTCAAATCCTGATCCTTTTAAGCTTTCCATTATTGCGTGAGTGGAATGCCTTAATCAGACAAATAAATTTTAGAAAGGGGTGTGCTGATAAGTGTTTGATATTCAATAACTTGGTCTCAGAACACTTGTACGTAGTATCCTCTTTTCAGACAGAGGATAAATGCAAAATTATCTTTACGGCCTCCAGATGTCTTGTAAAATAGAAAGCATCTTTTAAGCTATGTGCTGTGGTCACTTTTCCCATGTTTATCAGGCAGAGCAAAACTGGCGCTTGCCTTATGTGAGATAACTTCTCTCTGAAGCTGTTAAAGTCACCACTGCATCTGCTTATTAGTAGACTCTTTTTACTCATTAAGTTTTCACGGACAGGAGACCCTAACAATGAAGAGCCACAGAATCTGTCTGAGCACATCAATTCAGGCCTCTCAAGATAAGCTCCTGGGACCTGCTGGTCTCCCACTGTGATGCTTAAGATAGGTACTGAAATGGAAAGTACGCACTCCATAGTAGCACCATTTCAGTGTAGACAGGACCTTAATTTCAGGCACAACTTTGCTTAGCACTGTTCATAATTTCCTTATAAGAACCAGTGTATTTGTGTCAGTATTCCTCTCTAACATGGGAAATAGTAGGTATCCCGCTTAAGTAAGATAAGTCTGAGCTCTCTTCAGAAAAGAATGTAAACCATTTGTTGTTTTTTAAATATTATTACTCACTGCCAAAATACAAACGGTAGAAAAAGAAATGAATTACTTGAAAAAGCATACCTGCCCTCTTTATGAATGTAGAAAAGGTACTTGATATAAAAATTTGAAAATTCTGATTTTATCTCAGGTAATTTTACAGTGATAGATCACTCATTAGGAAGGTATAGGAGAATATTATTTCAATAATAAGTAATTACAAGAGAATAATACACAACAGGGTATGTAGTAGAATGTGGTTCAAGTCATCACATTCTTTTTATTAGCTTTTATAACTTTAAAACCAAACTATTTCTTCTATAGCTTTATTTTTAATATATCTGTTCTCTATTCTACACATAATAAAAGGAATTCATTGTATTGACAAAATGCACCTTATTTTTCCTCCCCAAATATAAAAAAAAATGTTAAAAATGAATGCTTCAAATAAAAACCATATGTACTATTTTAAAATTTGTGGTTGGCTAGAATGTTTAAAAAGTGGAAAATGGAAAAAAATATGGAGAAACTAGAACACTCATATTTGATGGTGATGATATACACAGTGATGTGCCATGGAAAACAGTTTGGTGGTTCTTGAATAAACTGAAAGTAGAGCCAGGTATGGTGGTGCACGTCTGTAATCCCAGCACTTGGGAGGCTGAGGCAGGAGAATGGCTGAGAGTTTGAGGACAGCCTGGCCTAAAAAGTGGGCTCCAAGCCAGCCTGAAATGCATAGCATGATCCTGTCCCCAAAAGACAAAAATAAATAGATAAATAAATTGAACATAGAATTACCATGTGACCCAGAATTTCCACTCCTAGGAATACAACCACAAAAACTGAAAATAGGTATTCCAACAAAAGAAACCCTATATATGAATGTCTATGTTAGTCATAAAGGGGAAACAAACCAAATTCCCATCAGCTGATAAAGGCATAAGCCAAATAGGGTGCTCTATATTTAGCAAGAAAAACATGAAGGAAGTACTGGTCCATCCTACACCATGGCTGAACCTTGAAAATGTGATAAAGAAATCAGACACAGATGGACACACACCATATGGTTCCATTCACTTGAAATACACACAATAGACAAATCCATAGAGGTGGAAGCAGATTAATACGTTCCACTGGCTGCAGGTAGAGAGGCCTGGATATGGATTGCTACATAGAATTCAAGTTTGCTTATTTTTTCTCTATATTTTTATTAGTGACACACAATGATCAACTTCATCTAAATCTTTGCATCATTCCTTCCTCACTCTTCTCTCTTCTCTCCTCCATCTCTCGGTCCCCTTCACGTTTGCAAAAGATGAGGTTTCCTTTAAAAGTGATGAAAATGTTCTGGAACCAGATAGTGGGGAAAATTGCATAGTACTGAACACACACTAAGCTCCACCTAATTGTAGACTTTAAAATGATTAAAGTTGTGTATTTTATGCTATGTGGATTATACCAAAATGTTATTAAAATATAATATTCATGCCACTGACCAAATAGGCTATCATTTACTTAAGAATTTATATATGTGTTTATTGAGTTTTATAGGATTTTTTTACTGAAAAACTAAAGGCATGACTGCCTCTGTTCTCTCATGATATTCTAAGTTAATGACGGTAAATAAATGTTCTTGTAAACCTATAATGAAACAAGTAACAGTGAAATAATATCAGCAGCTAATAATTTTGCACAATATCCATGAAACTAAGATGAAGACAGATGAATTGTGTAACAGAGAATGTTTATTGTCCCCAAAATCTATTCTTCCTACTTTGTTAATAAAATTTGTACATTAAAGCTAGAAAATTAATTAAAAGCCTAGTGCTAAAGCATCTTATTTCCAATACACAATTTAAAATCAGGCCTTAATTTTCTCAAAAGATAACAGTGACATTTGTTCAGAAAGATGTTCCAAATGCTGAAATCATTAATTATTACACACTGTTAAATCCAACCTCTAAAAGTCAAGATGACCAAAAATTTCAGTGTTTATGGAAGTACTATGAATATTTGTAACTCTGACAAGATATGAGAGAATTTAAATTCTAAGAATCCATTTCTGTGAGTTGTGCCACAAATTTTACTTAAATATCCCAAGTCTTCATTCTCTTAGTGAAATAATTACATTATGTGTGTATTGTGACAATAAACTCACAGTCTGGCCTAGAAGCAAGAGGAAAGTACTTCTGTCAAATCTGAATGAATATTCAGAAATGTTAAAACACTTTGCCAAAAACATTGAAATACTTGCCACATCAAACAAGTGGTATTAGGAAAAGGAGCCTAGGAATTCTAGAATGCAAACAGTTTTGGAATTTAAAATATGCGTGTGTTTGAACTCTTCAAAGAGCAGTGCTGATATAATCTTCAGCATGCATATATTGAGTAAACTGAACTTACATGGACAGCTCTGGATTTACAGAGTTTACGCATGCATTCTATCACTTCACAGAATTAAAAATGTTCAATTACATGTTTGTTTGTTTTTTTAAAATTTATTAGTATATGTTTGCAGTGCAACATTCGGCCTAGGGGATACAAACTTCAAATTTTGATCATTTTCCCCTCCTACATCCCCTCCACTCTCTTCCCTTCTCCAGAATCCCTACCCATCTCTACAGAATCTCTCTCTGCTTCTTAACATGTCTTTTTTTATTTTTCCCTTTACTTCTATTTTGAACCTTACATAGAAAAATCATGCAATATCTAACCATCTGTGCTGAATGTATCTCACCTAGTATTGTAGTCTCAATGTCAACCTATCTTCCTTTAGATGACTCAAATTTAGCCTTCTCTATGGCTAGGTAATACTACAGTGTATATATATACAGTCACATTTTTTATATTCATTTGCCCATTAGTAGGCATATAGCTCCTTCCGTGATTTATATCTTGTGAGTTGTTCTAATAAAATATTGGTATTTGTGGATGCAGGATGTGGTAGGCAAAGAGTGAGAAGTAGTCATTAAGAAATACAGTTTGACGGGTTCAAGAAGTTAAGCGGGTATGGAGGATGCTAGCCACAAGTATTTGGTAATCTTAATAGTGAGAACCTGGGGACCAGATAAAGTTAGAGTTTGCATGGATTGAAACTCCTAGGCCAATCCTCTCCCTGATCACATGGGTTAATCATTTTAGTGGACATCACAATGCAGTGTGCAGATCAATGGTGACAGCAGCTTTCCTTCTCCTTATCCCAGTCACGGTGTTATCGTCTTTTGGCTCAGAGCCCAAACTTACTTTCTTATCATATGCACATATTTTCACTCCACTCATGGATTCAAATTCTTAAGGCTTTAGGAAGCTCCAGTGGCGCAATCAGTCAGTGCGTGGTACTTATATGAAATTCTTAAGGCTTTAGAACACAAAAATTAACATTCTTATTACAGTTTTAAAATTAATCTAGTCAAATGCCTGGCTTCAAATGATTAATTTTTCTATGCATTAAAAAAGTCCATCTCAATATTCCAGAATAAGAAAAACTTGTATAGAAACTCTCAATTTTATGTTTGAGAGTGTTAGTTGGTGTCCTTAACTTTAACAAACACAGTTATAAAGATGTTTAGATTTAGTTATAATATAAACATTTAGGTTACAGTGGTTTTGTCCTAAGCGTTTCTTATTTTATTCTCAGAAAGAAAGAAAGAATGAAAGACAGAGAGAAAGAAAGAAAGTAAGAAAGAAAGAAAGCAAAGAAAAACAACCCCAAACCTTTTCTTAAAATTTGATCAATCCTCTACTCTTACATCTGGTAATCTGAGCAACTTTGCTGAAGATAGCAATATGTAATATAACAGTCACTGTTAATCTCTATTATTTGGTTTGAAACCCTGTATCATTTTTAATGCCCTGGCTTTATGTTGTCTATATTTTGCTATTTTTTTTGTACTATTTTCTTTAAAATAAAAAAAATGAAAAAAGAAAAAAGAAGCTTGCCTATAGTTTTCTTGTGAGGCTCTTTCTTCTTTTTAGTTTCAGCATGATTCATGTTCCCTAAGATGAGTTCTGAAATGTTTCATTGTTTTCTGCAATAGGCCATGTAGGAGTAGCATTATTTCTCCACATGTGTTTCATAGAAATAGTCTATGAAACCACATGAGCCTAAACTTTTCTTCTTAGAAAGGCTTTTATATGTCAATAACATATTTGAGATACTTTGTATGAGATGGATAATTGTTTAGACCATTTATTTGGTAATTTGGATCTCCAACAAATTGTTCTATTTCATCTAAGTTCTTGAGTGTCTTTGCATAAAGTTTTTTGGTATTATTATCTTTTTAAATGTTTTTGAGTTCAGTAATGATATTTCATCTTGTTTCCTACTCGGTAATTTGTGTTTTCTCCTTTTTATTAAACCTGTTAAGAGGGGCTGGGGATTTAGCTCAGTGGCAAAAAGCGCCTGCCTGGCAAGCGCAAGGTCGTGAGTTCAGTTCCCGGTACCGGAGAAAAACCAAAAAAAAAAAAAAAAAAAAACCTGTTAAGAATTTTTTCAATATCTGTGATTATGTACTATATTTTTTCCTCTTTTCCGTTGTGCCTTCTCTACTCTTAATATACTAGTATTAACATTTAGCTACGGGCTGGGGATTTAGCTCAGCGGCAAAGCGTCTTCCTGGCAAGCACAAGGTCGTGAGTTCGGTTCCCGGTACCGGAGGGGGGGAAAAAAAAAAAAATTTAGCTGTCCAAGAAAAGGTCATTTCTTCTATTTACAAGTTGAAAAATCCTAATGTCCAATCCATAAAATGATTAACAAAAACTATAAATTCCACTGGAACTGCCCTTCTGAACAAAGATAAGCATGATGAAAATAGCTTTAAAAAAGAAAAATGAAAACCTTTCGGTACAGTGACAGCTGCATCTCCTTATTTTCTATTTTCCACACTAAAAAGAAAAATTAAATTATTCTTGAAATTTTTCATTTACAAAACAAAGTTGACAGAGTTTTTCTGTTTGAAAACTCCTATGATCTTCAAAATATGTACACTTAAATCTTTCCAACCTTTTAAAGTTTTAATGAAATGATACTTTCACCAGAGTTTATATCTCAAATGACTTGGGCTGTCTTTTAAAGGAATTAAATGACTTACATTTGTCACAGGTATCTGTTTGTTAAAAGATGTTAAATGTATTAGTCTAAACACACCAAAATCCTAAAGTCCAAATAACTATGATTAGTCTGCACAAAAGTTAGTGTTCTGGCCATTAATAATATCTGAAAGCATTACTAAACCACACATGACTAATTTAAGCTATTATTGGAGGATCTTATTGTGAATGTGACCTCTTTCAGGTTCTGATCACCCCCATTGGATTTATGTTCATGTCATCTACCCATCATAGCTTTATATCCCAGAAAGAAAAGGTATGAGTACTCTATTATCATCAGGACTTTTGATGTTGATAGTCTTTCATGCTAGGTGTTTTTTAAAGATAAAAGATTCCTCTTTTTATCCAATATGCCAGCAATAGTGGGTACCTCCTAACTTTGAGATTTTAATAAAGTTGTTGATTTTGATGAACTCAAGAATTCTGGCCACTTCTCTACTCTGCCTCATACCATGGGGTCTGTTATCCTAACAAGAAGTTGACACCAAATGGATAAAGAAAACATGGAATATTCACACACTGGAATATTTTTAGATGTGAGAAGGAATGAATACATGGTTTTTTTGACAACATGGCTAGAATTAGAAGACATTGTATTACATGAAATAAGCCAAACACTGAAAGTCAAGTACCCACTCATGTGGATCTAAAAGTGCTGAACAAGACCAAACAGGAGTTGAGAGTAGAGTGTTAGAGACCAGAGGTTGGGGAAGGGGAAGGGGAGGTGGGGAAAGGTTGATCACTGGGTATTAATTTACATTTTCCTAGGAGCAAGAAGTTCGGGTATGCCACTGTGCCATAGCTTGACTATAACTAAAGATAATACAGTGTATACTTTTAAAAGCTGTAAGAAACAGTTTGAGTGCCTTCAGCACAAAGAAATGAAAATGTTTTAAGGAGACATAGATGTTTACCTTAACTTAAACATTGCACAATGTGTACATATATTCATACATCACACATGGTATCCCCCAAATACGTTTCTTTTAAAGCAGCAATATATATCTGAAACAGCAACATGCCTAAAGAAATTATAACAGTACTGCTGATTTCTACTGGTCTATTGAAAGGAACTGTTAAAGCTCAAATTTTCTTTTTAATTTTTTGACCAACTTTGAATGCTTATATCTGGTAATCTGAAGAACTAAATTAAAGATAACAATATGCAATATAACAACCATTATTGAATTCCTATCATTCTGTTTAGTGAAATTCTGTATCATTTCTAATGGTTTTTTAATTGTCTTTATTCTCTTTTAAAAAATAAAAATAAAAACTGCACAGAAAAAAGAAAGCTGAAAGGAAATGGCAAGCACATTTGCTGAGGCTGCTTTTGTAAACTATAAGAAATACTGAGGCAGTGCTCATATTGTTACAGTAGATGTCCCAATAGCATCTTGGGTCTCTACAAACTCAGGGTGCAAAAGTGAGTTTCTGGTACCAACTAGATCTGCACTCACATCAGGGAGATGTGTGCTTTGCAGTAAACACCCTGCTAAGATTCCTGAGAGATATGACATAACAACTTCAATCACAAGATGGTTCTTTAACCTTAGCTATAGCGCTTACACTCAAAACTTCTGTGTGATGTAAAGCTGGAATAAAATCTGCAAGGAGATTTCTTCATGAAGATGATAGATAGCTAGATAGATAAATAGCTAGATGATAGATTAGATTGATAGAGATAGATGATAGATAGATTAGATAGTAGATAGATGATAGATAGATAGAGATGATAAATAGGTAAATGACAGATACATAGATAGATAGATATTGATTTGGAATTTTTAAAACTGTCCTTACAATGCACATACTCCAGTGCCTGTGCTCATTAAATATTCTAAGAAAAATATCTTACCTACTTTTCTCTGTGAGTCCTGTAATTCGAATCTAGTTCTTGCTGTCCCTCTGCTCTCCTGAACTTAATGCTGAAAGCAATCCTTGCTTCCTGGACACTTAGCATAGTCTCAGTTTTGTTTTTTCTTGCATAGCTTCTTATTAAGACCAGCCTTGCTGGACTTCAAAACATTCACTTGTTTGCAAAGAAGGAAAGACTGCATGATATCGATTTGCAAATGTTACTAATATGGAGGGGACAAGAGGAGAGACGTCAAGAGGCAGGGTGTGTTCTATAATTGTATTTCTATATTTTGGTTAAATTGTTTCCCCTGAGTGACCTTTAGTCACTCCATGACGCTTTTTTTTTTTTTTAAGAGACTAGCCTTCATTTTCTGCTACTCCAGGGAAAAGAACAGAGAAAGAAGATGTGATATTTTAATAAAATAAGAAACACTGTCAGCTAACTGCAATTCTATTTTTGCCTGTTTCTGATGGTTTGAGTTATTAATCCTAATTCTTTAATTTTCTGCAGCAGTAGAAAGTTCATCCTAGCATCTGGAATTTGGGCTTGGCCTTGTGACTTACTTTTACCAGTAGGATGTTAGTGGCAAGATGTGAGCTAGGCTGAGACTGTGATCATGTAAATGTGCTTTCTCCCTTTTATTTCTGCTCTTCACTATAAGCACACACCTTGTGCAGCCACTGGCTCATGGTGGAGCTGCCCTACATCCAATTCACAACTTAGAGTTGAGGCAAATTTTTCCCAGGCCATTATCATGCGAGAATACTGCAGCACACTGCAGAGTTGGGCGTAGTTCCTTATGTAGCATTATTTTGACAAGAGCTAACTGATCTACCCTCCATGAAAAGATAAGAGGCCCTACACTGGGAAAGGATGGGCCCAAAAATGTTGGTGAAAACACAATGTTTGAGAAAGAAAAAAATAAGGTATAGATATGAATGGGAGTTCCGTGTATTACATTTCCCTGCTCAGGCTCTAGGGAAAAACATAGTAAATGAGGAAAATCTCTTGAGTTTGATGACCCAAGATGAAAGATGACTGTCACTGGTGCTTTTGCAGATAGCACTCAGGAAGTTTTCAAACCTTATTCAGAAATCGGCAAGAATGTGTGTGATATCTACAGGGGAGAGGTGACTATTTCTAAGAGTAAGAAGACCAGGTCAGAACCCTGTGCTCATATATTATAGAAAAGCATTTAAAATTCTTCCTACTTCACTTCCCCCGTAAAAAAGAAAGTGAAGGTCTCCAGCCTGAGGATTTGGATGAAAACATAATGTGGGAGGAGATGCAGACGAGATAACCTAAGAGGGGTTTGACAAGGATCCCAATAAATGCCAGTGGTGAATAAACATATGCCACAGGCAATTACTTGTATTTCAAAGATGCCAACATGAAACTCAAATCACACTATGACGTGCCCCTTTATCTGTGCCCCTATAATTTAGTATTATTCACAGGAAATGGAACTAAATTGCTGATCTGTTTGATCTTAGTACATCAAATTAGTTTTTGGATAAGAGATATTAACACACAATAAAAGATCTTAGTATATCTCACACCATAGTTCCTGTGGATCAAACTATTTCTAAGTTTTCAGTGAGGAGTGGAAGATTGCTTCCATTGCAGAAGAAAACAGAGTTTTATCCTGTTTTCTTTAGGTTCTGTTAAAGAAACAGCTAGCACAGCATATTGTGTTTGGAAAACAGCCAGAAGTCTGGTGTTAAAGCCAGGAGGAAGCCAGAAGCTGAGGACTGTGTTGTGGTAAATAGGATAGTTTCTCCTCCTAAAGAGGCCTTAGGAGATTCACAAACTACTCTGCTGAAAAATTCCTAAAACAGGATCACCCACGAAGCAAAGCTGGAAAAGATTAAATTATTTAAAACCCACACAGAATTATTTTTAAAATACTTAAAAACAATGTACCATGCAGGAAGAGGAAAACTTTTAAATGACAGATAGTACATACATTAACCTCTTCAATATGTTAGTTTATCTAGTCCACACATTAAAATGTATGAAAAGGCACAGTTTTAGGGAAGAGAGAGTAGAGACAGAGGGGTTCTCCCAGCAAGGGTTACAGAACTGACTTTGAATCTATGAGATAAATATATCACAAAATAGATCAATTTTTGTTTTCATTTTGTAATTTTGAAATTTCCTATTGTGGATCCTGGTGTTATTTATTTTTAACATCTAAATTTTGATTTCCTTAATATTCCTATTGTTTTCAGCAATTGGTTTCACTGTACCCAGATCTGTCATGAAATGGCATTTTTCTATCATAATTTTGAATGTGAATCCACAGAAAACAATGCTTAAATATTTCGTCATTTGGAGAAAGCATTTGAAATTTAAATATTTGCTCCCAAATTTTTACCTCATCTCAAATTCAATAGGTCAAAAACTTCAAAATGATTTTTCTTCATATTGTTCATAGATACGTAAAACTGGTGCAGAAAGAATATGTTTTATGTTAATACAGATCAAATATGGTTGATATGCTTACAAACATCCATATAGTACTTTCAAAAGCACATACAAAAGACAACCATTGTATATAGCTTCAACTTAAGGAACATGGCAGATTGCACATGATATAATGTATTTTGAAAAATTAGTTTGATTAAATTAAAGTTTCTTTCATTGTCTGTTCCTCAGAAGTCCCACAACCAACTTAAATAAAGATAGCTAACCATCTAGTTGCTTGATGTCAATATAATTCAGCATAGAAAAGACCATGGCTGATATAACATCTTATTATCATAACATCAACAAGAAAACATTTGGTATTTTCATCATACAAATATGTTCTTTGAAAATATAATTATTTTATTTACAATTACTTATACATGCCTTACCAATTCTGAAGTACTGTAAGACTTGCTTAAGTGTCATAGTAACCCAAGAGGTATTTACTCACATGTCATGTATGTTTCATGATGAAAGAAATGAAATACTAAAGGGTTAGGAAATTTGTCAGGATGACACAGCTTCCAATAGAAAAAGAAGAGCCCCTAGCTCAGGCAAATGTCTTTCAGAGTGTGACGCCAAATCATTGCTCTCTACCATCTGTCCTTTATTGTTTATCCATTTCACAAAAAAGAACTTCTTAGTTGAGGATAGTGATATGCAATGGAAGAACCACTGTCGATTTTTAATAATTTGTCTTGAGACCCTGTATCACTTTGAATGTTCTTGCTTTGATTTGTTTGTGTTTGTGATACTGGTATGCAGCTACTGTTCTATTCTTTTGTTTGTTTGTGTCTCATGAACTACTCTCTTTAAAAAAAAAATTTTTAAATCACTTCAACATTATATGAATAAGGATGGGGATTTAGCTCAGAGGCACAGCACCTGCCTGGTAAGCACAAGGTCATGAGTTCAATTCCTACTACCAAAAAATGAAGCAAAACAAAATAACTCCAAACAAACAAAAACATTATAAGAGTATTAAAAGCATGGTACCAGCCTATAAGTAACTTAGTAAGACCTGTCTCAAAAAACGGTGTGTGTGTGTGTGTGTGTGTGTGTGCATGTGTAAAAGCACAATAACATTTAATTACATTCTAAATGATGACTTTGAGCTATGTAACCTTTGGGACTTCTAATAAGCAAGCCATCTGTACACTTTTTTATTTGCTAACACATTTTTCGTTTAGTCATACCCTAGACTTATTTCACTACAGTCAGTATTATCTAGATCAATCTTCAAAATGTTAGTATGCCTCTTCTATCATTCCTTCCTACATTCTAATCTCTTCTTCACTCATTTTTATACATTTGTTGACTTCCTGTTATAGGTGAGCCTTAACACTATGCAAGTCTCTTTCACCTCAAGCAGTTTAGATCATCTGGTGTCACCAAACACATGACCTCCCACTGAAATATTTTTGATACTTGAAGAAATATTAATGCACACTTTGCTACAATGGATAGAAAATAGATTGCCTTGTGTGGATCTGAAGTTATTTCTCCTCTAGATATATGATGTGAGCCTTGAAACGAAGACGGTTGTGAAACAAAGATGCAGCAGCATTTCAGAGGCAGACAGTAGAGTCATTTAGAGCAGGAAGGTCTAATGCGGGCTTTGGAAAAGTACAAAAAGCCTGGGGTGACTGAGCTGGGGGCTCCCTGCCTTACTGCAGCAATAAATAAAACCACAAAGCGGTTATCTGAAGTCAAAATGTAAACGACTCCGTAAACATCAGACGCAGGAATCTGACCAATGTTTCCAGGCAAGGAAGGGCAAGCCCAAACACGGTAAACTTGTTTAGACAGGATTAATCTGGCCGGCCGGCACAGATGGGTCACGCTGCGCCGTGAGGGTTAGAGGCAAGAGCTCGTGTGTGAGACGATAAACTTGACCATTCTAGAGTAGAATAATTTAATGTACTTTTGAGGTTTCACATCAGTCTGAGATATACCTTGGGTAATTTTCAAAATTTCACAATTTGCCCCATTTACTATTTCTCAACAGTCCGATGTGGCGCTCCTTGTCACCTCTTTTGTGTAAGGTTACTCAATCCTCTTTTATGATGTCCACACAACGCCAAGTAAGCTCTTTGTGCAACGCTCAAAATGCAACACTTATCAGGAATCATGTCAGAACTACTAATGTCTGAGAGGTCTCCTGCCCTCATTTTGCTTAGACAATGTATCTAAACTCAGAACTGTACTTACAACTCACTAGCTTGCTTGAGTTTTCATGGTGCTAAAATGGTTATTTTATTAATTTAGCCAATCTTTTGTCCACAATTTGTCACTATTAAAAACACCACTTGAAAAAGAAATATACTTGCTAGACAGCCTGAAAGGCAGAAATATTATAATTTACATCCCGAAATAACAAATGGAAAAATAATATATTTGGAATTATGTAATTCAGCATTCAAAATCTTTATGAATATTTATATATTCTAGTGCCTGTGTTAGCACTGAATTATTTGATTATATGATTATGTTTGAAAACATCAAGTCCATGCATATTTTATAATTCCTGTCTGCTACAGTTGGTTAGAATATCCTCATAAACATGGTGAGAGTAATAACTGAGATTGCTTTGGAATGACTTGAATTTATTCTAATTGATGTAGTTTCCAATTTGTTTTCAAATGAATTTTGGTAAATAAGGTATAACCAATCTTCTTAAAAATATATTTATTATAATATAAAACCAACCTTTGATTTTCTTCTTACAGTTTGTTTTACAAATTTCCTAGGTGGTCATTTGGCAATCTCGTAAGGAATTTTGTGTGTAATTAAGCTTTTATTCTCTTGCAAGGATAACAGAACAAACTATTTCTCCACTTTACTATTGCTTCACAATAAAACTGTCGAACTTATTTTTCTTACTCAGTGATAGTTAACACCTATATCCATTATTTTTTCTCACATCTATTATGTTTGGCTTTCCAAATTAATTTTCATTAATGCATTCATTTGTAACAATATTCACAAATAATTTTAATGTCCTTTATTTGTGTGTGTGGAGCAGAGGGTACTTATTAATGTAAAACTGGCTTTTTCTTGGAAGGGGTAGTTAATCTTTATACCATACCTCCTTTAATTCCATAATTAATTATTTTGAATTAGTAACATATTTTGCATAATACCCTTGTATCCAGGCCAAGCACATTTGTCTGCAGCAGTAGCATATTAATTAATATTTCTGCATTACTTTACATTTTAGCTGGCTCCTTTCCAGATATCTAGTATCATTTATTGTTTGTGATAAAAGTTGGGTACTTTAATAATACTTTAATAATAGCTTAGAAACTGGGAGAATTGAGAGAGGGTACTCAGCTTAAGATACCCGTTATTCAAACCCTAAAGTCCTTTTGACAATCT
Organism: Chinchilla lanigera; assembly: GCF_000276665.1. Taxonomy (NCBI): domain Eukaryota; kingdom Metazoa; phylum Chordata; class Mammalia; order Rodentia; family Chinchillidae; genus Chinchilla; species Chinchilla lanigera. The sequence goes on from NW_004955403.1 coordinate 10,027,802, forward strand.
ACAAATTCTCTCCTTGAATGCTATCTGGACCCATGGGTTTTTCAGAAAAGGTCTAGCCAGCAGTGCCTAGATTTGATCTTTAGGTATTACTAAACCACAGCAGTATCTTCCATGCAGGGATAAAGGTTCTAATAAACACCAAAGTCCAGAAGCCTAATCTTCTCTTGTTGTCTAAAGCTCCTCCTCTTTCAGCAACATGGGGCCTCATTAGCCCTTCGCACATCCCCAGAGTCTGCAGTCAGTGCCTTATCACTCATGTTGTCTCCAAGCAACTGTTAAAGTCAGAGTGCAGTAAAGAAATGAGTGCTGAGACCAGTTACATTCTGCTCCCGTCTGGAGACATGTTCTGGTTCCGCTCACTTGGCAATTTTGCTAAACTCTCTTCAGCCTTTTCTGAAGCTGCCCAGTGTAGCCACTAAAACTGAAAGACATACTGCTGGTCAAACAGTGAAAGTGAACTATTTTCATCCTACACGTTCTAAGGTTGGTGACGTAGTTTGGTAATATGTGGTCTCAGGAATACTGTTGTTTCATTTCTTTAATACAATTGAGAAATCCAATGTTAGCAGATTTAGTAGAACTTGAAAGCCTTAGTGATAGATTTCCCTGCAGAAAATTATTTTCTGAGATTTTGTTCAAAGTTATCTCAGTGGGCACAGCTGCAAAATTGCAGCCCTACAATTTGTACCACAATGACCTAAGATTGCATATCAGGATATACACTTTTTTCTAGCTTTTGTACATGATTTTAAATAAGTAGTCAAAGCAATTTTTTATTCATTGCTTCCCTTTACTTATATATTATCCCACAAAATAAAAATGTACCACAAAATATTGGATTTTAAAAACAAAATAAAGGCAGACATAAAACTGTGTATTATAAATTTATTATTTCTATGAAGTTAAACTCTATTTTCCTTAATAATTATCTTATTTTATAGATGAAGAAATAAAGGATCCAAACCAAGTTTAAGTAACTTTTCTTGGACTGTGCAGCAAATGAATGGGAATAAATGTAGAAACTTGTTACTCTGAGTTCAACATGTATTTAATGTATGCACACATATATACTATATATTTAGATGTATTTGCATGTATATATGCATGTGTAATACATATGTGTTTATAGGTACTGTATATATCAGCAATAAATGTTTGTGCTGATGTTAGAGCTAAGGTATTATTCTTGTGTAGAGGCTAGCTCCATCCTCAATTTCTTTTAAAGTGTGGTCTCATAGATGTATAATATACTTGTATCTAATTTCACTCTAAGTGCAAAAGTTTGGCAGGTAGATTTGTATAACCGTCTGTAACAATAAATGTTCTAAACTGTTCATTCTCTCCAAAAATAATTTTTTCCTCACTACAGTCTGAAGTAGTTCTAATGCTCCTACTTGAAATTTTGCTTTATGTCTGGATATGGACTTGCATAAAACACTGCTTTAGTCTAACAAATAGTTAGACTATTTGCAATAGTCTAACAAAGTGGAAGTCACCGGTACTAATCTATGGACCCATGAGATTGTTCCTTATCATAAGCTTGCACACATGCACACAAACTTTTAATGTACAAAGAATCATGAAGGATCCGAGTGTGGTGGCACACGCCTATAATCCCAGCACTCGGGAGGCTGAGGCAGGAGGATCCTTGCGAGTTTGAGGCCAGCCTGGGCTACAAAGTCAGCTCAAGGCCAGCCTGAACTGCATAGCAATGAAGGACAATTGTTGAGTTATGAATTACACTGTAGTAGGTCTATGAAGCCTGAAATTATATTTTTACTGAGCTCTATGATGTTTGCTTCTGTTTTGAGTACTAGTAGGACTGTGGTAGAATCCTAAAACTAAACACTTTGGCAGAATGTTTTCAACAAGCTTTTTACAATACTTTGAATACAGGATACTTGGAATGTGCATGGATATTGGGAACTGCAAAGTTAATGCCAAGACAGCTGCAGTAAAGTTGAAAATATTCTCAATACAGTTGTATTCCCCACTGTTGAGGTCAAAGAAATGAGCAATCCATGAAAAGATGCTAAAATGCATGTTAGTGATAAAAAACTGTGATAGGTAATGTTGATGATGTTAAAATACCCTTTGCCATGAGGCTGGCTCGATCCAAAAGTTCTTGTTTTAAAAGGAGTATATTTCTGCATAGTTTCATAAAACTTCATACAATTTCATACAAACGTAATGATACAGTCTGTCCGTTGCTGGTGAATGACTTCTTTCACACAACAACTGCTTGTCATATGCTGCCTTGTGGTGCATAAGTAGGTGGTTTGTTTCGTTTCATTGTATTGCCAAGTAGCATTCCGTTGTATGAATATATTGCACTCTGTTTATACATTTTCCAGTTGATGAGCAGTTGGGGTGGGTGTTCCAGTCTTTTTATTTTTACTACTATAGATAATCCTGGTGTGAATCCTCTTGTACAAGTCTCCATTTGGAAATAGGTTATGATTCCTTTTGCTTAAATAACTAAGACTGCAATTGTGCAGTCTTGGACTAGATAAGTGTTTCAACCTTATGGGAAATTGACGGGATCTTCCAAAGTGATTGCATCATTTATATTCCCCTTAGAAGTGTGAAAGAATTCTAGTTGCTCCATATGTTTGCCAATACTTGGCACTGGCAGGCTGTTTAATTTTTAAAATTTAATCCATTTGAGGGACATGTGGTGCCTTTCGATTACGTTTTCCTGACATGTCAAAATATTGTGTACCTTTTATGTACTTATTAGTCATTCATTTATGAAGTGTCTGTTCAAGTCTTTTGCTTATTTTTTATTGAGTTGTTTTTCATTTTATAATAGTTAAGTGTGCATTCTCTCAAGGGTCTTTTTCTCTTTCTTCAGATATCTGTGTTACAAATCATTTCCCCAGTCTGTGACTTGCTTTTACATTACCCTGAAGGTGTTTTTCTTTAAAAAAATACATAAAAGTATATATTTTATTGTACCATGTGATGTTTCCGTGTATGAATATATTGTGTAATGTTCAGATCTATATAATTTGTCCTATGCTGCCTTGTGGTGCATATGTAGGTGGTTTGCTTCGTTTCATTATATTGCCAAGTGGCATTCCATTGTATGAATATATTGCACTTTGTTTGTACATTTTCCAATTGATGAGCAGTTGGGGTGTTCCAGTCTTTTCCTCAAATATTTTATTACTTTGTAGTAAAAATATTCAAAATCCTGTCTTCTATATTCATTTATATCCATCTACTGTGCAACAGAATATCATAAATTATTTCTCTGCATTTAATATGTACTGACCAAATTTTATTGCCCTATCTCCCTTGTGCTTTCTCCAGTCTAACATAACCTTCATCACATGCTACTAAACTTCTATGAAGTCGAATTTTAGATTCCAGTATGATTGAAATCACGTGATATGTGTCTTTCTATGACTGACTTAGTTCAATTACTATAAGTGATCCCCAGTTATGGTCATATTCTCACAAGTGACAGGATGTAATCTTTACTAGCAGAATAGTATTCCATTCTTGTGTATACACTACTTTTTCTTTACCTGCTCACTGGTTGATGGACACTTACGTTATTTCCATTTATTAGCTATTGTAAATAGTACTGTGATAAACATGACAGCACAAATGTCTCTTTGATACATTGATTTCCTTTCCTTTGGATATAAACACAGTAGTGGGATTGATGTTGATATGGTAATTCTACTTTTAATTTTTTGGTAATTCTACTTTCCCTAGTGATTGCACTAATTCACTTTCCCATCAATATTATATAAAATGTTTGTTTTTCTCCACACCCTCAGCAGCACTTGTTATTTCTGGTCTTTTCAATAATAGTCATTAGAACTGAAGGTGATGGAATATTTCATTGTGATTTTCATTTATATTTCCCTGAGTCGGTGATGTGGAAGTTATTTTCATGTACTTCTTGGCTATCTGTATATATCACTTCAAAAAAATGTCTGTTTGGATAAATATATTGCCCAAGTTTTAGCTGGAATTTTCTTGTATTGAGTTTCTCATGCATATCTGCTTATTAACCATTTGTTAGATGTATAACTTGTGAATATTTTCTCTCATTCTGTAAGGTTTTCCTGCAGTTTGTTGGTTGTCTTCTTTGTGATGCAGAAGCTTTTTACTCTGATGAAGCTATGTTCAACTTTTCCTATTGCTTCTTGTCCTTTTGGGGTCTTATTTAAAAACTTGTTATCCATCCCAATGTCCTGAAATATTTGCCCTATGTTTTCTCTAGCAATTTTACAGCTTTTGATGTTATATTTAAATTTTTAATCAAATTTGAATTGATTTTGGTATGGTAAGAAGTAGGGGTGGACGTTCATCGCTTTTCATGTATGTGTCCCATTTCTCCAGTACTAGTTAATAAAAATTGCTTGATTCCTATGGATACTTCTTCCAGTACTATCTTCAATAAAGTGGGAAAAGTAGACATCCTTATCTTGTTCCAGATCTTAAAAAAATCTTTTTACCTTTTCATTATTCAGTATACTGCTAGTGTGACCTGGTATAAATGGACTTTATTGTATTGAAGTAAATTTCTTCTATACCTAATTTATTTGAATTTTTATCATGAAGGGATATTAAATTCTATAACTACTCTTCTGTGTCAATTGAAATTATCCATAATATTCTATTCTTCATTCTACTCTTGTGGTATAAAAAATCTACTCATTATGTTAGATTGAGCCTGAGCACACCAATAATGAATCCCATTTCACCATGGTGAGTAATCTTTTTAATATGCATTGAGTTTTGCTGGTTCATATTTTGCTGAAATTTTTCATCTATATTCACCAGGGATATGGACCTAGAAATTTCTTTTTTGTACTGTGTCCTTAAGTACTTTTAGATACTAGAATAATGTACATTCCTCAGAAAGTATTCTATCAAATTCTATAAGATTCTGTCAGTTGATAGTGTTCTTGCATTTTTTTTTATTATCTTAGCTGGTTGGGGGAGATGTTACCTCCAGGTAGAAGTAAAAACTCAAGTTTTCTATGAGGGCTCCACTGACACTATGGGGAGCTAGGGGACTCTTTATACCTAGAAATGATGGCTGTCCCATCTCCCTGTCTGACACTATTCCATCAGAGGAACTGGGATGCCTATTATAGTTGGGCAAAGTTGGAAGTGTATAATCCCCTTGCAGCACTTGCTGTCTCAGAGGAGGTCAGGCCCCAGCCTTTTCTGTGATGTTTGCCTAAATTAGAGAAATTTTATTTTCTAGGCTGTACCTTCCTTGGTACTTTGGGGATGTTTGTATGTATGTAAGTATGTATTTATCTATGGATGAAGGTTTGTGTATGTATATATATATATATATATACATACACAAACCTGTTTTTCTAAGTCACTGCAATGTCCAGCTCTTCCTTTGAATATAATATTTATAAAAAGACTGAAGGAATTGACAACTGAGTTTTTTCCTGATTCTTAAGGTCACTAACCAGTTGACCCTTTTCTTTGAAACCTTTTGAATCTCTTTGTGTTTGTTTTATATATATAAGGTACAGGATTTGTAGTTGTGCTTAGTAAGAAGACTAGAACAAAGTATATCCATTTAGTTTTCATGGAAGCAGAAACATTTCTTTCTGTATATTTCTAATTTTCTTTTCTTTTATGTGCAAGGGACTTTACTATATCCATGTGAAATCTGTTCATATTTTTTCCCTACTTCTTACACATTTCTGCTTTTTCACTGTTATGCCTGTGATTGATTTCTAACATATAATTTTATTGCCTAAAATGTTCAATAATGTGTTAAATAAAACTGCAGAATTAACTTCCTTTTCTTATTCTAATTTAATGGAAATACTATACTTATGATATCAATATATACATTTAACAATATATAAGAATCATCCCTTCATTCTTGTATTCTTAAATTTTTTAATCTGTACTAGGTGTGATGTTTTTATCATTTTTCAGCTTCTATGGAATAATTAATATAATTTATATAGCTTTTCTCTGGCTTTATCAATATTCTATATTATGCCAGTGGATTTCTTAATATGGAACCAATTCTTTACTGCTTGACTAAATCTTACTTGATCATAGTGATTATCTTATTACTGCAGTGTTTCAATTTACTGAGACTAGGAAATTTCATTTTACTCTCAATTTTCTGAAATAATCTATGGGGTTTTTGAACTATTTTTCTGTGAAGAGTTGTTACATCTTTTCTGAGAAATCATTAAAGTTTGGTGATTTTATAGATATAAAATTTTATAATTGTCTTTATTGCTTATAGAGAAGGTGGAGCCTGGTAGCTTCAAAATGTAATCATTTGGGTAGACTGTGTATATATCCCATAATTGTCTTCCCTGTATCCTTCCACTATGATAGGTCATTAAACATATTTTATCTCAAACTTGGACAGTGAAAATGATTCAGAATATAAATTATTTTTCCACCCTTGAAAGATCAGATGCAATCATCAGGTGCTTTGCAAGCTTACAAAAAGGTTACTATCTATAGTCTTTTCTCATTAGCAAGAGACAACGCTCAGGCCTGCAGGTGCTTCTTTTATCTCTGGATTCACCTTTCATTACCAGCATTCTGAGTCATGGGAGGAACATTGGCTTCTCCCATGGGAATCGTACATATCAATGTTGGAGGAAATGAGGGAGATGACTTGTGTTCCAACCCATTTTCTAGGGTCCTGCTTGTGTCATGAATTGCAGGTGGACCCTGCTTGTTATGGTTTGTGTCTAGATGTCCCTCCAGAGCCTCATGAAGTCATGGGGTGGGCTTCTAGAGTTGGTGATTTATTCATTGTCCAATGCTGGGATTATGGGTGTGAGTGCTACACTCGCCCTAGGGCAGGTAGCATGCATACAATATGAGGGAGGGAAAGAGGGTTGCTCTCCCTGTCCTCTTTTCTGCTGTTGCTGTTTTTGCTGCCTTCCACTACCGTAAACTGTTGCTCCTCTACCATGTGCCACCTTGCCTTGGAGCCAGCTGATTATGGACTGAAACCTCCATAAACTGTGAGTTAAATTAAACTTTCTTTCCTTAATTTTTGGCATTGGGTATCTTGCCTCAGCAATGAGAGAAAAGTAACCAAGACACTGCTCCTCTCTGTTTCACATCTATCTTCTATTTCCAACTTCCTGTCTGGTAGTCTTCGAGCTTCAGTATCAGGTCAAAACTGTATCAACCCTACAGAGATTATGTACTATGCTACAGTCCATACAAGTCCTTCTACTACATTACCTTTATGAAGTTACAGCAAAGAGTTTTTTAAATAAAGAAAAATTTAACATGAGCCTTCTGAATTGGTATTGAGCTATATAGAATTGGTTTTATATAATGATTAGACTTAAAATCAATAACAACTCCAGGGTAAGAGTAATCCATTGCATGCCATGACAAAAAATAATATAAACATAATCTATCTGTAATTTAGCATCAGTATAAGAAAAGCCTTTGGACGACTAACCAGTTCTTTCTCTAGGACCGTTAAATGAGAAGTGCAAAATGACACACTGGCTATTTCTACCTTCTTTAGATAAAGTAGTTGTTATGGTTTAAATCTAAAATGGCCCTCCAAAACTCCCATACTCAGAGGTGGCACTTTTAGAAAATGATTGGGCCATGGGGCTGCCATACACAGCAGTTATTCATTGATGAGTGCATAGCTAAGTATGCTGTTAGAGGAGGAGTCCTTGTGGAGAAGGGGACTCACTCTGTCCCTCTGGTCCTTTTTCTTTCTCTACTTCTTGGTAGAGCCTTTGCCATGTCCTTCCACCATGCTGTTTCTGCCTTGGAGCCAATAAACCATGGACTAATCTCTCTGAAAGCCTAAGCCAAAATAAACTTCTCCTTCTTTAAATTGGAGGTATTGTTTATTTCCCCCAGTGACAGGAAATTGGCTAATATAATGTGGTAAGAGGATTAGATCAAATCATTAAATTTTTGGCTCAAGGTCCACATATGCCTCTATCTCAATATCGAGGAGCTGCAATCCTCTAACTTTAACAACAACAAAAGATCCTACAAGGATGACAAATTCATTTGTGGTAACTCAGGCTTGAAGAATTAAACATTGGCTTTGTTTTCCAAAATATAGAGATAATGTAAGAAGTTCCTTGCTTTCAACTGACAAGGCTTGCAATATCCCTTGACTGAAATATTATAGGGCTGTATTGAATTTGTGTCATACTCCACAGGGAATTTGATTACCTTGCTGTTTTCCAAGGCACCATGGTGGTCTCCAACAATACAGATATTATCTTGAGTGCACCTCAGCTGGTACAGTCTGTAAGCTTTTCAGATCTAATGGAATCTCTAATGCCCTAGGAAATTGTCTGTTTCAGCTAGCTTTACAAATTTATTTGTGTTTCACTCATTTTCCTCTGTTTAAATGGTCATGTTTGTTATTATTTTTCATTGTATATTTCTCTGCCTGTTCATTCATTTATATTATTATCTTTTTCTGTCTTCACAAAGCACTTAGTTTTGCTTTTAGAATGAAAACATTTTTTCTTTTAAAATATGACTTAATTCCACTCACCTATATTGAAGTGACAGTATATTTAGATTCATTATGCTACTTTATATTGTATTTTTATGAGCATAATGGCATATTTTTCTACATCTTATATTGCCTTTGTTCTAATACAATTCTTGTCTTTGTTCATATTCCTTCTTTAAATACCATAACCTACTATTTTTATTTAAATTTATGCTAACTTTGTTAATTTTTGATGGTATCTTTTAAACTTGAGTCTGCCTGTGCAATTATCAAAGAGTTATTATGTTGTCTTCCTTCTCCATTATTCTACAATTTTCGTTTTAATTAGTTTTATTATTCTAGATTGTGTAGAACTTATATATCATGTTTTCCTCTTTGTCCCCATATATACCACAGTCATGGTTCTGTATTTCATTATTACAGGTGTTTAGCTGAGGCCACTTCTTACCTCTGACCTCATCTTTATAAGTTTTCTCATTATTTGCTACCTTTTACCCTAAATGGTTTTCTGTTTGCTTTTTGGGTATTTGTACCCCCCCCTCACTATCTGTGTAATTGCTATGACTTAATCTCTTCATATTGTTTATCACTTTCTCAGATAATTGCATTGGATAATTCATCTCCATAAAGTACAGTATGTTCTATCAAATCTTTATAACTCCTAGATCCTAGTACATTTACAATCATAGCTCGGACAGTGTTGACTAAATAAATGAAGAACAGTAAGCCAGTTTAATAGCAGCATTTACCATATATTTCATAATTTCCTTTTCAGAAATCATTGCCAACATAACAAGGAGGATGGTCACACATCTCTGATATTTTTCAAAACACTAGATAAGACTAGTCTGTGCTATTCCAGAGGATGCCTCATTCTTCAGAATTATCACCTTACTTAACCATTGTTGTTTCATGGAAAATCACAGTATTACATAAATTAGATTGAAAATTTGTTTCACAATACTGTCTTACAGCATATTTTAATCACAGAAACACTCTCCAGAGAAATGATACTGTATTTAGTGAAAAAAGCTTATAAATTATACTGTCATCTTTTTTTCCATTATTGCATCTCTCTTCTCTTTTTGATCCCTTATCTAAGTATAAGAAAAATCAGTTACAACTTGCAGAATGTAGAGGTGGGGCACACATATGAAAGCAAGATTGTCAGCTGCAGTGGAAGCATGTGCAAAGGCATATCCTGATCAGTCTGTTCTCTGCAAAGAACAGGGAGAGGAAGGGACCTTCTGCTGCTTCTCTGCATGCTGTGAAATTGCGACAGCAGCGTTTCAGTGTTTCCGGGAACAAACAGTATGCCCACCCAAAAGGAAATTCAAGTCCATGCGCCCTGCTGTAATTTTTATTTTTTAAATTAATGAAGAATGAGAGAATTTTGTTCAGGAGACTTTAAGTGTGCTAACTTCTCTTTAAGCATAGGATATATGAGGTGCTATATTCACTGCTGAATATAAAGAAAAATGAGGCCAGACACTCTACTTCACACCTATAATTCCAGCACTCAGCAGGCTGAGGCAGGAGAACTGCGGTGAGTTTGAAGCTAGTCTATGTTACATAATGAGTTCAAGGTCAGCCAGACTAAATAGTGAGACATATTTTAAAAAAAACCAAAAAACAGGAAAATAAGAAATGAGAACTCCTCATCTGGGGTCTCTGGATACAGAGCTACCTGAATTAGACAATAACATACAAAAAGACCATTTTCAATCTCTTCGGTAGAAAATAATATAATATACATGATCAAATACCATAATATACATGAAATATGTAATTATAAAAATTTATGGTAGTATTATTTTTTAACAGTTTAAGTTTTGCTTTTGTGGAACAGAAATATTGAAGAGACCCTTGGAATAACAAAAAGAATCCTGAACAACAAAGGTAAGGCAGGAGGCATCACAATCCCTGACTTATTATAAGTTATCCCTGAAATTATACTAAAAAGCTACTGTGATAAAATCTGCATGGTACTGGCAAAAGAAAAGAAAAAGACCTGAAGATCAATGGAATAGATTAAAAAATGCAGACACAGCTACAAGCACACTCAGCCACTTTATTTTTGACAAAGGGGCCAAACATGTTCATTGGAAGAAAGATAGCTACTTTAACAAATGGTGCTGGAAAAACTGGCTTTCCACATGATGAAGACTAAAACTACACCCATGTCAATCAATATGCAATAAACTAAAGTCAAAATGGATTAAAGATATAAATATTAAAACAGAAACACTAAATCTACTGGAAGAGAAAGCAGGTAGAAATCTTGAAGATGTAGGGGCACGCAGAGTTCATGAACAAAAACCAAACTGCATGGGAAGTACTTCAAAGAATCAACAACTGGGATCTCATCTTATTGAAAAGGTTTTGCACATCAAAAGAAATCACCAACAGAGTAAAAAGAAAACCCACGAATTGGGAACAAATTTTAGCCAACTACCCCTCAGACAAAGGACTTCTATCTAGAACATATAAAAAAAATAAAAAATATCAGGACCCCCAAATTCACAGACCCAATCCAAAAATGGGCATCTGAGACGAATATACATTTCTAAAATGAGGAAGTACCAATGGCGAATTAATATATGAAAAAAATGTTCAACATCATTGGTCATTTGAGGAATGCAAATTGAAACAACACTGAGATTCCACCTCACCAGAAAGAATGGCTATCATTAACAATGACAATTTTTAAGTCTGTAAGGTAACATATACTCTGGAAATCCTGCAAGCCAACATTAAGCAAGTAAAAGCCTTAACATTCACAGTTTAGAATGCAAAAACAAATAACATTTTCTCAAAAGTAGCAGCCATTGAAATTCAGTTCAGATTTTTTAACTAAAAATTCAGAGGCAAGGTGAAAATTTCTATTTAGTATTCTTGCCAGGTTGCTGAAAAAATTGTAGCAAAAGAAAGTTGAAAGCCAATACATAATGGTGTTTATAATAATAAATAGCCCATTGGAGAAATTGAAAATTTTACTAAATCACATTTTCAGAAAAATATATTTCAAGGTTTAAAAAAAAAAGAGAAATATTAGACAACCTCAGTCAACTCTAAATAAAAACTAATACATTTTGAGAACTTTGGGTCATGAAGGCTTGTTCCTGTAAGAATGAAGTACTTTTAAACCTGGCCTTTGTGGATAACTATGATTATGTAAAAATGTGTATTGGTTATAATGTAATAAATAGTAAATACATTTGATATAGGGCTTTGTTTATCCTTTTATTTCATAGGTTTTAGATGAACTACATGTGATTACTTGTAAATGTCCTACTTTTCTGCACAACTTTAAGTCTATCCACATCTCCCTAAATGGAAACTATATCCTTTCATTATTTAACTCTTAGCTTTAAAGCCTTATGGAATCTCTGTAAATTGATGTGAAACAAATAAATTAAATATTATTGATAAATATCAAGTACCATGAAAGTGTTTGAATTAAGAGTTGTATCACACTGTTAATCTAATTTTCTCTAAAGATTTACTTTGTCAACTCAAAAATGAGTTGACTAAAATTAATTATAGATTTGGAAGTTCTTCTGACTTATTCATATTTTCTTAGAAATCATATATTTTTGTACTTATGTATGCATTCTTGCATAAACCTATGTTAGGAAGCAAATACACACTTACATTCTAGCTTCTTCTCTTTTGCCCAGAATGCTGTATATCTAGATATCTGCACATCCATAGCCTACTATTGCTCAAAAGCATGAGCTGATTTTTAAAATTTGGTACCTTCATAGAAACAAAGTGAAATAAAGATGTTTAAGAGGAATGCTAATGAATGTCAGTTGTAATATAAACTCCTGTGTGAGCTTCTGGGTACAGTTTAATTCAAGGTTAATAGCACTGAGAAAAACAAGCAAAGTAGATTTAAACTTCATTGGTAAAATGACATTTAAGAAAACTGAACCTGATCTCATTAAGAGAATGTTTGGAGAGTATGTTCCTAAAAGAAATTAACGCTTTAAATTCTTTAGTGTGACATTTATAAGAGTTATACCTGTATAATTAGTGGACTGAATTAATGAAATCAAAGAAGTGAAATTTCACTGGATGAGCAGTATCTATTAATTCAAATATTAGTATAATAATAAAATATTACCTTATTTTTATATTACTCAATTGAATTCGAACTGTGTATTTTTCAGTCATCTATACAAATACGCACTATTCTTCCAAAAAGAGCTCATATGTAGAAATAAACATGACATAACTATTTCAAAATAACATGCAGGTTCTCTTATTTTTTGAAACACATCTAACTGAGGGCAAATGTTGTTTCTTATCCAAACACCCAGTACAATGTTCTGCACATAATGAAGTATAAAACACACAATATCAATATTTGTACCAAAAATTGAAGGCAGAATGATTAGACTCATAAAATGTATTAGAACATACTATCTTGTCCTGTTTTATTTTCACTTACCATTTATATGATAATCTGGAATGAAAAAGCTTACATCATAGGGAACAAATTTAAGAAACATGATTATTTCACAGAAGAGACTAATAAAAGGAAATATTAACTCAAAACTAAACCTTTACAAAATGAAGCTTTATTCATCACAGGAATAAAAAAGAGTTTTATATCATTTGCAAAGGATTCCATGCATGTTTAAGTGTAGTCAATTATGAAGAAAAAAATCAAATATAAATAATGATAAACAAGTGACACAAATATAAAAGTTTTAAATATCTAAGAACTTTAATTTAATATAAAATAAGCTTTTTAACTATATGCACAGACATTAAAAATTAACAACTATTGCATATATTACTAATTTATTTTCTAAATAAATTATCTAAGTGCATCAACTTCATTGAAAATAATTCTCCTCAGAGGAAGATGTTAATTAATTTTCTAGAAACATATTATAATTGGTTAGTGAAAGAAATGGTGGCTAATGTGAAATTATATACACAAACTCTCAGCTAAATTGAGCCAAAATTGTGGATTCAAATAATTTTTTCCATTCATGGAAGAATTATTTTTTAGCCATGAGTAACACAATAGCCAACAGAGAAAATTACTTTCTCATGTAAGGAAAGTTCTAGAAACATTTAGTTTATGCAAGTTATTGTTCAAAGACGTGGGGCTCTGGGATTTCTCTATAATTCTCCCATTTTTATTAATAATTTTGAGATATCCTCAGAAGTGCCAACCATTACCTCATGATCTGTCAAAGGCCAAAGGAAATATTTTTGAAGAATAAGGAAATATCCCCGGAAGCTCTCTGGTAGGTTTCCCTTGTCCAAAATTATTTCATATGTCTTTGCTTAACACAATGATTGCCAGACACGGTTTCTAGGATATACCTAAGCTAACCAGCACTCACCCTCTGGGGCTGGTGAAAGAGTTTGCGTGAATACAGGAAGGAAGAAAAAAAATGGAACTCAGCTGGCAAGAAATAAACTGTGGGAGAGACAGCAAAATAACCTCTCAGTTAGATTCAAGAAAAACAGGATTCATTGTATTGTTCAATTTTCAGAATTACATAGACCTTCTCAAGGTCTTGATTTTAGAAGGAGATTGTTTTCATATCTATCATTCAAGGGGTTCTTCCCATACTCATGTCTTAGAGCTAGAAGGCTATCCTCAGCCTGATTTCTCGCGCAGTTACTGAACTGGCTCTCCTGTTTACTTCTACCCAGAATCCTATTTGTACTTTATCTATTTCAAAACGTAACTTGCAGCTATTCAATAATGATATAGGGGAAATAAATGTAACTCCCAACCTGCTAGATGTCAGATATGCTGAGTTTGCATTCCCAAAACCTAAGAATGAATTCTAAGGGACATTGGAGGTCAGAGTAGGAAATATTGATTGAGAGAAAGATAGCTCTTGTAAGACAAGAGGGGACCTGAAAAATGGGTTGCTGTGCACCCTATTTTACAGAGTAGGTTTTATAGAGCAAAATCACAAGGTGGGTACAATGCAGGACAAAACTATGATCAACCAATAATATTACAGGTTTAGCTGCTTATGTAATATTGATTAAATGTGGAAGCTTGTCACATAGCAAGTGCATGCGGGAAGAACAAAGACCTTTTTAGGAAGAGATGAATCTGGGGGCTCCTTCCACCCACAGCTCACGTCTACCAGGTTTCCAAGCCATTGTTCATCTCTGGGGCAGCAGCTAGGCCTGGTCATTTTGTCTTCATCTTGAGGCCTGGCCTCCAATAGACACACCTCCAGTTGTGATGTGTTTTCATCCTCTGTATTGACTCCCCCAGACCCAGCACTGTCTGACTGCTTATATTTTTACGTAGCTTAGCTGTCTATAACAATGAGACACAGATGGAGTAATGCATTTTTCATAATGTCTTTCTTCATATTTAAGTAATTTTGTAATACATATTACACAATTATAAGGATATTTTTTAGCATTATGTAGCCACAGACCAAGTATTACATGGAACTCCTGTCTGTATCAACCCATTTTCTAACCTCTGACAACTGAGTGCTTTAAAATGCTTGGGGTTTGTCAGCCCATCAATGTTTCTGTTCAGGGCCATAAATATATATTTCTTCTGTGGCACGAATAACATCACATTCTATATATTGCTCTTTTTATTGACTTTTAACTGAATGTACCCAACTCCTTTTAGGGCTGCATCTTATGGACTTGTATCCAGAACTATTATAATTATTTTACTTTTCCTCAACTGAGGATCTTCTAAATTGTTTGAAATTTTTATTATTGTGATGGCCTTTGTTTTTCCATAACATTTTCTGAAAATGTGCACATGATTTCCTGAAACAAATTCTACAAATGAAATTTCTGAGTCAAAGTGAACACTGATACAAACCTTAAAACACTTTCTCAGTCCCCCACCACCAAAACTATGGTTCCATTTCTACTTAAATTTAATCAGTGCACAAAACTGTTCAATATCTCTATGGATATCAAACTGGATTACTAATCTTTTTCATAATATTGTTGTTACTATGTTTTAATTTCTTTCACTACAAATGAAATATCTTTATATTTTACAAATTATGTAGCACTATGTATCAGGACCTGTTCTTAGAACTATATTTTACTCAACACAGACAGTCTATATGACAGTTTTATGAGTAAGTACTTATAGGATCACTATTTAGAGAAGAGAATTAGATATTAAGAATTAACTTCCAAAAGCTACACGATTAGAATGGGAGAAATCAGTATTCACACTCAGTTAACTTAGATCCAAAGCTTCTTTATTTCTTTTTTGTTTGTTTGTTTTTTTGGTTTTGGCTTTTTTCTGGTACCAGGAATCAAACTCACAACCTTGCCCTTGCCACGCAGGTGCTTTACCATTGAGCTAAATCCTCAGCCCCTTAGATCCAAAGCTGAACCAGGATTAAAACATATTCTTTCATATTTTATTGTGATATGGTTGATTTTATTTTATTTAATGCATAATTTATTCATCTATATACAACATAGTCTTTGTGTATCTGCCTTAGTCATATCATAGATTTTAAATATAATGTTTAAAATAATCAGTTCTAAAATACTCTTATTTCTATTCCACTTGTTCATAGTTCTGTCAAACCATATTATTTTATTTATTTTTTTCTTTTAAAAATAAAAGGAAGAAAACATTAACAGACAGACAACCTTTTACAAAATAGAAAAAGAACAGTACAGACACTACAGAGTTAAAAAGTGGTAGGAAGTTAACGATGCTTGTTGCATTACGTATTGATATCTTCAAAGTGGTTTCTCATGAAAACAGATAGAGACATGCAACATTGATCAATCAAGGACTCATTGACAGTTTCTCACATTATTTAAATGAAATGTAATTTTATGGTCTGTGCTAAAAAAAGTTTGGCTTCTTTAACCAACCCCATCTCCCATTCTAAAATAAATTTTAATTGTTTACAGATTTTTATTCCAGATAGACTTAAAAATAAATTTAAAGTTCTGTTAAAATAATAACTCTGAAGAATTTAAATGAGTAGCTGGACGTGGTGACACATGCCTATAATTCCAGCACTCAGGAGGATAAGGCAGGAGGATCGTGGTAATTTCAAGACCAGCCTGGGCTACAAAGTGAGCTCAAGCCCTGCCTGAACTGCATAGCAAGAGCATATCTCAAAAAAACAAACAAAAAAAACAAAAAAACAAAAAAACAAAAAAAGAATTTAACTGAAAGAACCTGACATCTTTCGTATACTGCTTTCTCCTCTTAAAAAGTGGACTAACTCTTTATTCTATTATATATGTGTGTGTTTTGGACATTATTTATTTCTTAAAACTACAACAGGTATTTCATGTTTACCCACTCTATATTTTATGGACAGATTTGTGGTTATTGTGTATCTTTTATGCACACTTCTTTGGCTTTCTCCTCTAGCACTCTCTCTACATAAAGACGGATTGATTGATTGATCAATAGTTAGATAGATATAAATCTAGACATACAAATAGAAGAAACAGATACAGATAGAGAAAGAACAACTTGATTTATAACTTTAATCATTTAAGAATCTAAAACTATGGGATGTAGGCCTCCATTTGTACTGCTGTTCTGCACCTTGTAAAAATCTCACCAAGAGATAAAATACAATGAAAGCAAAGTTAAACCAACTTCTGCCCGACATCCACCACAAAGGCATCATTTGGTTCTGATAAGCTCAATGAATACTGAAGTTTCGCATTCTGGACAGTGCTGTGTGGAGGTCCATCTGAGGATCCTTCTCAAATTATTTTAGTGGAAAATTTCTGTTAATCTTCTTGACACTTCAGAGCTGAGGCTGAATCATCTATATGTCACTTTGCACAAGACCAATCATAATTCTAAGCCTAGATGTCAACCTACCAGATTCTTCCTTCCATTTTTATGACACTTGAGCTTCCCGTTATTTCTAGGACTTCCACCTAAATTTCTACCAATGCTTATAAGAAACCAATGAACTCTCTAAGGCAGATTAAAATAGAATTGTTCAAATATCCTCTCTGTAGACTTCCTCCGGTAAGTGAAGTCTTAGGCTTTTTAACATGCTTACCATCTAATGATGAATTATATATTCTTGATTAAGTTACTTTTTTAGTGTATAGATTAAAAACATAAAATTCTATTGATTAATATTTTATAATGGAAATGAAATGCTGTAGGGGTCTGCTATAAAGGGCCTCACCTTGGCCTTTCCTAAAATTTGGCAGCAGAAGCCTGGGGCAGGTACAAAGCTTTGTGCCTCCTTTCTTATTACTTTGCAGAAAGACAGAGACAAGGACACAGACAGAGCAGTGACAGACAGAGAGGCAGAACAAAGAACATGAATTTGGAATACAACGAGTTTGCATCAGTGAAGGAATTTGTATCCTTCAGCTGTGATGCCCTCTGGGAACTGGACAATGTTCTTTCGGCAAATGCTTCGGAGTCACTGTTCTTGCCATTCTGGCACTGACTCTCGAGATCCAGAGCAGTTTCTGGGGAATTCGAATGGAGATCTTGACCAGGAGCCTTCTGTAAAATTATCAAAAATCCCCATCTACGTGTCAACACCAGGCTGCTCATCTGCGAGCCTTGAGGGTCCATGTGTGCCTGCTTTCAGCAGAACGCAGGGATGGCCAGAGATTCAGGAATGGAATAAATGCTGACTGTTAAATTTCCTCCACGCAGTTGAAGCTGAGAAATCATTTTTGTAATCTAGAACTGGCTTTCTTTACATTTTCCTCCTTCTTCCTCCCTCCCTCCCTTCTTTCTTTTCTTTTTCCTCTCCTTTCCTTTCTTCCTCCTTCCTTTATTACTTCAGACAGACTTGGGTGAAACAGCTTTATGAGAACATCCCTCCATTCAGACCTCCAGGAGTCTGGCTGCCAGCCCTCATGCCCAGAGGAGGGGAAGCCGTGATGCGTGTGGATCTCTGCAGAGCCCATTACTTTCAGATCCTTGTCATTTCTCCAGGAATTTCTTGACCCACAGTTAAGCAGAGGATTGCAAAATGAATATAAACCTACTGAGCTTTTCTTAAACTCCCTAGCTCCTTTTCACTGACAGCCAAGCCCTTCTGAGCAGAGCGGGACCCTACAGAGCAGAGCCCTTGCCAGACACTAACGGGATTACACAGCTGCCTGAGAAGCAACGAACAAGAAAGGGTAAATTCTACCCTCCAGTTCACTGGCCTGGCTGGGCTTCCTCAGTGGAGATTTCGCAAGCAAAGTATTTAAAAGTATTCTAAAGGAAAAAAGTATCCTGCATTTTCTCTAACCTTTCCCATGTACACACTGCTTTCCTAAATCTTGATGTCATAAGCTGTGAAGGGAATCATAAAAGGGGTGGTCCAGGCCCTCATTTCCCAGGGTCCCTGCCCAATTATGCACTCTGTGTTCTATCTAGTAGTCACAACACAGAATGAAGACACAGACCCCTTAGACTCCTTCTGAGGCACTTTCTCCCCTGTTGTTGCCCTTGGCTGGGGGCATTTCAAGCTTGAATTGAAGTACTGGCCAGCAGCGACTTTTATCCATTTCGAGTTCTCTCTTGCTGACATACTCATATCCCTGAGGCTAGGGATGGAATAACTGATCTATAAACAGAAGGATAACAATTACCAGATCCTTTAGTCCCACAGCAATGATTGTACTGTGGCGCCTTGGGAGGAGAGATGCCTAAATCCTTAATTTGGGGCTCTTTGATGTCTACACCGAAGGCTGTATGCTATGTCTCTTGTGCCTGGTGTTCTGTGACATCAGCCACAAAAGTAGCATTGCATGCATCTGCATGGTCATCCTTTCTTCTTACTCTGTCTTTCTAGATTCCCAGGCTTCTGACTGATTCTTCAGCTGAAGACTAGAGCCTGGGGACGAAGAGCCAAGATCGGCGTCCCTACTCCCACACATTTTCAGGGGTCTTTGGCAGTTGATCACCTCACTGGCACTAACAAAGCTTTAATCCCCTGTTGAAGGTCTCATAGAAGTAACACTTGCCTGCCCCACGAAACTTTGTATATGTGCTTCCAAAGCAAGCACAAAAACTTTGTTCAAATATAAGCAAACTTCCACAGGGCTTGTCATATCCTTACATATCAAGACTGTATTAGTCCTTTTTTCATGGGTGCAGCAAAACACCTGCTGCTGGGTACTTAGAAAGAAAAGAGGTTCATTTCGCTCACAGTTTTGGAGCATGGTGCCAGCTTTTGCTTGGCTGCAATGCGAGCTTCAAAGTGGATATCATTACAGTGGTGAAAGCACATATGGAAGAGATTTCATGGGGAGACAGGAAACTAAAGAACAAGGAGGGTTGCATTCTGCTCTTTTCTAACAATACACCCAGGAACTAACTTGCTGGGGGAGATGGCATTACTACTTTCCAAGATCAGCACCTGCAATGATCTAATTACCTTGCACTAAGACACACTGCCCTGGATGAATTTCACCATCTCTTAATACCATCACTTTAGGGACCAGTCTTCTCATATATGAACTTTTGGGGAACAAACCAAATCCAAATCACAGCAAAGATTACAAAGTGTGATCGTGTACGGGAAGTCAGATTTGATGACCAAAGTGAGTGATCTGGAAAGTAGTCAAATGGGAGGTGATTCTGCAAAATCTCCAACACATGCACTCGATTCAGAGATACGCCTTTCTCCCTCCCTGATCTGAGCTCCACGCATTGGCAATAAAACCAGAATTCTGTGCCAAACGTGCATTCCAAAAGACCTCAAGAATCTCCACCAAATTATTTATAGGTCTTTAAAACCAGATAAGACACTTCATGAGCAGATGGATTCAGAGCAGCTTTGAGAAAGAAACATCAGATGTGGTTTCTGAGAAAGAAACATCAGAAAGAAACACCAGTTTCTTTCTCTTGTGAAGCTTGCTCTGTACCATCTTAGGGTTCCTGCAGCCCAGCCTCTTCTCAGAAAAAGGCAGGGGGAAACAAGATTGGGAAAGTTGGCTTGGGTTGTGCTGCAAACGGCAGTGAGTGTCAGACACACGCTGGGGTAGAGATGTGGAAAGTTTGGAGCGAGGAGATAAATTAGATGAAGGAGAGGAGAGAGAGAATCTAACTGAGAGAAAAATTTGGAACTTTATATACTCGTTGAGGACAGAAACTCCAAAATAATTTGTTTTGTTGGGTGAAAGAAGGGGTGAAATCAGAAAGACATTATATATAAGTTCAACGATTGTGTTGGTTTGGGGGATATTTTTGCAAGGGAGAACAATATAATACATATTTCACAATAATAATACATATTATACAACAATACAATTATACAATAATACATATTATACAAATATAATACATATTTGATACATATCACATATTTTCTAAGATTATTTATATTAGTCACCGAAAAAATGCTATAGAAAAGGGTGCAGGAAATCTGTCCACACACTAAGGCCAAGGAAACTAGCTGATGGCCTGGATCCCACAGAAATGTCCTGCATGAGTTCAGTTGAAGACCTAGAGCTCATAGCAGTGCCTCCCACAAGTCCAACTGGTGCCCTAGAACCCATAACAATATCTCACGCAGGCCTGTTTCACAGATCTGCACTGGGAAGGTCCAAAGGTCAGTGGTGGAATCTAGGAAGTCAGTGCCAGCAGGATGAAGGAATTGTGCTAACAGGTTAAGGGATCTGCACGGGAGCCAGGAAGCGATGTGCAAAGTGAGAGCCAGAGCTCCCCTGAAAGGTATCACAGCCATGTTCAGCAACAGTGAGGTGCCGAGCTCCTGCAGTGGTGAGGACAGCTGAGTTCCCATCAGGAATGTCAACGCAGCAAGCTGTTCCAGGAGACTGGCAGTGCACCATCTTCCACTCCAGAGCCAGGAAGCAATGCTCAAAGTGAGGACCAGAGCTCCCCCAAAGTGAACCAAAGGTATTCTCAGTGAAAACAATGTTCTGAGCTCCTTGGAGGATGAAAACAGCCAAATACATCAGGAAAGCCAGCATGATGAGCTCTTCCAAAATAACCAACAGCTCCTTACAGCTTCTACCAGCTCCCAGCAGCCTCTCTCAGTTTCCAACAGCCTCTGTCCTACTCCAGTGCTGCCTCTTATACTGCTGGCAGCAATCCCCAGGTGGGCCTCCCACACCCAGCAGCATGTTTACTCAATTCAGTTGGGGGTTATAAACTGACCACGAGTTGTCAATCCACTACAACAACATAAACCACAGAGAGTTTTAGAATGTAGTAAAGGGAAGAAAAGAACCCTTCCCCTTCTCTCTATATCTATCTACCTACCTATCTATCTATCTATCTATCTATCTATCTATCTATCAATCATCTATCTACCTATTTCAGGGCATGTGTGTTGCAACTATTATTAGAACTGGGACTATCCTGGAAAATTCCTGTATATTATAAAGTATTCCTAACTTTATTGAAGAGAAGAAATATTTGAAAGGTAAATACAGATCTAACTATGGGACTACTGAAAATTCAATTTAATTTTAGCTAGTAGAAAGTAAACCCTTGTTAATATTAAGAAAAAGGATTTATAAAATTATAAACTTTGTGCTAAATTGTTAATAAGCACAGTTCAGTTATTTTGTATAATACTTTATGAAATCAGTGTTCATTTTATAAAAAAAGAAAATTTATTTTCCAAAGTGTTTTATTAGTACATGTGTGTCATATGTAATGATCACGTTCCTCCTGGGGAATTTGTTTCTGTATGTAATGTGCCTTAATTCTTTTTTGTTTTCTTATCCCTCCAATCCTTCTTCCCTTCCCTATTTACAAAAATTCTTTTTCCATTATTTTTCTTCCCTTTTTGAAGGTAACAATTTAGGTTCTATTTGAAGGAAATGCCATATACAAGCTTATACTGTATATTGGAAGGCATTTATGCATTCTGAGGTATTTTTTCCAGGCTGCAGAAAAATGCTCACTGTGGCATACACTCTAGAATATCGTGTAGCTACTACCAACTTGGGAGTAAATGGTTTGGACGTCCTGTTTAGCACTTTAAAAGTGCTGTCTTACTAGGTTCTGCTATAATTTATTTAGAGCTTTGGAGAAACCTGGAACGGATAGAAAACACTTCCTTCCAACATAGAGAAGGAGGGGAGTCAGCAAAGCTTGTGCTCCCTTTTGTTTGTTGTTTTCTGGTACCAGGAATCGAACTCATGACCTTGTGCTTGCCAGGCAGGTGGTGTGCCACTGAGCTAAATCCCCAGCCTCTTCTGCTCCCTTTTGAATGTGGAAGTAGAACACTGAGGAGCTGCTAACTGTCGTCCCTGCACCCAGTCCTTACTGTCTACATCTTGGCCTCAGTGTTGTAACATCCTGTACCATGCAGTGCGCTACCTTGTTTCTACATTCTAAGGGACTCTGTCGTTTCTGTTTAGTCTGTTTAGCACGAGTTAAAGACCTTTTTCTTTCTACTTGTATGCATTACTCTATAGGGAAGAATTGGAATGACCACTTCTCATACTATTAGCTAATTTATGAAATTAGCCCTGCTTGCCATTCACCTGCAGGCTTAGGAATTTGTCTAATTCTTCCCGTGTATGGAAGCATCAGTAACCTAAGAGTGGGGGCATGGTGCATGTACAGCAGTGACAGCAAATTTTCAGAGCTTTCAATGATAACAGCTCACCTTGGCATGTATGCCATACTTTCGCCACCAGAGATATGATGACTATTAGGCCTTGATGGATGACTATCAGTCCTTGTACATTTGGTTTAGTGGTTTAGTTCTTAGAGCTAGGGGAAGTGTAATAGTAAGTTCCATTTGTTTCCTGAATAAATTAATTTAATACATAAGTCACATGATTCAGGAATTAAAAATTCACAAATGCTTTATTTTGATCCCCGTATCTAAGAAGCCACTTCTGCCTCCCTGGTGTTCAGAGGCAACATATCAGTTTATTTTTCTAGTATTTTTTAATTAATTAATTTTTTCATACATTTTGTTCATCATAGGGAATTTGTACCTGTACATGGAATATCTTGATTTTCCCCCTAACCCTCCCCTACCTTTAACACTTCCTCTCCTTATTTACAAAAGCTTTCTTGTTCCATTGTTTTCCTTCCATTCTCTTATTTTACTCCTTTTTTTCCTTTTTTTTTCTTCCTCCCTCTACATTTTCTACTTTCCATTTGAAGAAGTTCTTATTTCCCAATATCTGTCCTCTATTTTTTTGTTTATTTACCCTTTGAGTTTCTCAGTCAAGAGAAACAATGCCATATTTCAGCATGTGTGCCTGATTTATGTCACTAAAATTATGTTCTCAAGATATATCCATTTACCTATACATGTCTCATTTGTCCTTCTTTACGGCAGAGTAGTTCTCCATTGAATATACATACCACACTTTTTTATCCTTCATCTGTTGATGGACATACACACTATTTCCAAGATTTAACTAGTATAAATTGTGCTGATATAGACATAGGTATGGATATATCACTGTGGTATGATGCTTTTAACTATTTCAGAAAGGTATCTAAAAGGTAAATAACCGCGTCAAATGGAAATTTTAATTTAGGTTATGGCAAATCTCCACCCTGATTTACATGTGATGGTAGTGGTTACACTCCCACTAACAAAGAAGGGTTCCTTTTCCCCCACAGCCTCACCAGCATTTGTTATTGGTTGATTTCATGATGGTAGTAGCCATTCCTTCTGGAGTGAGATGAAATCTTGGTACTGTTTTAATTTGCATTTCTGGAATGATTGGGAATGTTGAACATTTTTTCATATATTTATTTGCTATTTGTACTTTATCTGAAAAGTATTTATTCACTTCAGATACCCAGTTTTGGACTGAGTCTTTAAATTTAGGGAACTTGATTTTTTTTTTTGAGTTGTTCGTATGTTCTAGATATTAGTCCTTTGTTTGAGGAGTTTCTGGCAAAAAAATAAAAATCTCATTCTGTTGGTTGTCTCTTCACTCTGTTGGTGATTTATTTTTCTGTTCAAACTCTTTTTAACTAGATGTGATCCCAGCTGTTGATTCTTTGTAATACTTCCTGTACGATCAGGGTTTGGTTCAAAAAGTCTTTGCCTACACCTACCTCTTTAAGCATTTTATGAATTCTGTCTTCTAGGAGATTCAGTGCTTCTATTTTGATATATAGATCTTTGGTCCATTTTTATTTTAGTTTAGTGCATGGTGGGAGATATGGGTCTAGGTTTAATCTTTGGCAAGTAGAAAGCCAGTTTTACCATCATTATTCACTAAATAAGCTATCCCTCTTCTAGTGAAAGTATTTGACTCCTTTGTCAAAGATAAGTTAGCTAAGTATGCTTGGAGATGTTTCCACATCTTCTGTTCCATTGATCCTTGAGTCTGGTTTGTGTGTGTGCGTGCATACGTGTGTGTATGTGTGTGTGTATGTGTGACCAGTACCGTGCTGTTTTTATCATGGTAACTTTGCAGTATTACTTCAAATGAGGATTATGATGACCCTTTCCCTGCTCTTGTTGCCAAGAATGACTTTTGATATTCTTAGCCTCTTCTAATTCCATATTAATTTTAGGATTGTTTTCTCTAGTTCTCTGAGGAATATTACTGTTATCTTGAATGTGTTTGCACTAAATCTGTGTAACAATTTTGGAAGTATGGCCATGTTCATTATATTGTTTCTGCCTTCCCATGATCAGGGGATTCTCTGATACCTTCTTTAATCACCTTTTGTAGTACTGTAATTTTCAATGTAGAGGTTTTCACTTCCTTCATTAGTTTGGTTCCTAACTATTTTATTTTTCTTAATGCTATTGTGACAGGTGTTGTTTCCCTGATTTCTCCCTCAGTAACTTTGTTATTCATGTGCAGAAATGCCATTGATTTTTGAGTGTTGACTTTGTATCCTACTGTACTGCTAAATTTGGTTATGATCTCTAGAATTCTTTTGTTGGAGTTTTTGGGGTTTTCTATGTAGAGTATCATGTTATCAGTAAATAATGATAATATAACTTCTTCCTTTTGTTTCAATATTCCTTTTATTTCTTTCTCTTGTGTAATTGCTCTGGCTAAGTTGCAAGAATTACATTGAACAGGAGTAGTGATGGTGGGCATCCTTGTCTTGTTTCATGTTGTAGAGTTATAGCTTTTAGGTTTTGACCATTTAATATGATGTTGGCTATTGGTTTGCCATAGATAGCTTTCATCAGGCTGAGATAAACTCCTTTTCAAATTTTTATTCATTCTTTCTACCATGAATGGACAGTGGACTTTGTTAAATGCTGTTTCTGTGCCTATTGAAGTGATCATGTGGTTTTTGCCTTTGCTTCTGTTAATGTGGTGTATTACATTTATTGATTTGAATATATTGAACCATCCTTGCATACCTGGGAGTAATCCTGCTTGGTCATGGTATATAATCTTCTTCATAATTTGCTGCGTTCTGTTTGCCAGTATCTTACTGAGGATTTTGTGTCTATGTTCATTAGGGTGATTGGCCTGTAGTTCTCTTTCTCAGTTGGATCCTTCTCTGGTGTTGGTTTCAGGGTAATTCTTGCTTCCAGGAATGACTTTGAGAGTATTACTTCCCTTTCAATTTCATTAGAGTTTGAGATTCAGTGACATTACACCTCCAAAGTTTTTGTAGAATTCAACAGTAAATCCATCAAGACCTGGGCTTTTCTTTATTGGTAATTTTTTAAAAAATGCTTCCATTTCTTTGACTGATGTTGGATTACTTAGGATTGTTATATCTTCCTGATTCAGCATTGGTAATTCGTATGTGTCCAGGAATCTATCCATTTCTTCCGAATTTCTCATCTTATTAGAGTACAGCTTCTCAAAGTAGATGTGTATGATCTTGTGGATTTCTGCAGACTCTGTTGTTATTTCAACCTTTACATTCCTATTTACAGGGATTTTGGTCTTTTCCTTTTTTGTTTTGATAAGTTTTTATAGTGGTGTGTCTATTTTATTTAATCTTTCAAAGAACCAACTCGTCGTTTAATTGATTTTTTTTGTATTTTTTTACCCTCAATTGAGTTAATTTCTGCTCTTATTTTTATAGTCTCCTTCCTCATATGAACCTTGGGTTTAACTTGTGATTCTTTTTCTAGAACTCTGAGGTTCAACATTAGGGTATCTATTTGAGCTTGTTCTATTCTTTGATGTTGGAATTCACTCCTATATACTTCCCCTGTAGGACTGCTTTCATTGTGTCCAGTAAGTGCTGGTACATCATATTGGCATTGTCATTTAATTGCAGAAGCCGTGTAATGTTTTAAATTTCATTTGTGACCTGTTGGTTGTTCAAGAGGGAATTATTTAATTTCCACGTTTTTATGTAGTTTTGCAGTTTCTTTTCCTATTTATTTCCAGTTCACTGCTCTATGATCAGTAGTATGCTTGGGATAATTTCAATTTCTTTGCATTTACTTAAGCATGTTCTATGAGCTAATATGTGAACTCTTTTGGAGAAAGTCCCATGTGATGCTGAGAAGAATGTGTATTCTGTTGTTTTGGGGTGGAACACTGTAGATATGCACTAAGTCCATTTATTCAAAGGTTTGGTTTAGCACTGATATTTCTTTGTTGATTTTTTTGTCTAGTTGATATGTTTGTGATAGTGGGGTATTGAGGTTCCCCATTATAATTGTATTAGTGACTATCTGATTTTTTATATCTACTAGTGTTTCTTTTATGTATCTGGGTATGCTGGTATTTGGTGCATATATATTTATGATTCTTATGCCTTCCTATTGGGTTGTTCCCTTAACAAGTTTTTAGTGACATTCTTTGTCTCTTCTGATCGGTGTTGGCTGCAAATCTAATCTGTTTCTCTTGACTGATGAATTTACTTACTGGTTAACTGATAGGTATTGACTTATTCTTGTCATTATATTGTTTTCTTGCTTTTGATTCCATTGGATTCCCTTCTATTTAACTGCTTATTTTGCCTGGTGGATTCATTCTGTTGGGATTCTTAAACTGTTGTCTTTTTCTAGGATATCCTTCAGAAATTGTTGGAGTGCTAGCTTGGTGGTCATGAATATCTTCAGTTGCTCTTTATCATAGAAGTATCTTATTTCTCTTACAATGTTGAAAGATAATTTTGCATGATACATTAATCTCAGTTGAAGGTTGTTTTCTTTTAGGGTTTGAAACATTTTACTCTAAACTCCTCTTACCTTAGGGTTTGTGTTGGGAAATCTGCTTTAAATGTGATGGATTCTCTTTTACATGATTTGTTCCTTTTCTCTAACAGCTTTTAATATTTTGTTCTTATGTTGAATTTCTGAAATCTTAATTATTATATGTCTTGGCATAGTTCTTTGTTTGGAGTTCTATGCCTCACTTGTTTTATATGTCAAATTCTTTTTCCTTGCTTGGAAAGTTATTGTTATCACTTATGTGAACAGGTTTCTTTCTTATGCCCTCTGTGCTACCTTCTGAGTTTTCATTGATTCCAGTTAATCTTATATTAGTCTTCTTTGCATTATCTAGCAGTTGCTGGGTTGATTTTTTTGTAGTCTGGTGCTATTTTAAAGAAATCTTTCATTTTCTGATCACCAACCAAACCTTGTCTTATTCTATCTTCACATTGGTTTACTCTGCTCTGTATATTTCAATAGAATTTACAATATGGATTTCTGTTTGATTCTGTTTTAGGGAATTTAGTTCCTTTCTATGTTGAGTATTTATGGTCTCCTTATCTTTTCATAAGCTCCTCTATTTTTTATTTGTATCTACTCTAGAATTTCCTTCATTATGGTCCTCATCTCTTTAATTATCTGTGTAATTAATGCTGCTTTGAATTTTTCAAGAGTATTATTCATTTGCTTTTGTCTTGGTTACTTTTCTCTCATTGCTGGGACAAAATACTTGATGCCCAAAATTAAGGAAGGAAAGGTTTATTTTGCTTACAATTTGCGGAGGTTTCAGTCTGTACTTGGCAGGTTTCAAGGCAGAGTGGCACATGGCAGAGGGCTACACCTCATGGCGGCAGAACACAGCAAAGCAACAAACACACACAAGGGAGGAATTGGGGAGGAATGGCCTCAAGCAGCCTCTTCCTCTTCCTTACATATGCAAACTATCCACCACAGGGTGGGTGTAGCTCTCACACCCATAATCAATCAAACTCTAAAAGCCTGCCCCATGGCCGCATGAGGCTTTGGGGGACACACAGACACAAACCATAACAGCTTTGTTATGGTTCCCATTTCACAACATTCAGTTGGGTGGCTTTTGATTTCTTCTACCTCAAAGCCCTCTTAGCTTTGCTCTGGAGGAGTTGGGGCAACTTGGGTACAATTTGCTCCATTTTCTTCTTTTCATTGGTTATTGTTGTTATTTGTTTGTTTTCTGTGATGAGGCTCTTGTAAATTGTTTGTAGGGTGTGGTTTTATTGCTAGTATTGAGAACTCTTTAGGGAGAACTACTTTTCAAGGAATGTCTTTTGGCTTTTGGCCTTTGAATCTGTCCCAAGATCCTACATCTTCTGTTCATCAGGAGTGAACTGCTTCAGCCTCTTTGGGCACACACCCAGTTCTTTAGTACTGGGAAAGTATCCCAGACAATTGAGGTATTAGCATACAAAGAAGATCAATTGATCACAACAACTATATTACCTTGGCAAAAGTAGTGCAATCAACAGTAACAATAACATCAAGGGCAAACAGGATAATGACAAACTATAATAACCAATACTTTTCCATCTTTAACTGTAATAACAAGAACTATAGTTATGAAAAATTTTAAGGCAAATCAGAAAATTATCATAATAAATAACCAGTCAATAGAGCAATTTTGCCCCCTTTCACTGTAGACCAGTATTTGTTCACAGTAGTGCATAGTGTGTAGTCATAGTCAGATTCATAAGGATAAATGGTACAGGCATGGATGAATGAAGAAAAAGGGAACATAAATAGATAATAAAAAATAAAGAAGTGGGAGGTGTGAAGAATGTGGTAAGGCTGATGTTAAAAGTCCTGGTAGTAAATAAATGGAAATTACTGGTTTTAGATAACAGTAACAGAGAAGACCAACCATGAAAAGAATGAGTAATAAGGTATGGGGATTAAAGTAGAGGAAAAGAAAATAAGAAAAAAATTCAAAGAGAACACAATGAAAGAGAGAAAATGAAAATAAAAGAGAGAAATAAAGATGGGCTTATCCAAATAAATAAAGTAATATTTTTGAAATGAGCAGGACAAGAAAATGGGTGGTAAAATTCCAACCACCCATTTCAAATGCCAAATGAAAAACAAAAGTAATAAATAAAAAACCTACCAATAGTGAACCAAAGTGGGGTGGGGTGTAAATGAATGGAGTAGAAGAAATGAAGAAAAAATGAGAGTAGAAAAACTTCCTATGTACTTCCAGAAGAGTATTTTCTTCCATGGCTGGTAGCCTTTGCCCCTCCAGTCACATTCCTCTTTGTCCCTCTCTCAGTCTATGAGTCCTTGTGCAGGTTACTCAGTTCAAGAGGACCTCTTGGTAATTCCTTGCTTCTGGCAGCTGTTGAAACTGGGATACCAGACTGGAGAAGGTAGGGGGCACTGGGTTCTCAGACTCCTGTTGCTGAGTCTTGCTGGTTGAGGACCAACGCTGGTTACCCAAAGTATATTCCTGTGTCCCCAGGACCGTCTCGGCTCCAGACACTCTATGGGACTAATGTGGGGAAGGCTGAGGATAGAGCTCAGTGGCGCAGTGCCTGCCTGGCAAGAGCAAGGTCGTGAGTTCGATTCCCAGCACCAAAAAAAAAAAAAAAAAATCAAAGACTCCCAACAGAAGCAGTTGTTTATCCTCTCAGAGTTTGAGATTAGGCAATAGAGAGGGGGCTACTCACTCATCCTTGGGGTGTACTGGTGAAAACGCTGCTAGGCTGCCCGCCTCAAAGAGGACAATTCTTTTTTTATTTTTAAATTTTTTTTATTTTAAAGAAAATAGTACAAAACAAAGAACAATAGCAAAATACAAACACAAAGCAAGGACATTAAAAATGACATGGGGTTTCAAACCAAATAATAGAGATTAACGTTGTTATATTACATATTGTTATCTTCAGTGAAGTTGCTCAGATTACTGAATGTAAGAATAGAAGATTGACCATATCATTAAAGGGAACGAGAAAATAATGATTTAAAAGAACATTAGAGACAGTATGTAGTGTCAATAGTCAGGATTGTAGGATTTCAGCAATGGATATTAATTTACCATATTTGTTCTTAAATTCGCCTGTGAGGACTCTTGGTAACTGAAAGAAAAACTTTACTCTTTTTTTTTCTTGCCAGAGAATTTCAAATGACAAAATTTGAAGAGACAGAGATTCAGTCTATACAACTGTCACATTAAGAACTTATTAAATATTTTAAAGTATTTTAGTTATTAGGATTGTGCTTGGTTGTGTGCTACATAAACATGAGTTTACTGGCTTATCTCTTGTTTTTTTAGTTCCATAAGAAATAGACAGATCATTCAGGACAGGAATGAGGGCATACATGTATTAAGGAGGGTTTAATGTATTTCCTCTGTCATCTTTAGTATCTGGCTTTCATTCTTGTAGCATAAACTGTTTATGGTTTATCTATACACCAGGAAGGAAGAAGAAAAGAATAAAAAGAATTTCTAGTCAAATATTTCCCTTTACATCATGAACTATCATAAAATTTGTCATTATTTAATAACTATAAAGCAGTATGAGGAGATAAGCAATTCTAGTTAGGTATGTTCTTGTCTTAGTAAAGTTGGAGTTCTTTTAGCAAGGAAGAAGGGGCAAATGAATATTCGTAGGCCATAAGCTCTATCTTTCATAGTATGTCTCACTATCTCAACAGCTTATACAGTTTATTCAGTTTTAGCTTTTGATGAGAGTTCAAGAGACTGTCAGCATGTTCTTTTTAATAAAAATTTCCATTTACTCAGCATTGCTATAGAAAAATAAAACATAGGCCCTACCCCAAATAGTACATGACTCCTACCTGTGTTTGTGTGTGTGTCAGGTTAGACGAGGCCAAGACAAGGAGAAATAAACATACTTCTAATAGGTTATACATGAAGACTGTATCACATGCCAGTTTGTATCACAGAGCTAGTGTCTCTCTGGAGATGAGATAGCACATGGATAGAGAAATCTTATTCCTAAATGAGGTGACAAGTAAGATTTATCAGATCTCTGAAGATCTGAGGTGATCACCATACTGTCACCAGAAACTGACAGGGATAAAAATGCAATATAAGTGAGCAGCCATTCATATTGACTCTTTGTGTTCTAAATCTAGCCTCAAAAGCTGCTTTTTGGGAATAGTTTCAATCTGTTTAACTTTAACATCAGATAAGGAAAATATGAAAAAGTCCTGTGGGGAATTTTGAACCTCAAAGGTTTCTTTTGGATATTTTTAAATTTTCTGATCAATTATATTTAAAAATTACTAGTTGGATGAGTTGGAGGACAATCATCAAATCTATAAGGCTTCTGAGATCTTTCCAGGAAAGAAAATACTAAAGGGTTTGCAAGGGAAATAAAAGGTCTAATATTAAATGAAAGTCTTTTTATTTGTGTGATAGGCAGGCTGTACCCTTTTCATGTCAGATCCAGGAAAAGCAAAGACTGATCCAGACATGCAATTCACCAGATTCACTCCAAAGAAACCAAGCAGTTTTATATGAAATAGACAGTTTGCAGATATTTTATAATAGTGCTGGCTGAGGCTCATGAACCATACACAGAACCTTAGATCAAAGCCACAAGACATGTTGAGGTTCATCTTGTGCTTAAGTTTATCCAGAAACAACGGAAACATGATATCATTTCACATAAGGGAATAAACCAAAGTGGAAACAGCAGAGTTTTCACTGAGGGTTCAGTCTGTGGTCAGGTCACGCACAAAAAGGAGAAGGAGAAATAAATTGTTCCATAAAACTTTATTTTTCTTTGTAAACATTACCATCCAATTATGATCCATAAGTTTAGTAAGATTTTACCAGAGTAAGAAAACCCAGCTATTGAATATATTATATGCAAGGGGTTTCTTGAGGGTCTCCCTTTTGTCTTTTCTTCCCAAGTCTCAGTGTTCACTAGGACAGTCCGAGGTTCACTTCAGGCCAGTATGTTTTGTTCATAATTAGAAGTGTGAAATTTTCTGGAAGGAAAGCTGTCACCTTCTCTTCTTCCAGATGACTATGTAGAAGCTAGAGGACTGCTTTGCCAATAAGAACATATTATCTTTCCCAACAGTGACAGCAAAAGGCAAAACCATTCCTCTTTTCCTTCCATTAAATTGTAATTGTTTTGTTTCCTGTATTTACTTCATATACATCATTCCTGTATTCTAAGCAAACATGCCAGTGTTTAGTTAGTTTTTAGACCTTTATTCTTTCACGTCTAAAATCAATAGGGACAGTACCTTGTATTGGTAGTTCTATACATTTTTGAGGGAGGTATGATCCATTGTTGTGCTTCTTATTCTTCATCTTTCAAGTACAGAAGCAAGACTTACCATCCCTTTTATAAAAGTAAGGAAGGTGTGGTGTGTTGGTCACTGGTAGACCTGTTGCCTGCATATGTGTGAGCCTGGGTTTGCTCCCAGCACCACAAAAATAAAACACAATAATAATAAATAAAGAAAGGTAATAAGGATGTCATAAAAAAGGATAACTATCTCTAAGTAACACATCAAAAGAATATTAGAGCTGGGATCAGACGTTTATCTCCTTTTCTCAGATTCATTTCATTGTTAGAATGTTAAAACAGGAAAAATTTTAACTAGTCATCTACATACACTCACCAAGTAAATATAGGTATTCTGAGGATGTTTATTTGCCTCCCTATTAATTGAGATAAAGTTTTATGAAATCTTTTTCTTGAGCCACAAGGTCATTCACAATCATTCACAAAGTTTCTATGGAAAACCTTTGTTCCTCCATAGTTGTTGGACATATCATGCTAATCAACAATGAAGCAAAGGTATTTCTGCTAATATTGTTGGTGTGCATAATGACACTGATCTCTCAGTTAAATACTCGTTTATACAGTGTTTGACCACTTTAAGATTGTAAACCTTTTATGTAATGACTAAGCAAATCAATTGTTCAATATTTGTAAAAGTATAATATTCATGTGTGCTAATAAATTCTCCTTGTCACTTCCACACGTGTCTTCTTTTCTTCTAAACTTTTCTCTGTTTTACATCTGTTTGTTTCTTTCTTTGGATGGGTAGTCAGATAAATCTCTTCAAATAAAGTGTTGAGAACTGTGGTTTTACTTTTAGAATAGAATTCATTTACTTTAAAACATGAACTCTAAGGACAACATTGCATTGCCAGTTGTGGCAAATTTAAGATCATTGGGTTTCTCTGAAATTCAAATTTAATTTGATAAAAAAAAACTTAGAGTTTGGAAACTTTAAAGATAAAATCTATAAGTAATTCTGGTGAACCATAGAGCCAATTGGAAAGCAATACAATAATATGAACAAAATTTGAACTAACATAGGATATGTAGTCCATTCTCCTATACATTTCCCTGTGTTTTCAAGAAAAATAAAAAGTAGAAGTCATTTAATGTAGATTTTGTCTTCAATACCTACATTTTATCAGATAATTAATTTAAATTTGAGAAATAATCTTAGGGAAATTTGTAAGTAACAGTGTATCCCTGTATAAAATATCATATGAGATCCTTACATATCTCTATGATTAATAGTCTAACTTAGGGAGATGAGAAAAAATAATGAAGATATACCATAAAAGTATTCTGGGGTAATGTCAATTTCCATCTTTTATATATGTAAAATTTTTAAGTGCCCCACCATTTGGTCTTTAATTCAGAATTTAAATTTAAATTGGATGGATCTGACACCAGTTAAATTATTTAAATGGAGCAGTGTTCACACCAACGGTACCTGAGCCTTTTCATGCTGCAGAGACTGTCTAAAGCCTCATGGGGGTCTATGGGTTGGAAGGCCCTGTGTGCCTTCACTGAGATCCATGTGTGTGCTATGGGCTGCTCACTTTCTTCAGACTCCCATCCGATAGCTGTAAAGCTCCCTACACACTCAAAGGTACTTACTTATTGACCATAAATGCTTAGCAGTGATGTTAACAAGTTGCCATACTATGGCAGTCTGACTGTTTTCCTATTTACCTAGTAGCTCAATCTGTTTTATGTTGGGTGGACATTGTGAACAGGGCTTCTTTCTCCTACCTAATGATATGCCTCAATATTTCTAACTTATTCTCAGAACTATTTTTAATGTAACAACACTCAGATTTTTGTTGCAGTAGTGTTCTTGTTTTGGGGTTATTTTGGTGATTAAAAAAAACCATAATAATAATAATAGTGAAAGCAATTTGAACCAATTTTTAGTGTGTCAAATATTGTAGAAGGCAGTAAACTCTATTATGACTATATCACATCTAGAAGTGACCATAGAATTTGAGCAAATATGCCATATAACTCACAGGCAGGAGATATAGGATTTAGAGACTTGCAGTCTACTGGATATACACCACATTACACTGTCACACACTATAAATCAATTCAATACAGTACTTGCTTATTTGTGACACAAGTGCATGTCTAGTTTTCCTTTTAAAAGTTCCTAGTTGTTTATTTCTGATCGAACCTCATTATGTTGGGAGTTAGGAGATGGTAACTCTTAACTCTAATTTAGATGTAAGACATGTGCCCCTAAGCTCCTTGGGCTTCACTTTTATTTGTCTATATAATGAAGCTGTTAAGATAAATAGTCTGCAAGAACCCCGCTAGACCCCTAAGTCCATTTGTTCATATAAACTCCATTTGATAAGACATATCCATTCACCTAGATTGGCATTTTGAAAAGCACAAAATGTCCCTCTAAATTTGTGTCACATTTGGTGAAGTTGGACTGAAATTCCAACTGGGTTCTGCTTGGACACATTTTTTTACCTTATTAATTAAAGCCTTTATATAGCCTAACACATAAAAGATAGATAAAATGCTATACATAGATGTAGAACTTGGGTTTTGAAAAATGGAATAGAGATAAATGGAACATGAGAGAAGTATTCCACATTGAGCAGAGATGCTGGACCAAAACAGAGGCTGGAATGAGAACCATGTGTTTTGGGGGAAATGAGAAAAACTGGAAAATATTAAAATAATGTTTTAATTTTGGCTTATCGAGAAATAAGATGGGAAAGATAAGTCAGATTTGAGTTGTAAAGTGTCTTAAATGTCAGTGAATAGTGATCAAATGCAATATAACAAAGTGTGTTAACAGCTGCCTATTATGTCAGTTTCTACAGGTCAGAAGCCCACTCTTAGCTTAGGTGGTGTCTCTGTCCATTGTCACACAAGCTAAGATCAGTCTCTTGGCTGGGACAGATGTCTTATCTGAGACACAGGAGAGCCTTGCTCGAGCTCATTCAAGTTGCTGGCAGAATTTATCTTCTGCTGATTGTACAACTGGAACCCTCCTTTTATTTCTAGCTTTCAGTGGGGAAACTTAGTAGCTGGAGGCCTTCCATTTATAGGCCCACTGGAAATATGGGAATTTATGGCTTTGAATTCTGCTGGAAACTGTGTTGAATACTTCTTTTTCTTTTTTGGATTTCCCTGATCATGTTAAGTCATTTTGTCATTTCCTTGTATGCAAATTTGTAATTTGACGCTAATCAAAATCTCTAAATTGGTACTTAACGTGAGGTTGGCGATATTTCTGGAAAGAAAGTGGACTCCATTGAAACTATATTCTCCCTTTAAAAGAGAGTAAATAATAAAAACAACTGATGTGGGATTCTGGGAAAATGGAGGATGGAAATGACAGCAATTAGTTTCATTCTTAATGACCCAAAAGCTGCAGTATTGATGGCACCACCAATCGCATTTAATTAAACTGTCCGGCCTTCACCAGACAGATTCACGTAGATCACAGTGCCCTTAGTAAGTGGTATGTTTTCTGATCTGGAAAATGGAGAGTTTTACATTCCACTATGCAGCAAAATAAGCAGGTTAGGAAACTTGCCAAATGGATAGAGTTTTATTGGTATGCCTGGTCATCCGTTTAATGAGGAAAGAAGAAAAGAAGATGGGTTTCTGCTAATGATATATGCAGTCTGGGAGAAAGTGAGTGAATGTGTTCATTGGTCATGAGCACTAGAAAAACGTTGGAAAATTAAGGTCAAAGAGAATGATTTGGCCAGTTGACATCTGCCAACTTCACAGTGGGTGGTACAAAGACAGAGGAAGACAGTGATGAGGAAAAAGGAAATGTAGAGGCCCAGAAGCCGTGGCTCCCACTTCCTAAAGCTATTCTAACTCCTGCTCCTGCCAAATGTCCAAAGCACAAGCAAGGGAGGGCATCCTAAATTCCTGAGCAGGCACAGTTCATGGCAATTTGATCATATTGGATTCACTGTCCCAGAAATCAGTATATATTCTAATGTGATATTTCTCTTCCTTGCCTCTGAGATGTCAGAGTGTAAAGGAATTTGTACTATTGACTGCAAATTTCTGAATAACATCACCTCAAACCAAAGCACCTACTTTAGAGTAGAGAAGGTATAGGATGGGACCATGGAACCCTTGGGTCCAGTTAAATACTGTACAACTACAAACCTGTGCTTCTAATAGCATGGTGGCCTTTGACATTGCAGCAAGTGTACCAACATGGAGATGAGTCCATGTGGACATAGAGGGTCGTCATGTAGGATGCAGTATACACCCTCAGCCCGTCTCCCC
The DNA here is from genome assembly GCF_000276665.1 of Chinchilla lanigera. NCBI lineage: Eukaryota > Metazoa > Chordata > Mammalia > Rodentia > Chinchillidae > Chinchilla > Chinchilla lanigera. Next base: position 10,064,899 of record NW_004955403.1, read on the forward strand.
ATCAGTGATGTGCCATTGGTATTGATAACTGAAACATATGGTACTTGCAGCAAGGGATGAGTATACCAGATCTTTCTGTTATGCCCGTTGACCAAGTTGAAGGGTCTGCTTTCTGCAATATGCTACCACCTCCTTCAATGTCAATGCAATCTTTCAGAAAGGAAAAGAGTGACTATTGTGGTAGAAATAATTGTCCCTTATCCTCAGATGGAAGTAGGGCTACTGGTAGACAATTAGAGCAGGTGATCTACTGAAGCATTTATTTGTAATTTCTCTGCTCAATTTTGATGGTAAATAAACAAATGTAGTAACTGCAGTCTAAGGAGATTCTGGTGCCCACAATCTTAGTCCATTCGATAACACCAGTCTTTTGCACCCTGATTATGCAGACCTGAAATATATCACTGTGGGGGAATTTAGAATGGGTACACATAGAGGATGCAGTAGAGAAAAAAATCTAGCTTTTCTTTCCAATTACCAGCTGCAGTGAAGAAGCATCTAGGTTTTCCCATTTTTCTGCATATTTTCTTGGGAAAGAAAGCTAACCAGGGCCATGGAGGAAGTTTTTGTAAATGTGATAAGCGAAATAGATCCTAAAAGGATGCTCCCCAAATTGCCAAAATTGTTGCCTTTTAAGGAATCATCATTGAGTTATTCTCTTGGAATTTCTTTGGGCTGATGGCAGCTTCCTCACCCAAAGTAACTGCCACTCTCCCAAATCAAACTATGTATGATAGCTTGTTCATGAGAGAACGGATATGACCAGCCTCCTCTTAATTCCGGAATCCCAGAAAGGCCATGTCAGCACTGTGCTCCCTCTTGGGAGACATATATGCATCACACTCCATTATGGCCTGTTATCTAGATGTCCCCTCAGGCCTCATGCACTCATAGGTAGGGCTCATCAGCATTAGCTGAGTCTAGGGTGTGTGAATGTGGATTCACCACATGATGCTGGGATTAAGGGTGTGTGATACTGGACCAGTCCCTTGATTGGTGGGCAATAGGAAGCCCCACCTTGTGTATCAGTGGCACCACACACAAGGTTTGTAGTTCGAATGGGATAAAAAGGAAAGAGAGACTTGCTGCTGCTGCTGTTTGCTGCCTTCTCTCTTCTCTGCCATGGGCTGTTTCTCCTCTGCAATGCCTTCCTGCCATGTCACCCTGCTTGCAGCCAGCTAACTACGGACTGAAATCTCTACAAACTGAGAACCAAAATAATCTTTTCCTCTTTTAACTTGTAGGTGTTGGGTATTTTGTCTCAGCAATGAGAAAAGTAAATAAGACACACTCCAACATCATTCTCTGCACAATTCTGCCTAACTCCTACATTGCTGTCATCACTAAGAACAATCTCAAGTGAGTATTCAGTATAACATTTATCTCAAAGCTTATTATCCAGCAACCCATCCTATAGTATGTATTATCACATCTTGAATTCAGCATATACTTAAAATTTAGAATTTGTCTTATGTCAACCTGATTGTCACCTCTCTTTTTTTTTGGTTGTTGTTTTTTGTTTTTTGTTTTTGTTTTTCTCCGGTACCGGGAACCGAACTCACGACTTTGCGCTTGCCAGGCAGGCGCTTTGCTGCTGAGCTAAATCCCTAGCCCCTGATTGTCACCTCTCAATGCATCACTTCTCCAATTGCAGGTCTGTCTCCAGGTGCTGATCCGTGGAGTTAACCCAGGCCATGTGCCATGCTTTCTTCCTTGGACTCTGGCATGGAGGAATCATTCCTACCGGGCTCACCCATAGTTAGGAAGCTGCTGCTGTGCTTATCTTTTCCAACAGATGTGAATGCTCATGAAATCCCCATTAAGTTATGGCTCAAGTGTTCAAATTTAATGGCCTTTCCTGTAATTATCCTTTTTTCTTTGATCTGAATCCCGTTTTGCATTGTTTACTTCATTGCTTCCATTCTGGGTAATCTATCCTTTCATGATTCTCAAGTTTCTCTTTTTATCTCCAACCCTCTACATTTTTGGTAAAAGTTCCCCTACTCTGTTCTTATTTTCTCCAAGAAAAGCATTTCAGTGGTTTCAACTCTGAAAAGACCACAATATCATACATTTTTAGAAAATTCTATCAGGCAGATACAAATGTAAATCGTACCTTCAGTAGCAAGGACCCACACTGACTGGCTTCATGGGGTTTTCTTCCTAATTTTTCACCATGTCTTTCTTTTTCAAAAATTACTTTTATCAGTATTTTTTTAGGGTACATAATGAACATATTCGACATATCAATACCCTCGTGTATCACACCTTGCTCATTTTTACTTCTCTTTTCCCTCGCTTCCTCCGGTCTTGACTTTTTGTCTTATCAGTTAAAGTTAGTCAAATATTCCTGAGTTAACCATCAATCTGTAGAAAAAATACAACATAGAAAAATATAATTTTGGAGATCAGTTAGAAAACTAAGAAGAAATGATGAGCAAAACAGAGGAGGGAGATAATGCTGTGAATGAGGTGAAAGTTCATATACAAATCCCATACTTATTCGTATTCTGATAGTATAGCAGCCCTCTGGTCAGCACTGATATTGACAAAAAAAGTATACTCTTAGTAGCCATAGGTGAGTAGCTTGCTAACTAGATGAAAAGGTAGAATATATAAGGGAAAGTAATGATAAATGAAAGATTCAATGATATTTAAGTAGAAATGGACAAAACTATGATACTATAAGAAAAGGCTTCACGGTGAGGAGAAAGAACTTGGAAAGAAGGGAGCAGGGACAAGTTTAGAGTCATGAAAATAAAGTGCTCAGATTGTCAGCAGGAGAAAAGAGAAGGTCTGTGCATAGAAGTAGAATGTGATTATTTTCTTCCCAGTGTCCATCATGCTGAAGGAAGCAACACTGGGCAGACACTCTGTCAGCAACCACGTACGGTTCAGCATATCTGAGGTGCCCGAGTATTCAAATTTTCTAAGAATTTCAGCCAAGTTTGGTTTTGGTTTGAATTCTTCCTTGAGATAAATTTCAAACCATAGAAAAAGCCCAGAATTTTGGCTTACCCATAAGGCAGCCTGGATTACATTTTGTGGGAGTCTTGGTTCTCCAGCCGTGCTCAGCAAAAGGCTTCTGGCAGACACGGGCCCATGTCAAGACCCACACCAATGGGTGCTAGCAGGGGTAAATCCTTCCTCGCACCAGCATTCCTGGTTTCAATTATGTAGGTCTTATTATGATTTATTTAGTTTGGACCTCCAATTCTGGAAACATTGAATCCCATTTTCTTTCAAGAACCATATAGAGCAAACAGACAGCTAAAAATTTCAGAGTATTTTACGGAACAGAGAAAATAAAATTATTCTAGGAAAAATACATTAAACAATATTTAGTTATTAAGTCCTCTGATGATAGATAAAACAAAGAAATACAAAGTTAAACTCTTTAATATTAATTTCCTTAGTGTGCTGCTATTATTGCCTAAAACTTAGTTGATTGCTTTTTGCTGTAACAGTGTTTCTATATTCATCTGGCATTTATGATGTTGCCATTTACTAAGTAAAGTACCTGTCTAACTTAAGGTGCTTTCTATATTCATCTTGATAGCATTCTTTTTTTTTTTTTTTTTTTTTGGTTTTTCTCTGGTACCGGGAACCGAACTCATGACCTTGCGCTTGCCAGGCAGGCGCTTTTGCCGCTGAGCTAAATCCCCAGCCCCTTGATAGCGTTCTTAACGACTAAATCTTACTTATATTTTATAAGGAAGGAGAAGAAGTGTTAAGATATCCAGTAATTTTTCTGATTAGTCAATGCTTGCAGAATGAGTGAGTACTGGCGACGTTTATAAAGTATCATGGATTCTGTTACTGCTTGCCCCCCTCTTAATTCCTTCCTGGTAGTGTCGGATTCCTTTTGCATGCAGGGATATGCTGTTGTTTGCTTTGGTTAATGAAATAACAGGTCTCCGTTTCTGAGCTCAAGTGATACGTGCTGCTGCCAGGCAGGATTCTGAAGAATCATCAGTTGGCTGAGCAGGACCTTCCTCGCTACTACAGGACCAGGGATGTCCCACTTACTGACACTTTAACTGATGTGGAGCTTCCTTGGAGCAGAGCAGCAGCAAGCCAGGGTGCGCAGTGTAAGAAACAAACTTTCTTGCGAACTCCTAGAAGCTGTGCTCATTTAGTGACACTACATCATTGCCTGGAACAACTTATTCAAAAGAATGAACAGGTAGAATCTCTTTGACTTAATTTAAAAGACCTTTCCTTGACCCTTAATTCCTCTTGAGTTGTTCAAATAAAGAAATTGGATACCCTCAATGCTGAAAAAATTTCCTTAAGGATAGATACAATGTACTAATTTTGCATATCATATTTTGTCCTTCAGTGCAATTGCTCTACTCAAAATATTTATGTGGCATCTGGTGTGAATAAGTGAGATTACCTTCATTTACTTTCAATGGTTTTATGTTTTCATATTTAACCTAGGACCACACACACAGGATGTCTTTCCCTCTACAAGGCCCTAAGTTTATTAAGTATCAGAACTATTTTTTCAGATCCCAAGGTGGTTTCATTTTCTCTTAAAATACACAGAATAACTCTTGAATTAAAATAAAGGAGACTTTCAGAATAGTATTAGATGGTATCGTTTTGTAACACTGTTGCAACTTAATCCTTCTTTTGAGTCCTTGTACAGTTAGTTCTGGTTTGATGATTATCACTTTTAGGTGTATAAGTGCACAACATTGTTATGGTTTGCAGACTAAACAGGCCTTATATTGATTCTAAAATCTAGAGAAAAATGGGCATTTCTGCAGCTAATTCTTTTATTCTTATACATATTGGGGTACTTTAAATTCTTTTGAAAGTTAGATTAATTAAAATCTTTAACTAACAGGTAGGCTACTCTGTTTCCCTCAAGTACATGGTAATGTTTTTAGAAGTATACTTATTTACTGCTGAGTAGCAACAGATATACAGAGAAATAATAACAGGATAGAGTACAAATATCTCTTAGGTATGTCCCCCTAGTATTATCATCCTACATTTTTGTAAGGCATTTATTACAATTGATAAACTAATATTGGTGCACTATTAATGCAAGTCCACAAATTATCAAGATGTCCCTATTTCTTTGAATATTTCCTTTTTTCCATGTCAGGATGCTACAGTATATTTCCTAGTCATTTCTCCTTAGGTTTCTATGTGCTGTGACAGTATTCTTTCATTTGCTTAATTCTGGTGCTTTCACATTTCAATAGTACTTGCCTACCCATTTGTAGACTATCCCTCTCTTGAGATCTGTCTGATGGTTTTCTTTCATTAGACTAAGTTTACAGGTTTAGGGGGGACGTACTCAAAGGTAAAATGTCCTGTTCATCACGTTGTAGTAAGAGTGTTCGCCATCAGCATGGTCAGTGATGTCATGTTAAGTGTCAGCACCATAAAGCCAATTGTGTCTCCCTTTCTACAGTGTACTCACTCTGTGCCCCAGTGAATATACATAAGGGGTGGGGAGTCTGTAGTAGCAAAATATCTACATAAAACTTTTGAAGTTATTCTGTATGGGAGATTTATCTTTTCTCCCCAATTTTATCCAGCCATTTGATTTCAGTAGGAGCTCAGGGATGCTTATTTTCTAATTTGAGTCATAATTCAGTATGACTTTATATTATTGCTTCAATTATTCAACTATGGTGTCTCTTTGACACATCTCATTGGTTGTAGCACTTCTTTTATTTCTTTTGACTCTTAAGAAATCCCTTATTTCAACAGGCTACAAAATATACTCATTTCATTTATTTCCTTCCAAAACCTGGAATCAGCTTATGTTTTTTCAGAGTCCTGGTTCCTATTATTGAACAATGGCAGTCTAAAAACAAAACTTTGGCTGACAGATGTGAGCATTGTTACTAAAGTATCACTAGTTCTACGTCCTGTCAGCTAACAAAGGAATGATACATAGGCATACTGAACTTTGCATGCACACATATCTCAAAAGATTTCTCTATATAGCTCATTTTACCTCTATCAAAGTAAAACTAGGTTCTTATCAACATCTCCACTCCTAATCTATTTCCACACAGATTTTTCTGCCTTCCTCCTTACTCTTCTGTAACTACCTACTCTAACAGCAAGAATTTGGCCACAAACAGCTGTCATATAACTACTTAGCTGTTCAGTCCCATGAGAACAAAGTGCGTGGGCCATTCCTTTTGCTTTTAGTCTTAGTGATTTCACTCAATTTTCAGGTATTTGGTCCTCATATTTGTTCTTACCATTTCAGTGAGGTTACTTCATATATTTGTAATACAGTTAGATATATGTGTGACATCTGCATTTTAAGCTCACATCACCAACATCATAAATAATTTTTACTTGGGTAGGATAATATTTATAGTACTATGCAAATGAATTAGCATTGTACGATGTTAAGAAAAATGCATAAATTATAAGAAATAGAAAACTACCAACAGGATGTGATGGTTCACCACTATAATCCCAGCACTCTCAGAGGCTGAGGCAGAAGGATCAGCAGTTTGAGTCCTGCCTGTCCAACTTCTAGAGACCCACTCACAAAATAAACAAGCAGATAATTAAACACAAACAAACAAGATGGCAAGAGATGAGAGATGTGGCTCAGCCTAGGGTGCTCCTGAGTTCACTCTCCTGTAGCATTAAAAAAATAAAAAGAAAAAAGCATTTTGTAAATGTTTTCATAAAATTAACATAAAATAGATTTGAAGAAAATGTATATGAAAAGAAAGAAAAAGTATCAGCATAGAATCTTTAAAAAAAATACATGGAAAAACATTGCAAATCAGTAAAAATTAAGTATGCTTATTTATTTTAGGAAACGTACTTTGTTAAAATACAAGTATTGGGCTGATAATATTTAACATAGTTAAGAAGTAGCATCATAACAGCAATGACTCACAATCAAATGTTTGTGTGTTGATTAAAAATCTACCTAATTTGGTTTTTGCTTTTTAAAATTTGATATTTTTTAAATAAAATCTTAAATGATAGCGACTCTGTTTACCTCTAATTTTGAATCTTTCCATACTATTACTATAGTTCATAGAAATTTAAAAGTCACATTTTTGTACATATATAACTGCGTTCTGTCTAGTTCATATTAATTCATGTGTCGTGACACAAAAGAATAACCTATGAAAACACCTGGACAATTATCTAATAGATAATAAGCAAACTTTCCATCTAGTGACCTATATATGCTGACATAGATTCCACACATAGACTTCATGTTTTAAGCCAAATTCATTTAGGCAGCAGAAGGATATTGAGAAGTCATCCCCAGTTTGAATGTAGGAATAACTGATGGTGTTTGCAACTACCTTTTGTTTCAGACCCTAATTATAAGAAAATTAAACCTTCCTGAAATGCTGCTCAAATTGTGTACTTTAAAACCACATTTCTGCAGCTTGATAGTAAGCCTTTCATATTATGCTGGTCTGCAACTTTTAAGGCCTATTCCTAACTCAAGGAGTTGGCACATTTCTAGAGCAATGGCTTTTTCTGGGAAATCTTGCTGCCATGATTAGTGGTTTGACTGCAATGTTTCCAACTCATTGCTATTAGTTCCCAGTGATGCATTTGTGGTTTCACAAACACCAAAGACTGCTCTCTGACGAGTGCTGAATGGAAAAGATTGTCCATCTCACAACAGTCCTCCTGGTTGCATGGACACATCACAATCTCTAGCAATAATCTTGAAATTTTGGCAGACATAAATAAACATTCTTCTTGCCAATGTATGTTCATTTTTTGTACCATTTTCCATTGACGATTTTTGGTTTCAGGAATTGAAATTGTTAAAATGTGCATTTAATATGATTTCAAACTGAATATCACAAGCTGTTTGGATATTTGTCTCAGACCAAATTCAGAATGTATATGTAGATAGATGATAGCTAGATAGATAGATGATAGAGATGATATAGATAGATAGGTGATAGATCATAGCTAGCTAGCTAAATAGATAGATGGATAGCTAGATAGCTAGATAACTAGCTAGCTAGCTAGCTAGATAGATAGACAGACAGACAGCTTTCTTGCACTGCTGGAAAGGCAGCACAGTCCTGATGAGATATAGCCATCATGCAGAAGTTTCACTTGCCATCCAAAATGTGTATATCTGAGGCACATAAAAGGATCAGTGAAGGACAAGGAAGACCATAACTGTTTTTTTTCTTCCACCTATACCTACTCAGAAGATCAGACTCCAGTGGGCACAAAAGACCTCATCAGAAAAGAATTTTAACATAAAGCATCTGTCTGAAGTACCAAAACTATGACTTCAGTTTTCCTCTGAAATGTCATCACAGCTGACCTTTGGAAATACAGCTGATATTTTTCTCCACTTTAAACTGTCCATTCTCATGAAGAACAATAATGAATTAATGTATTATTTTTAATCTTGCTTGGCTTTTCTGAAAAGCAAGCACATTCTGAAATCTCTCTCGCTCTAAACATCCAAAAAGTGAATTCACCCTTCTAATTTCCCTAATGATTATTAAAGCGAAGTATTGTTGGTATTAGATATGAGTTAATATTAAATATTGTATGATCAAAAATACCACTGAAAAGACTAACATATGAAAGCAAAAATGGTAAAATACTACATTTTTATTGTTCCATTTACTTTGTTTGGTGTTCAACCATTTTCATGCACAGTTTTTTTTAACATTTGTCTCATTTTCCTTTGACCTTCTAATTTTTTATTTGGGGGAACAATCTGGTTTTCATGGAATCCCACATTTTTGTGAGTGTGTGTATGTTCTAAATAAACTCAACTAGGTCATATGACTCATGATTTTCCATGGACTCCTTGACTTTATTTTCTGCCTAGAAGCTATTTAATTAATCTTATTTGATCAGATGGACATTTTTTCTACCTTTTCAATAATGAACTCTTAGCCAAGAAGGGTGTTCTTTATGTTTCTTTTCTCATAAACTTTTTTCCCAAGATTTGTAAGTTTCATCAAGTTGTGTAGCAGAAATAAGTGCTTGAGCCCCTTGTGGTTTCCTGGGCCAGCTGTTTTCTAGCTGCACTCCAAGATTAAGGCTTGAAGAAGGCAGGCAGAGGCGAAAACTGCACATGGGAAGATTTAACAGGCATACTGGGGAACTTTTATTTTCTCGGCATTTCCATTCCTTCATAGGTAAAACAAACAAGAAGAATATTACCAAAAAAGCCACCCAAAAGAATATAACACAAGGGGACAAAGCCAAGTTTTATTTTAATACATTTTAAGAAAGTATCCTTACATTCACATTCACATTCACACATAAGGAGCTTCACTATAAAACTGGAGTACATATAAGCAGGCTCCTATAAAACTGAGATCCGCAAAAATTCTTGGTGGATCTGTATGTGTCTATTCATGTGAACAAATTTAAAAGCACTTGTGTCTTCATATTTCAGTGTAGTATTGCCTGACACATTTGAGCATTTTCTTTGCTAGCATTTTCAAGGTTTAGTCTTCACCTCAAAAGGGAGAAGCCTTTGAAATCCTTTGGGTCATATGTCATTCTTTAAGTTATCCTGAAAAAGTGGCTAGCCATTAATAATTTCAGAGACAGAGGTCCTATTTTTCTAGTATAAATCTATTCTGATGTCTGCCTTCAAATATGTCTCTAGCAGTAAGAAAGGTTGAGAATTTTAAAGAGTAGCACTTGGTGTTGCATTCGGTTGACTGTTATAAAGAGACAGAATTCCATACAACATGTTTGATATTAAAGAGATGTAAACTGGGATGGATTTATAATTACTGCTGTCTTTTTTATGTACCTTTATCTTCACCTGTCAAATGATCTTTTTACTTAGGAGTCATTGATTTAATATTTATGCACAACTAGTTCATGTACCAAATGATACAAAATACATTTTTGGACATTTTTGTCTTAATCTTAGTATTTTGCGGGATTTTCTTCTTTTTTATGCCAAGCATAGGTAATATTTATGAACTTCAGGAGACATCACTTTGCATCACTTTCCCAAAGTTGAAGGTCAAGCTAAAACGATAAGCACAATCAAAATATCATACCATAGCCTTTAAATGCTAGTCCAAGGGTTTACTATCAATCAGACTAAGTTAATCTGAGGTAAAAGTATTTAAAAAAAAAAACTGCTTAAAAATTCAAGTGAACTTACAAATTTAAAAACTCAAGGCAGTTGTTTAAAATACCAGTAATATTTGTTTTTCTAATTGTTTTTGGTGGCAAAAAGTCATGAAACAGAGGCCAATTTATTTTCAGGTACTTTCTTTTTTATTTACTTTTATGTAGAGAATAACTAAGCTAACGCCATCATCAGAGGAATCACTGCAGAAAACGTCTTCTGTACAACTGCATCATTCTTATTACTCTGTGGTCCACAAATGGTCCAAGTTGCATGGGAAATGAACAAACATCTGTGGACACCTGGTCAAGAATCAGCGAGTTGAAGTCTCTGAAGAGTATGACGATCCCCTCACTACCTGTCTCCACCCATTCTAGCACAACTCAAGTTAATTTATCTTTAAATAAGCAGCTACAAAAATAGATAAATGAAGAATGGACTAGCTAAACAGAGTATTTTGTGAGTCGACAAGTGAGCAAGTGACATTAGAATTTCTTGAATCTTTTTCAGAATTTCTCTTTCTTCTCTTCTGATATACAATGTTATTAAATTATTTAATGATACTAAAGGTAAGCATGCGATTTTTAAGAGTATATAAAAGGTAAAATAAGCACGAAGCGTTGGGAAATACTAATTTTTAAATGGAGTCTAGCAGTATATGAAATTTTATAAGAGTTAGTAAATTCAGCCAGAAAATTCTTTAATATTTTTCCTTTCAAAATGTAGCCAAGAAGCAAACATCTATCTTTGCTTTCTTTGCAGGAAAGAACCAGAATCTGGATTGTTTCCAGGCCGTCCAGACAGCTATTTCAACTGGAACAAGTGACCTTTGGAACAGACCAGAACACAGCAGCCTGGCGAGACAGAGGGGAGGAACAAGTCGGCTGGGAAGGACCCCGGCATGTTCTTGTGAGTTCTCATTTGGACAGGACAATAAAAAGATAAATGAAGTTAAAAGTTTTTTTCCAAAACCAATGAAAGCTATGTGCCCATATTATTAAAATCAAAGTCACAGTTTCAGTTATTAACTATCATTCTTTAATACACAAACAAGCTCAGCAAATGTAGTTCTCCACCCTTTTGAGTGCAGGGAATGTTCCTTAATAATATAACATTTATCTTAGAATCTTCATAGCCCTCTGAGGTTTCATAGCATTCTTCTGTTTCCTCCCGCAATTGGGTCAGATTACTTTAGCCTATGATTCTATGGTGGTTGTTATAGCTTTTAGATTAATTATCAAGGGCTTTATTTGGTAAATTATTATAGTGTAAGGTATAATAATTCTAAAGAATTCACTGAGGAGAAAATGGATATGCTCTCCAAATATTTTAGAAAGTGTGCTTTTTCTTTCCAACAGAGTTTAAGAAATGTGAGTGTACATAGCTACCAAGAAGCTTGCTAAAGGCTGGGGATTTAGCTCAGTGGCACAGTGCCTGCCTGGCAAGTGCAAGGTCGTCAGTTTGATTCCTGGTACTGGAAAAAAACAAAAAACAAGAAACAACAACAAAAAAGAAGCTTGTCAAAAGGATTATTCAACATTTTATCTGAATGCTTAAAAATAAAGGGTTGTATTTGACTTCAAAGAGAGTACAACACTGTCAGGCAACCCTTCCTTCAAGATGGTTGAAAAAGGAATAGCAAAGTTTTTTTTTAAAAAATTCGATTAAAATAAAAGATGTTTCCAAGATAATATTTATTGATTTTTTGCAAACACATTAATAAAGACAAGTTGGTTAAGTCCAAGGTACTAAGAAACTGTAGTGGGATTTCAGAAAGTTTCTAATAGAGACTTAGACAGCAATATTTCAAAGTCTTAACACATGTTCTAAAGTGACTAAGAGCTGCTTGCAATGTAGAAGAGTTAGGTTCAGTAAAATTTGTTTTTGTTCTTGTTTTTTTTTGCAGTACTGGGGATTGAACTCAGACCTTGAGCTTGCCAGCAGGCACTTATGCCACTGAGCTATATCCCCAGCCCCTTCAGTAAAATTTGAATGTGCATCTGAGTGAATGGCAAAAAATGTAGCTAAGATTAAAAAAAGGCTATTGCAAATTTCTGTTGCAGAGTTGTGGACACGTGGTAATAATGACTGATTTAAAACGAGTAAGTAAGAAATTTGGGCACTTAATTTATCTTGTATTGTCAGAAAAATAAAAGTGAGCCTTCAAGCTCAATTCCTTCTTGGATATTTCATCTTTTTCTTTTCTTTTTTTTTTTTTTTTGTATATTACTGCACTACAATTTTGGAAAAAGTGCTGCTTAGAGTCTATGAAGGTGAGTGGGAAATGTGAACCTAGAAAGAGACAGTGCAGTCTGCTATTTAAATAATATCCATATTTCAAATAATTCACTTGAAAACAAAGAAATACAATACCACAAGAGATCTTAGGAGTTGGTGTCTGTGCTAGAGTACGGAAAGCCATTTTGGACAAATTCCAGAAAAATTATGCATTTATATGAGGGAATTTCAACAGTGGGTTAATGTGGACCTTTGGTAGCAACATGGTAGATGGGTACTGGAGTTAAAGTTTGTGCCCACTTTTCAGGGAAGGCATTGGAGAGACAGGTTACTGAAAGATTTGCCAGAAGTTATCTCGGAAGCAGATGACACTTCCTCTTGAGACACAGGGGCCCAAGGAGAAACCATTCACACTTACACAGGTGCTGCCTACATAAGATAGAGTTTATGTGGAGTCTGAGATTTAGTTGTCAAAATTAAGTCCAAGATTCTCCTAGTGATTTAACAGAGGTTACAATCCAAAATCATAAGTAAATACTGAATTTAGAAATAAAGATGGAAATCCTGGAGTAGAAATTATTAGCAGCCAGCTTTTTTCATGGTTATGGTAACATCAAAAAGAGTAAATAATATCAGCATTTCAAAAGGAAAACCTACCAGAAATTCTAGCTCAAAATGGATTCCTTTATATATTTTTGGAAAAAAAATCCCAAATATAAGAAACAAGAAGAAATGAAGAAAAGTATTGCCATTTTACTGTCCTGATGAGTGGTCCATTGGATACCTGACACGGTAGATACCATGCAGTTCAAAGGACCCTACTTCAAACATAATTAAATACAAATGTTCCCAGGGAAAGTCTCAGTTCAAGGGGCATTCTAACACCCCGTGGTTTTCAATTATGAACTCATATACTTCTTTTACTTTTCCTTTAATGACAATAAACTTGTTAATTTAACAGCTACAGTAAGCAAACTCATTGGATGTTTTCTTATATGCTAAGAATAATACATGCCATTCACCTAACATAAGTAACAAATGGATTTTACTGAGTGAACTGACGAATGGTTCAGTGGGTAAAGACTACCTATGAGAACTGAGTGTCTCTGAAATGTATGACACCACACTTCGGGGAAGGGCAAATCTTTTCATCATTATGCAGCTAGCCACGACCCAAGTCCCATTCCAAAGGCCACTTTTAAAAAATTATCAGCCCGGGTGCCCTTTGCATTTTTACTTGGCTAAAAAAGCCTGCAATTTTGCAAAGAGATATTTACATAAAGCAATTGTTACACCACATGCTTCTGGCGACAGGAACTAAATGATGACCTTTCTCATCAGCAGGGTCGCATCTATGTTTTCACAACTGAATGATATTTGCCCATGTGGTGAAAATGTGTGTGGGCCGCAAGGAATGAAAAGTAAAGTGCTCTCTCTCTTTTCCTCCAATTTATGATCAAGAAAACCTATCATGTACATAACATCAGAGGCTATTTAATGAGGAAGTCATGCAATTTAATTTATTTAAAATCATTTATTCTCAGCAAAATCAAACATATCATTGAGTTTACATAGAAATACAGTTTTCAACCAGATCATCATAAAAATGCACTGGTGAAATAAATGTTCATAATTGATGACCGATTACGTACTATTCAATCATGCCAGTCGCAGAACTGATTACCATTAAAAACTGGTAAAGTAACACATCTTAAATATGCAAATATCATCTTAATACTCTATTGTGTTACCATTGATACTAAATGGCCACTAAATATATACCTATTACATAAAGCTTTTAAAAGTACAATAAAAATACAAATTCTATCTGTTAAAAATAAGCCATATATATGGCTTTGAAACATTCTCATTATATAAATTCCAAAATACTATATGACAAACAAAATTATAAAGACTCTTCCTGATGAAACATACACTACCCTCTAAGGTACAACTTATAACGACACAAACAGAAGGCTTGCATATACCATAGAACATTATGGAGATACACACAAATATAATATTGCATAAGCATATTTGAATTTTTTTCCTCGTGAAAATGTACCTGTAGTGCTTGAAGAAAACTCTCATATGTAAAATGATCTAGTTATTCATTTATTTTTGATGGTTACATCCAAACTAAGCCCATGTTTTCATAATTTGCTTTTCTTTAAAACTGATAAATCACATTAGAAATTCTGACCAAAAAATTTTGTTGCAAGGTTACTGTTAGCCTGTTCTGCAATGGGCAAAGATATAGACAACAAATATTTTTTTTTGTTGTTGTTGTTTTTTTTTTTTTTTGTTTTTCTCCGGTACCGGGAACCGAACTCACGACCTTGCGCTTGCCAGGCAGGCGCTTTGCAGCTGAGCTAAATCCCCAGCCCCGACAACAAATATTTTTAATGGACGGCTTCCAGCAGCACATCAAGAATGAGCTTCCAGAGAATTTCATTGCTCACATTTACAATGAAGCTGCACAGAAACTAGAGTTTTGTGAAAAAAGGGATCCGACGTCAGCAAAACAAATAAATCACGCTGCTAAATGTTTTGATACTTTACTGTCATACATTTTAAAGTACCAAAACCAGTGGGGCATCAGAAAATAAACTCCGCTGAGGAAAAATATCATTATTGCAGAAGAATACATGAAAATAGTCCATAGAGAAGAAAAATATATTTGGTTAAGTAAGTGTGTACAGTAGGCATTACACCTATACACAGCATACATTTCAAATACATTTAAAGGAAAGATAGATCAGATGATGTTTCAATTTTACGGTAATGTGGTAACACATTAGAAATGAGATCTTTAAGAACTTTGCTAACAGTAAATGTTTTTATTGTTTTCCACAATCATTATTTATAAAATAAACATTTCAGACATTTAATCACATAATATCATTACCTTGTATTTGCTTATATTCTAAATACATTTGATTTAATTATTATTGCAATTTATGCCTTTATTTTATCAGCTAAAAATTAGTGAAGGGGTGGCACGGAATTCAAAGGTAACATTTTACCAAGGAGGCGAACGGCACTTGACACGTAAAATGAGATCTATCTAGTAGACGATAACATTTTTCTTAGTTTAAAAATTGAACATATTTAGTTTGGCATTGGTATATCTTCAGAGTTTTAAAAATTGTCAATTCAGGTATGGCTTTTGGGACATCAGAAATAAACTAGCAGCCCGAAGAACGAACTCAAATTTCAAGATGCTAATTAGTTAGACCACAGACAAAGCAGATTATGGGGATGATTTATGTCTAAATTACAAATCCGCTGACAACAGAGACAAAAAGGAACACAAAAGTAAGCTATACACTGCACTAAGTTGCCTGCAAAATTAAAGTTGGAGATCAACACTACATGTGAAGAAATTTTACTGCAGTAGTTTTCAAAACATGAAGACGTTCAAAAAATATATTGGCACATTTATACACCTGTCTCAATGTAATAACGCATGATACACACGGATATAAACAAATGTAACAGGAGGCAGCATCTCTCCTTCTTGACATCAGCACCTGCTGTCTAATGGGTCCAGGTGAAATACTGTGCCTTCAAGGGTTAGTCCCATTTTGAACCCCTCCTGTAAAACACAATGGAAATGATTAAGATACGACCTAGTATGACAAAATAAAATAAAATAAAATCAGTAAGGAAAGTAATAATGAATAGAACTTCAAATCTCCATGCTTTTATAAATTAAGAAGTAATTACCAATTACCTAACAACCGTTGGCTTCTCAAACTTTTATATAGATGCATCTCAAGAGGAACTGTTTATACTCAACTAGCATTTTAATGTTTTAAGTGTATGTTAGGTTAGTGTGCATGAGAATCAGAAGAAAAAAGCAGTATATAAAATTAAATAATTTTAAGGCTTAAGTTTTAAATCTCTTTTTTACCAAAGAACGTACTTAATACGTTATTCTATTGTGGATTAAATCCCTCTGCTGGCTTTGAAGATCACTATTAATTTCAATATGACTAAGATAGCTATCAGCTTGTTAAATTTCATCTCTTCCTGCTTAACACTGCCCAGACGCTGCATAAAATAACTGTCGTTAATGTGATCCCATAACCTAAGCTTCCCGTACCATCCTTCTACCGCTTTCTGGTACACTGGCCCCCAGAACACGTTTTAGAAATTAAGTGGGCATTGATTTATCAAGCACACATGTAACTGCAGTGAATTTTGTGCTTCTTTTCACCCCTAAGATTCTGAGTTAAAAGGTGGTAGCAAAGGACTGTGTCTTCCGCTCCAAGCTCTTATGTACTTGGGTTAAGACAACTGAACTTCAGGCCAGGTCTGGTCTCACCATCACAGTCCATCCCCACCCTGGGCCTTAAACCTCTGCATGCTGGGCTACTGAGGTGAAAAGCACTGACTTGAATTGATCAGTGGAACTGGGGGGTCACATTATGGGCTGCCTTGTAGAAGTGTCACGATACCCTCGTTACTTCCATTTAGTAAGTATTTAAATGTACTTCTATTTGTACAAAATCCAAGTAAACACTCGCATACAGAGGAAGACGTACTTATAAAACTGTAAGCCACACTTTACTCACAATGAATGTTCAGAGAATATTATTCATTATACTTATTGCACCAAGATTACGTAACAATGTCCTCACTATGAAAATTTTCTAACCTCTGCCCCGTACCTGGCATATTAATTATACTCAAGTGGTAAAGTTCAGAAGGCTTACCATTATTTTGTAAAATGTGCTGTTAGCACAGAAATAAATATTTTGCCTCACTTATGTGCATCTTTCCAAAAGCCACCAAACACTTTTAAAAGTGAATACTGCAAATTAAAAATATTATAAATGAACTATTCCTTTACATATTTTATTTAGATATCTGAGGAGCTGTGTACTATGTCATTTTCTTACGTATTATAAATGATAGAGAAATGATAGATGTTATAGCTAAAGAAAATAATAATTACCTTAAAAATGGTTTCAAAACACTCAATATTTTTAAATTGTATTGGTTCATTCCATTCATTCTGATATTAAACCAGTATTATTTTACTTAGCTTGAAAATGCTGTTTATCAATATGTTATCAGTATCGGCAAGGCAAAAAAGCAAGCAAAGTAAAATAAATCTTTTGTGGCTATTTCAATAATAAAAGCATGTGAATGTCAATGACTTACGATATGACTATGCTGATTTTTTAAAGGATATTTTGCCCTGAAGTTAATCTAATCATGTCAGTTGACTGATATATTACTGTAAGATTCCTTGTTTTTTCTTTCCTCCTAAAATAAAATTCCCACACACTTTGTGACTTTCTTACAGAAGTATCATTTTGTAAATCATGATTTAATGAAATCTAAATCTTTTAAGGGTTCCATATTCCCTTGGAGTTTAAACATCTGAATAAATATGAGTCTTATTTATTTCATTTAGGAACTAGAAATATCAAAGGCTAATACGTATCACAAAAACAATTATTTTATAATTGATTAATCATAGCTTTTCCTATGAAACATTTTGCTCATATTGAGGAAAGGTTTATTTTGGCTTGCTTTCCTGTTTGGAAATAGGGAAAAGTATATGAAAGTAGGAAAAAAATTATATGTGCTGTGGCTTGAATCTAGATGCAACCCCAGAGCCTCATCTGCTCAGAGGTGGGGCTTCTCAGAGGTGGCTGATCTAGGGTGTGTGAATTAAGGGTATGATAAGCAAATTAGTCCACTGATTGGTTTAGCATAGCTATGGGTATGGATAACGGGAGGTACACCCAAGGTGTGGGTGGCACCAACCCGAAAGCTTATAGCCTAGATGGGATACAAGGGAAAGGAAGGTTCGCTACTGCTGCTTTTTGCCTGCCCTGCCATGGACTGTTTCTCCTCTGTGATGTCCCTTCAGCATGCCAATCTGGCTTGGAGCCAGCTGCCTACATCCTGAAACCTCTACAGACTGTGACTCAAAATGAACCTTTCCTGTTTTAACTTGTGAGTGTCAGATATTTTGTTCTAGCAATGAAAAAGTAATTAAGAATATACAACACATGCTACCTGCTGAGTTATGTCATTTGAGTCTCAATTTCTTCTGTGGGTTTATAAAAGTTATTTAAATTATAACAGCTTTCTTAATTTTGTAATGTATTACATATATATTAAAATTTTCTATTTTCCTATTTTCATCTTAACAAAATTCAAAGTCTGTATTAAAGTTACTGGAAAATGAATTTATCATTATATACTATTAATTTTTATACTAATTCATTTATTTCTTGTACTTTACAATTATGGAAGAGGTTAATAGGATATTTGCATATATAAAGGCTTAATACATTTATAATTATTTTCTCCTCAGAATATATTGTTTTACAGATTTTAATAGCAAGTAGAAACACAATATTAATAAAAGTTATTTCCCATGGGGATACTATGAACTAACCCTGGCCGAACAATGATTTAGAATGCATATTTTATTACATTTTCACTTCTACTGATTAGTAGCAACAAAATGAAATTGTGAAATTGCTATAGCAAACAGGCATTTACAGTTCTTTATTTGTTTCCCTTGATTAGATGGAGCATGTTTACATATATATTGGCCATATTTGGTCTTTTGTGAACTACTGATTCCTGGTCAATTTTCTGATTGTTTAGTGCCTTAATTATTTGTCTAGTTGTCTTAATAGGCATGCATAATGTATTTATATATTCTAAAATGAAAATGTTTAACACCTTTATAAAATAAAACTGTCTACATGTTTTACTTATAAAATTTTATCTCCAATTCAAGAGTCTGTTGAACATTCTATTATTTCCTAATATAGTTAAAGGATTAATACTTTTGAAATTTGGTTGTTGCTGTAAGTTTCAGCTGTACATTGTCTGTCCTCCAAAATTAACAACTCTTTGACAAAGGACCACGTGTGCATAATTTTTTCATCTTTCACTAACTTGCCATTCTTCTTTTTAATGTACTAAATTACTACAGTTCATGAAATACACTATTAGTACTATTCTATTTCTGTGTCAGTATATCCTATCGCTGTAAGTACTATACTATTGCTATACCCAAGTCAAAAATGCCACGCAGTTCAAATTGTCAGACTGATTTCAAATAAACATCTAATGTTCTAACTAGTAAGATGAAATGTGACATTTCTACTTAAATTCTTGCATCCACTAGATATTTTTGTGATTTCAAACCATTCAGTTACTTTAAAAATAGCTTAATCACAATCTTCTGTAAATGGAAGATGACTAAATACTTCACTAAGCTTATTAGTTCAATATGGTATTCAGAACTTATTACACTCTATTAGGTTTTCTTATGTCGTTTAAAGAACAGTGCTAAATGTGTGCTTAGATTAATTGGCATAGCAGGATTAATAACAAAACTGATCATACACTTTAGGTCAAGAAAATATTATTTTACTTTAGTTAAAGTGGACTTGCAAGTTAATTATAGACTAAAAGAAATGCGCAATAAGGCAAACAATTCAACAGTGACTAAATTATCCAAAATAACCTTAAAATGTAAGTTATGAAACCTCTTTGAACATAATTAATACTCAGACACACCCATATGAAACTGCTATTTATTTCTTAAATAAATCATGCAAGCACTAAAGTTTTAGCTTTCAAATGGTTAAGTTGTTTAAAATTATTATGAAAATAATATACCAACCATCTCTGACGCTACCCAACGTGAAAGCAGAAAAGAATAAAAAGAAGATATTAAGAAAATATTAGGAGCAGCAAAGACAACCGACCACCACAGATAACACTGTTTAGCTAACACATCACCAAGTCATCTGCATGTAATGTTTCCCAAACTTGGTTACCCCCAAAACCCGGAGCTGGAGTCAGACTCTATTTTAACAACATTAGAGAGCTTTTTAACTTTGTGGTAATACTAAAAAACAGAAACAAAAAAACTTTATCAGAAAGTAGTACTTGTGATGTGTATCAGCCTTAAGAACCAGGGCTGCCTCACAGGCTCACATTGGTGTTTATTTCTACAAACGCATTAGTCTCAGGTAGTATCAGCTTAATTGCCAAAAGAATGCAAAAAGATAGGAACACACTTCATGTGGAATATGGTATTCTCATTAATTAATCATGTTATTTCAGTGAAAGTCTCCCAGTATTTGAAGAATGTAAAATTTGTGCCATCAGACAGGATCCAGTTTGATATAAACAAATCTGATATGATTTCAGACAAATACGGTCATTCATCCCATGACATTAAACGTCTTAATAGGAATTTTACTGGGTGGTAATGTTGCTTTTATTTGATGTATACTTTTTATTTCACATTTGTATAAGAACTCTGAAGAAAAGTTGTCTATAACTTTTGTGGCAAATATTTAGAACGTTTTAGAACAATTTCAATTTAGGCATCTAAAATATTTTTATGTAAAGGGGAATTAGAAATCATCTAACGTGAGAACATTGTCCTAACACATTCTTTGAAAAAACCAAAGTATATTAAGTATTTCAAGTATTAAAATGCCAGCATCTTATTAAGTCTAGAACACTAAAAGCTTTCACATAATACTTAGAAAACAGAACAGAGGCGCATTCCCACATGAACAGAGGGGTATGTCTATTATCTCTCCAGGGAAAGAATGCATTCACTCCTGTGAGATTAGAGTCTGCCCATGAGTTATTTGTTTGCTTGTTTGTTTTGTTTTTGAGGCGGGCAGGTAGGGGAGAAAACTAAAACATGGAGAATGAAGGTATGAGCCCAGGACTAATAAACAGAAATCCTTCCTTCACCTTACGTCAGTGTCTTTGCAATGTCTTCCCAAGCAGCTTCACATAATTGGTGTCTGTCTGGATTCTACCACATGTAAACTTTTTGATGAAAAATAGGACACAAAAGTTTCATCAAAATGTAGAGGGTTAATATGAATACCAGCCTTTAACCTTGGTAAGACGATTTAATTATGGCTCACTACACACAACCTTTATAATCAATTTCTTCAAACATCCAGAGAAACTTATAATTGAAAAATGAGAGACAGACAAGAAAACTCAAGTGGCATGCATTCCTAAAGGAGTTGTCACTGGTGTCTGCTTTTTCAGTAAGAGCCCAGAAATGGTGAACCACAGCTGCAATGTTTCTTTTCAGACGGAATCATTTTGCCCTGAGAAAGATTTTCCCCCATCTCCCATTCACAGTTTTAAAATTCATAACTGAAGACTCAGATCAAACCTTATAAATCAAATGCACTCATCTTTTGATTTCTGGATTTCAAAACAACATTAAAATCTATGTCATTTTGTATAAAAAAATGAACCATCTTCTTTCCATTGTACATTAAATTATTAAGAAAACCAACAACTTAATCCTTAGCATGTGTAGAAGTATTTTTAGGACTAAGTACTATTATTTTTAAAGTAATTAATTTGTTTTTATAGGAACAACAAATTAGGGTAAGGATAGTTTGGGTATATAACATTTTCTTTATCCCAGATTAAAAGGTAATAAACCACTTATTGTCCAGTCTGTTAAAATAGTCACCTGCATTTCATCTAATTTTGATTGAATGTCTGGAGGGAAATCTCCTGCTCCACAGTTAAAAGGGTCAAAAGGTTCAGCTCCAAACAGGTCCCGTTCTAAAAGGAAGAAAACAATCGTAGTAAATGAAATGACAAGGACTGAGTTCTGATGTGTTAGGCAGAAAATGTAAGTAAACATATTTATATGATCCAATGAGCCACTATGTGCATTTATACTTTATGTTGGGCTTTCCAGAGTTTAGAGAAACTAAGGGAGCAAAGATCCACTTTGTGATATTAAATGCTGCTTAGTTACAAAGAATTATTCTCCAGAGAGGTTTTCCATTTCCAGTGATGATTTAATATGTCACCAAATATTTACTATTAAATGTTTTACAATACCTACATCTTTACACCATTTTAAATTTACTAACATTTATAAAATACTCATTGAAACTTCTCTTATTCCACATGTTCATGCTTTGCAACACTGTAGTAAAAACAGTAATAGAACTGAGTAAATTCCAGGTAGTTTTACCCGGAGATCACGTGGTTTTAGCTTACTTCCTACCCAGAGAAAACTTAAGGCACATTATCTCATGTAGTATAAAATCCTATCATCTTCATAGATAACCACAGTGAGACATTTTAAAAATTAAAGTGCTTCTGTGTAAGAAATAAATTCATTTTTTAAAAAAATAAGAGGGATTCAGTATCAAAAAAGCTGTTATGTCTTGGATCTAGACTGACCCCCCAAAGGCTTATGTGCTGCGAGCTTTCAGAAGGTGATATACATTCTAAATTCAATTATATATGATGATATATAAGAACAAATCTATTATTCTATTAGATTTCTACCATATTCTCAAAAATCATTTTGTGACTCATGAAGGATTCTTCTTTTTCCAGCTATCAATTTTTTTTTTCAATTTCTTGAATGAAGTTTATAAATGGGAAACTGTTTGGAAGTTTCTGGCACTGGTAAGTGTAAAATGAGGTGGGCTATGTAACACAGGATCAATTAAAGTTATTTTTAAAAACGAAAGAAGCACTGCTATTAGTTGCAGTGAGACAAAAGCTGTAAGCCAGAACTTCTCTGAACAAATGAGAGTTCATGACCTGATATATCACTGATGCAGATTATTATTGCTGTTAGTACCTGCTTTCTATAATCTTATGTGGTTCTGCAACATATCAAATTTAAGAGAACAGAGAAACTTGACCATCTTTGTCCAGATTTTCCAAGCGTATTTCAAATTTAATAACATAAAGCAAAACTCCAGTGTTTTCCTTCTATACTGCTTTTTTCCTGTTAACATCTGGATAAAAATCCTGCACTATACTTTTAATCAGCATCCTAAAAGATTATTTCTTCTCAATATCTTCAAATCTATTCACTCTTCTCAATATATATTTCAAGCTGGATTAAAATTGGAACTTCATTCCTTTTATTATTGCATAGTATTCCATTTTGAATACCTAGTATATCTTCTCTGTCTACTCATCATCTGAAAGACATCTAGGTTACTTCTATTTTTTGAATATTGTAAATATTCTTGCACTAAACAAGGGTGTGCAGATGTCTCTTCAACACACTCATTTTGTTTCCTTTGAACAAATACCAGCTAGTGGGATAGCTGGAACATATATGAGCTAGTTCTATCTTTGAGTTTGTGAGGAATGTCCACACTGTTTCCCATTTGTAGTAATTAACCCTTGCAATAGTATATAAAGATTCCTTTTATCTGTGCCCTTTCCTGCACTTGTCACCTTTGTCTTTTTGTAATAGCCATTCTCAGTGGAGTGAGGCGATAGCTCCTTGTGGTTTTGATATTAATTTCCCAATAATTGGAGATGTTGAGTATTTTTTATATACTACAGGCCACTTGGTTATCATTTTGTAAACAATGCCTGTTCAGGTCTATAGTTGACTTGTTACTTTGTTTTCTGCTGTTGCATTGCTTGAGTTTTTGATATATGTTCTATATTAATCCCTTGTCAGATAAAAACTTTTGCAAGTATTTTCTTCCATTCTGCAGATCATCATTTCATGCTGTTGATGGTTTCCTCTTCTGTGCAGAGGCTGTTTAGTTTGATGGAAATCCATGAGTCTAGTTTTGCTTTTATTTCCTATGATTTGGGGGCTTTATTAAAAAATCCTTGCCCATCCAATTTCCATTGACTTGATGTCTTGAACTACAGTAGTTTTTTATTTTGTAGAGAAAAGAATAAAAATAACAACAAAACAGTTTCAAAACAAGTTGATAGGAGAGGTACAATAATGAATACATTGGGTATTGTCTTCACAGTGGTTATTCAGAGTACAAGTATGATATCTCATCTAAACAATATTACCACAAACCTTTCTTTTGCATGAACTAAGAGAAACCAGCTGTATGACTCTCTTAACTGTGTTGTGTACATATATACTTTTTTTTCTTTTCTTTTTTACTTCCTTTTCCTTTTCTCCTATCACAGTTTTTCTTTACTTTTGAAAAAATTTTTCCCTATTCACAATATCTATTGTACATTTTGGATCTTATTTACTCATTCTGTTTCTCATACTAGTGAGACAATACCAAGTTTACACAAATGGGTCCGATTTATTTCACTTCTTAGTACGATCTCGAGTCACATCCATTTACCTACAAAAGTCTGCTGAGGATCAGGGGAATAGAAAAGAAGATGCAGATGCAACCACAAACATACTCAGCCACCTTATCTTTGATAAAGGAGCCAAACATGCTCACTGGAAGAAAGACAGCCTCTTTAATAAATGGTGCTGGAAAAACTGGCTTTCCACATGCCAAAGGCTAAAACTAGACCCATGTCTATCACCATGCACTAAACTAAAGTCAAAATGGATCAAAGATCCATTAAATATTAAAATAGATCCATCTAATACTAAAATAGACACACTAAATTTACTGCAAGAGAATATAAGTAGAAATCTCGAAGACATAGTCTGTATCTGTGGACAGAGAGTTCATGAACAAAACCCAGACTGTAAGGAAAATATTACAAAGAATCAAAAAATAGGACCGCACCTTATTAAAAAGCTTTAGCACAACTAAAGAAATCATCAAGAGAGTGAAGACAACCCACAGAGTGGGAAAAAATTATAGACAGTTGTCCCTCAGGCAAAGGACTTCTATCTAGAACATATAAAGAACTGAAAAAAAATCAAACACCCCAAATTTAAAGACCCAATCCAAAAGTAGGCATCTGAGATGAACATAAATTTCTCAGATGAAGAAATACAAATGGCAAATAAACATGAAACATTTTCAACATCATTGATCAGTTGAGAGATGCAAATTGAAACAACACTAAGATTCCATCTCACCCTAGAAAGAATGGCTATCTTCAAAATATCAACCAATAACAAATGCTGGAGGGGCTGTGGGGATAAAGGAACCTTTCTCCACTGTTGGTGGGAGTGTAGACTGGTGCAACCACTATGGAAATTCCTTAAACACCTAGGATTAGAGGTCCCATTCAATGCAGCTATTCCCCTTCTGGTATCTTCCAGAAGAATTGTAAACATCATATGACAGTGATATATGTGCATCGTTTCTCCCTACTTGTAATAGCTAAATGTTGGAAACTATCCAAATGCCCATCAACTGAGGAATGGATAAAAAAAAAAAAGTGGTACTTTTATATAATGGAGTACTACTCAGGTATAAAGAAGAAAATATAGTAGTTTTTGTATGCTAGTTTTTAAAGTGATGTCATCATTTTGTATTTGCATATCAGTAACTAAATCCACTGTACTGATTATACAACATGAGCAATGTACTTTGTTGGATTCCACAGGGGGAAACAAACTATAGACTCTGCCATGTATTAAAGCTTTCAGCTAAAACTTGAGGTTTTATTTAGAATGTCTTAGTATGAACCAGAGAAAATGCAGGGAAGCATAACTTGCAAAATCTCTTCAGTTTCCCTGGCATTAGTGACTGAGTCATGGCCATAAGAAACTATTCTTTCAGTTTCTGTAAAGGGTACAGGTCAATATCCAACCAAATCATTGAAAATGAACATCTCTTGGACGCATGCTAATCCATCAAAAAGTTACCTTGCTGTTCCCTCCAGACATGTAGTAGATAAAACAGAAAGTAATGTCTTTATAGCATTTTAGATACAAAAGGAAAAAAAAAGACCTTATATGGGGTAAATACACAAACAAATCATGGCATTCATATAATTTACATACTTTTCAGCTTTATGCCACATAGTCTGTGACAACAGCAACGTTTAAGCCATGTTCTGTTAAATGACTGAAATTGTTAACAATCGTTTCTAACAAAGTAAAGCATTGAAATATCGTTGAAAATGAAATACATGATTAAACTACTTTATTATTTAAGGATATCTACCACATAGAATCCTTTTTCTTATGATAGGTTCCAATTGCAAATAGGGGTGTCTTTAATGGTATTCTCTGAGATATAAAGTTAAAGAGCATTAACTGTATTAGGTTCATATATAAAAGCATAATACCTTATTAAACTTGTTAGTGAGTTTGTTAAGAAATGCAAGTTCCCAGAAGGTATTAAACATTCACATTGTACCCTATTAGAGCAAGGAATACTGATTTCTTTCTAAAGCTTACTGATTTCTGTAGATCTACTGGGTACTGGAGGTGGCTGCGTGCCATTGCGAGCGGGTACGGAAGCCTGGTGTGAAGCTGGTGAGAAGGGAATCATATCAAAGATGTCAGTGGAGGGTGACTTTGGCGCCACACTGCCTGCCTGCAATGAAGAGAATACGGATTAGTGCAGAAGTTCACATGGACACATTAACATAGTAAGTGTTTCATATGCATGTAATACGTTTTTCAACAACAAATCTAGTCGAATCATATAAGCTTGCCATTTTGCAGATCAACAAGGTTTATACGTTAATAATTCAAATGGTTCAATTATTAGGCCAGATTATCCTGTGCAAAAAAGGAATAGAAAATTTGGGGGCTGAGGACTCAGCTCAGCAGCACAGCACCTGCCTGGCAAGCGCAAGGTTGTGAGTTCGATTTCTGGTACCAGAAAAAAAAAAAGAAAATTTCTACAAAAATGTTCGCAAAGATGATGGCAAAAATGGTGACACTACTGTTCTGAATGAATATATTCAGTTGACATTTGTATGTATATGAAACATGATTTCAGTAATATACTTTGCATAAAATTATAAGTTTTAAACAGAAATAACTGAACATAGTGACTTATCTTCCTATAAACATTAAAATGCAATTAACAATTTTTTACATTTTTAAAAGTAGAATATATTTTGACTCCTACTTATAAGTACAATAACAACTGTTATTCATTGCAGTATATTTCATTCCTGCAAAATTTAATCATAGTCTATAACAGGTATCTTGTACAATAAATGATCATGAAGGTACCACAAAAATTATTGAATTATCTAATGTGGATCAGTGCTGAATAAATATAGGGAAACCCAAATACAAACTGTATAAACATATGGAAAGAAGGATGTAAAAGTGACACCTTTCACTTTGCCAAATGGGAAAAAGCACATGAAAAATGTGAGAACCATCTGACTTGATCAGGAGTAAAGGAGAATTCTCACTTTGGGGAGGAAGAGAGGAAATTTTACTCTTCCTATAAGACCATGGAAAGAGGCTGCTGAAAGGGTTCATCCTGAAGTTAGGAGTTCTAAGAACACTTTTATTTTTTCTGACTCACAGATGATGCAGGTAAGAAAAAACAGGAGGTTTAAATTGAGAGTGCGGACTTGCTATTCAGTAAAAATGACTGTTATGCATTTTTCCAAGCAGAGAAATGTCTGTCAATTTGTTTACTTTCTTTAACCATTTGGCTACCATACTCTCTGCCCTTTGCTGTTATTGAGGAACACTGTTTCCTGCTGGTTTCGGTCCTCTACCTTCTCTGGTTCTATCTTCCTCCTCTTTAGTACGTAAAAATACTCGAATCTTATCTGTCATTGAAAACAAAACCTTGTAAATAATGTTTTCTCTCTGTTTCTTATTATTCCTCCAGCCTCTGTCCTCTCATCCTTTCAAGACTAAGCTCTCTGAAAGAAATAGTAGTCTTCCTGTACTAACTTTGTTTCATTCACTTAACACAGATCAATCTGGACTTTACTTTTTAACTCCGAAGTCTACTGAAATTGCTTTTAGCCGTGTCACTAAAGGCCTCATTTTGTAACTGCCATAGCTGAGCGGTCCTGTGAAGTACTTGTCCTGTTTTATCTTGTTTGGATTTCTACACAATCACCACTCTGTACTTGAAACTCTGATATCAAGGAAACAAAAATGCATACAAAGACTCCAGATCCCATCACACTTCGTCAACACACATCGGCTTTGTATTACTACCTGGAAAAGTACATTCTGGGATAATTTAAAAAGAGGGGGGAGGGGAGTTCATAAAAAAGGATTATCTGCCTTGTGAGTTACATGAGGTCTTGGAATGCTGCTCTCACTGACAGGCTTGGGGAGGCCATTTTTAGAAGGCGGTGGTATTAACGGTCCCAGTGATAGTCTGCAATCAGGCGAGGTGACAGGAGTGACAGAAATGGAAGGCATATTTAGACAGGGAGATGGAGCATCATTACTACGCCAGAAAGAGGCTGGGCATCTCGGAGACCCATGTGGCTCATGAGCAAACATTCCGTGCCGCAGCTGTAAAGGAATGACAGAGAGAGAAAAACACTGAGGAGGAGAAGGACAGGCATGTGGGGAGGAGAAAAGTGCATGTGAAAATTTACTCGTGAAAGGGTGCTTTGTGAAAATGATAAGATACTTTCAAAATAACTTAACAGTATTAAAATACACAGCCGAAGATTTTTCTTATGCTGGTCCTGAGGTTCTCAGTTGCTTACTTTGATCGTTTTTCACTAAAATATTACATTTTTAGATATTTTAAAAAGAATATTACATTCATTACCACCTGGGAGGCAGAGAATTAGAGAAGAAAATGAGGAAATCCTAAGGTTCGTTTTGGAGAGGATGCCTGGATAATGAGATGGGGAGAGAAAGCACAATAATAAGAGAACAGTCACGGTAGGTGGATCAAATGCTTGTCAATAAAGTTGCAGCTCTGCAGAATTTTTAAACAAGGTAACGTTAGATAGTTTGTTTAATCCCCAAAACATTCTTTTAAATATTATTAGTGGCCACAGTGTTGTATTTTTATTACAATAGAGAAATATGAATTAAGGCGATCGTGTGTGTGTGTGTGTGTGTATGTGTGTGTGTATGCGTGTGTGAGACTTATATCTCCAGAAGCTAAGAAGTAAGGCTAGTTTTGAAAACAGTGAGACCCCTGTCATCACGCTCTTCCTATCAGCAGTGAGTTCTGCATGGTAAGGTGTTTTGGGGACAGAAAGAGGGAGTTGTCAAGAATCTCAATTAAGCCTTTATTTGCTTCCTGCAATAGCATAAGCAGGAGACCAGAAATAAGTCGCCTGTCCCATCAATGCTGCTTTCTTCCCCATGAAAGGGCACCGGGCAAAGGTCAGAAGGATCAGTGCAGAGGGAGGCACTTCTTTGCTGCCCAGGGGGCCAGAACAAAAGGGGTTTTGGGGGACAAGGGGACAGAGACAGGAGAAGGGGGAAAGGCTAAAAGTAGAAAAGGATTAAAATAATTCTTTCTTCCAGATCGTAATGAATGTAATATTCTATTTAAAATATCTAAAAATGTAATATTTCAGTGAAAAACCATCAGACTAAGCAACTGAGAACCTCAGGACATCAAAATAAGCTAACATAAAAATCCTCAAGTTTTAGAGGACAAAACTATCCCCAAGGGCCCCAGAACAAGGCAGTCTGGGCAGAATCACGCAAGAGGTGTTGGCCAAGGGCCCCAGTGAGAGGACTGCAAATAAAGGCCACGAGTGCAGATATGCACAGGGTCAAGGCTGACCACGGAATCGCAGTGCCTGACTCAACTCCTCCAAGCCACTGGTCAAGTCTGGGATGGGGAGGGCAGTGTGGTGGCCCTGGAAACTGCCTGTGATGGGGCCGAAAGATCACACGTAGGGTTTTGGTCTGCAGCTGGATTCCTGTTCTGTAAGTCACACTACAGATTTCCCACACTAAGAGGACTTGGAGGCAGTGAACAAACTATCTGATTGTGGATAAACTTCATTGCAAAACTTAGTAAGATAAAATCAGAGTTAGAAGGAACAAGTTGGAGAAATATCCTTTACTTGGAAGTCACCTTTTTATACAGTTGTTGAAGCAAAGGGGAAAAGAGGTAACGTTACAGAATTAAATTGAAGGAAGAGTCTGGTGTTGAAGTAACACCCTTGATGGTCTTAGTTATATAAAACTTTATTGATACAAACATACAGTTATATAAGTATTGACTTTCCTCTTGATCTCCAAAGTGACTTCTCTCCATTTAACTATCTACATAATGATAGTGCAGATTACGTTTCGGTCTACGAAGCTTGCTATATAATTCTATCACTGGTGGTTACCTTGTACTTAATGATAGCTTAGAACTGTACACTCCTTGTGTCAAAATTTTTGTTTTTACAAAATAGCTTATATAATACAGTAGAGTGCTATATATAGTGAGTTTTTTGTGTAATTTACTGAAGCATTATATTTACTGAAATTATAGGATAGGAATGATACAAGGATATCTGTACGGCCTGAAGCATAATAAGATACGAAGTGGAAGATGCCTTGATGGCATTTAGCTTAAACACTGAAGGGACATACTCTGTATTTTTTCATAGTATATATCGGCCCCCAAAAAACTTCACTAGATGCCTCAAAGGAAATTGAACATCAAAATAAGCTAACATAAAAATGCTCTAGTATTTTTATAACAGTTTTAGTACTATACATGTTCATAATATTGCTTCCTTTGGGAAGCCTCACTTACAGTAAAAATGAAGACTGCATATTCAGTAAGTCCCCGATTTACGAACAAGTTCTGTTCTCAGAGAACGTTTGTGTGATTTACTGTTAAGCCCGACAGTGAGTCTTATTTACCCTTGATGCAAATATGCAAAGTAAATTGCTTTGCACATCCTAGCAGTCCCCTCCACATCACCACTGCTTTGGCTTTTGCTTCTGGAGGTCCTGGGCTCTGACGGAGCCCTGTACTAAACACGACCGCACTGTACAGCGAGCACAACTGAGACAATGTCCGCACACACTGGCTACTCCCCCGATTTGTTCATATCTAGGAATGTTTGTGATGTGAGCTCTGCTGAGATCTGTGAAAGTGTGCAACTTGAATGTTTGTAAATTGGGGACTTACTCTAATATGAAAATAATTAAATATTCAAATACTCCATTTAAAAGTATTATTTTCAGGGCCAGGGGTATAGCTCAGTGGCACAGCGCCTGCCTGGCAAGCGCAAGGTCTTGAATTGGATTCCTGGTATCAGAAAAAAAAAAAAAAAAGCGTTTTTAAAATGCTAAAGCTGGGATACAGAAAAACGTCCATAATTTGGGTATATTGAGGATATGACTCCAACATTCTCACAGGTCTCCTTTGGGTCATCGGTAATTTGGCATTTTTTGCTGGGGTAACATGGGTCTTTTCAAAGATTGAATTTGTTGTTTGCAGCTATATGTGAAGAAATTGCACCCTAAAAATCTGAGCTTTTCTTGAGACAACCCACAGAGCCAGTGGACAGAAGAATCACTGGATATTTGTGGTCTTTCAAGTTGGCATATGTTCTCCGATTCATCTCTCCTTCTGCTTGCACTAACTTACATATGTGTCACAACCTAGGCTCTGCTAACACTTGAATTTGACATTCATTCCTAGAAACAATTTAAGTCACGGAATCTGCTTGCTTGTAAGGATGAAATTTAAACCTGGCAAGCATTAAGTATGTGGGTGTGTTACAGACGTGTCTGATTCTGTACGGTGGCATTTTTGCCCCTAGAGTAAATATTTTGTGCAGGGCAACTGAGATTAAGGGTTTTGGAGCTAGTCTTTTTGTTATTTTAATATTTGATTTAATTAAATTCATTGGTATATTTTAGGTATATACAATGGTCACACTCATCATAGGGATTTTACATCTGTACATAATATAACAATATTTTTAATATACCTTAATACCTTTAATATACCTTAATTTTATCTTTTTAAAAGATATTTTATTTACTTGAGGATGTTCATTTTCAAAGATAAATATATGTGTGTGTGTGTATGTGTGTGTGTGTGTGTGTGTGTGTGTGTGTGAAAAACAGTCTGCTTTGTGGGGGAGAGAATCTTTTATTTGTATTTTGACAGAAGGCTAGCGACCAAATATTTGGAATGTCTTACAGAAGGGCATAGCATCAATGCCTAAGTAACCCCTTATGCTCAGAATTTCACATATTATGATCTTCAAGAATATGGATAGAATCTAAAATATTCTATTAACAGGAATCCTGTGCTCAAAAATTGCATGTAAATTATGCAGAAGCTGTCACATTCAGATGTATCAATAGTAAGTTCCACATTTTAGATTTGCTGTTGCTGTAGATTTTTAGCTCTTTCTTTCAGTAAGTAGTGGTTTGGTACATTGAGAACAATTCTTTTGATGTTGTAAATGTACTTCTTAAAAGATGGATTATTTGAATGTTTATGGCACATGACTTGTAAAAAAAAAACTACAAAAAAATTCTTAGAATCATTAAATCATGTCCCTGTATTACCAAAAAAACAACAACAAAAAAGAACAAAAAAAACCCGAACATGGTGCAACTTTGTATCAATGCCATAAAGCTATTTGATTCATACAAATAAATGCTGCAAACAACACAACAATAAAAATGCATCAGAGAATAACAGGTCTGTGGTGATAAGTATAGAAATACTAGGATGATAGTGACACTGTCTTTTGTGCTACCAATTACATTAGGAATTCAGACTCATTTTAAATATCAAACAAGCAACTTCAAGATTAAAACATGATTTATCAGTTATTAAAATAGTTGAATTTCAAAATTTTATTTAGGAATAAATTTAAGAAGTTGTTTTTCTGTTTTTATTTTTATCGTACATGTTTACAGTACATGATGCTTACATTCTTTGGGGGAATTGGCATGGGACATCAAAATCTTAATCCCTTTTTTGCGTCTTCTTCTCTTTCCCTCTCTCTGCATTTTATCTATTTCTTGATCTCCTATCTTTTTGGGGGGTATATACTTGCAAAAAAAGAGAAGTACATAGTTATGAATTTACAATTTAGTCTTTTATGTTTTAATTAAAATATTCTAGTTAAAAACTAAATGATACTAATAACCGTGATGATGGCGTGAGATAATGAAGTGGTCCAGCAGCTCTTTCAGGACTGCCTGCTGATTCACCCTTTGCAAGTTCATTCCTAGGACACATGTTCAACATTGCTTTGTTAAGAGAAGCTGTTTACAGTAATGAACTTTCTAAGTTAGAATTTATAACCCCAGAGATGTCTTTTTTCAGATTTCTACGTCTGCCATGAGTCTGTATTAACTTCTTAGTTGTGAGGCCTAGTACATGAGAGTTCTTACAACTAGCTTGCAAGTTAAATGGGTGCAGTAACCCACAAAATCACAGAGGCCTGAGCAAGGCAATGCTGGATGACTTGTCCGGGTACCAGGAAGTCAGGACTGAGTGGAAATGTATTTATTTCCCATTAGACAGCATTTACTTCTTTCCCATCTTTCTCCTGTGCAACTCACGATGATGAAAGTGAAGCTGCCGGCTGGTAATTATTTCTTGTGTGCACCAAATGTTCTTGTACCAGTGTTCATGTTTAAAATTTATGCTTTTGTTTAAAGATTCACATTTGGCTTGCATAATTGAGAGTTTTCACAATCTGTTCTTGTCCATCTTGACTTCAAGAGTAGCTGAGAAAGTACTAGAGAAAAATAAATAAGCAGGCTTGTTTACCCACAGGGAGGTACACATTCGAGGTTATAATTGCCTTATGAAGTCTAATCAGTGGCCACACAGTTGATTATGCGAAGGTAGAATTTTATCTAACACTGGGTTTAATTGAAAGGGAGCCATTTGTTTGACTCAGCAATAGAAGATCCAGTGTTCCTTAGAACTGCAATTTTATTCATTTAACTTTGAGGCAATAGTCTGATATGGTTAAAACCTTCTAAAGCCAGCAAAGCAAAATGTAAAGTACTCAACCATAAGAGTCAAGAGGAACAATTTGATTTAAGTTGCTGTGCCCACATGTTATGATGGAACAATCTTCCAGAGGTGTTCCTGAGGCTAGGAGGGCAGAATAAACCCTTTTTCTAATATAAATACAGGCAACATTGCCATGTGAATGTAATAAATGGAAATCAGATTGTTCCCAGATAATTAGTACCAAATGGTGGAAAACCCAACCTCTAATCTACTGCCAAACCACTAGAACACAGCAGAAAGCAAACAGCACAGCCAAGTAACGGAAACTTCTCAGTATATTTAAATGGTCATTTAAAATAAGGACCCAATTTCTCAAACCAGTGAAAAGATTTCCACCATCTCTGTGTAATACAGAGATAGGTCTGCTGGGCATCAGCAAAGGCTATTTCACTTGCTAGGAAAGGAACTCATGACTGAACCAAGTGGGTAGACACAAAAGCCCTCAGCATTCTTCACTGGGCTGGAGGGCTGCGATGAGGCGTCAGCCCTGGGGCCTCCTCTCCACATAAACACCCTGAAGGCTCACGGAGAATCCAGTGCAAATTAACTACATACGAGAGATCTACCTATAATGTAACTGCGATGATGTGCATTATGGGATTTGTAATTTATTTCAATATTTATTTAATTAATATGTAGATTCCTTAAGCACACCATTGAGCACTTGAGCAGTTTGGGTATATTCCTTTCTCCAGTCCTCTAAGGCCAAACCAAACAAGCAAACAACCAAAACCTACAAAGTCGCATTTCCAGAGTTATAAACTTAGTAGGCGCTTACTTTGTTAAGCACAATGGCACCCTATGAGTTCTGGCTTTGTGTCCTGCAAAATTAATATTCAAATCTCAGGAGCATGAGCAGACATAAAAAATTTCTAAGTTAACAGAAAATTGCTTCACTGTATATCCCAGAGCAAGCTACTCAGCCAGAGATACATCTTAAATTTATACTTTAATTATTTAAAGTATAGTGTAAACCTTTCATTGTCTTTTAAATTCAGATTCAGTAGTTTTAATTGTTAACTAATCTTAAAAAGTGGGTATTCTTAAGCATGAAAACATTTCATATTAAATCACTGCAGGCAACTTGAATTTATCTTTGAATATTTTTTATATCAGAGCTTTGTGAGCTTATTTCAATAGTTATGAGATCATTATATCTGCACTTGGTGTTATATTAGTTCATTTCACAGCTACATAACTAAAATTGAAAATGAAAGGCAAAATATTTAATAATATCATCAAAAAGTAACAGTATATTCACAAATGTCTGCAACCATATGTTCAGAACCATCTGAAATGATCAGATATGCCATGAATTGCATTTTAAATATTAACTCAATTCTACATTTAAATATTAATAGTTCCATTTCTTTTAGGAATTGAATAATTTCCATTTCATGGAAATTATTTTACCTTGGAAAATATTTCATTTTCACAAATATTT
Organism: Chinchilla lanigera; assembly: GCF_000276665.1. Taxonomy (NCBI): domain Eukaryota; kingdom Metazoa; phylum Chordata; class Mammalia; order Rodentia; family Chinchillidae; genus Chinchilla; species Chinchilla lanigera. Next base: position 10,100,306 of record NW_004955403.1, read on the forward strand.
CATTTATGGTGAGAGCAATTAAAATACTTTTGCAGTTTTCTAGTGTGTAATATGTTGTTATTAACTACATAATGTTGTACATCATATATCTTGAACTTATTTCTCCCCTCTAACAAAAATTTTCTGCCCTTTGACCAAAAACTCACCTTACTGAATGCTCCCTTTCACTTCACCCCAGTCTCTGTTAACCACCATTCCATTTTTCCTTCTGTGAGACCAACATTTTTAGATTTAACATATAAGTGAGATCATTCAGTATTTTGTCTTTCTGTGGCTGGCTTATTTCCCTTAATGTAACACCTTCCATGTTCTCTCTCAAAGAATTTGTGTAGCAAAACTTTTAAAAATCACATGGTAAGGCTTTTGGAATGGAAACATATGTAACAAATACTTTTCCAAGGTAAAATTTAAACAGTATAAAGATATTACTGAGACAGAGAACATGGATTGCAAAGTTATAATTTCAATTATGTGCATAATGATCAAGTATTTTCTACCTATGTGCAGAAAGTGATTTAGAGAAAATGTTGGCTTTTGGAAATCAATCTTTTAATTATAGCCATGGAAGAATTTCATTCAATCAGATTCAGTCATTGAGATGACCACAATGCCACACGGACCTAATCAATCCGTTATAATCACCAGCTACTGTGATAACTTTACTGCTTTGTTTATAACTGATTCTACCAATGAGAATTTCTGTGCTTCATCTGCATACCAACTTTCATGCTTCCTGCAGAAAATAGCTATGCCACACAGATGGTCAAAGCAATTAAATCAAGGACATCTCATCGTTCTACTCATCCTTTGCCATTTCTGAAACAGACTCGGCAATCAGAGTGACGGTCAGTGCACACTCATCACACCAATCCTGACTCACCCTCTTTTAGCTACCCCACTGCCAGGGCAGGGCAGTTTTCAGAAGACTGGAAGAAAAGTGGAGGGGGGAGTTTTGATCAATCTAAACTTTTGTGCTTTTCCCTTTCCCTCACTCTTTCTTTAAAGGAAGAGAATACACTAAGAACAAGCTTTGGCTTTGCACCCCAAATGGTGATCCAACTACTGTATTCCCGGTCAACACAAAGGCTAACCCAAACCCCTGTGATGAATTCTAAAAACAACTGCCTTCTTAAGATTCCTTAAAAATGTAAATTCTCCTTTATGTATCTTTATACTATCAGTTTGTTTCACAGAGTAGCTAATAATGAGATTTTCAACAAGACTTAAGGGGATATGTTCTCTAATTTGGGACCAAAAGTTCTAAGAGGAGTGTGAGCTGATAGTTTTCCTCTAAGGAGACATGAAAAATTCATGTTGAAGAGCAAACAGTAAAGAGAAAAACTAGCATGGAATATATTAATAAAACCAAGCCCTGAAGAGGGCATGCCAGGCACTCATTGTGCATATCAGGGGCACATGAGCGCCTTGCCCCTAACATCTCTTCTCAGTTCTGTCAGCAGCACAATTCCATATACTATGGAAGCAAGAGAAAGAGCAACTCTTTCAGTATGGAAAGCAGAAAAGCAGAAGTTCAGAACAAAGAGAAAAGTTTGACCTACTTCCAAGGTTTGCCAACTTTGAAGCCCTAGGTCCAACTTATATTATTCTGCTTCATGGTGAAGAACTGATAAATTATTGTATGATATATAGATATAAACATATTTTTCCAAAATTCTTTGAAAACTTTACATGATCACAGTTGTGCATCAGTTTCATATTAAATATTTTAAAAGCATAATAAAGTGTACAAGTTAATAAGGAACATCAGTAGGACAGATGATTCAAACCGAGAAAAAGATCTTGTTGGAAACAAAATTTGCTTAGAAAAAATATTTTTAAAAATTTTACCTTCCTCTGAAAAAATTCCCTTTGTCAAAATCACGTAATACCAATGTCATACATGATACTGGAGAAAAAAGATTTCATAACTGTGACAAGCCAGATATAAATAATTTAATTATACATATGTGTGCTGCCTCCAGAGACAAGCACTCATTTTAATGTCAGAAATCAATCTCTTCACTCCAGTGGGAACCCTTGCTATGTAATACGAGAAACCATGTTCAATGCAGTTACCAGTCCATTTCCTACAATGATGTTCAGAGCTCCATAGTAGACAGGTGTGAGTCATTCCGTCTAACCTCAGTAAACAATAATCAACAAGGGTGAAGGAAAGAATATACTTCAAAGAAAAAAGTATATTAAACCGTAAGACCTGTGCTGGGGATATAGCTCAGCGGCACAAGCGCCTGCTTGGCAAGCACAAGGTCCTGAGTTTATTCCTCAGCACCAAAAAAATCCCCCCCAAAAACCCTTAAGACCGATGAGGGTTGAAATACCAGGAGAAAGAATAGTAAGGGAAAACAATTTTCATCTGCGCTACTGAGGTAATTTTACTTTTTAAATTAATCTTGGTAAAAAAATAAATAAATAAAAAATAAATCAATCTTGGTTACTAAGTGTCATATCTATCCATGTTGAGTTTTAAATTATTGTTCAGAAAACGTCACTTCTGAATGTATGATCCAGAGAGATCTTATCACCATAACATCTTTCTGTAAGGAAAACACACACATCTTCAATATACTTACTGGCGATGTTGACACTTGAGTTACTTTTAACTGGTTTTCCAAATCTTGTACTTTATTTTTAAGTTCCATATTTTCTGTTTCTAGATCTTGGATCTACAAAGCAAATGATCATTGTATAAATTTCAGATTTTTTTTTTCTTGGAAAATATTGGCTACAATACTGAACTTCAGTCATGAATAGCATTTGATACTATTTAAAATCTTGTGCTCTTGTACACGGGGGAGACAATTACTTGGTAAAACTTGGGAAATCCTGGACGATTCCAGATCACTGGAAAGACATAATAAATCTGAAATAGATTTGTGTGTGTGCAAGTCTGATGTTTCTAATGTGTCATCTGTGTGTTTTCTCGCTGCACTGTGCAAGCTATACCCGTAATCTTGGAGCATAACCACAAGACAGTCAGACTTGCCTGTGATGAGTTGGAAGAGCGGGGAAAGGGTGTAATTTCATGACAAAGGAATCTGATCTGCATGGGAAACCACTTACCCAGAATCTGCTGCTTCTGCTGCTCTGATCCCCATGAGAAGCATCGGGAAGTGAAGCAAAATCACATGAGAACACTAAGTTCTTGTGGGAATTCAATATACAACAGTTAAAAACTGTGCAGGGGATCAGGAATGAAAAATTATAGGAACACAGTGAAATCAGTTCCAATCAGTGTGGGGAGAACTTAATAGCAGGCTTCCTAAATTTGTTTGATGATATGCAAAGCTCCCTGTACTTACACGATACAAATGTGAAACAAGAAGCTTAGTTTACTCACTCTTTTTTGTAGCCCTGCAATCTGTTTTCTTGTTTCAACATCTTTTCCTCCAGATTCTAGAAATTTCCTGTATGCCAGGTCAAATGCTTGGCCAATGGTTAAAGTTATCTCTTCAGCCTTTGTAAAAAATCAAAGATTTGCATTTTAGTAATAATGTCAAAGTGTCCTTTGCTTCAAGAAGAAAGTTCACATGAAATACTCCAAGGCATTCATCAGAGGTATCTCAAAATGGCCAGTACAAGGGTAAGAAATTGCAGTAAAGGAACAAAGTAGTGCATGCTGACATAGTGGTTCAATGCCATAAAAGGAAGAAAAAGAAAGAGGCCATTAATGGAGAGTTATTGGAGGAGAAGCAAGAGCTCTTCATGTCCAATTTCTCCTCTTAGTGGTAGCTTTCTTCGTAGCTGTTTTCCTCTTTTTCAAATACTCAGTGCCTATTAAAGGAAAGTGCACTGCCAAGGGCAGTTTCTCTTCTTGCTTTGCTATTTGTTTTCCTAGTGAGAGAGCTTTACAACCCTGGGCAGGTAACCTAAATGAGGCCGACAGGCGGTGCCTGGAAAACTTGCGGTAGTGTAAGTCTTCTGAATGGAGCAACTACTACTCACTTCAATTTATTACTGCCTGGTGGACATCAAAATGCCAACCCCACTGGTCAGATCTGAACTCTGTGTAATAAGATCAAGAATCTGAATTTTTACATAAAATCTCTCCATTTTAAGGGATGGCAGACAGCTCATATTTTTGTAAAGTGCTGTGGACTGAACAAAATATATCTGTCATTTGAATTTGGCCTAGAAAACAATTTAGATGCTCCCGTCCACTAGAAACTGCCCAGATATCCTAAGTCCAGGTGCTTATTCCTGTTCTGCATCTCTGTTGAATCCATGGTATCCTCACTGCTGCAAGTATACAATAAAAATAGGTGTATTTACCTCATTAATATCACAAAGGTTAGTGAAGACATGCATCGATTTAATGTGTGACAAACATTTCATATTTAGTAAGATTAATTCTTATAAAACTTTGATGGCAGGGAAATGAGTAGTAAAGTTCTATACTGAAAATGCCACATTTTAGCTAGTTTTTACTGAAATTCTAAAACATTTTTATCCCTCCGTTTTGTTTTGGAAATACCTTTCTTTTTATTATAAAAGCAACACATGCACATGGTAAAGAATGCAGTAAATGAGAGTAAGAATGAGTATCATTTTCTTTTGGTTTTTTGGTTTTTCTCTGGTACCGGGAACCGAACTCACGACCTTGCGCTTGCCAGGCAGGCGCTCTTTGACGCTGAGCTAAATCCCCAGCCCCTAAGAATGAGTATCATTCATAGCCCTACATACAACCATCAAGTCTGGTAAAACTCTGATATATCAACATTCAGAAAAGATACACACATGTGTAAGTCTAAATCTAGTTAAGTCAAATACATGCACATAAAGCATACATCAAATACAATTAGGCATTATGTAATTCTATAAATTATAATTATAAATCATGAAAATACGAAATAGACAATAGGTAGCTCCTAAATATAAACAAATTGGATCATAAAACCCATAATGCTGTCAAACATCATGTATCAGTTGGGCATGGTGGTGCACACTTGTAATACCAGCGCTGGGGAGGCGGAAGAAGAAGGAATGCCAGGAGTTCGAGGCCAGCCTGGGCTACTTAGTGAGACTATGTCTCAGAAAAACATAAGTAAATAAATAACCTGTATTTAGATATTGTGAATCTTTCCATGTCAATGGGTTTGTACATATATCATTTTACTTAATATTTTCATATATACACTATACTTTTGTTTTTAACCAAACTAGATTATTTCCTGTTCTGTGAGTTGTTTTAAAACTTTTCCTTCTTATGAGGCTTATCTGCATACAATTATCCTTGTATGGAAGAAATCATTGTAGACATGAAATCACTGTGTGGAAGGAAAGTGCATTTTTAAGGCTTTTCATATTTACTACCAAATCTTCAGAAATATACCAAGCTACCCTTTCAACTGGGAGTCTCCGACACTGTCACACCTTACTCTGTCATTTGCATTGAGTGTTATTGGGCTTATGTTAGCCAGTCTAATTGGTGAAAAAAAAATATGGCTCCTACTTCAATTTGTTTTTACTCTTTTTTTTTTTTTTTCCGTCTTTTTGAGACAGGGTCTCACTATGCAGTTCAAGCTGGCCTTCAGCTCACTGTAGGCAGGCTGGTCTGGAACTCCCAACAATCCTCCTGCCTGGTCAAAATCAAAATTCCAGCCCCACTGGACAGATCTGTAATATCTGTGATGAGATCAAGAATCTGAGCTTTTATATAAAATCTCCCAATTTTAAGGGATGGAAGAAGAATTTGTGTAGCAAAACTTTAATAAAAAGGAAAATACCTGTAACTTTTATAGATCTTTTAAACAAGTTGAAGTTGTCTTCTATTCCTATTATTTTACGTTTTCAGTCATGAATGAGGGTAGAGTTTTTAAAAGTACTTTTAAAGCATTGACTCACTGATCATGCAGGAAGAGACAGACCATGACTTGAGACTTTCCTCTGTTCTAATTTATCTACTTACTTTTTGTAAGTCTTGATAGCAACACTGCTTTAGCTATAACTTACAAAGGTGGTGTATTTCATGTTTATTCATTTCCCTGAGTTTTTTAAACTTTCCTTTGCTACTTGCTCTTTGATGTATGAAATATGCAAGAATGATGTGCCCTACGTGCTTGAAGATTTTAGTACCATCTTTCTGTGCAGAGTTTCACATTTTTCCCCTCTAGTTATACCCACCATGACTTCAATCTTTCTTTAAATTTTGAGGTGTGTTCTATAATTCACAATAAATCTACTTTGGTGCCTGCTCCTTGAATACTGAAAACATTGCATCTTCCGTGGTTGCTGGTGGAGCCCTTTTGTAACTTCACGGGATTCTAGCTGTTCATGATGTTGAATGTTTCTATATCCTTGATAACACAGGTACGGTCTTGTGTAGTTTTTGCTGTTCTCAAGATTTTCATTTGTCTTTAGTTTTCAAAAATCTGACTATATTGTATTTCTAGGTTGGAGATTACTTCATTTTGAGTCTATAAGCTTATGTTATTTTCCAAATTTGAGAATTTATTAATAATTCCTTTTCTTTCCTTTTTTTTCTGTATGTCTGTCTACTATGGTTATTGATCATGTCAACTTGAGTAAGAGAAGCTCAAATAAATTGGCTCAGCAATTCCACATCCTAAGGTGCGGAAGACCTGGGTGGTATAAAGCGGAAATGAGAAAGGATGGATCTGCTTCTGTTTCTTTGCAGGAGCTCTACTCTTCACCTTCACTTTGGACGTCATCTCCTGGCTTCTAGCACAGACTCTTCAGCTCCCAGCACAGACCCTGCAGCCTTTCATCTCAGACCCATTGGTCTCCTGACAGTAACTAGCCTGGGACACTGCAGTGAGCTCCAGACCTTTGACTGAATCCTTCAGTCCCCAGTGTGCAGACACCTTCTGCACGCCCTGTGCATGCGTCCTCATCCAACTGTTGTGAGTGGCTGCTATAAGCCAGTCTTGTAAATTCTTATATATGTGTATATCTTGTGTTATATCTGTCTCTCTAATAAACACTGATACTTTCTTTCTTTCTTTCCTTCCTCTCTCCCTTCCTTCCTTTTCTTTTTTTTCCCTCTCTCTCTCTCTCCTCTTTCCTTCCCTCCCTTCCTCCTTTCCGTCCTTCTTTCCCCCAGGCTGAGCTGGTTTCTTTCTCCTCTTGCCAGGACACCACACAAATGTTGCACATGTTACTTCAGCCCCTCAGGTCCCTGAAGTTCCGCTACATTTTCATTTCTGTCAGTGTATTGGGGTGTGTGTGTGTGTGTGTGTGTGTGTGTGTGTGTGTGTGTGTGTGCATGTGCGCGCGTGCGTGCATGTGCGCACGGATGTGCCTATTATCCCTGTACTGTTCAGATTGGGCACTTTTATTAAGCAAATTTCCAGGTCACTGATTCTTATGTCTTCTATTTTTTTACTTAGATTTTCTATTTCTTTAGAAAGATTGCTAGTTTTTTCCAATGTGCTTGTAATTACTCTTTATGTTCTATTTTATGACAGTTGTTTAAAACGCTTTGTTGTTTTAAAATGGGTGTTTTGCAATCTTGTAATTCTAATAGCTCTGACATTTTGAGGTTGAAATCTACTGGTTGAATGGTTTCATTTAGTTTAGGATCTTTCTGCTTCCTGTCATGCGGAATGATTTCCACTTGAAGCTTGGATATTTTGGGTACTTGGTTATGGATTCTGGAAGTTATAGAAATCTCCCGTTTTTGGTAACTTCCTCTGCCATGATTCCTAGGGAAATGACAGTGGATAGCACTGCCTCCCGGTGCCTGGTGAGGATGGAAGCTGTTTCCTTAGGTGGTAGGATGAGCATCCAGTCTTGCCATGTGGGCCTCACTGGCACCAGGGCGGGAGAGGGGCTCAGTGACATCATAGGACAAATGTGCCCAGGGGAGGAGTATTCACTCTTAGAGTTTTGTCATGGTTCTATTACTACTTAACTTTATAACTTTGGAAAATCCCATTCCTCTGGATCTCGTATCTTAAAATAAGAGGAAAGAGCTATGCCAACTAGACTACAATTTCTTTTCCTATTTAAATACTCTCTGACTAATTATTTAACATGAGATTTAGGGCAGATGACAGATTAAAATTTCTGCATACACATCAAATCAAATTTATAATCATACTCATTATTTTATTACAGCCAATTAAAATGTATAGTGAAGGTGATGTAATGAAGTTGAGAAAATGTGTTCTCTCTGACCTCATGAAAGTGATGTCAACTCACAGTGGGGGAGATATTTTGCACCCTTCTTTTTCAAAGCCCAGACTTCTATCCAGCTGTAGCAGAGTAACTTGGTGAACTTGGTAAACAGATTTCCAGAAGTCTATCCCAAAATCAGTATTTTTCTGATGAGAGATTCCAGAATTATACTTTTAGATGCCCCTTTATATTTTATGCACCTACATGATTATGAATCACTGCTCTAACATTCAATGTATTATTTTCAACCTTGAAGAAAAAAGAAAAAAAGTTTCAAGCAAGAATAAATTTAAAAAATTCAAGTTCTGGTAACCAATTACAGAAAATTATGACTGGGAAGAAATAAGGTTGACAGCTTCAAATCAACATAACTGTCAAGAGGTTCTGGAAAGCTTGTCTTTTGCAATCATGCAGCAAATTTAGATGAATATTACAGCAAGGTAAAAAAGTGGTATCAATCTGTAAGAAGCCTGATATTTTAATGAAATCTTATGGTGAGCATTTCAGTGGTTACCAAAGAAGTGTCTTTCTCTGTGTAAGGCAAGAAAGAAGAACATCTAAATTTATAATCTGGTGCAAATGGTAAAAATTTATGTCTGACACATAGAAAATGTTCAATAAATATCAAGTTTAACCCTCCCAGTCTCACAGTAAAAAACCTCCCCCTTTCTTAATTATTGTTTAAATGCTTTTAAAATATGCAAACATGCATTCAATAGGATAAACTTTAAAAACAATTTAACATTCATATCAAATGCCTTTTACATATAATATTGTCTTGTATGAGTACATGTATTTTTCAGATGAGATATCCCATAATGCTCACCAAACTGTGAGAAGTTACTATGGTGCCACATAGCCTAGCAGAATAGCTTGCCTTTGAAAGTACGAGTGTTTAAATAAGATACAGGAAATAACTTCTGCTGTTTTTGGAAAATGTTCAATGTTGTCTTTTCCTTAAGGAAAATGTTATGGGGCAATTGTTGTTCACCTGATGCCCAAACCACATCTACAAAGGAAAGGAATTTGTTCTCAAGAAGCTTACATTCTGAAACCACAGAGAAAAATTACACATTAGTAATGATAATATTAGCAATCTGCAATTTTTGAAACCAAGAAAATACAGCACATACATGAGTGAAGTTCTATTTCCTTTCTAAATTGACAGTGCTGCAGAGCTGAGATGCTCCTCCCCCTTGAAGATGGCAGTGGCTGCCATGTGAGCTAGGAACTCTCATCTTGCATTTTACTACAGGAATAGGTTATGATCAGAATTAGCCTGTGCTTGTCAGCAACACACAGGGTTTTCCTTAAGATTCCAGATGACTAAAGAATGCTTGCACGGCTTAACTCTGGAATTTCCTAACTGTCTTTCCTCGCTAAGAACTTTAGATTTCATTCAAAGCAAATATGCACAGACATGCACAATACTGTTATCATTCATCTTATTATGGTTTCTAAATAATGAACATCACGATGCAGTTTTTCAAAATATTGGATAATTTTTTTAAGGACCAATGCGGACTTTACTTCCTGGAGTTTAGAATATTTATTTTCATCAGCAACATTATGTTTCAGAAAAGTAGAAAAAAAGAGCTCACTGTTACTCTTTGCATTGTGTCCATATTAGCAAATCATGTTTGAGATTAAAACTGCAAATAAATTAAATGATTTTTAGGAATCATAAATAAATGCATAACATTAATGAGACATGACGTTCTAACAAAAGAAATTTGCATGAAAGCCTATGCTCACGAACATAAGAAATGAGTTAAAGATGAAATCCCGAAGCTTATTCTCAGGACAGGATGAATCTATTAGTGTAGTTAAGTATTTGCAGGCCTTTGCATTTCCAAATACTTGACTAATGCCGGAAACAAGACAGCTCTTGGCTTGTTAAACAGAACAAACCACCCTAAAACATCTGGCATACTTACACACTTTTCGCTGTCAAATACATAACACAAATGTTTGTTTGACTCAGAATCTTTGCATATGAAAGTGAATATCCTCTTGTCAGTTTTATCATCTGCACAAAACGATATTCTGTGAAGCTGGCAATTGTGCTGGACTTCCTGTGAACACAGATGAAAATAAATACTAGATGGCACTTTTTATCATTTTGAGAAATATCATCTTGGGCCAACAACATATAACCTAAGATTTTCAAAGTGTAACAATCATCTGTCAAGCTTTAATGTTATAATCCAAACATAAAGACATAACGCAGATGGATCACAAGACTCAGGGCTAAATTAAGATATTCATTTCAAGATTACTTAGAAAAACACTAACATAATACAAGAGGATTAGTGGTCCACACCCTTTCAGAGGTACAGAAGATTTTCAGAGACCAGATATATATACTTTAAATCCTGCAAGATGACATAGAACAAAAGGCCCAAAGTGAATGAGATACTTCCAAAAGTTTACACAATTAGCATAACCCCTTTAAAACCAAATTCTTTTATTTTACGTCACTGCTACTACTATGAGTTAGAACACGGCCTCATCTGAACGACATTTCACCTGCAGCTCACTACGCTTTCATCCTTAGTGTCCTTGTTAAATTTTATTCTACATATCATCCCTGTAACTCATACACTCATGAACCTTTCTCTCTAGGAAGGACCTCTTTGTACCTGTAGTAGTGTTTTTCACAGAGCCACTTTCAAATGACTTGTGGACCGTGCTAATCATGAGAACAATTGCTGCAAAACAGAGACATAGCTGCAGCCCAGGTGCACGTACACATGTATGTATGAAGTTATATGGCCCATGGAAGCTATCAAAATATATTTAATTAAAATATGAGTATGAAATAAGAGAAAGTTTCTTTAAACTACCATTATTTAGTTAAAAGACTGAACATTTGATAATACTAACTTCATATGTATCATCAATATTGATTATTGATTCATTTTCCAAACATGCTGAAAGATGCTGGAGGCAGAAAAACAAATCTTATGTTTTTATTGGATTCTGACTGATGCCAAGGTGTAAAAAGAAAAAAATCATTCTTTATTATACTGTGGTTACAAATATCTTTTATCAAAACTGCATTACAACATGAGGAGTATTGTTTAAAAATTCAGGCCATAAATATTACTTAGTGAGTATTATAAAAAAAAAAAAAAAAAAGTAGGGACAAGAAATCATAGTTTAATCATAGTTTCAGCCAAGGCAGACTCAACCAATGTCTCCCCAGAAAGCCTTATTTGAAGTCATCTAGTAATGTCTCTCCACAGGCAGTTTTAGACAACCTGTAGCACAAATATCTGGAGTACTTGCTACAAACATTTTCCTTGTCTACTCCACTGAGTCAGAATCTCTGAGATTTTGATCAGAAAAAGTATCACGGATATGGCAAAAGCCTTTCTTTTTCCCAGCTCAGATTCTGATGTCTGTATTGGCTTGCTAAGATTTGATCTATCAGTTTGATTTGCATTACCAACTGAAGAGGAGTAGCTAAAATGAGACAGGCCCATAAATGCTCAGGAAGTTTGTCTACAGCAGTGTATTTTTTCCTGCATGTAAACTAAAAGGTAAACCATCAAGTAGTTGCTTAGCAAATATGAAAATTAAAATAAAGTATATAGTTGTAGTACATAATGGCATTCCTAGGCAGCCTGATATATCCATTTCAATGGAAGGGATAAAGTGCTACAGATGTATAGGCTTTTGATGAGGGCATCCTTCCTCCCTTTCTTTTGATCAGTGCTTAGATGATGACAACATTTGTCTATACAGTACTTTGCCTGATTTTCTATTTTCCTTTTGCATTAACCTTTATTTTTGTCTTAATGTCAGTATAGTTTATCAAACAATAGCCTTCAGCCACACGGTAGCTTCCAAATACTGACGGCAGTTCTACATCAGTTTAAGAACTATATAATCATAGTAATGACACGTGAAGAGGAAATATCCTTCTATACAAAGTAGACAAGATTTCTTTTTCTATTTAGGGAAGGAATTATAAGAATATGAAAAGCACACCATTTCCATGGTGTGATGAAAGCTATATGGCTGTTCCTTCACTCATCAACCAGTCTGACCTCACACAGCCACTGATTACAAACAGTGACCGTCTTCTTAACATGCATTCAGACTAACCAAATCATCTTTCCACAGCTTTGTGAAGATTTTGTTATTACTGTGATACATAGTTAGGGACTCAGAAACACAGCAAACCACAGTGAGGAAACACATGCCCTTTAATATTAATTCTATTTTACTAGAATTGGAACAAAAATATCATTGAACATTTTCATCCCGTTTCATCCTCGCTACCTGTTTCCAATGCCATAGAATACTAATGTGAAGAATAAATGAGTAATGCAGAATGGAAGAAAGACAAAGGGAAAAAAGAACCAAGTTGTCACAGACACTGTTTTTGAGTCCACTTTCACCCTCCCAAGTGAGAAAGATGTTCTGTTTTCTATAAATAATGTCCGTGTTAGGTTAATAATGTATTTTAAAATCCTGATCCATATTTATCCATGAATTTCTATGAAGAGCTTCATATTTATTGTTTTCTAACAACTTACAACTAAAATAATTTTTAAAAAAACACTGAGAGGTTTTTTTTTCCCCTCTAGCTCATTCACATCTCTTAGATCAGTGACTTTAGAAATTCATGTGTGTATAACCTAGGGAGTGACCTAGGGAGTCCTCCTTCGCGTATTTACACACACCCACACACACATGCACACACAGACTTTGCTGCAGATGCAGATTCAGATATGCGCAGCAAGACTTCAGAAATCAGCGTTCTTAAGAGTGTTTTGGGGCACTGATATTCAGCAGAGTTTGTAAATCTCCTTATACATTACCTTAATTTTTTAATAAAATAAAAAATAATACTCTTTACATAGGGGTAAAGAATGAGATATTCTGTATCCACACATAATACGGTATTTGAGTAAAGGTGTTGTATACTCAGAATATAATTGAACTTATCAGAACTTATTAAAGATTATATTGCTTTTCAAATTGATAGATAAAAATAGATTTTTTTAATTAGAAGGCTAGAAAACTTACTTTCAGAGAGAAGATACACTTGAGTCTCTTAAAATAGTTATTAAGTACAGGAAATTAGAAGTCTGAAAAGGGAAAGGGTATGTTGATATTTCTAATTGGAGTAAGGCCATATAGGTTGACAAAAGCCAATTTGTTAATTCTATTGACTTGAACCTTGGCTCACTGATATTTATTCTATAAATGGGGTTTAGGTCAGAAGAGGGATGGAGATTTGAAAATAAATGCTTGGGGAACAGGATGCTAGCATTGAGAAGTTTGCCAAAAGACCTTTATTGGCAGAAATTTAAAAATATTGATTTTCCACCAACAAAAAGAGTAGGTGGCAATCATCCTTTTTAAATAAATTTTGCTTTGATTATTTCATCACCTATTATATGTTTTTCCTATTCCAAATCAAGTTTTGAGACTATTCCATTATTTTGTCTTTATAATATAATGCATTATGATTTTTTAAAAAAATTTTTAGTATTTGTATCTTATGTTGACACTTAAGAAAAAATTACTCTGCATTCCAGATAAAACACACAAAAATCAGAAATTTGTGCTGGTATAAATAATGGGGCAAAAAAATGGACTTATTAGTTAATTATGGTTTATAAGAGTGGATTTCTGTAAGTGTTCTGGATACTAGGGGGTACATATAATAGCTGAGGTGACTGATAGAGGTTTTTACTGAAGAACTTTTCACATGTTTCGTTTAAAGAAATTTGAAAAATGTGCTGAAACCAAGCAAGAAGATTGCTGTGAGTTCAAGGCCAGCCTAGGCTACAAAGTGAGTTCCATGCCTGTCTCAACTATATAGCAAGACCCTGACTCAAAAAAAAAAAAAAAAAAAAAAGGAAAAGAAAAGAAAGGAAAAGAAAGAACAACTGCTGAAATCATGCAGGAAGTAATAGCTCTAGGTTAAGGAAAAAATCCTAGTGCATAGTCATACGTAGTTCAACTAGCCAGCTGGTAACATCATGCCATGCCTGTGCTTATTGATTCATTGTTACACACACACACACACACACACACACACACACACACACACACATCCCCACATAGGTATTAGTGGTAATCACCTTTCAGTGTCTTAAATCTTTGTATTTTGCAATTTCTAAGGATACACCAGTTTTAAACTGTCAATTCTAGAGATGAAAGAAATTCTCTGTACATACTCCTTCAATCATATGTCTATTTGGTAAACACAAACTGAATTAATAAAAAGTTTGAATTACTCTGAATTTGCAGTACTAAGAGAATGACTCATTAGATTACGGTGCATAGATTATGTATATACCATTGCTAAATTTTTATAGCCTAGGTTTCACCAGGTGTAGATTCAAACAAAAATATGTTTTTTGAAGATGCATGGGGTACGTTACCAAACCAACATACTTCAACACGAGCTTTGTAAGTCCCAAACATTCAGATTAAAATATAATCGATAATCACATACACGTACACACACACATTTCAAAAAAGCTTCAAAATCTGTATGGTTTAGAAGAAAATTATCATCAAAAACATAGCCTACAAATGACCTATGCTGGCTGCACATTTGCCACTATATCCCCATTTAATTTTAAACAGGAAGTGCAAGAATAGGATTGCTAAGTTTTTTTTTTTTTTTATTGCATGTGAGACTACTTAGGTTGCTACACTTCTGGTTATGCTATCCTACTGTCAGTGGTCACTTTCCCAGCTTAGCTGCCCCCTTTTAGGTACCACTTACACAGTGAGTTCTCAGGCAATCCGCCTGTTCAGAAGATCATTTCTCATTTTTCCCTCCTTTGTTTCCAGGTACACTGAACATATTCCATTAAGTGCTCCACCCACTTTCCCTTGTTCTTTTCACGGTTATGTCGTAACTTCCTTTCTGTCTCAGCCACCTAAGCCGCAGTTACTTTGAGATAGCCAAAACCAAAGCCACATCTCCGCATCTCTGTTAAATATTTAATATTGAGAGGAGATAATGGGAGACACTTAACAGTGTAATTGTGGAAGGTCATAAATTCACACGGGAAGTTTAAAGGAATGTCAACTCTTTTTAATATGGAATGGTGAGTGTACAATGGGTGTATCCTTGCCATAGTCCTGTTGTTCTTAAACTGTTTATAAATGCAAACTTTCTGCAT
This sequence comes from Chinchilla lanigera, assembly GCF_000276665.1. NCBI lineage: Eukaryota > Metazoa > Chordata > Mammalia > Rodentia > Chinchillidae > Chinchilla > Chinchilla lanigera. The sequence goes on from NW_004955403.1 coordinate 10,115,623, forward strand.
TTGGGGATTATGGGTCTCTGACAAAAGCTTTAGAACGCATTTTAGCAAGTACAATGGACTATAGTTTGAAAATGAGACCTACTGCATGTAGCCACCAATCTACACAATCACAAATCTTCTCAAACTTTAATGTGTATGTGAGTTGGTAGGTTTCTTCTTAAACTGTAAATTAGTGATTCAGTAGATCTGGACTCAGTAGATTTTATGTTCCTAATAAGCACCCAATAGCTGTGGTGCTACTGGTGAGCAGACAACTCTTCAACATTGTCGGGAAGTGGTGTTCACATCAATGAAGGTATTAATGGCACCTGCTAGACTACTAAGTTACAGACGTATCAGAAAATTTCATAATCTGTTCACACTTTCCTTTGACTAGTTGCCTTAGCCTGTCAATAAGCATGCTACAGTGATATAGAAAAGATCTGATAGCTTGTATTGATAAAATAACTGGAGCTGAGTGTTAGGCTTTCCAAACCACCACGGTCTTAGCAAAATTCCAAAACAATAACCTGACGTGCTGTGGATAAATTACTCTAGGACCAGTGTGGACCTCACAAAATATGGATACTTAAAGAACAGAAATTTACTTCTTCACAGTTCCAGAAGTTTGGAGCTCAATATCAAGGCATCAGTAGGCTGGGTTTCTTTGGGGCTCCTTCCTTGACTTCCAGACATGTGCCATATTGCCTTCTTCAAATGGTCTTTCCTCTAGTCCAAAACTCCAATATGTTAGAGTGTTACTATATTTGAAGTGGTAAATTAAATAAGCATCCAGCCATTAGGCCAAATTTACTCTGATTTCCCAACTGCAGCCTAACCTAGTGTATAAAGAAAATCCTCACAGAAGTACTGTGTAACAACTGCAGAGTTTCAGCTATCACCCGATCACAGGCTGCTGCCAATCAGATGACTGGTGTAATTTACTTGTGTCTGGCCTGTGAATGTTCACTGTTCATGTTGGTTGGTGGAGCTCTCTGAGGTGCTTCTGGTTCTGAGTGCTACCTGGCTCTTAAATTGTAGTATGCGTCAATAAATCATTAAATTTAATTTGTCTAAAGTTTTTATTTCACCTTAAGACCTTGAAAAAGATAATTAAGTTAAAATAAGGCCCTGCATGGTCCCTGTTACGGTTTGTGTCTGGATGTCCCCCCAAAGCGTCATGTACTCATGAGGGTGGGCTTTGCAGAGGCAGCTCAATCCAGAGTTTGAGACTGGTTCATTGTCTAGTGCTGGGATGGGTGTAAGTGCTACACCCACTACAACATGAGGGAAAGAAGCAGAGACACTTGCTCCTTCCTATTTACTCTTGTTGCTATTGCTGTCTTTTACCACCATAAACTTGCCCCTCTGTCACGCCACCCTGCCTTGGAGCCAGCTGATGACTGACCGAAACTTCTACAAACTGTGAGCTAAATAAACTTTCCCTTCCTTAGGCTGGGCTGTCAGGTATTTTGTCTCAGCAACAAGTAAGCAAGACAGCTCCTAATCCAATCTGAATGACATCTTTGTAAAAGGAGGAAGCTGTAAGAGTCACTACAGTGTGCACAGAGGGTCAACCTTATAAAGGGGGAGCACAATGCAGCCACCTGCAAACCAAGGGGAGGAAAATAACGCCTGCATCCTGAAGTTCCAGCCTTCTAAAACAAAGTGCTGTTGTTTAAGCCACGGAGACTGTGGTATTTTGCATAGCTGCCTAAAAGCCAATACACACTCTTATGTCTACAGGCTATAGGAGCCACTGCAGGACATTTCAAAACAACACGGAGGTTTTGTCTTCATTTTCACTCAGTAAACTACACTCTTATCTCTCTCCCATCACTGAAAAACTTCTAAATACAAATTCTAACACTGGTGAATACACGGAATATGCGTTATTATATTGCAAACATAAGGGGAAGAACAGACAGAAATTCTGAAAGTTGTTCTTCTAAATATCCTAGCACTTTGTGTCACAATTAACTGAGAACTAAACAGTTCAGGTTGGTAAAGCATTTAAATATTCATTAAAATAGGCATCTACCTGCAAGTAATTAAAGATTAAAGTGTACAGACATTCAAAAATAAGCCTTACCTTTGTTTTGGGTTCGAGAATTTTTACTCCATAAATTGATATTTGCAACTCAACTTTGGGAATTTTCTGGCCTTCAGATTTCTTGATGTGTCTTGCAAACTACAAAGGAAAAATTATTCCCAAAACTGTAATTCTGTTTTTATGGAGAATGAGCATAAACAAATGTACATTTGGGGGTTATATTCAATGTCAGACTTTCATTTAATGAATTATTGCCCATTATGAAGTATTTTATAAGAACAGTCTCAAAATATTTAGCAATCATAGAAATCTACCACTATAATTCAGACTGATTACCAGTCACTTTTGAAAAACGTGAGTTCTGCAGTTCTTTCAGGATATCTGTAAAAGCTGAATTTATACTGGATAATTGAGCAAATGAAGGAAGCTTTCTGGGATGATAAGCAGAGATAATTTTATTTTTCTGTGCATTTTTAATACCTTTGGAGAACTCAATTTGCCAACAATTGGACATACCATCTTCATTAATGTTACATATTTACTTAGTTGAACACACTGATTTGGTTTCATTCCAAATATATCAAAGAATGAAAAGAGACAGACTACCATATTCAAACTGAAGCCAAGGGTGGAATTAACGATACCAATGAAAAGGCTCAGGTACAGTTAAAAGCCACATTCTACAATTATAATATCTTGAAAACATACATTTTTTCAGTGCTTGCAGAGTAATATTTATTACATATTTTCACCAAGTTAATTAAGTGAACATAAATGCTTCTTAGGTACTGTTAGAAAATAAACAAGAAAATCAGAATACTCATGAACTTAGCTGATGTTTCTGTCTCTCTCCAGCTCTAACAGATTTAGTGGTAGGAAAATTATAGGAGCACAGTTGTATTCAAATTTTAAATAATATATTTTCAACCATTTTAGACTACCTACATACATGCACTATACACAAATGCACATACGATACACAAAATATATATGGCAATTAATATAAACATGCCACATATTTTTAAAAAGTTATTCATCATGTATCTAAAATTCAAAGCTTATTTATTTTCCAGATTTGATCTGGCAGCCCCACTGTTTCCCCACACTCTTGCCTCCTTTCCTCTATCTTATTTTTTAAGAAAAGATGTTTTGAAGGCTATTTTTGAAGGCTTCTCTTGAAGGCTACTATGGCCTTCTCAGCACGCGGAAAGTTATCCTCAAAATAGAGCACATGTAAGGCAGGGCGGCGCTCTGTCCTCTTGTATGTCATATTTATTTGCATTGTGCTTTTCACTGTAATTCAGGGCAGATGTGGATGCACATGGTCTTACTCAGTTCTGGAGCAGAGAGGTTCAAAGCCTTCTGCCCCTTTACGCCCTTCTACAGCACGGAGACTCACATCGTAAATGCACGGACAAGGGCCTCAAAGGTCTGCCTTCGTATTCCACAGGGAGCAGTTCCATTTCTTCCATTTGGAATGGGATAACTTTTCAGCTTGCTGTCCTTCCAGCTTCATGAACGTAGACTGACTTTTCTCCCTTTGTTTTGTACCCCTCAATGTTAGATTCTGAGTATGATTCCACCAACTGTGCCAGAGAATTTTCTTCTTCTGTCTTCAAGAAATATGCGCTGCTTCAATGCACATCAGAAATCGTTGCAACTCTTCCAAAGAATGCATATTACTTTTCCTTTCCCTTTTCAATCTCCTTTTTTTGCACTGGCCTATTTTAAACAACTTAGGGTTGAAACACAAAATCAAGCTCTCCAGCTACGTAAAATCATCTGAGCAAAGCACGTTCCACAGTTGGCTGCAGAACCAACCTAAACTCGCTTCCTCTGTGCCTCTGCTTTCCAGAGACAAAACAGGTGGTTGCTCTGGGGCCTGTCTCGCTATCCGAACACAGTCGTTTCTGTGACCTCTGACGAGAACTTGTTTATTTTGGAGAAAGCCTACCGTAAAACAGCCAGCAGTGCCACGCTCATCTGTTGAGAAGGAAAGAATGGAAGAAATGGAGACAGAAAGAAAACAGGGTCTGATGGTAGAAAAGTAACACACAGGAGGGCAAGGAACAAAGGATATAAAGAAGGAGGGGAGGGGGAAGGGAAAGAGAGAGGGAAGAAGAGGAGAAGCAAGGGGAGGAAGGCAAGGGAAGGGGAGAAGGAAAGGAGAGGAAGGAACGGGGGAAGGAAGGGAAGAGATAGGAAAGGAAGGGAAGGGAAGGGAGGGAAGGGAAAGGAAGTGCTGAGCTGTAGCTCAATGTGAAGGCCCTGGGTTCAATCTCCATCACCTCAGAAAAAGAACAGCTGTAATTTGGACGTGTCAGAAGATCCCAGAAAACATGTTGATCGATCTATCTTATATTGTTTGCTCTCTATATTTATGATGCTAATGCTTGAAGAACATTTCTGCAAATTCATTTCCAGTTTTGTTTTAGTAGATTCATTTCTTGGTAGATTTAAATAGAGTGATTTGAATAGAATGATCCAGCAGAAAATGTTCAAAGTGGGCAAATGATAAACATCCTGGATAGTATCTGGATACCACAAACAAGCTAAGTCTGGGTCGCTATACAGGATAAAGAGTTATTGGAAGTACAAAGTATTATCTGAAAAGTAAAAATGACTTATTTAAATATGTATCACTGCCATAGAACTGCTGATGAAAACTGAAAGGGAGCAATGAATTTCAATGTCATCCTTATGTAATTTCTTTCCATTTTTTCAAAGGGCTTTTAAAACAGTGAAATGGCACTGTATTGCTAATGGGACATATATTATTGGGCAAGAAAATTACTTTGTTACTTTAGACCAATTATTCTGAGCTGCTATTCCTCTTTGGGTTTCTGACATTTAAATTCTCAAAGTATTCTTGGTAATCATGGGATGAAATCAACTATATTTGCATACACTTTAATTAAACTGTAAACATCTTATTCAACGATGGCATGAAGACAAATCAGAGTCAAGCTGTACAGAGGTCAAATGGAGAAGCTGCTAGGCTGAGACAAAAGACACAGCGACTCCCAAAAGCCACAGTTCTCTGAAGTAAGTTTAACTAATGTTAATAATGCTCCAGTGGAGTAAGCTCCTCTAAATGCAGGGCCTAACAGTGCTGTCCCTGCTTGTTTCCCAGGAAAACTGACAGCTTTGGAATCTTCGCACCAGAGCTTTTCGTACAGAAACATCACAGGCTGTGTATGAAATGCAGAGTCTTCTGCCATCTGTATGAGTTACGTGAATAAAAAACGATAAACTCCTTACAATAGTAAAGCTATTCAATACGCAACAGCTGATAAGGTCTTTATGACATTTTGAAATAGTTGATATTAAATGTCAGGCTACCACATGATTAAGAAATATTAGCAACTATTCAAAATGTTTGAAGAAATAGGTAACATGTTTTTTGACAAATAAACAATGTGAGAATAAAATCTAGTGCTTACAGAATTATTACACTGAAGAAAACTTTACAGACTATACTTTTTCCATAAAACACTAGATAAGTACTAAATAAAAAGTCAAAATTTTAAAAATTCTCTGGAAAACTAACCAAGGATCATGAAACACAGAGATCTGAAAGATACATTATTGGAAAATCCAATGTGTCTATCAGCTGTATTCTTAAATTTTGAATTCTTAATTTCATAAGCTAAATGCATTTAATATTACAATCTTTTGTAAAAAGAAGGAAATGTGAATAAAATGTTACCTTATCTGTCAAAGAAAATCAAATAACAAACCACAGTAGGTTTTTAAAGCTGTCAGAAAACACATGCTTGAGAAAAAATAAGCAGAAAATTAAGAAAATTTGTGTGCACTTGGTCAAGGACCAAAAGCTTTTTTGAGTAGAGCCACAGCACCACCTGCTGGTTATTTTCACAGGCAACAAAATTTAAAAGGAGCCTGGGCCAGTGTTTCAAACATAAGTGTAAACCTTGGTTTAAATTTTAAACTTTTAATTATTTTTATTCATTCTAATTAGTACTAGAATCTTTACCCTTCTTGAGACACAAAATACTTGCAATTAAGAAGAGTAAAAATTATTTTTAAATATATTTTTATTTTCAAAGATGCTTGAGACAAAAATGACTATCAGATAACTATGTGTTCTTAAATTATACTGCATGATTTTTATCTTATTTTAAATGACATTACTTTTTCAACAGAGGATATATTCCAAGTATGAAATTACATGTGAACCTCATATAAAATCCTACAAAAATGTATGTAAACTAGCCATTGTTTACTTTCAAATATCTTTTTACATTTGAGCTAACAGTTCTGTAATTGAACTCTTGGTTTTATATTTGGGTTGACTGAAGAAAGACCCCTCTCAATGTAAAGAAACTCGAAGTATAAACACTGTCATTCTTTGCAAAACATTCAGACTGCAGTGAAATTGGGCTCATGGCCAGAATTTGTAACATTTTGAAAACATTTACACAGAATCCTATTCTAAATGTTATCCCTAAACTGTAAGACCTTTAAATTCTCTACAGATGATTAAAATTACTGGGCAAACAAGAGAAAGTCTGAATTATTACCTCATGGGTAGTGGAAAGAAATGGCTGCCTTGTCCATTTGTTTTTATACATTTACACCATTTGCACCAAAACAGGTGCACCCTGAGACCATCGTGTTAGTGAAATAAATCAGACCTACAAGCTTAAATACTGCGTGGTTTCCCTTTATACAAGACACCTAAAGCAGAAATAAATCAAAGAGCAAAATAAATATTAGATAATAGGAAACAGGGAGCTAAATCTTTTTCAAATGGTAAAGGGACCGAGAAATGGAGGGCGGATGTTAAACAGAACTAAGATCTGCCCTATATGTGCCAATGTCTCCTGACAGTCATTATGTACTGCAAACATGTAGTGGTCCCCCTTTTAACAGAGAGGGGACCAACATTTTCTTGGGATCCGTTAGCATATTTAATTAAAAGAATCAGATGAAGTATTTACATACAAAATGAATAGATGAACTATTATCTACATTTCTCTTGTATCCATTATATAAGCCACGTCATGTAAACTTTTCCTTAATTTAAACACTCAATAGTTTCCACCTAGTATGATATGCACAAAGCAAATTGATGGTTTTGAATGTTCATGATTTTGCCTGGAAAATCAGAAGCCTAATCCTTTGGAACACCTGGATGACCCTTACATCAAATAAAATTAGGAAAGGGTTGTTTCCTTAAAAAGGTAAGAGCAACCTTCAGAATAACAATTAACTGTATAATAAAAGAAGTAAGTATAGCTTCAATATGGTAAAGATGAGAATTCTGTTGGATGAGTTTTCTAGTTTTAAAATCTCAGTGACAGCACTGTCCTTTGAAATGGGGAACGCACACTTAAACATGTGACATCTTATACGAGATTCTCTCAGGAAACTTCCTGATTACTTATGCAGTGTCCTATTCTGATCTCTGACTGTCACCAGGTCCCTACGGAGGCTCATGGGAAGGGCCAATCCCCTTGTCTTCATCCATTTGGGCATCTTTGATGTAGAGCATCACTGTAACATCCTGCTTTGCAGCCAATTCTATCTCTATATTTTCCACTGCTGGGTGTGAGGCACTTGTTATGCTCTCACCAACTGTTGAGATAGGACTCCAGTTCACATGCTTCCAGCGAAGTCTATTGCTACTGAGCACCAATGCTTGTGAAATATCACTACCTTGTTTTCATAATAATGAGCAGCCATACTAGAGAAATAAAAACATGCCATATAAAGAAATATAACTGTGTGCACATATTCATTGCTCCAAATGCCGCCTTTGGATGATATGTATTCCACAGTTCATTTTTAACAGGATGAAGCTGCACCTGCCAAGAGCTACTTAATGCTTTGATTTCCCGACATTTCTGTACCTTTAGCTTCCGTACAGCATCTCGCACGACTTCCGTCCCTTTCGGCTGCTCCACTTCTGCGCTGCCAAGAAACTGCAAAGGGTCAGGCGTGAGACTCCAGCTTAGGACGTTATCTACCACCAAACCTTCCGGGCTGCACACTGCACAACGGAATGGTTTGACAGTAACAGACACAAACTCATACTACATAGAAGAATTATCAATAATACCCTTGTAATGTGTGAATATAGAATTATATCTCTTAGCCATGTATAATTCCTGTAATTCAAACTGCTAAAAATCACACACTTCTCCTAAATAATTTACTTGCAGATTTTTATTGGGAAGAAGACTAGAGTTATTAAACTTGGCCCGTGGAATAAAGTTGATCATGGCAGTTAAAACTTAGTAAACATACAACTAAAAATCATCTGTGAATTCAAAGCACGTAGTTTTTCTTACTAATTTTAAAATCAATAGTTTATTTCATCATCTATAATTCTATATGAACTTTTTTGCCTTGCAATTGTGAAACACATAGACCACACAGAATTTAAAAGAAAGAAGATTCTAGTATCTGCTTTATACCATTCAGTAAAGCTGTATCTGGACTAGATTTTTAAAATATACATGAGCTACAATTAACTAATTTTAAAACAACACTGAAGGTAGTTATTGAGAGTGTTTAGTTAAAACTTAACCAACCCAAAATAAGAAAAAGGAAAAATTTCCCAATAATTCCCACCTTGTAATGAAATCTCTACCCTAGAGACATAATACCTCCTCAACCAAGTCTGATATCATGGGACACTCAACACCCATTAGTACTAAAATGCAGAGGTTTTATTCCTGAAAGTATTTCTATGTAAATTTCAAGAAATCCCCACTAAGTTCATAAAATGTATATAATCTCGCAGAGGCTTATTTGCTTTTGCACAGACTACCAACCATAACACTAAAGACAGCCATGGATTCATCACTCTCCGACAGGTGTGTGCCTGTGTGTGTGTACCTCACCTGAAATGATTAAGTGCATCGTTAAGCAGATTAAGTGAATTAAGCAGATATGACTTCAAGGACCACTTTACAGCACAGAAGAGAACAAAACAGTAAAATCATGATATCTCTTACTCTTTCCTCAAAAGATTGAGCTCCATGTACTAAAATGAATGGAAGAGACTTAGAAATTAGTTAACAGGTCAGCAGGCTGGCGGAAGGGTATGAAAAGGGTGAGTTGGCCTTGCGCAGACAACCGCTGCTCCTGCTCGGATGAAGGAGAGAAAATAAAACTGTCCTCTAAGAGGCAAAGCAAAGCGGAGGTTTACTTCTCTGATTCTATAAGGTACAAAGGTTTCTTTTTCAAATATGCGCAAATTATGCCAAACAGCTGCTTCTGGGGCCTGGAGAAGGTATCTCAGGCTCTCAGCAGACCTCACTGTGGTCTCAACTTGTTGGCTGACCAGGCACAAATCCTAAAAAGTAACAGAGAAATTCTTAAATGGAACTGAAAGCCTGGCTCCACGATGTGGGAGAGGGCAAATCTATTCCTGTCCCCAGTGGGCTTTTCTTCTGTCTCCCATCAGTCTTCTCAATGGCAGCTGCACGACAAATGAGGAGATTTAAACTTAAGATCGATGCGGATAAGTCAGATTTAACTGGCCTGGGGCAGAGCCAGAGCATCTGCATGTGTTAATGCTCCCAAGGAGATGGAAGCCACCAGGTGGCCACCAGGTTAATGTGCCACCAGGTTTGGAAAGCCTTGCTTTAGCGCGTCCAGCAAGAACAAAGTGTTCAAGGGACAGAGTCTGGAGTGAAGCCATAGGGGCACTTCTCTTCTAACTCCCCTGCACTTATCCCAACAGGAAGAGATTAGCAAGTTGTGGGTGGTCGAGTACTAGGGGGAGGCAAAGGCACATCCTTTATGCATAAGTGATGCCTGAAATGGAAGGAAGAGCCTCATGTGTCGATAACAGATTGTAAGAGTTACTGGCCGCACTTCTGGAAAACTAGTCCCGCTTCAGCAGAAATGGCATGAGTATTACATGCACATAAGCACATACGGGAAGATAATGGAAAAACTCCAAGTGTACTTTAGAATCCACCTCTAGGAGTGCCCCAGGAACATTTTAGTATGTTTCTTTAATCCTGGCTTTATTTAAGCCTGAGTAATAAGGCCATGGCAGAAGCCTTGAACGATGGTGGAATTAAACTAAAAGGCATTTTTCATGCGCATCTTCCAGTTTTTGCAATTAATGAGTAATTTTAAAACCGAACACTGGTTTATTCCTTTTATTTCTTATAGCTCTTTATAAAGTCACAATCTTACTCAGATTAAACAAGTCATATTTATATGCCTTCTATGCTTACATAAAGTATTTATAAAATTCTTAAACACCAGGTTTAAAATCTGAAGATGTCACAAAGTCACTTAATCTCTGCCATATTTGACCACTGAATAATAAATATAATAACACTGAACTTCTGATCTTGTGTCCCTATAAAATAATTCTAAAGAGCAATTACAGTAAGTGCTGAAAGGAATAAAAAGTAGAAGCTAGAAAGTGTTTTATAATTTGAGGAATTGCAATCCCTTCCTTCCATGACTGGCTGGGGAAGACTTGATGACTTCATAGGTATGGGTAGGGCTGGCTCATCTCCCCACGGATCTATTTGTTCAGGTGTCACATCCACTTCCACAGGCTGTGCTGGGAAGGGCTCACACAAAAGGCCTCCACAGCCTTCTTGCTGGGCAATCATTCTACCTTCCCAGTATTGAAGCACTTGACAGTTTTGTGCACACGCACCTCACACCCCATCTCCATGTTCCCAAGCCACTGTCTGGATCAGTGTGGAGGTAAAAGCCTCAGTCTTTGCTCGGAGGTGCATAACTAAGAGTAATGGCAGGAGGCAGAGCTCCCCTGCTCTCAGATGAGACCGCTGCCTTCTCATGTATATTCCTCCTTGTTTTTTTCTCTTCCCCAGTTATGTTTTTCCCATCCCTTTGCTATTTTCACTGAGGAGCACTCCCTGAATGAGCTAAGTGCACCCAAATCTTTGCCTTGGACTGTAACTCTGGGGGAAACTGATCTTAGACCCCGCTTTCATGTTTAAATTCTTACATCCTGGAAACATGCTGTTTACTGTACAAACTGTAAAACTGAAATGCTCTGCCGTGTTATTAAAAGGCTTGTACAAACCAGACAGATTCGACATAAGACTGTGATTTTCATCTTTTCCCACTTGGTGGTGGAACGACTGAAAAAAGAGAACTGAGTGACCCCTAATGGGGAATTAATCCATCCTATCCTGTTGGAAAAGCTGTAAACTGAGCGAGGCCCAGGGAGCTGAGGACTGTGACACGCAAGGCATAGCTGAGTGCGGGAGTGAGACACCGAACTGAAGTAAAGACATTACGCTTCCACTTACTCCACATGCTGTGTTGAGTGACTCCCCAACCCCTTTACTAGCCTGGTCCCCAGGATATTAGATGCCAGTCTGATAAGTCTCCAGGCTGGAGAACTCTTTCCTTGGGAAAATGGCCCAAGAAGAAAATAATAGAACTGCAGCTGATGGAGTTCCACATAAGGTAGAGATGGTCACAAGAGCAGTCACGAGTCCACAGCAGGGAACAAAGCAGAGACATCCTCTGTTCTTTTGGGACTTACACCCTAAGATAACAATAAAAAATAATACATATAATAATTGAGTAGCAGTTTAGAAGTAGTCTGGATAGAGAACAAGATGAAGGAGGAGCTGCACAGCACGCTGAGTGCATCCATGTGCCCTTTCTATCTGCGGCACCACGGTAGGATGACCACAGGAGACCTCACTGATAAGGTCAAATATGAGCCAACCAGAAAGGTCATGATCAGAGACTTAGGGAAGGGCAGGCCAGGTAAAGGGAACAGAAAGTGCAAAAATCAGGTATTCTTTTACAATACAAAATAGAGCAACTCAAGAATTGGTCTAAAACCATTATTTTTAAAAAAAATTTGTACCCAGACTAGGAACATCAGCATTCTCTGTGAAACTGCTATAAATACAAATTCTACTGAATCCGAAATTCTGGAGTTGGGGCCCAGCAATCAGTTTCAATATTTCCTCCAAGTGATCCTCATGTGTTTAAATGTGAGTAATCGTATTCCCAGGAAATTCTATTCCCACTTAGAGTTTGAGAAACAGAACAGGAAAACCCAAAGGAAGAAAATCATCGTTTCTCCAGAATTAAAGTTAAGAATTCCAGAGTAAAGGGCTCAGCCACATCACTGTCACGAGTAAAACACATATAGAAGCACAGGTGGGCTGCTCAACAGAGATGAACAAAAGATCATCGGAAATGCTGGAGAAATACAGACTCCCCTGGGATCACAACTGTGAATCACAACAGCTGTTTTCTTGTCAGCAATAGTGGAAGAAAAATGACTTCAAATTCTGATGAAAAGTGGTTTTGAGTCAAGTTTAGAGTCCACATAGAAAAAGAAAAATTATACGGATCTGTGCCTGGGCCAGGAAAATTGTCCTCCCATATCCCGAGTCTCAGTACCACAAAACAAAACAGAAGTAATGTAACACCAACAGAGAAATGAGAATCAGGTAGTGGGAGGACATGGCCATGGGTGCTGACTGCCACTGCAAGTAGGACACTAGAAGCACAGCAGTGGGGCAGGCTACTCAAAGCAAAACGTGAAAAAAGAAGCAGGAAAGTAAACAGCATTTGCTTCAGTGAGACGTGGATAAAGATCTGGGGATAGCTTCAGTCTTTTATTTGTTTTGTTCATTTTTATTGTAATTCCCAAAGAAAGAGTCATTTAAAGTGGACAGAGATTTCTCTGATAAAATAAAAGTCACCAAATGATAGTATCAAGTTGCCGTATTATTCCCAAAAGAAACGTATGTATTGTGGAAAAATCTTGCTGTTTTTATAGATTTACATCTTAACAAATATACATGTGTGTTTGTGTGTGTGTGTCTGTATCTATGTCTACGTTTATGCCTAAGCCGTAGACATAAGTACCATATCTTAGATGGCATAAGCAAAACTAACACACACAATACAAGATAGATGGGACACGGTATGGATAGTATTCCAAATTCAGGCATCAGGAAAGTCCTCTGTAGGAAGGTAACATTTTAATGAAAATTTAAAGGAAGAAATGAAACATGTGCTCAAGCAATTTAGGCTTAAAATGCTTCTGGTGTGTTGAGTAAAGATGCAGCCCCAACAGCTGTTTCTGCACAGCTGGGCCAGGGGAAGAATAAGTCAGGGTAGAACATGAGGATAGGGAAGAACCCCCCAGTGACCTCACAGAAGGCTGAGAGATGGAAAAGAGGACCAGGATCATGGATCCCCAGGGAGCTACTACACATCATGGGGAGACAAAAGAGAATTCTACTGCAAAAAGAATGAGATCAGAATTCAGAGAGATAGCCAGGGATTAGGAAGGTGAGATCAGTAGTGCCCTGAGCAGGGCTGTCAGTTCTGCAAATGGAATTACAGGTTGTCACTGTTAGTGGGAAGGTAAACTGTAAGAGCCAATGTCTTCAGCCAATGACGGTATGAGTCAAACTTATGCAAACAAACCAAATCCCTTTACTTACTACTGTCACTTATTCATCATGCATTACTGTGCACAGACACGTAAATTTTTAGTATGTGTGTATCTATATGTATTTTGAACTTTAGCTACTACTTACTAAAATGATTCAGGTTAAAATATCAAATATGATTAATAAAGAACAGAGGTAGAAAATAAAAACATAAAATATAGAAAGTTATATTTAGAATATTAAACTATGAAAAGGAAAATACTTCCAGTTATTGCCCTAAAATGTTTTGTGCATGTCTAATCTATGCAGAAAAGTATGCCAATAAAAAATGGCTTTTGCCCTAGATGGCTCACTTGAGATGTTAGTAAGAATTGCCTCCTCAGTATTCTATAGTCACGATGAGGAGGCAGCCAAGGAGAGAAAACAAAGAGACTGAGAAAAAGCAGCTGCTTTTGCTGCAGCACTAAGAGAAACAGACCCTAAGTCTGATTCTCAGGGCCCCAAGAAGAACTCGATGACTACATTCATCTGCTACCACTGTGAAAAGCCAGGCCACCTCAAGAGGAACTGCCCTAAGATGTACCTCGGGCCATGCCGACTGCAAAGGTGACCACTGGAGATCGGTCTGCCCTCTGAAGCGGAGGCCCCAGAGCTCAGACCCATCCTACTAGTTAGTCTAACAGGAATGAGGGGGCCCAGGGCATACTCTGCCTTCTCCTTCTGGCCAGACCGTCCTCTCCACGGAGGAGTCCCGGGTAACGATGACTATAGAGGAAAAGGAAAACAGCCTGTTGCTAGACACAGGTGCAAGTCTCTTGATCCTTCTTTTCAATCCTGGCCTTCCTTCCAGCCTTCACACCTCAGTGAAAGGAGTCACTGGTGAGGAGGTAATACGCTATTTTTGACAACCCTTAGGCTGTAACTACTTGTTAGATCTTTCTTGTGTATCTCTGTTTTCCTGAGAAACCACTTTGAAGATACCACCATGTATTGCAGCAGCCATTGATATTTTCCTACTAATCTGTCTGTACTCTGTAATGTTGGTATTGTTCCTATGCTATTTCATAAATGGATGTATGTTTATTACTATGTGTTTCCTACAACAACCATTGAGAATAGTCAATGATTATTCAATTGGTCACTCATATATTGCTCTATTTATTTTCTTTAGAAGCCACTTTGAAGACACCAAAGTATAGTACAACAACCATTGATAATCTCCTACCACTTTTGTCTGTAACTCACTATTATTTGTCTCTTTGTTTTCCTGAGAAACTATCTTGAAGATAACAATATGTAAACCAATAACCAATGATAATTTCCTACCACTTTGTCTGTAATTTGGTAAGCCCCCCTATTACTATGTTCACCTTCTTTTACTCTTTAAAATATTTTTAAAAAAAAAGAAAAGTATGACAGAGTGGCATATATTTTCCTGAGACTTTAAAAACTATACAATGTCTTTTGAAAACCATCTATAAAGACTTTGATAGACACAGGTCAAATATCTGAAGCTACAAATCCAATTATTTCTTCCAATCAAGCCCTGTAAGGCAAGCGCTTCTCTATCCTATGTATTGGAATGTTTATTGTGTGGGCAGATGTACTCAAAATAGGCACGCTACAGCCTGCAGTGTGCTTTTATTAAAGGCACAAAAGTGTCATCCAATTTACCATTATACACAAAATATTCACCTTATAGAACCTCAAGTTAAATTTATTCAGATATGGACAGTCAATTAATGTTTTTCCAAATTCTTATAACTAATTCTAAATCAAAATGATAGACCTCTCTTCAACTAATCTCTGTAAAGGATGTCTATATTAATTTCTTCCATCCTTTCTTTGTATTTCATTATGCCGACCATAAGTATTTTACTAAAACATACGACAGTTTGAGAATCCACTTTCACTTGAAATGTTACTTTTTTCACTTGAAAGGCTGGGGAGCTTGTTTTACGACTTGCTCCATTGCCAGTAGAGAGCAGTGTTGGACATTGGATGTCTCCATTTATATCTGTTCTGTTTACTTCCTTTAGTGTTTGCACTCTAGTAAGAATGTAGTGCTTAAAACAAACAAAAAAGAATTACCAAGTCTAACGTGCAAAATTTGACAACATTAATAATGAAGGAGCTATTTAACAGAATTATTCATAAAGAATTATTTGAAATATACATTTATACACATTGAATTTAAAACATACCAATTTTATGTATATAATATATTCTCTACAAGATTATTTTAAAATTTAAGGGAAATAATTCCTACTTTGTACAACATAAAAGCTTTATCTAACATTGATACTAATAAGTAATAACTAATAATGGGACAGTAATAAATAAACATTCTAACTATAGAAAAATACATAAATGAATGTATCATAAATGCACCCTTGTAATCAATAATGCAGAGCCTCAAATATAATGAGACTAATTTTCTGAGTCAACTTGACACTATGTGTGGAAAAATACCATTTAAACATTTATCTACTCAACTGCACCTGGTAGATAAGCCATATACGAGGAAGCCAATTTAATTTTATAGTGTTCATGTGGCTGAATTACCCTGTCACAGAGCCAAGCAACACAGAAAAAGGCATTTTTAAAAGGCATTCATAATAGTCAATTGCTAAAGAAGGGTCGCACTCAATTGGATTTAAACCTATTACTTAATTGCCAAAACCATGAACATGAGGAAAAATTAAAATAGATCCACCAGGAAGAAAGGTTGCAACTTTAAATACTCCAAATGTTATTTTTTAAAGGAGAGCCAGGAAGTTGTGATAGAGAATACCTTCTGTACTAAAACATTTACATTTCACAACTCATTTGGTTTTAGCTTTCTCATTTTACTGTAATAACCTTTTAAATGAGATCTGTTTTTATTTCAGACAGTTACAGAGTTATTATTTTAATAGTCTCTTGCACTAACAATAAGGTTAATAACTTTTAAGTCCCAACAAACTTCCCCTGTTATAAACAAGAACCTGTGATCACTGCTCAAGGAACTGAAACGCTGAGTTTGTATCACCCGGTCACACTGAGAAGCAGTAAGTTTTTAGTCCTATCAGACACCCTTCACCACTGAGAATGAGACAGGTGGGGCAAAGGACAGCGCATTCACTTGCGTGTTGTAAATGTAAGTGTCATAAAATTTTAAAAAGCCACCAACTTGTACAGAAAGCCCAAAGCACAGGCTTTGGAGCCAGACAGGCTCCACAGTCTATCTTCTCAGCAGGGAACCATGGGAATGTAAAGTACAAGGGATGAGGAGACAGTCTCGTTTGCCTCCCATCCTTTTACAGGTGCGATAGAGGGTCAAGGAGTTAAAGTGACTTCCTCAGGTCACAAAACTTGTCAGTGTCACAGCTAGGGATGGAATCTCAGCTCTTCCGACTTTCAGGCACATACTCTGTTTTTGCTACCTTAAACAAAACAGAATAGGGTGAACTTAATAGAGTACACAGAATATACGAGTATTAGTTGGATTTATATTAGTAATCTGTGTTACTGCTCTTTGGCTAATTAACTTACATTATATATTCTTTCTACTTGATGTATTAATATCTAAGAGAGTCAAATGAGCACCCAGTGTGCTCCTCACCAGATAACCTGAGTGGCCAAGCACTGGTTCTACCACTGAGTCCCTGCACCTCCGGGTGCCTCAGCTCTCTCATTCAAAAGTGCTGATGTGTAGTACAGAAGCAAGTGACTGGCACAGAAAGCATATTCAATGAACTTATGGTTGTAAATTACAATAAAAATAATAAAAGTCAAACAGGAAAATTAAAAGAGCCAATGAAATGAGCGATGAAGTCAGGGAGACAGAGACAGACAGAGAGAAAGAGAGGGAGTGGAGAAAAGGAACTATTTTCAATTACTAGATTTGTATTTTAGCTCTTGAGTCAGCTAGAAAATTGTATTGACCCCTTTCAAATATTTTACCTTCTAAATTCTCATTGTAATTTAATATATTTGCAACTCTCACTGCAACTTAATCAAACGTGTATCTAACATGAGACCAGTGAGGGTTTTAAGATCTACCTGTCTACCTGCAGATGCCTTCAAATAAGTTTGCCTTCTGTTTTTCAGAGAGGCTGAGGACATTTCTTAATAATATACCTTTAGTTGCATTATAACTTTTGGAAAATAGTATTATTTTTCAAACCTATTTACAACAAGGTACTGTTATTCTAGTAAGTATTCACCCTGCTTTGCAGGCAGTTTATCCTTTTTTTTAAGATTTAAGTATGCTCCCATGTAATTATCAGAAAAGGGAACATGTTTCTTTTTCTTACCCAGTATCACTACCAATTATTTAATTTTCCTTACCTATTGTCTCAGGGTAAAACAAAGTTGAATAGCAGGGATAATTAATTCTTGATCGTGTTGAACTTAAACATTTAACAATACAATACAGTGCTTATTATTCTACTTTAAGCTTAAAGTCCACTAAAGAACCTCTCCAAACCCACTGTGTTCCTGAATTCCAAATCCACTTATCTAGGAGAACTCCTAATGTTTCAAGTAACCTCTGTACTCTTCTGAGCTAAATTTATACTTTTCTTGCCCTTTTGGAGAAAATATTTTAAATGCTCTAACACTTCTCCTATTTCAGGAAATCATACTTCCTTTCTGAGATACTGTATTATTATCATCATCATTATCCTTATTAGTATTATCTCCATATGCAATTCCAGTTCAGAAATACTTCATGGGCATCGTACATGTATCAGGTGCTATTCTGAGACACTGAGGGTTCAGCTGTGAATGAAACAGACACAAACTCCTGACCACTAACGCTAAACCTCTGTCTCCAATGACCACTGAGGGTGCCTGGCTTTTCCCACAGATTTTTTTTACCCCATCCACCTGAAGGACAGCATTGTTATTTGAGAAAAATCCCAATATGCTGCAATAAGAAAACTTCTACACACACAGGAGAGGTTTCTGGTTGTAAGATCAATGTTTGTTTCTCAAGCCACTTCGGAGAAGAGCGCGTACCAACTAGGAATGAGCAGACCCTCTTCCTTATGCGTGGATATCATAGATAATGAGTTCATTAAGGGGCTTTACTACTCAAACTGCTGTCCTCATTTCTTTACAAAGGGAGGAAATCTACTTCGCAGACCTTCATAGGTTGCACATCATCATCGGCTGTACATCGTTCTTCTGAGTGAAGAATGAGTATGAGTTACAAACACAGTGGAACTGCAGTTCTCTTGATTTCTTCTAACAGACTTTCTGTCAATGATTCCTGTGGCCTGACTGATTCTACTAAGTATTGCTGCATGCACATCTTTCATCCTCATTTATGTGCTCTGAAGGTTAAAGCAGTAACTACCGGATCCTGCCCTCTGGGCCTTTACCTCCCAGGCTTAGAGATGGAAACCAAAGCAAGGAAATGCAAAGCAAACAGAGCAAGAACGCTCAGAGCTGGAGGACAGTGACAAGCCGAAAGTCAGACCAAGAGCGTACTGTCCTAGGGACTTCCAGCAGGTCACCTCCCAAAGCCACAGCCACTGATGAGAGCTGTCTCTGAACCACATCAGGCCTTTTATTCAAGAGCTGTTCATTGAAAACCTACTGTGTGGCAGACACTCTTCCAGGACTTTGGAGCCAGCGAGGAACAGAAAAGTTAAAGGTCGCTCTGGGTGTGCACAGGTGGGACTCTGCACAGAGACTTCAGAGGGGCAGTGGTGTGAACTCTGGCTCTGCTACTCGTCAGGTCTCTAAATCTCAGAAAAACAACTTATTCTTTGCAAAGTGTAGACAAATCGCTGTTCTGAGAAGTGGATTGTGAACAGAGTTCCATGGGCAGCCCCTGCTGACATACAGCAGGCATTCACTATATGTGTTTCTGAATGTAAATGTTTCCCATTCCACACCAGGTATGGATTTTTTCTAGATCCTTGAGTAATGCTGGGAGAATGGGTTTTTAAAAAATTGTTTTCAACGAGGGTCAGTTAATTTCTTATTTCTTAGAGTCAATATAATTCTTTTAATTATTTTATAGAGTCAGCATAATTCTATTAATAGAGTTTAAAGAAATACACAAATCTTTTAGGAAGCTGGAACTCTGGTGCTTTAAGTGATAGACAGGGAAATAGAAGCCTGAAGCATCCAGCTGTAGTGGCATCTTGACATTTCCTACAGTGGGTCAGTGGACAGGAGCGGAAGGCTGTGGTTCCGCCCAGTCAGCCGGGTCCACTTCACTGGCCTTGCCGTCAGATACAGATGCAAGGTGTGATGTTACCTTACCTCAGCAGCTAATCACCCAGTCCTCTCTTCCCCATTTGTAAAACTGACCAATGACCCTACTTGCACTATCACAATTCATGCTTTTGTTACAACTAGTCCAATTCTGTATACTTTGAAATTTAATTTGGGGCCAAGCATGGTGTACACGCTTACAATCCCAGAACTCAGGAGGCTGAGGCAGGAGGCTGAGGCAGGAGGCTGACATGAGTTTGAGGCCAGCCTAGGCTACAAAGTGAGAACCTATCTCAAAAACCAAACATCATCATCATCATCATTATCATCACCATAATAAACATGATAATTTGCTTATTTGTAAACCTGTGTCTTTTCTCTTTGTTTTGTTTTGTTTTTTCGTTTTTTTCCAGTACTGGGAATCGAACTCATGACCTTGTGCTTGCCAGGCAGGAGCTGTGCCGCTGAGCTAACTCCCCAGGCCCTGTGTCTTTTCTCTTTAAAGAAAATTTTATTTAGGTTTTTTTCAATAAAGGCAATTAGCACTAATTAGCACTACTTAGTCATCACTGTAAATGCTTCATTCATTTTGTTTAAACTCAACGGTATGTTGATTTTATTTGATTTTTCTTTGGCCTTGAAAAAATCAATGATAGCATATTCCAGGGCAACTACTGAGTATTTTCAGCCGCCTCTTGAAAGTTCTAATCCTTGTATTAACATAGATCTTCACGTTTTTATTGCAACACTTCTGAAAATCTAATAACTTGATTAGTGATCATGATCCCAAATTGCTAAGACCTTCCTTGTATACATACAGAACTACATTTTAGCACATTGCTTTTCTTGAAAAATTATATATCCTTATTTCATATATGTAATTATTTATTTTTAAATATTATTTATTTAAATAATTTATTTAATTTAATATTTTTAATTAATATATCAAATATTCAAGCTTACTGTGCTTAAACTCCAGAACTGGATTTTGAGATGAATCTCAAACTGTGCGCTGCCCTTATTAACGGATCTATGGAACATGCCCTTAATAATTAACGAACTGTGCACTTCAATTTTTAATGTCTAAAGTCTAGATTAAACCATTTATTCATTTGTTTAATTTAAGCATTTTGTGACATGCCATTTCAGTTACTTGTTCATCAAGCTTAATATAAAATGTATGTACTGACTCAATTCTAAGGTTAATTTGTTTTCATTTAAAAGTGATAAAAGCTTGGGCTCAGGATGTGGCTCAGTGATACAGAACTTCTCTAACAAGAGTGAGGCCCTGGGTTTGATAACCAGCACCACACACAATCAACTGGTAAAAGCCACTAAAAGGCATGAATACGTGAAGTGTGGTCTTGGTCATGATGGCATCAGAATCATGATACTTAGTTGCATCTCCTTTCACAGCTAACCTACCTTAAATTTTAAAATTATATGTGACCATAAATGTGATAGAGACTGCTTTGCTACATCTAAGAGTGGTGAAACAAATGACAACCTTTCTTTGCTCCACAAACGTACTTTGTTTTATGAATAGTCAAGTTGAAACATCACAAATCCAAGGAGCATGGCTTTATAAAGCCCAAATAAACTTCCAAAAAAGGAATTCTACTAGCAACACTGAGAGAGTACCATTTCATTGCAATTGTTAATCTGACAGTAGAGAGCATTTCATCTGCAAACAGTTGAGGAAAGGTCTTTTCTGAGACAATGATGATCTCCCAGTGGAGCCAAGGCCCCCGAGGGATAGAACCCATCTGTCAAGCTGTGCCCATAGAAAGGCTACAGGCAGCCTACAAAAAGCAATGCACACTGACCTGACCGCGGACGGGTGGGCAACACCTAGGGCAAATGCAGAGTGGCCAAGGCACTTTGTCTCAACAGTCTTGTTAGCCTCTCCTAGGAAAGTTCTTTGGGCTTGCTGCTGTAAAACACACTTCCGGGGAGAAGCAATACACTTGTGCCTGGTTTTTCTACACTTTGATTTGATTTTCAGATAGTTATATAAGGATGGCAACTTTACCAATTTACCACACAAACCATGTGCCATATGCAAATCCCCACTGTAAACACTGAAATCAAGAGGGTTTATTTTGTCAGTTGTTAATGCCCTCAAAGACTGCTTGACTACTGAGTGACAAGCTCAATTTTATTCTGTACGGTGGTAGAGAGTTTAGAAGAAATCCATGGCATCAGGGAGATTAAGATTTGAATCTTCATTGTACACATGTATTGAGTTATCATGCTCCACTTCACAAATGGTTACAAATATTCTGCTTCAGTAATCAAAAAAGAACATTTGTCCACATGGAAAGAAAATCTGTGACTGCTGGCTCTACTGTTACTAAGTTGTTCTGTTGAGCTGAATTTGAATCGTTAAGCCTTTTACTCAATATAAACTTGCTGTGATACTTACGAAGACTGCTTGAGATGTGAGATAATTCAGCTTTGCCTAGTGTTTAATATTGAATAGATTGATATTTAATAAATTTGTCTCACTTATTTAAGTTGGAGAATGAAAACTGTTTTATACATAAAAGCCAAAAAGTCTCCTTTATTAAATTGTCTCATAACTTCTTAATCTTCGTAAATTGTTGAAAACAACTGACTTTCCAGGCACATTCTCTCAATGATTTCCTGGCCCATTACAATTCAGAAATGTAATAAATGGGAATCTGAAATTTATAAACACTGTAAATTTCATACCTATGTTAGCAAACATACAGCATCCACGCCATTGTAGTTAAAAACAAAAATTGTGGAGAAGCAAGATATTATTCATCAAGTGATAGAGAGGAAAACTTTCAGGAAATATCACATTTAAACTGTTAGGTGCTAATTATATTGCATATGATATTTTCAGAAAACTTTCCTTTAAATTTAATAAAATAATTTGATAGGTTACTATATCTGTTAAATTAAGTAGTATCAGTGAACTACGCAGATGTGTATAGTGATCTCATTAAAAAAGGCTTGTGTTGGGCCAAGCACATGGTATAAAAGAGGTTAGCCCTACGTAATCAGAGTGGTGCACCGGATCAGTGACTACAAATTGGTCACAGCCTGACACTTGCCCTGTTAAATGATCCAGGTATGAAGGTCAAGGCACAGCATTTAAGAAACACATCATACAAATGATTTCAGAATCTCTAATATATATGTCTCTGCATCAACAGAGAGGGTTTTTTAAATTCACTTTGTGGCAAAACACGTAACTGCTTGATTATGAGTAGAATATGCTAGAATAGCACCTCTTCACCCGGGAGTGAGTGAGGTGCGGACCATGTACATTACTACAACTTGGCTGCATATCTATTTCCTTGAGAATATTTGACACACAAATCACTACCTCATGAGGGCATATCCTTCTGGGTATTATAATGTGCATGTTATATTATGTTTATTATAATGTGTTCCTGAGATATAGCTATTTGAGGAAGAGTGATTATGAGCCAAGCATTAAAATACTGAAGGAATGAATAAATGACTCAGGTTAAAGCTGACTAATATGGAGGGGACAGGTGATTACAGGAAGAGGAGCTCAAAGAAACATCTGCTGTGGGAGAGACAGCAGAGGTTTTCATGTCGTCTGAGGAAAACTGGCTTTCATCAGGAGGAAGCAGCACAGCAAGGTCCAGAAGAAAGGCTGAAGGCAAATGGAATGTCACCAATGGCATACCTCAAGTGCCCAGGTGTCCTGTCCTTCTTCTAAGAAAAATTAACCATTTTTTTTAAAAGTGTCATTTATTTGAAAAAATCATTCAGCCACACAATAAAATGTATTTAAAGTGGCTTAAAATGAATCATCAGAGGATAAAATAAATGAGGAAAAATGAAGCAAAAAGGAAACAAAGCAAAATGTAAAGTAGAAATAGGATTGTGCTCAAAAGGCTTGTGACCATGTAAATTGGCTACTGGTTGGTCCATGTTAACAGGAGGTGTTATTTTACTCAACAGCAGCATAAAGTAAGAAACACAATCTGTTAACTTGGTGGTTCACTTTTGATGAGGTAAAATATAAATAAAACCTATTTCATTAACATGATTGGGTTTTGATTTGCAATTGGACTAATACGTTATTTCACTGGCAGAAGTGTTTGATAGTTCATTAAATTTCAAATAGGCCCAGATATTTGTTTTTATCTTTATAATAGCTATGAAGATGAAAAACAGTTTCACAGTTATTTATTTTAATTCAACACATCATCCTATCTATTTTCAAGTACTTTGGAAAAATACTTATCACAACCAGAAAGGGATAAAGCATTAACTACTTTTCCATTTATATTTGTTCCACAGTTGCCTATCTAAATCACCTTCTTTGTAACTGTTAGATTAATGTTGAATGTATTAAATTATGATATAATTGTTGGATATGAAATGATCATACAGGCATTGCAGAGTGCATGCATATGTAGGCATTTGAGCCTCCTTTAAAAATAGTTCTCTTTAGTATAGATTCTACCACTAATAGAATATCACATTTTTAAAAGTTAAAATTAGTTTCTGGAGTCAAATTTTCCAAATTGAATATGTACAAATCATAACATCTCGTCAGTTTTATTTTTTAGACTATACATACTCCCTAGAGCTCTCCCGTCTCTACATTATTAACACAAAGTTATAAGCCATGGACTTTCCTGGAATATTGCAAGCCAGTGACAGATGAATGATTTCTGTTTTGGTAGCATTACTTACAAGATCTTCTTTAGTCCTGAACCAAAACATTGTAGTTATCAGGGAGAAACTGCACTGGGCACATTAAGATTAACATTTTAAAAAGAATTATCAAGATCTTTTTTAAATAAGTACAGTTTAACACAAAATTATATATAAAATTAGGATCCAAGTAAGTAGACTTTTGTGAACTGTATCGATATATATTACTGAGGCACTATATAGTATTATTACAGTAAGCATAATGATTGCATGACTGACTCAAGGATTGATATAGCACCAGCAGAGTAACTGAGCCCTCAGTCATTTATGAGAAAAATTAAGCAATGCCCATGGCATTCATGTTCATGTCTAGTTATGTTTACAAGAAAAGAGACTACTGTGGTGATAAGGTTTATCTCCTCCAAAATTCATGTTGAACCTTCATCTTCAAGGCAACAATATTTTTTTTTGGTATCAGGAATCGAACTCATGACCTCAGGCTTGCCAGGCAAGCACTTATGCCACTCATCTACATCCCTGGCCCTCCAAGGCAACAGTATTAAAAGGTGAGACCCTGGGGTGGTCGGCAGATGTGGAGAATTCTGCCTACATGAATGAACTGATGCTATTATAAAAGAGTTCAAAGGTTCTGGCTATCCTTTCTTGCCCTACCACCCCTTCTGCTACATGAGGGAACCGTTCATCCTTTCTGAAGGATAAAGCATTCAAGACATCATCTTAGAAACAGAGACTAGGAGCCCACCAGACACCAAACATACTCGCACCTTAATCTTCGACTTCCCAGCCTACAGTAAAGCAAAATGGTAACTTTCTGTCCTTTGTAAATTAGCAAGCCTGGAAACTTGTTATAATAGCACTAACAGGCGAGGACATTAACCAGGAAAACTATATTAGCATGCCTTGAAAAAGCTCCTTTAATATATTATGCTCCACTGACAGTTTGCAATATTTACAGATTAAACTAAATCATTGCAAAATTTCACACATGTCAGAGAAGGGATGAAAGATTTCTAATATACATTAGCTATCTCCTATGTACTATAGCACCATTTTCAAATATAATATCTCATTTAAGAGAAATGGAAGTATCAGGACATATTTTGTGAAGTTGTAGAGTGAAGTATGATATATAATATCCTTTCCTACATAAATTAAAATTATAGGCATTGCCTTCCAAGGAAAAATGAAGAACTTACTCTAGAAAATTCATTTAGCAATAACAATAACACTTAACAGTATTTATGCTAAACCTGACTCCAGGATCAAAAATACATCCTGACAAATAATGCAATAAATTGTTCTAGCATGTACAGACAGTCATCCTTGAGAATTTTCTGATCTGCCGTGTTTTAAGTCATGAAAATTCAGTGCCTGTGAGACAATCTCCTTTCATGGTCATCAGAGGCAGCCCCTCCCTCTGCCTTCCTTCTTCTCCCTGGGACTGACCCAGTAGGATAACCATCGACTGTTCCTGCAGCATTTTTCAAAGAACATTACATCTGCTTCTCACCCTGCCGGGATTTCCTGTGTACTAGGATCATAAAAGAGGGCAGGTATATTATGCCTGTGAAATCAGGACAAATGAGTAGCAAGGGTACTTTCTGAACCAAATAAAGTTTACATTAAAAGGCTAAGAAATGTAGGTCTGGAAATCCTGGGGCCCAGAGGGAAAGCATGCAGCGTGCTCAAGAAGGGGAGACAAAGCAGACGAGGGGAGCAAGGTTAGGGTGCTCTGGAGGCAGTGACAACAGGACACTTGCTCTTTTCAGGAGAAAACTGCTGCAAACTACTCATCAGAAATGGCAGGGGCCAAGAAAAGGAGGAGACATGGACCCATCATTGCAGTAATAACACAGAAGGAAGGTGGTCTAGTGCCACAGGAAGTAAATGTCAGGAAAACTCAGTGTGCAGAGCACCTCTGTTCCCCTTGACAGTTTCCCTACCTACAGCAGAGCACAGAAATGTCTTTCACAAGCCTTCTCCACTTACACGAAGAAAATGGGGTCCAGGTCTCATTACCTAATGGTGTGTTGTATACACGGACTAGAAACCTGGGGTCTAAAGTCATGCATCTGTACTTGAGTATGACGCTGATAATGACTAAGTCACCTTGGGCAAGATATTTAATTTCTCCAAGTTTCAATGTCTTTAGTTGCAGAACATAGTCACAGTAGTAACCAATGTAGATAAATATATATAGCTAACTAAGGTCGGACCTCATAGTACTGCCATGCCATGAAAATAGAGATGTGGTATGCGTCTGTAGATTATAAACAGAAAAAATTATTACTGGCATTATTATTTTCATTGATGCTAAATATAATTACAGTTTATATGTCAGTACAAGGTATGATCAGTCTCTAACGCTTACCCAATTTGGTAGAATATAGAAGACCTGTGGATGTGAATTCAGGAAAAAGAAAGTAATGAAAGACAAGGTCCCCATCAGAGTGTGGAAGACCAAATGCAGACAGGCAAGGCAGATTTTGCTGGATTTTGACTCTATCCAGTCTCGTGAACCTCAGATGGATATTCAGAGAGTCTCCATGGTGATACGCCTGGGCTGCACAGCTTGTCCAAGAAAGGCTTAAGCATTTCTGATGCATGGGGAAGTTACTCCTGAGTTTAGCATAGTCAACTTTATTATCAGACTTCTGTCCCTGAAAGATTTATTTATCTAGCTGCCACTAGTATAATGGATTATTTGGTTCCTGCAATTTTCTTTTTATTTTCCTAGATCATCACCTTTGGACAATTTTCCGATGCTTATTAACGCTGCCGCAGCTGGAGTACAAGAACAGAGAGAGTTGAAAGTAACACCCTCAACTCTGCTGCTTCTCATCAGCATCCCATCAACAATGACGGGTAGGTAACAAGGTAGAAACTCCTGATTAATCAAGGTGTTATCTGTGCATTGTATTTGCTTTGTTACTTGCATCCTTCAAAACAAAGAAAGTAATTTTGCCTTTCCCAACGCTCCTCAACAACACTTACGTCAAAAGGCAAAGGCACAGGCTCTTTCTGGATGTATTAAATAAAAACAAGCAGAGAAGAAATCTGCATTTTTAACAAATATATCATTTTAGGAAACACCAATCCATGTTAAAATAAATCTAAAAATAATTAATTCTACATGTTCAGTGAGAATATAGGTCAGTGCCATAAAGTACTGTAGAGCTCTTACCCTGGCCAAAGATACCTGTACCTTACTTTTTAGAATGTTTGTGTGTATTAAGGTCAGGTGAAAGGCAGTGATTTTAAAAGATTAAACAGCATGGAGACAAGAAGTTACCAAATAGCATTTCCATCGAGCAAGAGCTTGCTACTCTCAAAAACATCGCTTTTTTAAAAGGTTGTCTTAACGTAAAACTCAAACAAAACTTTATATGCATATTAATAACAATACTGCCTCTCTGGACATTTAAATATGTAAAAAGAGTTAAGACTAAATGATCCTCTATTTTCACATTTTTAAAGCGACAGACGGTAGAGTGGAGAGGAAAAATATTATATGTCAAATGAGTTAGACTCTAAAAGAACATTATTTGCATGGAAGGCCAGGCTTTTTCCTATGATGTGACCTTAGATATACAACTTATACAGGTGGAGACTACATTCCTACTTGTAAAATATAATAATATCTGTTTTGATTCCTCAGTGGAGAACAAAAGCACACAGAGTGTAAGGTAGTAATATCTGTCAGAGAGAAGGAAGCTTGTAAAGGTACAGAGACCATCACTCTAAATGATGTATTCAATTATGTGGTTCATAAGAAATGGCTTTTTGATATTTGTGACTACTTTTTGGACAGTCTACCGTAAAGTAGGGTGAGGCACATGCACAGCAAAATTCTGACATTCTTGCTATTTAGTCTTTTTTTTTTATTTTAAAGAAAAAAGAACAAAAACAAACAGAAAGACATAAAAAAACACAAACACAATAAAAATACAGAATTTCAAACAAGGTGATAGGAAATTAACAAGGTTGTTGTATTACATACTGGTATCTTCAAACTGGTTATTCAGATAAACAAATACAGGCATGTAAGATTCATCAAACAATTGAACATTAACTGTTCCTTTCAATAAAGTGATAGAAATTAGCAGTACAATTATCTTAGCTATCTTGTGTACATATATATACATATTTTAACTTCCTTTCTTTTACTTTCTTCTTTCTTTCTTTCTTTCTTTCTTTCTTTTTCTTTCTTTCCTTTCTTTTCTTTCTTTTCTTTTCTTTCTTTCTTTCTTTCTTTCTTTCTTTCTTTCTTTCTTTCTTTCCTCTTTTCCTTTATCCCAGTTGTTTTTTCCTTTTGAACAGTTGCTTTCCCTTTCACAATATCTATTGTACCTTTCAGATTTTATTTACTCTTTCAGGTTTTTACACTAGGGAGGCAATACAATGTTTACACATGTGGGTCTGATTTATTTCACTTATGAGTATGGTCTTTAGTTGCATCCATTTACCTATAAAAGCCTTGAGTTTATCTTTCCTTATAGCTGAGTAATATTCCATTATATAAAAATATTTTTATATCGCAACTTTTTTATCCATTCCTCAGCTGATGGGTATTTGGGTTGTTTCCACAATTTACCTCTTACAAATCTTGTTAAGGAAATAAAAACAGTTTTCTGTTTTCTCATGCTTTATGATAGTTAATTTTTTAAATATATTTTGCCAGGGTAAAGACAACTAGGTTTAAAAGTTGGTTGTTCCTGGGTCTGTAAGATGTTCTAAATTCAGTTTTTATATGTGTGTACATTATATGCATATACATATATATCCACATTATATACGTCTGTGTACACACACATAGGAATTTAACTTCAACACCAGTTAATACCCTGTGGCATGGAGTAAACCAGAACAGAAATAAGAGATTCTCTCATGAAATCCACATGAGAGAAAGAAGCCACAGTAAACCCCTGCTTACTCCTGGTCCACGGGAAGCCAAGATTTCATCCAGTCTGGCGCAAGTACATTTCTTAATTGGGGAAACATCCTTTCCTCTGAGGATGCTACAGTGTCAACAGAGTAGTTTGTTCTAATGTAAGTGCAAATAATGAAACAGATTTTCAAACGTTTTTGTTTTCCCATTCCTAACATATTTCTCACAGGAATTATCAGGGCTCTTACAATTAGTCTTTTAGTTGCTTCTCATTGCCTACTGAATTTGTGTCTTATTGTCACAAAAAAGCAAGCTTTGTATTTTGGACTTTAATGATTTCTTGGATAGTTCCAACTCAGATATTCCATAGGATCTAAAATTCAATACCTAGGACTAAGGCGATGTGTCTGGCCCAGTACCTCATGATTTTCTGTTCCAAGTTTAAAGCTACCACTATCATTTGATCACCAAGGAATGTAACTGAGGCAGTATCCCATTAACTTTTTATTTGTTTACACTAAATTGTAGCCACATTGATCCACTGTATTTTCTAAATGCGGCATGCCCATGTATGTCTCTGGGAGGTTGTGCATGGGCTACCTCTGACCATAATGGCTGTCTTATCTCAATCATGAAGGTAGTTTCTTCTGGTTCTTTAACTTCATTCAGAATGTGTGCTCTTCAGCATAGGTCAAGGTGGCAAAGTGTGTGAGCTGGGAAGCCAGGTGTTGGTGTAGCACTGCAGTGTGGGGAAGTCTATTGTTGATCCTTGGCTAAGACCAGACCAAGGCCTTCTGAACCCAAGATTCCTCCCACACATACTGCTTGCCCACAGTAAGTATTATGTTACTAACAAGGACCCAGAGAGGTGTGCTTCTCGGAGCCTTCTCAGGCTCTTGATATTCTATGTATACCCCTTCTCTTGCTGTAACATGTTCTTTATCTTTAGTATATCCTTGCATAATACCCAAAGGCATGAAGCCCACAGGGTCTTATGTGTATTTTGAAACATCCGATTTTGTGCAATTCTTATAGTGGATGTCTCCCATGAGACTTGGGAGCTGATATTTTATGTACCTAGGATTCAGCAACTACTACATGCTGAAGACAAGGTAAATGTTCATGTCTTATTGATCAGTTATTCTGTAATTACAAATTCGCTCTTAGAACTAGGTTAAAACATCAAAAGCTGGATATGGTGGCACACTCCTGTACAACATTCTGAGGGGGCTGATTCAGGAAGCCTGGAAGTTCAGGCCGGATTTGGGCAACTTAGTGACTTAGTGAGACCATATCTTAAAATAAAAAAGCTTGGGATCTAGCTCAGTAAGAAAACCCTTGCTTCCATCCCCAGTATTAAATATAAAGAAATTGCTAATTCATACACTAAAAAATCAAACTCACTGCAGATACTATTATAGCCTTCAAATTACTATGAAGTGATTTTTGATGAAATAGGTTATGAAAGTATTTAAATTTGTAATACTACACTGATTTTTTAACAAAATATTTCCTTGTTGAATTGGTCACCATTGAAAGAGACACTGCTTCCACTTCATTAATGTCCAGTTGCTTGGACTATTTATAAATGTGTATGTATTTGCACTCTTTGCAAGTTTTTGTATACTGAAAAACACACAGATAAATGGACATTACTCATGAAACTGAATAAATAATTGATAAATGTGATATCCATTCATTAATTCATTACAAGTCCAAGTTAAAGCTATACAAGTATTATCTATGAAATGCTCATGGGTGTATAGTTTATTTCTCATTTTTGTGAAACATTCTCCATCTTTTCCACAAAAGGGCAGGGAGCACATTAATTAGGACATCTGGTTTACCCCTCTCCCCTGCTATTTCCACTTGCACACAAATATATAAAATTTGTGCAATGTAAAATTCATTGCTTCAGTTACATAGCTTTTTTCCTCACTGTACACATGTTAAAAATTATTGACAGGTTTATCCTGTAACGTTCGACCATCTTCAATCTTGAACCTTTTCCCCCACGAGTTCTTGAAGTATATTTTTACGCCAAATATTTGCAAGTGGCAATAGCTTCTCTCTGGTAAGACCTGTTGTGCTTTTATTCCATCATTTCAGCAAATGTTTGTAGGAGCAAGCCTGGAGCAATACCATTCTAATGAGCAATAAAAAGAGATATGCAACCAAGAAGGTGATATGCCAGTCCTTGGAAATAAGTAGAAATTTCAGTGAGCTAGAGATCTAGTTTTAATTATTTAGGATTATAACTAGGGATCAACTAGCAGCAGATCAAATCGTTCTTTGCCTGCTTTGCTGCCCAGAGTAGCATTTTGTATCTCAGCATGCAGAGTCTGAGATGGGGTGATTTATGCTGTTCTGAATTAAATCTCCTAGGAAGTAATTAGCCATTGCAGCAATGCCTATCATCTTATACTGCGTAATTCTGTCACAGATAGAATCTGCCTCGGAGTCAGAGCAGGAGACAAGGAGACTGAAAGTCTATTCAACTTAGTTCAAATATTTCAAAGCAATGAGTCTTGGAATGGTCATGTTATTGAAATATGCAAAGATTCAGGAACTAACCTCCTAATGAAGATGCTGGATTCTAAAACACTCCATTGGTAGCTGTAGTTAGTTGTCCAAAACTGTGGAAGCTTTTTTGCTATAGTAACAATGTTATATCAAACCTTTGTTACATCTAGTAATAACTGAGGGAGAAGAGGAAGATGAACATGTAGTGAGCACAAATGTATAAAAAATTGTACAGATGTTTTCTTACCTAATTGTCCCAAAACCTTTTAAAGGAGGGTTTCTGCACACTATGAAAACTGAATTTAACACAAGCTCTCCCATTAAACTGTAGAATCCATCTACAACTATGAGAATCCAAAGCCCATGCTATTTTGATTACAGCACGTAGTTTCCCCATATCCAAGACTGTTGGTTCAGCAGAATGTTACCAGCAGAAGTTTTACATATATATATACACACATATACATTCATTTTGATTAATGAATTTTTAACTATATTTTAAAGAATGTGGACCTAATTTTCTACCCACTTCTCTTAAGCACCATTTGAAGTGAGGCTAAGGATTTTATTTTCTGATTCCAAGACATGAGCTATATTTGCTGAGACTCAGAATGAAGCTGG
Source organism: Chinchilla lanigera (assembly GCF_000276665.1). Classification (NCBI taxonomy): domain Eukaryota; kingdom Metazoa; phylum Chordata; class Mammalia; order Rodentia; family Chinchillidae; genus Chinchilla; species Chinchilla lanigera. The sequence goes on from NW_004955403.1 coordinate 10,147,991, forward strand.
TCAAGTAGGATAGTCGGGTTAATGGCCTGGGAAAGCCCCAAGGAAAGCACAGGCACTGGGTATGGAAATGCAGGAATGAATGGTCTCATCTGCTTGAGTTCCTTGTTTGTCTTTCCTCAGCCAGACTGCAACCCACTACATCAGCACAGCGACCAATAAACATGGAAGACATTAGTCACAGTTTATGCAGAGATTTCAAAAGGTCTGGCTGTACCTTCCCATATCCTATGGTCTAGCAAAAGCGTGTCACCAATTTAGAGTACAAGCTGTATAAATTAGAATAGGATGCTCAAGCCCAAACACTTAAGTCAGAAGTTGATCTGGGGACAGTGATATCAACTAAGTTTCCCAAGAAGAAGGGGCTAAGCCACCTAGCACGGCAGTGATATTCATCAGGAAACTGTAGTGCAGTCAGTGCAGGTTCAAAATAAATGCAACGCCTCTGAGTAAACCAGAGAGAAAAAGAGATGATGAGAAAGAAGAAAGCAGCCCTCAGTGGAAAAATACAAAGCATTTAGAAAGAAGTAAAAATGATGAACCAAAGACCAACCTGAGCAGTAGGGAATGGATTATGATAAAATGCAAAGGATAGGGAAGTACACTCATGTGGACTAAGTCAGTGAATGCATCTTCCTTTCATAGATTGGCCTGGGAGGGGCATGCAATCCATTCATACCAACTTTACCAAGGCCAATGAGAGTCTATTCAGGAAAATATACCTTAATTCTTGTGTAAGTAGGTGTAAGAGTCACAATCATTGAAATCTGTCCCTGGCAGACACCATCTGGCAGTCAGAGAATAGACGCAACTCAAGGAATACTGCAGTGAAAGGCTTACCATGAGGACATCAAATGAGTCCTGAGATAAGCTGCTCCAGAAAGGGCCCTCCCAGGAGGCTTTCTCTTACATAAACCAAGGCCTTCACTTTCGAGTTTAACCCAGATGGAGCCAACACTGTTACCAGAAACCAAGAGTTGTTAATGACATCCCTGGCTAAGCTGAAGAACACCTGCAGGAAAGGTTATTGATCTGTCTCCCAAACTTGATTGAGGTTGTGTCCTTATGTTACATTAAGTTCTCCTGGAAGTGGGGGGGACTGCTGGTCAGGTGTAAGCCTTGGGTTCAGAAATGAGTTCTAAGTAGGGAAGTAATTAAGGACTGACGGTGACTGCAGTTACAGGGATGAGTAAGCAGGCCCAGGGGAAGTAGAAGAAAGCAGGAAGAGTTCCAAGAAGGTATCCCAGAGCAACAGTGATACTTAGGAGAGTAAGTAGGGCAGCCTGTAAAAGTAACCGGAAAATAGTAAGACAGAAGCAGGTGGAAAACAACAGGAATGCACTGAGATTTTGTATGATGAAAAGAAGAATATCTGTAGGTAAGAGGGGACACTATGGCCCAGGTGCAAAATTAAGTAAGACAATCAACACTACTGCATATCCATCATATAATTAAAATTTAAAAATGAAGTATCAAACAGCCATCCTGAAAATGTAAGCCATCTTTTAAATTTATCTTTGGAGTGGATTTAGATTACTTTTTGTACAGGAAGTGAATGAGGGAAGACTATAAAAGTGACTAATGGTCTGAGGGAAAGAAACACCCACCCAGAACGATGCAAAGCAGACACTTAAAATGACACACATCCCTCAGTTCAGGCCTTTCTTGAAAACTACTTGTGAAAGTAGTCAATCCAAAATTATATAAAGGTCCTAGGAATGGACAAGAAATGGACAGTGGAGTGCTGCTGATTTGAATCTATTTCAATATGGAATTGCCATTAAAGCACCAAGGAAATTACAATTTCAGAACACAATGCTATTGCAGCTAACCGTGGCAAGCAAAATTGAAGTAAGTGACATAAACAGGGTAGGTGCAAACTAACAGGAGGAACCGTAACTAAGCTATTCGCTTCACGATTCAGAGACACACAGTGTCAAACCCCTAAATGTGGAGACACTTCTCTGAAACTTACTAACTTTTTTGATTCACCTTGATTTATTTTTCTCTTGTTACATGCAAGAAAAATTCAATGATTCTTTTAATTTTAAAATAGCAAACATGCAATAACTCCCTTTTAATATAGCCGATTTTTCCCATCTATCTATTCACTCATCTGCAGGGTCACTTTCCTTCACCATTTACAGGTTAATGTTCAATATTATAGTTCAGCTCTTTAATGGAGGATATTAATAGTGCAGATCTCATTGGGCTTTGATGAGGATTAAATAAGACGATAAATGTAAAATGCTTAGAAGGTTATTTATATAATGATACATAGGGTAGTTTATATAATGTTAAGAGTTATTTTTTATCTGTATAACCATTCTCACACTGATGCACACAGAGATAGAAGAAACATCATTTCCAAAAGTTACTACCAAGTTATTCCTGCCCGGTAAGATTTTGCACAATATGTTCATTTCAATACTTCTGTCCTTTTTATACAGCTTAAATTTTAATAATTAGCACACATCATGTTTCTGATGTAAAGTTACTATTCTTTGAAAATATAACACACAGCAGATTTCATAACAGGAACAACTGATTGGTCAAAGCTTTATCTTGGGTTCTCTATTCTTTGACACACAGCGCTTCTTGGATCTGGTTGCATACATTACAGCAGCCGCTTTCTCTCAACGGCTTTGCTATCACAAGTGTGCGGAGAGGAGGTGTTCGGTGCTGTCTGACTGACACAGAGACTAACCCCGGGGTGTGCTTTTACTTGTTCGAATATAATTTTAAAAGTTCAGAAGGAAGACCATTTACCGCCAGTTGAAACAGAAAAAGAACATAAACAGTTTCCTGGAAACCGAAAAAGTGAGCACACACGGAGAGATTAATCTTCAATGTAAAAACATGCAAAACTTTTCTGGAGATGGAGTTTCTCATAGTTCGTAACATTCAGAGGAAAACAAAAGTAACTTTAGCTTGAGTTAAAATATATGCATTTATGTGCACATTTCCTCCAGGATGAGAATATTTCCTATAAAACGTCTCTCAACATGTAAAAGCACAGTGAGGAGGGAACTTAATTTACAGAAGAGTTTTCATGTCTGTGGAGTTTGCTGGCCTCCCGTCTTATCTCACACTACTAAAAATAAAATAAAATAAAATAAATAAATAAACAAAATGAAATAAAATAAAATCTGGGGGCAACTTGCCTCTACTTCTTTCTAATTAATATGGTTACCCCTTGGTACCTGCAAGACACTGCTGTCAGGACCCCATGGATACCCAAATATGGGGATGCTCAAGTCCTTTATATAAAATGGCATAATATTTGCATATAACATACATACATTCTCCTGTAGACTTTAAATCATCTGTGGATTATCTACAACACCTAGTACAATGTAAATGTTACATAAATAGTTGTTAGAATGCATTCATTGGAGAATAATTACCCCCAAATCGGCACAGTTTCAAAATAGACAATATTTCCTCGAATAGTTTTGATCTGGGGCTGCTTCCATCCACAGATATGGAAGCTGAAACATAGAGGGCCTACTGCATTTTCATTGCAACCATATAATTCATTGAATATGTAGGTTCTGCTTTAGATCTAAATCAATTCCACAACCCTGGAATTTCCTGCAGTTTTACCTTACAGAACAATCCCTTTCTCTTTATTCCCCTTCCTCATGTTTTCTAGATGCTTTGTTTTTTTTAAAAGCTCATCTTTTTGCTAGTAATTATAGTCACTCATCAAAACCACTCCTAAAAGTTGGTGATAAGCATGAAATAGCTTGAAACTTTCCAAGCTTTTTGCTCCCTTATACAATATTCTCTGCTTTCCTTCTGTTCTGTTCCCTGAATTTCACATCCCAGACATCAGAATACCAGTGGTTGGCTCTTTTGAGATCAAATCAAATGTTTTTGTTTTCAAAAACATTCTTTGCGTAGGAGCAAATTTTCTTTCATATTATGTATATGAACCAAACACATCCATGTATCAACGTGAAATTAATAAATACACTGACAGTCAGAGAAATCTCCACTTATAAGTAGATGTTTTTAAAGAAATATTTAGGGACATGGCATTTTTTATCCAGAGTATTTTCTGAATGAAGAGAAATATCATTCAGGAAAGCAGACTAAATGAGCGAAATATTTAATAGAAACCTGGACAGTGTGGTCTCAGGGTTAGGGAGGCAAATACATTACTTAAATTCGTCTCCTTAGCTCACTCACATCTCTGCCAAACCGTTGACTTGTTGTACAAAGTATCAACTAATAGATGGGGCTCCTTAGATGAAATAATTTCACATACGAGAGGCACAAAGAGCAGACATGTATGCACATTCCACTTCATCTCTGTGTTCATCCAAAGCCAGCCTAAGTAGCTTAACCTCTTTAAAACTGAGGATCACACATTGCAAAGGAATGAAATAAATGCTGAATAAGAGGCTTGATCTCTACACCTAATTTTCCTATCTTGCTGTGCAAATGTTAGTGATTAATTTATCATCCTTGGGCCTCAATTTACTTTATCAAGAAAATCATGGAATAACAAATCCTGTACTTCTTTACAACATTAAATCTTTGAATGTGTTAACACATACAATGCCTTTCAAAATAAGTAAAATACCACTGTAATTTTTGGAGAAATGTTATCAAGGATAATTAATATAAGCTGGGCGTGGTGGTGCACACCTGGAATCCTAGCACTCAGGAGGATCATTGCAAGTTCAAGACCAGCCTGGGCTACAAAGTGAGCTCAAGGCCAGCCTGAACTGCATAGCGAGACCCTGTCTCAAAAAGACCAAAAAAAAAAAAGAATAATTAATATAAAGTTTGTAGTTTTAGTTCTAGCAGCTTTGTAAGACTTCTTTTAGAATATTCACATATGTGGCAGCTTAGAAAGGTGACCTTGAAAATTATCTTTTGATAACTGCTGCAGCTATGTGAGAAAACATAGTGAGGGGGAACTGAATATCCTCTCAAAGGAAACATGTTGTTTCAGAAATTAAATTAGCTTTATAAGTTCATCTCAAGAACTGAAAATCAAGTCATATTCAGTGTTTGTTATCATTTCTTTTTCTTCATTTATAACTGCAAGATCATAATTGATCAAACTCTAGTTATTACTGTGATTTTCCTATTTGCTTTTACATTTTTGGCACAAAAATGCTATAGCTTCCCACTATAAAAAGGCAAGGGGAAAACAGCATTTTATAGATCTCTGCTTTTCTTCTAAATATGTGTCAATGTTTTCCTGGCACATAAAAAGACATTTCAAGCGGTTAAAAGTGCAGCATTATGAATACACAGTACAGAATATATTTTTTAATTGGAGAAAATAACACTTAATTTGCTTGATTCTTCATTTTTAAATTGATTGTAATGAATATAAACTGCACATATTAGCATTGTTAAAGACTGATTCTAAATCTAAAGCACTATTTTTTACAGTCGCTATGTAAAAGGGATCTTTTAGAAGTAGTTCCTATGTTTTGAATACATGAAATAGGTTACAGAAAATGCAGTTGAACTCTCCAAGTCTTTCTACCCACATTCCCTTGGTATCTACAACCAATAAAACTGGGAAATGCTTATGTTTATTGCTATTAAAAATGCTCTGAAGAATTTTATAATTTGGAATTCTAACTCAGCCTGATTGATTCAGCAATGCATCACATCAATTACAGAGATGTAACTTTTCCCTAATTTCAGTGATGCCACAGAGTGTAATTAAATATGTATTCTTTTCTGATTTCTCCCGTTTTGATATGGTAATAAATAGCATTTTTTCTAAGACTTGAATTTTCTTCAATTAAATCATAAACCAATATTACCATTTCATTAAAGGGAAATTTATCATATATTCATATTCATATATGCCATATATTCACCAAAAATCCATTAAGAAGCACTAGTAAAATGACTTAGTCATGTTAAAACCTTCCTTTACCACGACTCACTAGGCAACGTAACACTGTAACTTTCTCTGTTCATTAGCTTCTTACTTGTAAAACTCCCTAGTACCGTTTTAAAAGGTTTGCACGGACTGTCGTGTTTAATTTTAAAACAGGGACCATCTTTAAATTAGCATTTTGCTCAAGAATGTAGTTGTTAAACACTCAAGATATTAGAAAGTGTACCTACATCACTGGTTTTCTTTAATGGGCCCAGCACTCTCCCGCACAACTATATCAATGCACAAGGCTGACAGTATGAAGTTCCCTATCTCACCCACAGTAGAGGATACCCTTTCCCTCTTCAAATAGAGAGGGCGCTTCAGGAGCCCTGGCTGATGTCACTGCTTCTGATGTAAACAGAAAGGACAAAATATCTGAGACGTATTCCAAGTGATTTTTCTCTATTTTTCAGCTAATAGAGAAAACGCTAAATTATTCTCAAGGATGATAACTAGTGCCAATTTCAGAGTTGATAGAATAGTGTGTGACAAATATATTAATAATAATGATATTGACATAACAGACTCAAATGTTACAATTTGTACATATATGTACACTATGCACAAATGTGTCTACGTATTGTGCATATACACATATATATGCATACATACATTATGTATACATTACCCTTGCTTTTCTGTCCTTGAGAAAAGGATATAATTTCGATATTAGTTGAAGGAGAAATTTGGACCTACATAGTTTGACAGAAATGGTGGCTCTAGTCATTATAACAGGATAAAGCAACCGTATGTGTCTAAAATTATGTAATATGAATGGAACTGTTGTTGAGCTGCTCCTCGTGGGGTGCACTGGACCAGACCGTGTCTCTAGCTTCTGATTTCCCTACTATAATTACTACAGAATTGGCTTAGCTACATTTCAAAATCAAGTAGCAAACTCATAGATTTCAACCAACTATTAAATTTAGAATCCTTAAGTTCTAACATCTTACAATTGTTTATGATATTGTATATATCCGACTGTTTTTAATTGACACAAAGTATATTACTGATTTGTCTTTGTTCTTTGCTTTTGAAGCAATGTAACAGTCTGTAGGTTATGAATCTTTTCTTTCCTTTTTTTTCAATAAGGGCATGTAGGGGTTTGTTGATTTTATTTAATCTTTCAAAGAACTAACTCTTTGACTCATAAATTCTTTGTATTGTTTTCTCAGTCTCAAATGCAGTAACTTCTGCTCTGATCTCTATAATTTCCTTCCTCGTGCAAGCTTTGGGCTTGACTTGTTCTTCCTTTTCTAGGAGCTTGAGGTTCAGCACTAGGTTATTTTGAGCTTACTCCATTTTCCTGATGTGGGAATTCACAGCTACAAACTTCCCTCATAGGACTGCTTTCATCGCGTCCTGTAGTTCCAGTATATTGTATCAGCATTATCATTTAATTGTAGAAACGAATTTCTTCCTTAATTTCACTTGTGACCCACTGGTTGTTCAGGAGGTTGTTATTTAGTATTCATGTGTCCCTGTAGTTTTTGTGGTTTCTTTTGTCATTGAGTTCTAATTTTATTGCACTACGGTCTTATAATATGCATGAAATTAAGAATGAAAAGGGTGAAATGGCAATAGATCCTGCAGGAATCCAGAAGATCATCAATACCTCCCTGGAGAACTTGTACTCAAATAAGATGGAAAACACAAAAGAAATGGACAGATCCCTACATATATAAAATTACCAAAGCTGAATCGAGAAGATACAAAACTTCTAAATAATCCAATATCAGTCAATGAAATTAACAATGTAATTAAAAACCTACCAACAAAGAAAAGCCCATGTTGATTTTACAAGAAATTTAGAGATCTAATCCCACTACTCCTCAAACTCCTTAATGAAATTGAAAGGGAAACAATGTTCTCAAAGTCATTCCTGGAAGCAAGTATTACTCTGATACCAAAACCAGGGAAGGACCCAGCCAAAAAAGACAATTATAGGCCAATCTCTTCAATGAAATTACATGCAAAAATCCTCAATAGGATACTGGCAAGCAGAAAGCAGAAAATCATCAAGAAGAGTATACTCCATGACCAAGCAGGATTCATCCCAGGGATGTAGGGATGGTTCAATGCACACAAATCAATAAATGCAATACGACATATCAACAGAGCCAAGGGCAAAAGCCTCATCATCATCTCAATAAATGCAGGAAAATCATTTGATGAAGTTTAATATCAATTTGTGATAAAAACCCTACAGAAAACTGGAATAGATGTTCTTTATCTCAATCTGATAAAAGCCATCTATTGACAAACCAACAGCCAACATCATACCAAATAGTAAAAAACTGAAAGCTCTACTCTAAAATCAGAGGAAGACAAGGATATCAACTATTACCACTCCTAGTCAATTATAGTTCTGGAAACATTAGCCAGAGCAATTAGGCAAGAAATAAAGAAAAGGAATAAAAATAGGAAAGGAAGAAGTTAAATTATTATTATTTGCAGATGGCATGATACTTTACATAGAAGACCCCAAATATTCCACCAAACAACTTCTAGATTGTATAACCAAATTCAGTAACATAGCAGGACACAAAGCCAATGCTCAAAAGTCAGCAGCTTTCTTGTATACAAATAACAAACTCACTGACAGAGAATTAGGAAAACCACACATCTCACAATAGCATAAAAAAGTGCAATACTTAGCAATCAATCTAATGAAGAAGAATTTCATTAAAAACTATAGTACTTTCAAAAAGTACTACTTTACATTGAAAACTATAGTACTTTGCAAAAGGAGATCAAAGAAGGTATCAGAAAATGGAACAATATCCCTTGCTCTTGGGTAGGAAGAACCAATATAGTGAAAATGGCCATAATTCCTAAATTGTTAAACAGATTCAATACAATCCCAATCAAAATGCCAACCAATAGCATACCTCACAGAATTAGATTAAACAATCCTAGAATTCATTTGAGACCAAAAGAGACCTAGAATAGCAAAAGCAATTTTGCGCAAGAAAGGCAAGCCAGAGGGAGTTGCAACCCCTGAACTGAAATTACACTACAAAGCTACAGTGATTTAAAAAAAAAAAAAAAGACAAAAAACAAAAAACAGCATGGTACTGGCAAAAAAGGAACTTGAGGATAAATGGAACAGATAAATGCAGAACATCTCCAAACCCACTCAGCCACCTCATCTTCAATAAAGGGGCCAAACACTTCAGTGGAAGAAAGACAGCCTCTTTAATAAATGGTGATGCAAACACTGGCTTTCTGCATGCTTTAGTAGAGCATTACTTTCCACTAAAACTAGACCCTATGTCCCAACATGCAGTAAAGTAAAATAAAATGAATCAAAGATCTAAATATTAAAACAGAAATAGTAAATCTGATGCATGACAGAATAGTTAAAACTCTTGAAGATATAGGTGTAGGCAAAAACTTTATGAGCACAACCCCAACCACATGGGCAATATTACAAAGAATCAACAGCTGAGATCTCATCTTACTAAAAAGCTTTTGCACAGCAAAAAGCATAGCAAAAGAAATCACCAAAAGAATGAGGAGACAACACACAGAGTTGAAAAATATGTTTGCCAGGTGTTCCTCAGAAAAAGGACTAACATCTGTAATATACAGGAACTCAAAAAACTCAGAAGCCCAAAATTGAAATACCCAATCCAGAAACAGCCATCTGAAATAAATAGACCCTCTCAGATGAAGAAGTAGAATTGGTAAGTAAATACATGAAAAAATGGTCAGCACCACTGGTGATTTGAGAGATGGAAATTAAAACAATACTGAGATCCCAGCACCCCCCAGAAAGTATGGCTATCATCAAGAAAACAACCAATAAGAAATGCTAATGGGGCTGTTGGGAAAAGGAATACTTCTCCACTGTTGGTGGAAGTATAGGCTGGTGGTACCACTGGAAATCAGTGTGGAGATTTCCCAAAACATTAAAACTAGAGGTTGCATTTGATTCAAGTATTCCCCTTCTTGTTATCTTCCTGATAGAATTAAAAGCATCATACCACAGCAGTATATGCACACCCATATTTACAGTCCCAATGCCACTAAGCTGATGAATGGATGAAAAATATTTTTAATAGGATGAAGTACTACTCTTATCTAGGTAAATGGATGAACCCTGAGACCATACTCTTAGGTGAAATAAATGAGACACAGATGTTCAAATACTGCATGGTTTCTCTGGTATGAGAAACTGAAAGTGTAAATGAGGACCAAAACGTATAATAGATACTGTGAAATAGGAAGAAAATGTTGAAATGGGAAGAGGAACTAGGGAGGGCGATGGGGAAAGGAAAGAAGGGAAAAGAAAAGAAATAAAAACTGGAAACAAAGTTTTATAAATAAGAAGGGGAAGAGGGTTGTAAGCAGGGGAGGAGAATGGGAAAAAAAATGAAGATATATCATGTACAGTACAAGTTTCCTATGTGAATGTGATCATTATATATATAAATAAAATGTACCAATAAAATTAATTAATTAAAAAAGGGTTTGTAGGTTATGGAAGTAATGAAGGTTGAGAAGACCTGACTGGAAACCACAGAGCCCTCTGAAACTGCCAACCTCCTCTCCTACGGAACCTCCCTAGGGACAAAAAACATTTACTCCACGTAGGCGACTCTGCCGTCTCCAGAAAGCACTGACATGTACTGTCATCTCCCTCTTTAGACCAGCCTCTGACATCTGTATTTATCCTACTGATCATCATCTATGTAGGTTTTGTTCAAAATTCCTTGTGTCATGTGATCATTTTCTCTCCATGGAGAAATTTAAGTTTTGAGATCAAGGTCCATGCTCCGATTTGTTTTGGATTCGCTGTTTTAGAATTTATGACACACTAAAGAGATAGTCAAGGAATGCTGACTCTTTGTTAGTACTGCATAGTGCAAAACAATGTGATAATCTCTTTGGAAATGTGATAATCTCTTTGGAAATTATGTATATATATATGTATTCATTTATATATATATGCATTTTTATATATGCCGTTTCAGTGGGTTCTGTGGTTTTTTGTCAGGCTTTCTCAACCTCACTACTTTTATAACCTACAAACTCTGTTTTTAATTAATTAATTTTATTGGTACATTTTAAATATATATAATGATCATTGACACACACACATACGTGTGTGTGCTGCTGGGGACTGAACCCAAGGCTTTCAGTATCTAGTATTCTACCACTGAACTACATCTTAATCCAATCCTTACTTATCATAAATCTAGCTCTTTTATATAGATATAGACATATAATTATTACATCAGCCCTTCTGGGGTGGTTAATACATTTTAGAATGAACCAGTTGATGAATGTTTCACATGAAACATTTGCTCCAATTTTTCATGGAGAAAATGACTATATTTCACCAACAGATTAATAAAGTAATCAGATTTAAAGTTTGACGGTATTTGATCTTAACAGAAAAAAAGGGTTTGGCATTCTCAACAAATTGGGAGAGACATGAAAATACTACAGGCTCCTGTAATAGTGGTGGATTTAAAATTTCTTCTGTTTTCACGTTGCAATTAAAGCCGCAGCAGGAAACTAATAAGGAAGTGACCTATGGATCTTGTCACCTTTATTTTCAAAATGTCCCCAGACTCTCACGATTTTTCTGCTCCAGTTCCTCCAATCACTTTTCTTGCCTGGCCTCAATACTTCTACTTTCCACTCCTCACAGCCAGTTTCTGTTGAAAACTTGTCTCTGATCTTGTCACTCTTTTAAAATGCTCCCAATCCACTGCTTCTCTTTTCAGCTGCCTGAAAGGCCCTGTAAGACCTCAAAAACCCTCCCCCGCGATGCCTTGCTCTACTCCGCGTGCGCTGCTTGGCCAGCTTTCCCCTCTGCTTCCCGGCAGGCTGCATCGCCTGTAGGCCTGCTAGACCTTCGTGGGCAGCAGGGACCCAGCCTGCTCTGGCACTCACTTCTCCCTTCCTCACGTCTCCTTTAGACATGTGTTCTCTGACATCTTCCCTGTCCACTGTAAAATAGTTCCTTGTTTCCCACTCCTCCCCATTCCAATATTCTGCTAACCTGCTGTATTTTTCCCCCACAGCAATTATTACACAAAATATTGCATTAATATGACATCACATATGCCAATATACACACTATACAACATACTATACAAATAGCATTAATTCTGTATTAATAGATAAAATGTAACCATTATTTCCTTACTTGTATCGCTCAAGAACTATTTTGTTTATTGAGTATGTGCCTCAGGAAATGATTTTATTTTGGTGTATAGTCATTACCCATCTCCTGGATCAGGACCTTGTGCAAAGTAGCAGCTCAATTTCAATGAATAAATATTTGTATGAATGAATGAGAGAAACTTCACTTACTTTTTGCTATATTTTTCTGTCACTCTGGCCAAGTTTATATGCATGTTACAGAAATTATTATAGGACAGTATATTCATAAGGATATGTGGTTAAACTTATGTATAAATCACCTGCTATTAAACTGATTAACTTTTTATAAGCAGCTCCATTCCCCCTTATTATTTGATGATTTAAATTAGTTAAATTAGTGAAATCTTTGGTACTATTTAAGTTGGGATACAATGTAAAGTTAGTAGATTCCTAATTCTTTTGACTGGAACCACAAATCTCACGCAACAATTTAATGTATAACGTAAGTGTTTTGAAAACTTAGCTTTTTCTCTTTTATTCTATTTTTTGGTTTTCTTTTGTTTTATCTCCAGTACCGGCAATCGAACTCACAGCCTTGTGCTTGCCAGGCAGGCGTTGTGCTGCTGAGCTAAATCCCCAGCCCTCTATTTTTATATTTAAATAATGTCCCCCCAAAACACACTACATTGATATTTTTAAAAATTTGTACATTTTTTGTTTTCTTGAACTTGTTTGACAAATTAATTGTAAATTATTATACTATAATACCAATATTATGATTCTACAAAAAAAGACCGCAATCTTTTAAAGTTGTTCCTAATTTTGTATACCTAAAATATAGACAAGTAACTTTACAGTTAATTATTGTTAACATTTAATAATGCATTAACGTTTGTAGCCTTAATTTTTTTTTCATTTTTTGGTGGTTCTGGGGATTGAACCCGGCAACGATAGTACTAATTTTTAAAACGTGCCTTCAGAGAATGGATAAAGAAGAAAGGCATTTGCTAATTCTCTATTTAACCAACCATGATAACTACATTGATTTTATAACCCAATTTTTTGCCATCAGTTTTGACCTACAGTTTAAAAACCTTATTACAGAGTACACGCTTGATAAAAAAGATTCTCAATGAACTGGCATTGACGCCATCAAGGAACATTTAAAAACAAACAAGTGAACAAAAACCACAAACTAATGGCCCTGCACTGTAGATCTGCCTAAACTCCTGTTTGATGAGTTCACAGCCTGTTTCTTCTGCCACCCAAAGCCTTCTCAATCTGCATTTTTAGTCCTGTCCATCACTAGTATTTGCGATTGTAGGTTTTACGCAGCAATTTAGCTGTTATGTTACTCAATCAATTAAAAAGGTAAGTTATTTTGTAGATATATTTGTCATATTTAATTTAATCCATTGAGTTCATGCAAAGATTATTCTGGATAATATGGGTGAGCCTGATCTAAACAATTAAAAATGGGCTATGAACAGAACTTAGACTGATCAGTTTCCCTAAGGAAGAAGAAACTCCACCTGTGGACTGCAGGGCCAGCTCCTGCCAACTGTGCCCAGCTGGGCCTTCCTGATGGCAGATTTTCCCACAGTCATCTTGTCTTCCCAAATCAACGAGATACTTGGCAATCAATCAACTCATGTGCATGTGCGTGTGTGCGTGTATGCATGCGTGTGTGTGTGTGTATGTATGTTCATCACACTAGTTCTATTTCTTGAGTGGATCTTGGGCTGAGAAAGCACTTTATTATCCTTAGTAATTCAAGGTCTGGCTAAGTTCTTGCCATGTTGTTTTGGGCATTATGCTTTACTGCGTCTGTGCCTGTTAGCTCTGCCCCCATACCTCTTGGTGCAAAACGGTCACCAGACCCTTTGTTTCAGGCCTGGGAGACCCTGTTACACCTCCACATTCATAAGAGGATGACTCAGAAGTCTATGAATTTCTACATCTTTAACTGCAGAATGGCGCAGAACATGCTGTGCCTTTAATATTAATTTTATGATATTTCTTATGCTAATAAGCTGCAAAAAACTTTAAGCAGTATACCATGAAGCACTGAAATGTTGTCAGCCTTCAGCAGACCTCCAGCAACACCACCTTCGACAAAGCAGCCACTTAATGAATGAATGCACAGGTGTTACTGGTACAGACTTAAAAAAAAAAAAAAGCAAAGCTTTGAGGTCAAACAGATCTCAAATTTTTAGTTTAACTCTGTCTTTACTAAATTTGTAAGAATAGATAAATCATGTACTCTTTCAGCTTTACCCATTTCTTATAGGGAAGTGGCTATGACATTTTTATCTGTTGTACTAAGTTACGGAAAACACTGAAGCAATGTAAAACGTACACCACTATAGTATTTGCTATATATTTGGACTCAGTGAAATGTAACTAATTTTTTGTTATGTTAGAAATAATATTCTGCATAAATTCGTCAAGTATATGTATTGAACACCTACTATCAGACAAGTACTTTGGTAAATTATCAAAAGATAAATTAATGATTGCTATGATTTACTGAGCAGTTAGTTTATTTTAGATATTGTTCTAAAACTTTATCTTTGTTAAGTCTATAGCAACTCCAGTGAGAAATTACTATCATTATCCCTAATTGTGGATGAATAGTCATACATAAAGAATGTTAAGTAATTTTCCCAAAGACATACAACAAAAAGTATTAGGGCCCGGGATACAAGCCAAGATGGCCTAGTTTTATAGTTCATATTTTGTTGTTGTTGTGCTAAACTACTTCCTATGGACATGGATTTGGAATTCAACATTCTCTATGAATACAGAAAATCTTCAAAATAACTCTGCTAAAAGGTTAAACTACAAAGTGCCACAAAGAAAAGGATTTTAAAAATGTTCTTAAAAATTGCTTCCTATTTGTACACATGATATATATTATTACACACAAGACCGTATTAAAATGGACAAAACTAAGCAGTCCTTCCGGATTTTTCTGACCCATAGAGAAAGATGCTTCTGAACTCTCTAACTAGTGTAATGTATTTCACAATTATGTACCTTGACTTAGCACAAACCACTTGTCCACACAGGAAAACAGGTCTCCATTGTCACGTTAACCTTCAGAATTAACAATTAAGTTCATTCTAATTACAATGTAATCTTTTGCTCCTTTATAAACCAAACTTTCAAAATGAGATACTGAAATCACACAAAATAAATGATCTTTGGTGTTTTCATTTGAAGTATATAATTCCATTATGACTATCAAATCATGTAATTTAAAATAACAGTAGCTTTCTAGAGTAAATTTTTTCTCTAAAAAATTTTGTTTGTTAGTAGCTAAAATGCAAAATATCTGTGGAAAAGAAAGATAAGAGGAACTTGGTATAATTCACTGAACTTTTTATGGTAAATCATACCACTCAATCTTCATGTTAACTTTACAGGAAAAGCCATAAATGTTGCAATGATTTCAAAAATATTCGCTTTACAGAGAAAATATTTTAAAGCATTTTCCTTGCTACCAAATCAGTAAGAAAAAAATACAGTTGCTGTGCGCTACAGATTTCACTGTTAGCACAAGCTCTGGAAGAATTTCTTCCACACAGCCTTTTTTAATGTTTCTTCCTGCTGTTTCAGTCATAGATCTGCACTGTAGACATTCCTTATTAAACACCAGTGACTTTCTGCTCAATAAATATTTTACAATTTTTCCTGAAACAGTTCCTACATCTAATCTTATTATAACCTAATGTATAGTTTACTGATCCATAAACCTGTAAGTTGTCTTGTAAAAATAGTGCAACTCTGTGCTTCCCGTGTGGTCTCGACAGTTCTGCTGCTTAAATTTGACCAGTCTCATAATCCCCATCCCAACTCTTTCAAATTTCCCCATTATCTCTTTCAAATTTTTGACTCAGATTTTTCTAAAATCTATTTGAGGTTTGGTGTTGCCTAACCACAAAAATCACACCTCTCTTCAATGTCCAGTTTGTAAATTGTAATCATTCGTCTATTTCCAACACTAATACATCAAAATTTTAAAGACATGAGTGAAACGTTTGTGCCCCTTGCTTAGCATGCACTACTTGGAACAAATAACAAAAGTGAACTTTTTTTATATTTCCAAAAGCTTAAATTTCTGTTTTCTTGGGTGATGGTTACATTTGTTAAAATTGTAGTTCATTTTCACATTAATTTTTAGTTTTAAACTGTAATGCAGCATTAACATGTTTTTAAAGGATGTTAATGTGTTAGCTGTTTAATTTTCCACAGGAAATGATACCACAAATAATCTGAACAACAGCCAAAATTATCTGAAAAAGTAATGCATGTAATGTACAACTTAAACAGAAATTTAAAATGAAAACAATTTTTAAAGGAGTAATCTATTTGGAGAGAAAATTTCTTATATTCTATACTATTAAATTATTTAATTTCCACAGAGTTTTTCAGCATTCACTTACCAAAAAAGGTCAATGCTTAAACAATCTAAGAATAACTTTAGTTAGTAATAATACTACAGCACAATAAAACTAATATCATAAGAACTCTTTTTACCTTTGCATTATAGGGAATGTAATGTTTTGATAAAGCTTCAGGTGTGTGCATCCATGTTTTGTCTGTAAGGAAGAATACACAACATTAAATCACAGGTGAGTACGGTGTTATTGTCACGCATTAGCATTTGTACGGAGTCTGGGTGGGCTGGGGCATTTCAAGTTCCAACATTCTTCTGCTACATTAAGGCAGAGCAACACTTACAGTCAGATAGAAGAACAATGTAGCTGGAGACTGATTATAGGAATCTTTCCTTGATATAAAAGTCCCTCAACTTTTATATAAATTGTTTTAAATAATACAATTATACTGAGATTTTAAAGAATAGATAAAAATACCAACATCAGTGGACTCTGAATAATATCTACTATGCAATTAAAGATAATTATCTTCTTTCTTTCACTTTATGCCCTCATTAATTACAGGTTCTTTCTCTTAGTTCATATAACAAAAAAGTATTTTTTTCTCACTGGTTATTCTTAGCATCAAGGAAAAAAATTACATTAAGCTAACTTTGTATTTCTACGAAACTGAAAAAAAACTCAGTCTACTATGTTCAGTAAGAAATCAATATGTACACAAAATAAAAATAAAAGGAAATCAATATAACTTTAGGATAATCTTTATTCTAAATTTAGAGAAATATTGACTGAAAGTCTACTATGAGTTTTTATTTTTTATTTTTTATTTTTTTTTGTTTTTGTTTTTTTTTTTGGTTTTTCTCCGGTACCGGGAACCGAACTCACGACCTTGCGCTTGCCAGGCAGGCGCTTTGCCGCTGAGCTAAATCCCCAGCCCCCTATGAGTTTTTAATATATACAATTTTAAATGAATTATTAGACAATGTTTCTTAGATAAATATAATAAAATAGAAATAAATGCACCTCAAATGTATAGATCTTGAAACTAACTTAACTGTATATGATTTGCATTTTGTTTCCATATTTTAATTATTTATATTTTCATTCAATTTTTGAACTTCATTCCTATATTGACAATGATATTTTATGTATGAATTTTTGATTTTTGATTAATTATTATTGAGATGGGTTTTTACTTCTTGATAAGATTTGATTTCTGTAGGGTGTGGCTGAGGTGGAGACTGATCACACATGCAGGGTTAGAACAAAGGCAGCCCAGAGAATATGGAGTCGGACAAACAAGTTGTTAGGCAGGTCCTTCCTCTCCCAGTAGGAGATGGGTTTCACCTGTCTTCAACCTCTGGCTGATGGTGTAAATAAACTCATTGCAGTGCTTGGGCAGTTCCTTTCTCCCATCAGGAGAAGGGGCTCCACCTGACCTCAGCTTTGTGCATTTCTGACTCTTGTCTTCATTTCTTCATCCTTCATCGTGCCCCCCTGGGAATTTCAAGAGCTGCACTGGACACTGCAGATTTCTATGGTTTTTCATCTTGCTTATAACAGTTATGAGTGCTAGTTATAGTGATATGATTAGTTTAAGAATAATTTGTATAGAGTTGGAATAGTCCTGTATATATCTATATCTATATCTGTATCATCTATATCTATATATGAAGTAAAACACAATATTGTACACCAAACTATAAAAACACTAAATATTTTCCTTTAGTAAATGTAAAAAGAGAAACAATTTCCCTTTTATTCAATTCTCATATCTTCTTTCCTAAATATGCACCATCTCTAAGGAAGATGTAAAGTCTGACTAAAGTCTGAATATGATGTGTCATACCAGTTCTGAGGCAGATAATTACTTTCCTCTGTAAGCCACTATTATTGGAAAACTGGTGATATTGCTTCTGCTATAGTTTCATATTGCAGTGACCTAGAAAGAGGATAGGTGTATCTAGCTGTTTCTGGTGACAGATCAAAATAAGTGCAATATTAAATTACCATCGGGTAAGCTGCAGTTGCAACAATAACACAAACAGGCAATCACAGAACATTAAATACAAATGTTCTAGGGCTGTGCATTAAATAACATCTATTATAGGTAGTATCCTTATAAGCCTGAAGAATTTCCAGAATAAATGCTTAGTGTCATCTGAATTTATACTGTGATAAAAGAAAAAAGCCACAGAGTAAAAGTTCTGGTCACATACATGCACTTAGAACTAGAGAAGCAAATAGAGATGCTGTACCTCAGTCACTAATTGTGCTCACAGAAGCAATTAGGTAAACAGAACTGGCATAGAAATAAGAGTACAGGCATTCTAGATTCCCTTTCCTTAAAATTAAAGTCACTACCTCAATACTGAACACTCACATGACAGGAAATGCCAATATTTCAACATGTTTTATAAATGTCAAGCCACAGTGACCACTGATCAATAAATTGAGGTTTCTGAAATATATTTAATTAAGAGCTCATCAGACAGAAGCAGTAACTTCATTATTACCTAAACTTAGCATAATAAAAGCACCTGTTTTGAATACGCTGTTCTATGAACTGCGGGATGATTCTCATAAAAAAGAAAATAATTCTTAAAATAGTGAATTTAAGTCTTATGCATTAAGATTATAGTTGCCCATGAATATGCCAAGTGATAAGTTAAAGAATATGGAATGTAACTCATAGAATTATTTAATTATACTTTTTCAGATGATACTTTAATGCTTTTTACTAAATTATTTATTTTAAAATAATAAATAGATGTAGGATTTTCAAAGTTCAGAGAGAACGCTCACATAATCTGTAAAACAAATCCAATCATTCTAACTAAATCTATGATTATGTTAGACTAACCATTAAAGAGCTCTTCAAAATAGCTCAAAACAATGCAAATTCTATTTATTCAGTATTTTCCATAATTACTGAGCAATTGCAATACCATTAAAACATTTGCAAAGAAATAATTAGAATCTGGCTTATTCAATCAAAGGATACCATAATACTAATTTACAGATTTTAATTTACAAAAAAAAATTTGTTTACATTTACATTTAAGTTTAAGATGATAATCTCTCTTCCTCAGGCTTCTGAGGCATTTAATAGGACTGCATGTAATGATCAAGTAAACTTGAGCTCTATAATATAAAATATAAAGTTTTACTGATAGAAAACCATTGTAGTTTGTTCATAATACTAAATAATATATATATACTAGCTACAGAAGAAAATAGCACTTGAATTATATATTCTTTTATAGATCTAGATTGCTAGAATCTATGAATGCTTTCATAAAATTCAAGTTACTATCTGAAATTAAAATTCAATTAAATAGTGCTATTGGTGAAAACCCAGAACAGAGGCTCTAAGAATTCTTACTTTAACCAGTGCGAGTCAGAACTAATAGGCATTTGCAGAACTTCGCATATCAAGTCTAGTGGGACTTGAAGCAAAATATTGACCAATAAATTCTTGATAAAGACATTTTATGGCTAGACTGCAAAAATAAGGTGAAGGAAATTAAAAAAGAATGAGATAATGACTAACGGTTCTACTTCCTGGTTCACCAAATCATTGCAAGTTTCCCCCAAAGTTGTCCTTTCACTGTACACAAAAAGCACAGACACGGAACCATTGGTCACCTGTGCAATCATCCAGTCCTGGAAATTTGTCACCCTCCTTCAAACAAATGCTAAGTAAAATGTCGTTTAAATTTTAAAGGCTTTGGAAAGGGAATCGTAAGAATCACACATATACACACACATACGTCAGTGGTCTTCAGAAATTATTTTTTTAAAAGTAAGATAATGCGATTCAAGGGATAAGTTGTGATGTAAGGTACTATTACTTTACTGAAAATATATCAGGATGGTTTCTAGACATTTTTACTTGCCAAAGGATAAAACAAATTGTTTTGTTTTTGATATATTTTAAAGCAGAAACAAGCCACAGACTCGAAACAATTTCATTTTGTTTCCCTTTACTGAGAAAAATAAAGAAAATAATGTACTTCTAACTTCACAGGCTTGAAAAGCATCACCAAAGTCACATTATCTAAATCCCTACTGAATACATCAATTTTCGGTTCCACATACAACTCTCTGGACCCCTCTGACTCCAGTCATGGAAAGTTATTAATGCAAGTAATTCCATTTTACTTTTACACAACTCTGTCGTAATGTTTTCTCCTACATTAAATCAATGACCGTATAATTTGCACTTATTTGTCCTTTATTAGACTAAACCCCAGGGCTAAATGGAGCCTCTTCAAACACTGAAAAGCAGCTCTCACTACATGCCTACCATCCTCGG
Organism: Chinchilla lanigera; assembly: GCF_000276665.1. Classification (NCBI taxonomy): domain Eukaryota; kingdom Metazoa; phylum Chordata; class Mammalia; order Rodentia; family Chinchillidae; genus Chinchilla; species Chinchilla lanigera. Next base: position 10,168,749 of record NW_004955403.1, read on the forward strand.
TTGTGCTTCCTGCTGCCTTGAAAGTTTCCCAGCTTTTCTCATCTGGGAAAGCTATAATGCATCCGTCTTAACCCTTTAAACCTTTTAAAGAGATAATGCACTATGCCGGGCTGCGCAGGAGAGAACTGAACACTCTGGTTCCCGTCCTGGACTGTTCACTGCTCACATATCAAAAGGATGAACTACAGCTTTTGGTCATCACACTTGACTTCATTACTAGGCCACTGCTTACCCACATACCACTGAAGGTACATCTTCCAAAGAACAACACAATCAATAATTACATGATATATTAAAAAATAACCAGACTTTCTTGACCTTTGTTGAGCAGTTTACAATATCATAGTAAATCTATAGCATGAAATAAGACCTAACTGGGGCTGGGGATACAGCTCAGTGGCACAGCGCCTGCCTGGCAAATGCAAGGTCCTGAGTTTGATTCCTAGTACCAAAATAAATAAATAAATAATAAAAAATAAAAACCAGATCTAACTGTATGGCTAACAGATCGATAACCTACGCGTTCAATCGTCTATGAATCGGATTCGCATTGCCTAAGTATGCTTTCCCAATTCACTGACAGCATGTTAAGTAGGAGAGAGCCCTCTGTCCTCCACTGAAGAACTTCTAGAATGAAAAGAGTGCATTATTTTATCTTCAGTTAACTAGACAACACTATGAAATATTTATTTCCTATGAACACACCAAAAAATACTATGTCAACTGCAATGTTTTCCTGCGTTTGTAAAACAGCATTTAAACTGCCTGTTGATTGTCATCCTTTACCAGAGATTATAATGCATTGAATCTAGCTTTCTTCTAAATTTTTACCTGGATATTAATAATGAATTTGTTTTGGAATCACTGCTATGACTCTACTTATCACCAATTCTTTTATATTCTTCAATAATATGTGAAATGTGTGTGTGCTCACATGTACACAGGTACACACACACACACATACACACATGAATTTATATACTCAACCTTATATTACCCCGGGAAATTTAGTAATACATAGCGACATAAACCACAGTTAGGCCTAGGTTTCGGATCATTTTACTCTTTGAAATTTCTTAACATAGCATAAAATTGCAGGGGAACATATTGTCACAGGCATATTGTGAGCTAATTAGCAATAGCTGTATATTTTAATTGATCTAATTTAACTTTATTCCTGAGTGCTGTGGTTTGAAAATAGAAAAGGGTGATTTCTTAACACCTCTGCTTTATTTTCATGATAATATCGACTTGATTCCCAGGTTCTCTAAAATGAGCACACTTACCTTTCTTCCTGCTAAAAGCACGGTTCATGATGACAGTCTGCCAAGTCTATGCTCAGTTCTGTCACCCTTTATACCCTACAGAAATAACAAAGTATTAGAACACAAATGAAGGACCGTTGCACAAGCTCTTGTGTTAATACATTTTAAAGAGAAAGCCTTTTTAAATATTTACAAGCTATATTCTAAAATATCCCAACAACACTGGGTAAGAATAAACATAGGACTGACACTGTGTATCAACTAAAACTCCTCCAAACTTTTTTACTTTTACCTCTTTCCTATTATGCATCCATAATTAATTATATTTATCTGAAAAGCTGAGAAGAAAGAAGGTCAGTACTTTCCTCGGAGCTTACTGGGAAGAAATGTGGTTGCATTTGGGGTTCTCATGAGCACCAGTGGTAGATAAAGTGAAGCTATTTGATCATGCCTTTAGGAACAAAATCACTTTTATAAATCCACTCACATATATAAACATTTATTTTTATTTAACTGAGGCCCATATAGGTTTCACGACTACTACAAAATCACAGAGGCAGGTGACAGACACACTAGTAATAGTGGTCAGAAACAGAATAGGGTATTTCCCACTTACAGGTGCTTTCCATAAGTGCTGAGTGTAGGAAGTATGAGCTACTGTCCCTGTGTCAGATATAGCACGCAGTTCCAAGCTTGTATTCCTTTTTCATAGCAATTACTTGCCCCGGAAAGAGGTTTTGTAACTAACTACTCATTTTCTGCTTTAGTCCGCTGTGAATGCTGCTCACCAAAACTAGGAGCTTGGTTTACGGACTGTACTTTCTATATAGTGGTTGTTCATTGGAGACATTTTCAATTCTATTTGTAAAATACTTTCATGTAAAAAACAAATGACTCCTACAGCATTCCCTCAGAAACTCTGAGATGATTCATATTAGGAAGTTGAGATGAAACGTTTATGGATGCTGCCTTGAAGTCTCTATTTGGGGTCCATGAACGTGTCAGTGTCAGTGATCAAACTGGCAGAAGCTGCTTGTTTGCTTCTCTGGCAAATAAACATTCTCAGACTGACAGCAAACCGCCTCGCGCCTCCACCTTCTCTCCCATCAGGACGAGTGTCACAGGCACTATCTATGGTAAGCCAAAGACCTTTTAAATGTAAAAATACTAAATTAAAAAAGTCTCATATTATGAATTGTGTTTTCTCACTTTTCAGGATGATTTCAACCATATTAAATAAAAATGTATTTAATAATCTGATCTACTTCTATGACGTTACAAGAACCTGTTTTAACAGGAATCAAAGGAAATCCATACGCCTAGTGTAAGAGCACAGTTCTGGGGGCTTCCATTTGCAGACGATCAGAGAGGGGCTGAATTTAGGGTGCAGCCTTCCCCGCACCCTGCCTACTGCTGTCTGTGAGCTTCAGGTGGACGAGAGGATGGAGACTGAGAGCCACACATGGACCTGGGGACACCCTCCCCATCCCACTGAGGGACACAGATTTACCATCACCTCTGCTAGAGACTGAGGTCAAGGTGCAGAGTCCGTGATTTCTCCGTGTCGCTCAAACCCGGAAGCCAAGTCTTCATTACTCAACCTGTAACCCCCGTGCACTGCTGCCTGTAACCACTCCTCCCCGCTCCCCTGCTGGGAACATTTCTCAGTGTCATCTGGCATTCAGGGTCTGTCATTATCATAATGTCCTCCACTTTTTTCAAGGTTCCTCTGCACTGCTGGTGTTGATGAAACCCAGCTGTGATCTGAGGAGAGGTTACTGTCTTCCCCCTACATACTCCACTGGACCAAGAAAGGATGTGGCTCTCCATTATTGTAACGGTTTTCTCTTTCAAACCCTGATGCAGGGCTGGGAATATAGCTCAGCGGCACAAGTGCCTGCCTGGCAAGCGCAAGGTCCTCAGTTCGATTCCCGGTACCAAAACGAAACAAAACAAAAAATCAAACCCTGATGTCTTGGAAGATTATGCCACCAGGCATGCGCGCGCACACACACACACACGCACACGCATATTATCTTTGCTACTTTTCTCTCGTTGCTGAAACAAAATACTTGATACCCAAAATTAAGGAAGGAAAGGTTTATTTAGCTCAGTTTGTGGAGGCTTCAGTCCATACTCAGCTGGCTCCAAGGCAGGGTGGGCACCTGGCAGACAGCAACCTTTCATGGTGGTGGAAGACAGCAAAAGCAACAAGAGCACAAGGGGAGGAGTCTAGCAGCCAAGCCACCTCTTTCCCTCTCTTACACTGTATGCAAACTACCTGCCCCAGGGTGGGTGTAGCATTCACACCCATGAATCAATCAGAAACTCTAGAAGCCTGTCCCATGACTGCATGAGGTTTTGCGAGGAAAGCCAGACACAAACCACAAAACACACACACACACACACACACACACACACACACACATGACTATAATACAATAGGGAGCATACTATGCTCTGAACACCGTAGAAGTTACTTTTCACTCATAACCTAACAGACATAGTTATTTATTGATATATTTTGGAAGAAAAAGGGAAAACAACAACAACAAAAAATGAAAGAGAAAAATGTTGTAAGTTGCAATTTCTATAAGAAATTAAATAACTAAATACTAGGAAGTTTATTAACCAGCAGATCAAATTTAATATACGTTTCCACTACTCGAATTCCGCACCTGTGAGGCATTTTCAACAACAGACGGTGAAATAGGAAAAAGGAGTTTAACTCTTATAATTTGAACATTCATGCAATTAAATAATAATGTGGCTTTTAAATTAAAAACAATACAATTTAAATTACTCAGGGACATATAAAGAGAAAAAAACAGCAAAATTGTATAACATTTGTAGGTCCCAAAAGGGAGGTTATAAAATGACATAACATCATTATGACTGTAAAATACAAAAAGGACTTTCACTGCTCACAAAATGCAAACATACAAATGTCAATTAATATCAAATAAGCCACTTAGCTAAAATAACCTACGATTTCACTCTCAGACATCATCCATTGATGGCACTCTATACTTGCTTGTAAAACACCTTACTACCCAATTAGAAAACAAGCATACACTGCTCCATTGCGTGTTACACAGTGCCTAATGCTAGCCTGGGTTTCAATATACTGTGTATTTATATGATGCATGATAATACACACTTAAATGTAACCTACTCCTATTGTTGAGATAATAAAGTATAGTCATAAATTTAATATGTTTAATTATAAGTTCTATATGCAAGTGAACTATTTCACTTCGCAGTGTAATATAAGTCTTTTCTTTTGCATAAATTTTCCATAAGTACTTTCAGTGACTGTAATCACATGGATGCATTATTTCTTTATAAATAAACACTTCTAAATTTTAGCTAAACATATAAATAATTGTTTATGTAACATTTTATTTTTTATTAATTTTTCCCCAAAATGTAGCATGGTGCAGTATATTTTACTAGATCTAAATTATCACTACTTTAGGTTTTCTATTTTAAACTTAAAACAAGTTGTAATAGCACATGATTATCTCTTATATATAAGAATACACAGTTCAATTTACACTCTCTAAGATGTAATATTGAATAATGAATATGTATTCTGTACTTATTATATTTATTTTTTTTAAACATAAAACTTTGGGACATAATGATATATGATATGATATGAGAACTTAGACTAATTTCCTCAATGGTATTTTTTTTAAGAAGAACCACTGTCTTTCAATATATACTTCAAACTTACTCTGAAATTCATATGGATACCTTTCCATATTACATATTGCTATCATCTTATTTAGACACGTCTGCTTCTGGCCAAGATGAAATAACAAAGGCTAGATTTATCTTATCACCAAAAACACCTTAAAAGCAAGAAAAATGAATCAAACAATGACTTCATTTGCAACAAAAGACATTACTCCATGGGAGATGAGAAACAAACGAAGTAAGCCCTATGATTTCCCAGCACACTGTCTGGAGAATTTCCCACACTACAGCCCGGGGAAGTAGAACTCAGTCAGATTCCAACCATCTCTCGGAGGTGATGAGACATCTTTGAAAATGCAGCAGAATCAAAATATGTAGTGTTTATACCAGCTGCGCCAGGGAGAAGAAGGCTACTTACTGAGAAATAATGAGAGATACCTGCAGAAGATCTTTGACACCTGAGTACTAATGAACTACCGGATGCCTGGACAGAGGCCAACAATGTGAAAGGAGGTTCCATAATGCACAGGACAACAATTAGATTACTATGAAATACCCACTTTACTAATGGGGAAAGATTAAAGGTGGAATAAATGGTGCTTTGGTATTACCTAACAAATCTTTAAAATAATTGGGTCCAAGCCAGGTCCAGTGTGATCAAGTTGGGTCACACTGTTTCCAAGCAACTACACTGCATCTCAAAACTATCCTCAATAATATTAAAATGTATGAAAAAATAATCAGAAGCTGGAACCCACAATGTCCAGCATCCATCTCCAATTAAAAAAATATCTAGCATACAAAAAGTAGAAAAATATAGCCTATGGGGAGGAGAAAAATCAATCAAATCTTACTCAGAACTGACAAAGATAGTAAAAATAATAAACAAGGACATTTAAATATATTTATATGTTCAAGAAGCTAGACAATAGATTAAAATATATGTGTGTGTATCAAATTAACCTAAATCAAATTTATAGAAATGAAAGTCAAAATGTGTGAGATACAGAAATACAGTACATGTGGAATTAATGGCAGATATGACATTAGAGGAAAAAAAAAAAAACAAGTAAAATTAAAGGTACACGTGTAAAAACTAGCCCAAGTTTCACAGGAAGAGAAAAGGGACTAATGTGAAAAAAGAGGAAGGGGGAGGGAAGGAAACATAGATTCCTGAACTACGAGGCAACTTCAGTAGTCCAATAGTCCCTGGAAGGGAAGAGAGAAAAGAATAAAGCAGAGATCTATTGAAATATAGGCTGAGAATTTTCCAAACTTGATGAAAATTATAGACCCAGGGAGAGAGACAGAGAGGTAGAGAGAGAGATTAAGTACAGATCTCAAAATTAGGATGGTAAAAACAGTGCAAATTAGAAGACAGAAAAGAACATCTTGAAAACTCTAAAGAAGCCAAAGTTAAATCACAAAGAAACATATAATCCAATTAGAGACAAAAAAGAGTCACAGCGATTATTAAGGCTGATTTTAAGTTTCTCCATAAAACACCATTACACAATTTTTGCTTTTAAGAGTCCAGAGGCAAGATCCTATACTAAATGTTTGCAGAATATTGAAAATGCCATTAAGCAACCATATAAATTCATTTAATGTCTACAGTGTCTGGTTATGTTCAAACCCATAAATGGAATACTTAAATGTGACTGAGAATAATTTATAATTCATTATTTATAATTTACCAAATTCTTACCATCATGTATTTAAAGTAAACTGTGAGTCTTAAACACTAGACAAAATTTAGGAGAAAAAAAAATTTATATATGACAAAGACCATTAGATAAATTATTTTAAACTCAAATACTACTTAAAAATCTATGATTACATTGAGAAAACATTGTGAAGTCATTTGATATAAATTTAACCATTTACAGGTTTAATATTTTTACAAGGTTGGAGTTATCAAGTATTTCTTCAAAAAATTCATGATATTCATTTCTGAAAACTGACAAAAATAATACACCAATATTTACAAACTAGTTTAGAAGTTTTGACTGGCCTTTTAATGAATGGCAGTTTTCTGGTCCACGACCTGCTACTTAAACTCTGACTGAAGTAAATTAAATCATCTTGTTCTAGATATGGCATGAATATTAAAATCTGTGAAATAGTCTGGATTTCACTTTTATCCTTATGAGCTCATTTGGGATCAGACTTTCCTGGAGCTCTTTCAAGGTGCTAGAAAGAAAAGAAAACCTGACATTTGATTAAAATGTCATTCACATAACCATAAGTCATAAGTCATTTCAGCTCATGTTCACAAAGAATCAGTGATGCTACTGAAGTAATAAGCTCTAATCATTAGGTTTAGCTCTGCATAGGAAGGTAAACTGAGATGTTGAAAAATATTCTTTCTTTTGTGAATGGACGGAAGACACGTTTTGCTCTCAAATGTTTTACATGCTTTACTAAAAATATAATTATTATACATTTCAAATTTAGATACTGAAATGACCCCTCAAATTTTTTGCATGATCCAAAGTCGAAGCTAACTATTGCAATACCATTGCTCTTGGGGGTTAATAAAGCTTGCAAATTCCTGCTAGAATTTAGTTTGCTTTTGACATTTGCCTTGATTGAATTAGTGTCTGTTGCAGTTTCTCTGCTTGAGTCTCCCAGTTGGAGGACAACTTATGATATTCTGTATTGATTTTATGACTGTAAATTGCAACCTTTGCATTTATACCTCAATAGTGAATGTAGCCAAGAAAAAAAAAACCAGTTCACAAACAGAAATTTCACTTTACCGGGAGAGGAATCCACATAGCATGCAGCAAAGAGGACACATATTTATGTCTTACTAAGAAATAGCAGCATTAGTGTTTTCTGAGATTTCCCAGTTTATCCTTATTTTCCTTTATACAATATTGACCTATATAATATTCACAAAAATTCTACGTTCTTTCCACAGATACATTTTGACATTGTTTTATAGGACAAGAGCTCTACCAGATATAATACAATAAAAATAAATATGATACTGTCCTTGCTTTCAACAAACTTAGCATTCTCAGATGTACGTAAGAACGGGCTGGGGCTTCGTGGTGGATGTGTCAGTCCTAGACAAGAGGGTACACAGTTACCCATGACAGCAGGAAGCATGGAATGACAGTTCAAGGACTGTTTCGTTTAGAGAAAATTGTGAGTGGTGAGTCCTTGGGTGGTCAAAGGTGAAAGGCATGAGGAACAAAGAATGTTTTCAAAATACTTTGTAGCTCATATGGATGAAATACACAGAGCTCTCAGCCACACTGCCACCTGCTTTCAGCGAGCCATCAACTGGTCCTCTCTGAGGCTCTCATCTGCCTTCTCCACAGGGCCCCTGACTAGGGCAGGGATGGCCCAACAAAAGCACCGTGAGTACCTGATGATATGGCCAGCTCCTCAGAATGGTTTCAAACACAATTTCCAGAACGAAAAAGGAAAGCCATGCACTGACTCCAATGCGAAGCGTGAGGTCAGAATGAAGTCTTTACTGAACCCAAAAGAAAAATGGGAACACGTCATTGGTCTCTTCTGACATTTAAAAGTGTGCAACTTCAGCCACTTTATTGTGACAGCAGCCGTTTCTCCGGGATGAGTACATTCCAAAGACACCCCTCAGAGGTAAACCTTCTTACTGTCAACATGAATCTGGGTGCACACTCTGGCGATGCTGGGAGAGCACAAAATTCCACACAGCAGGCAGGTAAAGCGGAGGTACTTCTTGTTCCCTTTCATGAGCCTGGAGGTGGCGCCACCAGGGCGCACCTACAGAAATGAGAATGGTCCTAGAACTCCGCTGCCCACAAGAGTGAAAGGTCCAGGGAAGGAAGTGTGTTGGAACTCAGGTTTCCCATGGACTCTTCTCAAGAGTATCCTAGTGTCTGTCCACAAGTATCTGGTGGTTTCTGGCAATCAGTCTAATGAACAGATGTGGAGATTATTTTTATTACAACTCCTACCAAAGGCAAACCAGCTATTTTCTGCATAGATTTTCATCATGATCTTATGTCCTTAATGAAAGTCACCTACTGTTCTCTCAAATCAAACAATCATGTGATAAATAATTGTTCTAAGAAACATATTCATATAGACTAATAAAACTATTTCATATGTTGTAAAACTCCACATGGTGAAGCAAATATTATTTGCAACATAATGTATTTGGATCTTTTACATGTGAGTCTAAAAAGTAACCTAGGTTTAATTTCATTTGGGGCCATGAACTTTTAAGTTCTTTGTAGATATCATAATCAACAATTTAACTTTTCTGGCATAGCTATTTTATAGTAACAGTATACTTTCTTCCTTTTATTTTGGTTGTACATATCAGCACTGTGTCATTTTAGAGCTGATGGTTTGGTCACTGTATCAAACTTTACCATAATGCGTATTCTAACTGTGAGCTAGAACTTGTGAGGTTCAATTATAGAGGTAATATTATCTTTGGCAAAACTGCCTGAATTCTTTTGCCAGACTGCAATATGCAGCTCAACTATGTAATTAGTGCTATTAGAGTTTTAAGGCTAGACTGTGAAATGTGCATTTTATGACTTAGTTGATCTTTACACACAAAGCACCAATATAAACATTTTTATTTTGGTTTCAAAAGCTCTTCCTTTTATAAGCTATTTTACTTGAAAATTTTCATTTAAATCTTTTGCCTTAATATAGGTTGCTTATAGGTTGGTATTTTTCACAGTAAGCCCAGTTTTTTAGTAGTTGTATTAAAAGACTCAATAATTGTACATGTGTCCAGACTTACAATCTTAAGCATTTGATAGAGCTTTTTCTTAAGAGAGTTTTAAGAGAAAGATAAAGGGGAACATCCCCTCATCCAGCATTAAAAGCAACCCTTAGAAGAAAACTCACCTTTTCACTGGATGACCAATTAGCCTGTCTGGACCTAAACCCAGATTTGTTTTATATTTGACAATCCATTTGAGTATATTTGAAAAGTTTCTGGCAACAGATCTCAACCTACTTTACTGAATTAATTTGCAAAATTTCCTTTCAAAATACTCAAAGGAAGCTAAGGCTCTTATTCCCTTACACTAATGAGGGCTTTCATTCCAATGTCCTCACAGTTCCCTCAGATTACAAAAGGAGGCCCTAGGAAAATGAATGAATCTGATGAAAACCTAAGAGTTGAAATTTTTAAAAGCCAATGTAAATGCACTAAAATGAATGGACTAAAGAGGAATGGTTAAGTTTATACCTAAATTACTAATTTCAAAGATTAAATGGAAAAACTGTCTCATCTGACTATAAAAAAAGAGGAAGGAGACATCAAGAGACATAGAAGATTGAGATAAAATGACAAATAAAGAATTACTGAAATATAGGTACTAGGAATAATATGTAAGAGAATAAAATAAAAACAGATAAAGATGTAGTTGAAAAGCATGCAAAAAGAATCTTCCTAAAGCTAAAAAAGGATGACTGGGTAAAGAAAATGTGGTACCACTCTGCTGCAAAGAGGGAAAAACTTGAGTCATTTCTGGGTCAATGGCTGCACCTTGAGACCACAATATTGAGTAACTCAGATGCAGGAGGCTTAGATGGCTTCTCTTATATCAAAACTTAATGTATAAATAAAGTACAAAATAAAAGACAGTAACAGAAAAGAGAGAGAGAGAGTGGAAGAAGTACTGTAATCCAGTGTGGACAATGTATCTAAAAGTATACCTGGACTTAGTACAATGTCTTTCATGTTTTATATGTTCTTTGGTCTATTAGTCTGATCTTCAACCTGTACAGATGAAAATTAACTTTACAAGAGCTTCTAACGTAACTAAATAAATCTGCTGCTGGGTGGAAGAAGGGGGAAAGAATTCAAATGTGCTATGTACATTTACTAATTCCCTACAGTGAATGTAATCATTGTATACTGTAAACATGCACAAATAAAAGGAAAAAATTTTTCAAAGATTACAAAATATCTGAAATTGGAACTTCTAGAAATAAATATATTATAATAAAATATAAGATTAGTAAGGGCAAAGAGACAATACACATTCAGGCATTAAGAGAAGATTGCTTAAATAACAACCAAAAAAAAAACCTGAAGAAACACCATGATAACACAGTACAATTAGAAAACAGTTAAGAAATATTTTCAGTATACTCTGAAAGAAAAAAAAAACTGAATTGTAACTATTTTTTGGAGTGGCTGTCATATAAAGTGAAGGAGTGATTAGTACATCAGAAGACAAACAATTCTTCAGAATTTTTGCAAATCACAACCCTCCTCTGAGGAACTGAAATAACAGAAATAACTCTTTTATAAAAGATAGAAACTCTACAGTATTAGCAAATTGTGTATTACCATAACTTGGACCAAAATATATTGTCTTAACGCAGAACAAAAACAATAAACATACACGAAACAGAAAGACACAGGGGTAGATGCAAACACAGAGAAATGGAGAGGTCAGGATCCACTCACATAAAAATATGCATATTCCTAACAACCCAGAATCAGAACCTCAATAAATATTTGCCATATGATGGAGCACAAAGAAAAAAACAAAAGTGACATAAGACATTTTTAACATGGACTTGCTGCGGAGAATTTGCAGATGTTAAAATTCAAGGAATTAATGTTAGAATGGTCAGCATGAAAACACATATTAGAGGCAACTACTATAAGAATAAAACAATATGCATCTTTTAAGTCAGGCAAAGAAACTCTATCCAATGGATAGCAGGAAAAGAACAAACCATATGCAAAATCAAAGCAGACTAATAAATACTATAAGAGGAGATGGCAAAAAATAAAAGCCTACAATTTTACAATACATGTTATTCAACTAAGCACACAAAAAAGTGGGAGCCTCAGATTATATAGAAAATAATATTTTAAAATATATTGTCCATGAAAGATTCTCTTAAAACTAATTATTAGCTATTTAAATTACAAGAGTGGAATAGACTATATCAGGAAAATATTTTACAAAGTGCATGTTGCAGCCTCTCTCCTAGCTTCAGGAGCCTCAGATTTACCCTAAATTGTGATCTTTTTCCTGGTATGTAGATAGCACTGTCTCTGCACCTTCACATTGTCCTTCCTCTGTCCATATGTCTGTCTCTTCCTGTAGCATTCTGTATAGAAACCAGTCAGTTGGTGAGGGAGGTCTGGGCCACCCTCCTCCAGAATGGCCTCATCTTGGCTTTGTATCTACAATGACCTTACTTCCAGATAAAGACATCGTAAGTTCTAGTGGTCAGGACTTCCATTCAATACACATTGAGGGAGGGGAGCAGTCAACCATGATATTTATCAAATCCAACAGGGTGTTTAAAATAATACTAATTACATGACGTTTATGCCAGAAACTGACGGATTGTTCAACAGAAACTTTCCTTATTGTTTTCAGTACATTAAGAGACTAAGAAAGGTCATAATTCCCTGAAGACATACAAATATTTATCTGAGTCTTTCAAAACTCAAAAATGTTATAGAATTCAAAAGAAAAACTCTCTTACCAAAGTAGAAAAGAAGTAACCTCCTTCCCTCAGGAAGCTTCAGCAAGCAGTACAGGTACCTATCAGGTAATATTAAAATTGCTTTCTTTAAAAGTAGGAGCAAATTCATGGTACCAAAGGTGTTGCTCTTGCTATAAGGAAAGTAAAAGACGTGCTTGTCACGATCAGAACGGAGGAGATATCTTGTATTAGGAATAAATGAAAAGATTTTCCATCTTTTTTAAAGTTAGAAAAACAAAAACATATTAACAAACAAACAGACATGAGCAAAACCACACCAGAACAATGAAAGCAATGCAAAATTTCAGACAAGGTGCTAAGAAATTAACAATGGTTGCTGTGTTACATACTGTTATCTTCGAATTGGTTACTCAGTTAAACAAATATAGGCATGTAAGATTGATCGAACAATTAAACACTAACTGCTCCTTTCCCTAAAGCAACAGAAATTACTAGTACAATTATCTTAGCTATTTTGTGTATACATATATACATATTTTCCCTTTCTTTCTTTCTTCTCCTCCCCTATTCCAGTGTTCTATCCTTTTGAGCAGTTTCTTTCCCTTTCACAATATCTACTGTACCTTTTAGATTATATTTACTCTTTCAGGTTTTTACACTATGGAGATAATATGGCATTTACACATGTGGGTCTGGTTTATTTCACTTATGAGTATGGTCTCTAGTTGCACCCATTTACCCATAAAAGCCTCGAGTTTCTCTTTCTTTATAGCTGAGTAATATTCCATTATATAAAAACACATCTTTTTTATCCATTCCTCAATCTATGGGCATTTGGGTTGCTTCTATGATTTAGCTATTACAAATTCTGCTGTTATAAACATAGGTACACATATATTGCTATGATATAATGTTTTTAGTTCTTCTGGAGAAATACCCAAAAGGGAAATAGCTGGGTGGAAAGAGGATTTTCTATCTTTTGAAAAATCCCAGAAAATCTCTTAGAATTCATGTTATAGGTTCAGCAAGATTGGCAGATGCAAAAGCCACTTATAAAAATGAAATAGTTCCTCCTCACACCCATAATAACATAAAAATTAATACTCTTCACTATAAAAATAAAACTATAAAGCATTTTGGAATTAATGAAAAAATGTTCATAAGACACCAGGCACAGCAGCACGTGCCTATGGACCCATCCGCTGGGGAGGCGGAGGCAAATGGATCACTTCAGCACATGAATTCAAGATCATGGGCAATGTAGTAAAAGCTTGCCTCAAAAAAACTCATAAGATAGCTATGAAGAAAAAACAGTTAGACTTGTAAAACCACAAGTATGATTTAAATGAATGGAAATATATTTAATCCGAATGAGGTACTGCTAAAATATCAGTTATTCCTTAAGTAATTTATATGTTCATCGCATGAAATCAAAATTTTCAATTAAATTTAGTACTTTCACTCTGCAAAAAAGCATTTCTGCTTTGTGAAAATACCCTGGACCTACAACTTAGGGTAACTTGCTTTAAACACACTCTAAAATTTATTTATGCTTCCATATAAATTTCCACATAAAATTACTTGCATATAAATGTCAGTTAACTCTTAACTTGTATAGATGCTTAGAAATGATTAAACCAGTCTTTTACAAAAGAGATTAAACTGGGAGTCCTGAATGGTAGCAAGACATATACACTGTGAAGTTATTGCAATACAAACAGTGTGACACTGGTGTAAAATCCAAGAAACAGCTTAGAACAATGCAGTCATAAACATATCCATTTAAAGATGGTACTTTGATATGTAATTGATGAGGTGTCACACACCAACAAGGAAAGGACAGGGTCTTCAACAGATGATAATTAGAGCTTCTTTATCAAGACATGAGCAGACAGTGGAATATTTACTACTGATACTACTATTCAGAGCTGGTCTTCAAATGTGATAAAATCTTTACAAATAAGAAAAATGAACTAAAAACTTAATAGAAGCATACACAAATAAATATAATACCAAGAGAAATATAATACCAAGAGCAAGAGAAAATATTCTTAAAGTATGCAAAAACAAAACTATAACTTTGTTTACAACAAAAGTAGATTTTGACTTCAAAAGCAGATCACTGTTGGAAATTTAATAGACACAAGGCACATTTAATAAAAGATATTTGCTACCTTTAAATCTGACACAGAGATAGTATTTAAAATACCCAAGACAAAACCTTTAAGGATAAAGGACGAAGGTTAGAAATTGTCAATTTACAAAACTGACAACCCCTGTGTCTTGCAAGCATATATACATACGTTCAAATTTACTGGTAATAAACAACGCAAATTTAAGCTATAACAGTTCCTACTAACTTGACTGGAAATGTTAGAAATTGGTATTCTGTCCTCACTGATAACAATGCATGATTTTAATAACAGTTGTCACTTAAGTAAATCATCATTAGAACCGTGAGTCAGCAGAATCACCTGGGAAAGATTAAAATGTATTTACTTGAAAGATTCACTGAATCCACATAATTCAAAGTATGAGCTCTTGCTTTTCACATAAAAAAAGAACTTCAGGTAATTCTAAAGTGCAACCAAAGTTAAAGATAACTAAAACGTAATTACTTTTATGTACTATTGGTATCAACTTCTTAGTAGTGTAGTATATTGGAAACACGACCCATAATGCTAAACAAATGAGTGTTCACAAACCCTGTAACTGAGGGGAAGGGAGGTAAAAAGAATCGAGATGTGTCATGTACATGTACCAACTACCCACAATGAATATACTCAATACGTACTGCACACATGTACAAGGAAAAGCAATTCAATCTTAGGTATCCATCTTGAAGGAATTTTTTAGGTCCATAAGAGACCTGTATGCAGAAACTTAGCACAAGATTGCATGTATGCGGTGGTGAGGAGTTGTGGGCAACTGGAATATTCATCTTCAGCAGAGAGAAGAGGAAGGACGTGATGTATTGTGTAGCACTACGCAGAATAATCAGTTTACAGTGATGATTTTATGTGCATAAAACAACAGGAATTCATTTTAGCAGAAATCTTCACTTCAACAAATAAGATGAAACAGATAAAATTAATCTCTAAATTCAATGACACTTGTATACAAAATAATACCAATTGTAAAAGAATAAATGCACACACATACACACAGGTACACTGAAAAGTTGTGGTTAAGATGGGGAAAAGGAGAAAGAATATAAAAGAACAGCATAGAGAGGAGAAGTGACTTTGAATAGTGCTAGCCAAGAGTGATAGTGTCGAATGACTAAGACATGTAACTTTTCAATATTTTTAACCTACAGTCAGTATTTAAAGGTCAGTATAAAACTGATAGTTTTGTTTGTCATCCCTCTGTGTTTATAAGCCAAGCTTGTGTGGTGTTTTGGGGTACATGTAGGAGATGAAGTCAGAGCTCCAGCCTTTGAAGACAAAAGAAAGTTATTTTGTTTGTTTTTGAGATAGGGTTTTGCTATGCAGTTCAGGCTGGCCTTGACTCACTTTGTAGCCCGGACTGGCCTCAAACTTGCAGCAATCCTCCTGCCTCAGCCTCTCTAGTGCTGGGATTACAGGGGTGCGCCACCACGCCTAGCTTTAGGACAAGAGAAAGTTTAAAAGGCTCATCGGAGATGGGAGGACTGCACTTTCTATATGACTCAGACATCTAGCCGGCCACTGCCCTGTTACTCTGCTATTCCTTTCATGTGTTCCCTGAGATGCAGGGCAGCATTTTCAAACTTTTCTCCTCTTGTCAAGTCAGATTTTAGGGGAATACCTTGCTTCTGTCTTTACTACGATAACTTCACTCTCCACTAGTCAGCTGGGGATAGGGACTGACTGCACATCCAAAACCTGAAATCCAACCACCGAGTCAGCAGTCTCTCCCTATTCTCTCCATCCTCTCCTTAACCCTGGAGAGCAGAGTTTTCTCCTCCCTACAGTTCTGTGTCTTGTTCTAGTACACGCCCAACTCTCTCCACATTCTGAGCATTAGTATCATCATTCGCCTGCTCCCTCTCCTGGAAGTTACAGATTTATTTTCAACTTATGCTACAAACTTGTTGAAATTTTCTTTTTTCACAGTGTCAGGTCCCCAGACCCCTTGCAGTCTTGTTTGATTTATATTTCCAAGGGAGAGCTAATCAGGTTACACTGATGGATGAATACTGAGGGTAACAGAAAGAGAACTCAAAGACAAATGCCATTATACTTCTTTTTAACTGGGTGAATCACAGCACCATTTATTAACAAGGAGATACTAGGGAAAGCAAAGCTTAAAAGGTAGAAATAAAGACTCTATTAAGGATATGTTAGACCTAAACTGCCAATTAGCTATCTGAGAAGAGATGCTGAGTAGAGAGATATAGAAATTGTGTTCTGATAGGTAGAGTAGAAATAGAGATACATATCTCAAAGCAACCAGCTGACAGATGAAAATACCAGAGAAGTGAGTATAAATAAACAAATGATATTGGGGCCTAACAGTATTTTATACAGCAGGCAGAAAAAGAAGAACAAGGTAGGGATGGATACAAACTAGTCACTGAACTCAAATGAAAACGATGAAAGTGTGTTGGTTAGCTGTCCAAATGACTTTTCTATTAAAAGAAAAATGATTAAATAATATTGGTGAGTTCTACAAAGGCAAAGCCTGAGAAGTGCTTATTAGTTTCACAACATGGATATTTTAGGTGAATTTTGCACTGCAGCTTAGGGAGATGGGGGCTAACATAGCCCAACTTATGTTGATTCAAAAGACAGTAAAAATGGAAATAGAAAAGCTCAGAGAATTTTGCTATAGCTGGAATCAAAGAAATAAGGCAGAAACTAGAAAATGGGACCTAATGAACAGATATTTTATAAACAACCACTGTTTTATGTAGATGCTGATGGAAGAAAATGTTACTCAGTTAAGTAGGAAATAAGTCATTAGTTCTAAGTGAGGGTGATGAAGAGGTAAAGAGAGAAGGCAGAGTTGAGACTGGACAGAAAATAGTCATCTCAAATAGAAAAGCAAATAGACAAGACGAAGAAACTTCTGCACAATTCTTACAACCTTATGAGAACTGCAATGCAAATGTAAACTAAGACTAATAATCACTGTTACTTGGGTTAGTGTGTGCATGTGTTGGCGCCCCCATAAGACCTGCGTAACTGTAGGACAGATAGTCATCAAAAGAGATTGGGGTTTTCGAGTAAGACCAAGCCAAGGAGGTAGAGATGTCTTGGTCAGCTATGTTCCATACATTGAAACAAAATTTGCCTTTGAGATTTCTCCAGCCTTAGAAACCATATCTGACACTTTTGCTTCCTTTTCTTCTCATACCTCTTCACTGTAACCAACATAAATAAATATTCACTTCCAATTTACTAGTGTAGGAATTCTCTTTTAAATTTACCATTAGATAAAAATCTTGTTCACACATTAATGAGCAAAAAAGAAAATTCACACATATGCACACTCAAACATTTCAATTGTCATATTAACATCTTTACATCTAAGAAGATTCTCTTAAAGTTTTTTTTAAAAAACCGAAGGAAGTACAAATAAGAGAAAAGACATATTCTAGTGTCCCTCTGCTGATGCAGATTTCAACACAAAAGAAGATCAGTGACCAAAACTACTGATTTTCTTTTTATATGTCTGCGTCATGAGCTCTAAGTTTTGGACTTCCTCATCTTTCTCACCAGTAAGTGCTCTTGCCTAATTTGAATTAGACCTCTTGGACCCTGACTGCCAGATGCAGTGAGCACAGGGAGTCCGCATGGGGAGCCAAGTGGGCCATGTCATCTGCAGCCACGGGGTGCAAAGACAGGCGGCCAAGGCACCCGGGTCACCTTCATTTAAACCCAGTAACCCTGCATCTCAGACCTCAAATATCTTTTCTTACTGGAAACCCTGAAAACCAACATGTCTTTTCATATTTCTGGCCTGTGTTTCACTTGTCAGGGTGATTTCCCTCCCCTTCTTTGGCTTTATTCCACAAGTTATCAAAATCCTCTCCTCTGAGCAAGTTATTCAGAGACAAAAGATAATAATCCAAGGCACACATAGACCCTTGCTCTTTATAAATGGGAATGTGTCAATAATTGCTATTACTTACTCCCTGAAAATGAAAAGAACACTCAGAACCCCTAAATAAGGTTTACATGGAATATTTATGCCTTCGCTAAACTGTAACTTCACTATCAAAATCTTAAGAGACAGGGGTATTGAGTCACACTTACAAATGTACATGCAACCCAAATCCTATACCAAACACAGTGAATTACTAAACAGATATTTATGTAAACATTTCAATGAAAGCTTAAATGTGGCAAAAATGTAGAATAATAAACACTTTAGGGTAAAACATTTCCACAGAACAATAATTATGCTACTATTTATAAGCATTTACATCTCTAAATATATCAGCATTCTTGAACCCAACCTTTGATAATCAGTGTTTGCATATGCATACACAGACAACGATTAAAAGAATATTTGTCAGTTGATACTTTGTAAATTGACTCATTTTATTTGTTTAAATAAATGGAAGACAATAGTGACAAGCGGAGAACTCCATATATTAATCCTGATGGCCACTGAACTTGATCATTTCACAGACAAGCCTCCGCAGAAGTGTTTTTTACATTTCTGTTGTGTTATTTTCAATTTAGTGCTGTAAAGATTAAAATTTCTAAAATTTTTTACCACCTTTGAAATACAGTACAGTGTTCTGTTAGCAGAATACTGACATACTACCAAAAAAGCATAAAAAGCAATGACTGTGAATTCATCTGACTAGTGACTCTCAAGTTGAGAAAAGCACCTATCATAGTATTAGCAAAGGGAGTAGAGTAGGAGACCTAGCACTGTTTGGGAAAAACATGTAAAGAGTGTGCTAATTATGTTCATCCTAGAAAATACAGAAATGATCCTCTTCCTCCCCAACCTCTGTGAAAGCTGGCTGAAGAGGACTGCAGAAGATAAATGCGAGACAACAGTCTGAAACGACATGAGCTTGAAAAGTTCTTATCTGTGTGGGGAATAACATGGTCTCTTTATGATCCTTGGCACTGAACGTGCGGTTTGAGTCTACCCGTTTATTTTGCATTTTTGTGTCATGGAGCCGCTGTCAGGCACAATCCCGGTAGGGCTGCTCTGCTTTCAGACTAGTGACCTGGCGGTGAGAAACCTGCTCATTCTGCTATTCATCTGTGAAACACACACTGGCTGAAGGCTCCGGTGCCTTATTCTCTTTCATTATTCTTCACACATACAAAGAGGAGTCACAAAAGCATAATCTTCAAATTTAGTGACAACTAGACAGGAAAGAAACCAACTCTGAGAATAACAGGTCTGGCTAGTCCCTTCTTCTATTTAGAAAGCTTTGTGTGCACACTGAAAAGTGGTAACTCCTGTAGTGTATGCACTTATCTTTAATGACCTCAATTAGAAAAATATTTAGATAATTAGAAAGCTATTTGTCTCAATTCTGCAAATCTGTATTTTTTAAGTTTATTTCTTCCATGAGAGTTTTGTACAGAAACATATTTAGCATTATAATTTGATGTTTGCCTCTAAATTAAAACTTTCATTGATGTTATGTTAATGACAGACACATTTCCCTCATACACAGAAATCAAGAATGCATTGTATTTAAATGGCACTAATGCAATGTATTTCTTTTTCTCCTAGTACACTCTCGCAGGAATATCGAAGGGAAGGGCAATCTGTGAAGAGACAAGATGTAAATTTCCCAGTGACCTTCTTTAAAAGGAGCAGAGGAAGGCACTAGCTTAAAAGCAATATTTCCACTTAGATATTAGTATTGAGAACAATCATAACTAGCTACAAAAAAACCCAAGTTAAAATAAGCGTGTTTTAAATTACGGGAATATTAGAAAAATATAAACACATTTCAAGTGCTAGAAACTATTCACTTAAGTGCTCTAATAGAATTCTCAGCACATAATTATTACATAATGAGGAAAATTCAGTATATATACTATTACAAACAGGTCTTGTCTTGGCAGAAAAAAGAACAAAAGTTTCTTTTAAAAAGAAGCAAATGCGGAGTTCTCTCACATTATCAATGCTATCCTTCTTGGATTTATATTGCCATTTTGTTCCCCTAATGCAAACCGTATGTGACAATGTGTAGGAAAGTTCATTCCATTAACATTGCCTAAATGTGCTCACCCAACTGTCCACCCAAAGTGACTGAACAGTTGTGAATGTCTTTGATCATTTCCACACCAACACAGGTCAGGGAAAACAAAAAACAACCCTGTCTCTTTTCTCTGGTATATATCATGCATTTTAGGTCATGAACTGCTAGACCAGTTCAGGAGGAAACTAACTCTTGGCAAACTTCAAATTTAAAAATTACCAGTCAAAACATACTGGGGATAATTTAGATACCAATGGTGTTTTGTGTTCAGTGAAAGAGTTGCTGAATGCTGTGGCTTAAAGTGGAACATATACTCATTTACCAACTGAGTACTTTGTAAAAGGAGAAGATAAGACTTCTGGCTTGCTTAGCAAAAGCCGGGAAGTAAAGAAGGTAAAAGTTGTTGCTGAAGCTTAATGATTCTCAGCTATGAGACAGATGGTGCCTGAACGGAAAACCTCACCAAAGGGCAAAGTCTAGGCTCTCGACACAGGAGGCAACCCGACCCTTGCTTTCGTGGCTTCTCCTGGCTTGAACCATGGAAGATCAATTCCTTTTAAAAATTAAGTCCAACTGTGCCTACTAAACAGAAACAATGTTGGCTTCAAAAATAAATCTCACTCCCTAAGAGCATCCTATTTCTTTTTTATTAGGGAAAACTTTCTAACTGAAAGAGTTGAAGAAAGCAGGAATAATTCATCTTGGTCTACTGGGTAGACTGATTTTTACACTCAAGAAAAAAATATATAATTGTGCATACATAGAGGCATCCAAAAAACATATGTCTATATAGTGGTTAGAAAAACAGTACATTTTTTAAAATTAAAGGAGTTGCTTCAAAATTTGCATATTTCCCCTAGCTCCCTCCATCTAGCTCTTCTGGATCACAACTTCGCTCTTAATTCAAAACATGGCTAGAAATGTTTCAAAAGAACAGTTAAAATATCCTCATTTTTATGGTAACATGGACACAGTACTTAAATATTATTTATCACAGACCATTAAACAGTTTTATATTTGGTATTAAGGTAAAAATAGTAATTAGATAACAACAAAAAGTGATACTGAGAGAAAATCACGGTTTTTCCTCAGAAAACAGAATTTTAACATGTTGTGTAAGTGCTAAATAATAGTGTGTAGTACTAGAAATATGATACAAGAAATAGAAATGTAATGCAATAACACTAAAATGTCCTAATGGTATTTCTGATAAAGTGTAATACATGTTTTTGGCAGTTTCTTCATATGGTGTACATTATTAATAACAGCCTGGATAATCAGCAATTTGTATGTTTTAGTATGTAAATCACAAGTATGCAAAATGGGTTAGATTTAGAGAAATGGAATCAGCTGAAATCTAAATGTGTATCATCAGAAAAAAAAAGAAGAGGGAGAAAGAAAAACAGAAGAGAACTCTCTAAATATCTGAATGACTTAAAAACTCAATGAACTTTATAAAGACCTTGAACTGCTGCTAAACCCTGCCTCCTTTAAAGTTCAAGCAAACCAATTTCTCACTGAATTTGCCAATAATGTGGCAATAATTCATCTTGGCCATAATCGCATGCAATCCTTCCAAAACCTTATTTCCAGGCATAATTCCAAGGCTCTGAATCCTAGAATAGCATTGGGAATTGCTCTGCAATATTTTGCATTAGTAGAAATGTATTCTCATTTTGGAAATCTATAGCAAAAGTACCCATTTTAATTTTCTAGCTTTATCATTGTGCAGCATACTGTATGCTGCCTGCACCAACCCGCAGAGGCACGGATACTGTACCACATTCCTGCCATCTGCATTCTGATAGTGTCATAAGTTGAGTTTCATAACTCTGTTACCAGAGGTATGTTTACTACTTCATCAGTATTCGTTCTACACAATTTCTTTGGAAAGCAAAACAATTATACGTACTGAGGAGGCTCTCCAAGTTGCAAATCTTAGACACTCGATGGCTAAGACTGAAATACAAGCAAAATTATGTGAAAGGAAGAAGGAAAAATCCCCTTGAGGTTAGCTTTACTATTGTAAAGATAAAAGAAAATAAAGTTATTATAGAACTAACACGTCTTTGCAAGATAAATATTCTGATTCTCTGTAAGGCTGGAGAAAATGAGAAGTCAAATGTTTAAAAATACTGCATTCCTTTATGGAGTGAGTACTTAGCACATGCAAAGCCAAGGGTTTGACACCTGGCACCACACACAAATGTGCACACACACACACACACACACACACACAAAATGCACCGGTGTTGAACATACTTCTACTGTGACTATTATGAGCCAGGATCTGTGCACCCATTTTTCCATGAGTTCTCATTCAGCACACTATTTGAAGCAGAGGGTACTTTTTATTTTACACATTAAGATACAGACCCACGGAGGTCATCAATATTCCCAAATCCACACAACCAGAAAAAAAATGCACACTGTAAGTATCTAAATTGAAGTCTTCTAATGGCAAGTTCAACATCAGTGTCCACTATATTATAAATATCATACAAATCTGAAGCTCAGAATATATTTTCCAAGGTTAAGATAATTTTATAAATTAGAATCAGTTTTATTTATCAGTGATACAAAGAAATAATTTTTTGGAGTAATGTACTAGAGATTTTCCACCTCCTGATTGGCTGTAATAGTGTAGGACAAAGAATAACACCAATATTTCACAAAACTAGATAATTTAAAATTAACATGGCTACTTTTACACTTGCTGTCCTTTATCTACCTAAACTTTACATCACACATTTTCTGTTACGCTTCTAATTTTTGGTCACCTTAGTGATCAAATGTTGCAGAAATTCTGCTCTCTCAGAATCCAAACCCCTTCTCTCTTAGTTTACTTCTGTGTCTGAACCTGACACTACCTATTCTGATGTTTCAAATTATGTCTTGAACGTAAGAGTCTGATTTGCTTTGACCAGCATGACTACTACATTTCTACAGTATCGACAATGATGGATATTTTATGTTATGCTTTATCCTAAGAAGAATGGATTTAAATGCTTTCTTCCTCAAGACTTCTCATGGCCAATGATAACAGGGAAAGACACACGCAGAAGGTCATGTCTGTTAGTATATGAGAATTAAGACCAGGAGGTTTGTGAGTAGCTAGAATTTCTCTCCTCGATCTCATCTTCAGAGAGCTCTGAAGAGTTGATATATGGTGCGCTTGGCACCTAGTGTGTCAAACACATCAAAGCAGTGCTTTATATACGGCATCGCATTTCCTTCTCAAAACAGTACTTCCAGTGTACTAGTTATTAATATGATTCCATCAAGAGCAGGAAAGTGGACATTGGTCCTTTCAGTCACTCTACTGGCTTGCTGACTCATTGACAAGGAAGGGTAAGGGAATAATTGAAGAACGCAGTCTAACAACACAAACCTGGGATCAGAGACAAGTTTATAGGCTGCATGTGATCTTTCCCTGCAACAGCGGCTGGAGTGAAATCTTAAAATTCCCTGACATGTTCACGTACTCCTGGGATTAGTCGCACTTTACATGGGAAACAAGTAACAGAAGAACAGAACGTCAACAGAATGATGACGCACCCTGACATCTTTGTTGAAAAGTATTATATTTATTTTTAACAAAACTAATGTTTGCCAGAGAACTCAGTATGTGATTTCTTTTATGTTAGAGTAGACACACCCCTCAGATGGCCTCTGGAGACCCCTCCCATTTAGCATCTCAAATCATCTCCAATGAAACACAAGCTCTGCGCTGTCTTCCTTGCCTGATTTCCATGTTCTATTTACTGCTTTTTAAGCAATTCATTTTGTTCTATTTTTAATTTTCAATTATTAACAGACTTAGATAGATTGCAAGACAGGGTTAAATAGGCTACAGAAGAACTCTGCAATTGAGACAAGCCCGAGTGGTATCATATTTAAGACAAATGCATCAACCACAGCAGTAAACATCAGAGATGTGTGTTGGGGTCCATGAACTAAGAATATGAGCCGTCGATGTGCCGCCTCTGGGTAAACTGGGATCTTTTTCCCCCTTGACAATCAGAAAGACATTTTTTTATTACAAATTTGACAAAACATTAAGAGTGTCTGCATTTTTTTTTAAAAGTAGATGACAATCAGTTGAAGTCTGCCTTAAAACAACTGCATCTTCTCACAATTCTACCATTGGAAAAATCCACTGTTTATTCTGCAGAAGTCATAAATGAAATATTCTGTAAGCTTATGTCAGTGATAGGTAAGGCAATATAGAACTTTTTAGTAGAACCTGTCTGAATTCTAGCTGACAACACAGAGAAACTGTGCTATCTTGGAATTTACAAACTCAGAATTTCAATAAAACTTTATTGCCTGTGTGTGATCTTCCAAGCACTGAGCTTGGCATTTTCCAGCACCGCAGCCCTGTTACGTGATAGCAATGCTCACGGTACCACTCAGGTGCAGTGTGGTCACGGGCAAGTGCCATGTGGTTGGAAGGACAAGGAATGATCCAGAAGTTGAGGCAAGGCAGAAATCACTTTTGGCTGACTTGTGGAGGAGCTGTCTTTTCCAAATAAATTTATGTTAGAAAAACTAGTTTGACAGATATGGGTATTAGATCTTGGGCAAGGAAAATATGCTTTGCCAATATTAATCTGGCAGCAAAGAATAGTATGGTTTTCTTTGTTTTCAATTTACCCCTACAGTCTATACAATCACTTTGTACACTATGATGTTTAAAGTATGTACAGGCTATTTAACATAGGCAGTACCTCAGTTACCATTTTCGTGATGAGAACACTGTATAACCACTCAGCTTTTTCAAGCATACAATATACTAACAAATCACCATGTAATACAATGGACCTCTTAAAGTTTTTGCTCCTGTCTAACTTGAATTTTGTGGGACAGCGTAATGGTTGAAGCAAGAAAGGTTCGCAAGAAGGAAGACTGGCTCTGGTATATTGTGATGGCATGGACTGCAGATAACTGAGACCTATATGTAGAACCAGAGAGAGAGGAAGGAGGATAGAAGTTAGCCATGGGCACTAGAGGAGAAAACAAGATGTCCTGGCAGATTGTTAAAAATTCTTTCTAGAAGGTTATTTTTGAAATAGAAAAACAAAAGTATGCATGATTGACTTTCCCTTTCTGGAAGAAAGCAAACATGCAAAGTATTCCTCTCCGATTTGTGCATTCCAGTCTCAACTATAATTAGAAATAGAAATTCATGCATTTTTTAAATTAAAGGTACTTTACAAGACCATCTTTTAGCAAATGGGACTTCTTAAAGAACGAAATACTGATTTGCAATCTAAACTTCCAACAATATAAACTGATGAAAAAAATTCTAAATGGGAAAAAACCCTCTATTTTCACTTCATATTTATTTTTACCTCTTCCAGTTCTGAAGTCCCAATTGTTCAGCTCATTTTTTCTTGTGTTTAAGCTTAACTACAATGCCACAGGGAGTTCCCATTGTGTGATGAATGTGGCTTTAGATCAGACTTGGAGCATTCACAGACCTTCAGGAATTAGGAGGCAAAATAAACACGTAAATCATATCTTTTCAACACAACGGGGCGTGGGCTTTGTCTGGAACCGGAAGCTGACTTTAGTTTTCAGGGATCTGGCTAACCAGTGTGCAGCAAGTAAGTCCTCGCAGGATGAACCCCCTGCTTCAGCTCGCTCCACTGTATCTCTCTGGATTCTTGCCAATTCTTAATTGTCTGATACCTATTCCCTCCGAGAACACGGTGTGAATCCAATATGAATATTTTTAATAATTAAAACTGAATAGTTAAGAGGTGTTGTTGTTGTTGTGGCTATTTTCTTTATAGGCCACTTGGACTTCCAGGCTCTGAAGTTTATTTACCTGTCTACACATTCTGTTTTCTCGGTAACTCCTCCTTCGCAAGAAGCAGACATACAAGCAGAGGGACCTGAGAGAGTTGGAAGCAAGGAAAAAATCTAATCTTTCAAATGAAATTTGAAGCTTAAACAAAAGGAATGAATTTTGTAGTACTATTACTATAGACAGCTAAGTTAGGGAGAAATAGCATAGGCAGTCAGACAGAGCTCGACTCTGGAGTGAGTCAGTGCAAAAGATAAAAGCACATTACAACTGTGGCCGGAAGCACACCTGCCGGAGGCCAAACCTCAAGATAAAGAAGGAGAGTGAAAAATATAGCTCAGTGGCACAAGCACTTGCCTGGCAAGCACAAGGTCCTAAATTTGATTCCTAGTAGCAAAAAAAGAAAGAAGGAAAGAAAAAAAAGGGAAGGAAGGAAGGAAGGAAGGAAGGAAGGAAGGAAGGAAGGAAGGAAGGAAGGAAGAAAAAAGGATAACCAGGCCTACATGCTTCCCCAAGGGATAAGTACTAACACTTGTATGCAATAAAGTCCAATACAGCTAGATAGACATCAGTCACCTTGGTGGGTGACCAAGACCCTGGACCTTCCTGAAAAGGTCTCTCCTCTTGCCATGTACACTTGCTATATGACTTGCCTCCCCACTGGATCAAAATTACCTAAGCAGCTATACTTATAATCTCACTGTTTGATCATAACTTTAACCCACATTATACTCATATCGTGATTTCGCTCTATAAAACTTCCTTTGAGAAGTGGGCTCATTGCCAACCCACTCGAGACCCCTCCAGTCCCTCAGGAGCTCTATGTCTCCCCATCAATAAATATTTCCTACTCTTAACCTCCACTGTTCCTTAGAATACATTCTTCAGTTTTGGGGAACACAAACAGTGTATCTGAGCTCTAACAGGTTGGTAGTTATATCCATTTCCCCTATATCATTGGAAAAATCCACTGTTTATTCTGCAGAAGTCAGAAATGAAATGTTTTGTAAGCTCATGTCAGCAATGGGTAAGGCAATATAGAATTTTTTAGTAGAACCTGTCTGAATTCTAGCTGACAACATGGAGAAACTGTGCTACCTTGGAATTTACAAACTCAGAATTTCAATAAAAATTTATTGCCCATGTGTGATCCTCCAAGCACTGAGCTTGGCATTTTCCAGCACCGAAGCTCACTATTACTTAACTGCCAAACGCATACACCTATTTCATAAAACCAGCTGACAGCTATTAGTTTTTACTAATAATCCAAACACCATCCCACACAATTTACAAATATCTCAAATCATTATCTCTACCTCACTCTTGTGTCGGTCCTCTTATTATCCAGTTTTGTAGACAAGCAAACAAGAGGGTTTGAGAAACTTGTCTACAGTCATTTAAATAAATGAGAGATTCATACCTGGGCTCTCTGGTGTATTCTGTTTTCCAAAATGCATCTTGGCACTTACTTTGGGGCTCAAATTAAAACAAAAAAGACTTTCAGATAAAATATATATATATATACACTTTGTCTCTGAAAGAAGGTTGTTAGTATTACAGGCAGCTGAGTTAGCTAGAAATTAATAGGTAGCCCTTAAAGAAGTCAGTACAGAAGACAGGAGACAGCAGGACTGGGGCTGGTGGCAAATCTGGAGAGAGCCAGGCCTAAGGGGACATGCCAGGCCTGTGAGCCTCCCTAGAGACACACAGCAGCTTGAGGTTGTATGGTGATTAGCACCACCTGGTCCAGTCAACCCAGATAGGCATCCAATGCATACACAGGTGACTCGAACACCCTGATTCATACTTTCATCGCTCTCCAGGAAGGCCTTTGATCTTTCTATGTTAAAGGTCATAGATACGCTGAAGTTAATGATGCTGGCCATACAACCTGGCTGTGTGACTTGCTTCCCTACTGAATCAATATTTGTTAAGCAACTATACCAGTAATCAGCCTGCCGGTTGATTACAGTTTGACCCATATTGTGGGCATGTTGTGATTTTGCTGTGTAAAGTACCTTCACAAGAGTCTCAGCAACCGCCAACTCAGGACCTCTCCTGGAAATCCAGGAGCTCTTCCTCTTCCTTTTCTGCCTCCTCCTTCACATCCCCCTCTTCCTTCCTTCCCTCCTCTTCTTCCTCTTCCTCTTTCTCCTTCTCTTTCTCCTTCTCCCTCTTCTTTCCAATAAAACTCTCTTAACCTCTCCCTTTTGTGCATGACTTCATTCCTCAATGTGGTGAGACAACAGACTCAGCACATCTGACATCTAACAGGTTGAATTATTTTCATGGCACATCAGAAATAGTCTCTGTGGGGGCTGGGGGATTTAGCTCAGTGGCACAGTGCCTGCCTCGCAAGCACAAGGTTGAGAGTTCGATTCTTGATACCAGAAAAAAAAAAAAATAGAAAGAGTCTTTGTTATTATTTTTGTAAGTATAGCATCAAAATAGTTTTTCATGTAGAACACAAATACTTATCCATCATCAGAACTTCATCAATTCCCTTGCTCTTCATTTTGTAAAATGCCCAGAATGTAGCTATTAATGTTAGTGACTTTATATCTATGACCCAAGGATTCAAGTGGCCTAACTACATTCACCAAGCATAATTAAAAGTCATAATCAAAGATCACAGTTACAATGAAAAGAAACCACACTTACGTACTTACAGATAAAATACTATGTTTGTGGATTACGTCTTTATATTTTACTCAAAAACACCAAACAGAAGAAAAAAAAAAACAAAAAAGAAAATTGATTTTGACCTTTACATATAAACTTCAAATGCCACCAACCATTGTTTTAATTCCAAATCTGTCTGATTATTTTACTTTTCACACAAAGAATTTAACCTCCACAATTATTTTAGAAGAAAAATTTAACTGGCATTTTAAAAATAAGAGAACATTCCTGTACGGTGACATTTGATATTTTTCACTCTGTTCTTTAAAAAAGCTATTTTTTATGTTTTTGAAAACCAATAGTCTTACACTGTCAACATATCACAGCAGGGTCTAATGCAAAATGTCTGCTTTTAAACGGACGCCATCTTAGATCCGCTGCATTAGTAAATTTACGAAGTTCTGTTGGTCAGGGCTCTTTCACACCAAATGAGAAATGCAGTCGGGCATATGCAACAAATGGAGGAGTTGCTTTAGGTCACTGAGCCAAGCCAGAGCAGAGGGCTTGCCTAGTGCCTGAATCTGCTGGGCAATGGCTCTGACTTCAAGGCAAGACAGCACCAGGCCTCTCTACCCTCCATCTTTTTGCTCAATCATAATTTTATGAAGTTAAGGAGACTTTATGTTTTCCCTCTCAGGCATCTCTCTGCTTCACTCTGGGTCGCTATTCCAAGAAGAATGCAAAATCCTCTTGCAGAAGTCTCCAAACACCAGGGAACGAGGGCCAAATCTAAAGCACAGCTGACAGGAGTCCTGGCCCTGGGGAATAATGGCAGACACACTCACTGGATGTGGAGGTGGCAACGACGAGTTTAGATCCCAGCTTCAAAACGTAGTCAGTGATTTAGACTGAACATCAACCCTCCTCAGCCTCAGCTTCCTGAACTTTAAAGATCATAAGAGACACTTATTTTCTCACGCTGACTCAATAAAAGGACATCTAAAAGCGTAAATGGAGGACTTCATACCTAGTGACCACTTCTACATGCTGGGAAATTTGAAAATAAGAGGAAATTTATGGTTTCCTCCAAACAGATGGATTCTGAGAGGACTGAACATATGGGCAAGGATTTTGTAAATATTAAGACATAATTAGACATCAGCTAGATATCAGTTCCATGATATTAGTCTCCAAACTTCAGTTTATCACATTTTTTTACCATAAATTGGGCCAGTGCTCTCTGCTAGCCCACTAGAGGCCTAGATACTATTCCAAAGCCTTGACCTTCTAAGGAAGCAAATCAAACCAGATTAGCAGCCCCTTCTCACAGCCTCTCCTCTTCCTTCCCCATGCTGAGCACAGAATACAGTCCCAACAGACATCTTGAGGCTTGTTCATGAGATTTATTCCTTCATCTTGCTATTGACAGAAATAAAAATTTTCAATGATGATTTTAGGGCTGGCTCATCTGTTTTCCCTACCAAAATTAATCTATATAGTAAAATGTGGTTAAAGTACATGTTTATTTGTGGATCTACTTTGAAGCTGAGAGCAAAGATCCTGGAGTCCTTAATATGCTCTACTTTGGTGTTTTCTGGGGTTTTTTTGTTGTTTTTTTTTCTGTCTTTTTGAGACAGGGTTTCACTAAGTGGTTCAGGCTGGCCTTGAACTCAATCTGTAGCTAGGTTGGCCTTGAATTCGCAGCAGTCCTCTTGCCTCAGCCTCCTGAGTGTTGGGATTACAGGAGCATGCCACCACACCCAGCCTTGTGTTCTACTTCACTCAAAAATAATGCAAAATAGTGGAAACTAGGGTTAATAAAAATACATAGCCATAAACATATAAATACTATGGGTGGTAAATTGAAGATATGAGTTAACTCAAACTTAGAATACTATATCAAAGAAACAGAACCTTGTGTAAATGTGTTCCTTCTCAAAATCACTGAGAACTCAAGTATCATTCCACAATGGTAACGTTTAAGATAGTTCATGTCGTTAGACAACCTGGCTTTTATCTTCATTTCATAATAGGGCTTTCACATTTAGGTTTGGCATCTGAATGAGATTTGAAAGAAACTTCAGCAGTAATTCACTCTGCCCTCAGCCTGATACACAAAGACTTTCACAGCTTCCCAATAATAGATTTGCTTTTGTGTAGGTGGCACTGTATATCATATTTCTTTATCTGTTCTGACTGCTAGCAATATGAGAAACATATTTGTAGCCCAAGTTTCGCAAAGGTAGTGGATTTACAGGATATGTTATTTCATGAATTAGCTCACCATAGTTTTAATTTCTTTTTAAACTTGTTTTGTCTCCTCTTTTGAAATAATATTTCACTTTTAAGTCTTTTAGGTGCTGTGGTTCTGTTCAACTGTGGAAAAATATGAGATCTGTGTAAATGAATGAGGTTGTAACTTTGGCTTCCCTTTTCCTTTGTCTGACACTATCTGATGCAGGGCAGGCGATGTAACTGTGCTTTTCTTGCATCACCTTATTCAGATGAGAGATCAGTACCATCTCCAGTGTTTCACTTCTCATTTTGATTTTCTTCATGATAAATGATATCTGTTACAAATTTTGGAAAACAGATAAACAGCGCACTAAAACCTCTTTCCCAGCACCAGTTTTTAAACACTATCCTCTTTCCCATTCTCTCTGTGGTCTCCGCCTCCCAAAGCCATTTCCTGGAGAGCACACTGACCACTGATGGCAATGTGGTATACATCATTACAGAGTGCACTTACACAAGTTGTGTGTGTGTGTGCTGTCTATGTGTGTGTGTGTGTGTGTGTGTGTGGTATCTATAACCTTCTTTTTATTCACTTGGTATATCTTAAAAGGCCAATTACCATTCCACTGTATGGATACCTTACAATTTACTTAACCAAGCATAAATATTCTCTACTCTGGGGATATGGAAAGAGTGGTACAAGGACATTCTTGTACGTACTCTTGGTCTGCACATGCATTTCTGTATCACAGATATTTTTGTCCCTTCTAACTTTAATGATTATAATTTGCTGCCACACAAGAATCTGTAGAATCAAGATGATTAGAATGCCATATAAAATTTAAAATGTGCTTTGAACGGCAGAGGGCTACTGCCTAAGTACAATACATGTGTTTGAGAATCTAACCTTTATGAAACCCTTCCCTTCCAACTCTAAAGGCTTACACGTTTTTCTGAATTTATTCCTGGGGATATTGAGTCTACCAGTTCACTGTCACTTCCAAACACTTGGCAAACACAAATAGGTGGTGGGAAATATGCCCCACTGCAGGTATGGGAAGAAATGAGATGTGGCTCCTCAAAAGAATACAATACTGTAATTTTTTAAATGATAGGTTTTTCTGGTACTGGGAATCAAACTCAGGACCTTGTGCTTGCCAAGCAAGGCCCTCTGTCACTGAGCTATATTCCCAGGCCTTAAATGACACTTTAATCACATTCCTAACTTGAAAATGTATTTTTCAGAAAGTGCATTTTTCTTAAAAGAAAGCATTTTATCTGAAATTTCTGATGTATTTGGGTACTAATATATTTGGATTTCCTCATACAACTTGACTTTGTCTGTTTTTTTGCCATACATTGTTGTTTCCTCTTTCTGTCCTTTCTTATTTCTTCATGAGCTGAACTGTCACTGTGGTGGACTGAATCGTTGCTCCCGGGAGGTGTTCTGTAATGCTAAACACTCATGTACACACCTGGAACATGACTGCATGGTGGTCGGCTTTGGGCTTGAGCATCTGTCCCACCTTGGCCAATGAGATGTTCAAAAATGAAACACAAGTGGGAACCTACTGTACTAGCACAGAGTTGCTTCTGAACTCTGGATAGTGTTGGTAGTGTACATTAGACCCCTTATCACTGCATTTGTAGGCCTAGAATTTAAAGTACTTCCTGACTTTCATTCCATCTGAGACTCTGAACAGACAGAAGATTCTCAACTATTTTCCTAGGTCAGTGCACAGGTTTTTGTTTTGGGGGATTTCTGAATTTCCTTTTCATAGGAGAAACAACACACAAACATACATACCTCAGTAGGTCAACTCCCTTGCTTGAGAGAAGCCCAACACCATATTTTCTACCCCAGAATTATTTCCCTTATTGTCTTTTTTTTCTAGTTCATTTTACTGTACACTTAAACATCATTTTGATACCTAGGAAGCATTCCCATCAGTATGTCACAGGACAAGGGTTCAGTCCATATTAGATTTGCTTGATATATGACCAAAGTTGAACAGTTCACTTCTGTTTAGATATAGGATGAGTAAACAAAAATCAATGAAAGAACCAGAGAGAAAATCAGGAAGCGTAATACATCTGTCACAATTCATTTTTACCCTTGAGAAGTACCTCATATCAAAAAACCTACTAGGCCATAAGAAAGTGGTGTGACGGGTTCGATAAGAATTATTAATTAATTCCTAGGGTACTATGTACTTTGGAGGGATCAAAGAAAGCAGAAGATGAATTTAAGGCAATATAAGTTTAAGAGCAAATATTTAATGTGTGCACACAAATAAATGTTAGGAGTGAAAGTCTCAAAAAAGACAGATGAAGTGATCTGAGAGAGTAGATCATTCAGTATGGGGCACACTGACTGACAGCTCTGAAGACATCACACCTTCCTTCTTCCCTCCCTCCTCACTTCCTTTTTGCAAACAATTATTGAATATTTTCTCTGTGGGCACTGATCCAGCATGGGGGACAGAATTAAAGAAGTCCAACATACCCCAGGTCTCATGGCAAGGACACTGTAGTGTGGGTGGGAAGGCAGTGACAACGTAAATGTACAGAATGTTACGCGGCGGAAAGTACTGTAAAATACAGGGTGGAGTAGAAGGTTAGAAAATGATATAGTGATAGGGCATAATGTTGGATCCAAGATGATGTGTGGGAGGTAAGGAAGGTAAGATGGCTTGGAGCAGATATGAGTGAAGAGAAGCAGTAAGCCAATGAGACTGGTGCTGGGAGGAAAAGGGTAGTACAGGCCTAGCATTCTGAAGGCCTGCAAAGCAGCCCATCCACAGTGGTGAGAAGATCAGAGGTTGGAGAAGGGGCCTGGAGACCCAGGTCCTGAGGGTTCTGGAAGCTGCATGCAGATTCTACTCTAAATAGGATTGGAAGACACTGAAGACTTTGGAGCAAAAAGGTGGCATGATTTGGCCTTTTCTCTAAAAGTGTTTTGGCATCAAAGGGGAAATGAACATGGGGCAGTTGTTCCACATGTCTTTTTAAGGTGCAGCTGATGAGTCTTACTAATGGATAGGTGGCCTGGTTCAAGCAGTGAAAAGCATGATAAAATATTGTCCTCATACAGGACATGAGAGGGAAGGTCAGCTATCCGTAGTGAACAATGGGCTTTTGGAGGGAGAAGGATGAATGAGAAGAAATTGGGGGGGGATATGAGCTCTTCTTAGGGACGTTCTTACACTGTATTCTATACATCTGTACTGAAATACCACTATTGATTTGGGAAAAGACTCACTTTTAAAAATAGTTGTAAAGCGAAAGTCTCCATATTTCTGCTCTTTCTTTCCCGCTTGAGGACTGGTTCCAATCAGAATAAACCAGGCAGCAGTGTGGCTCAGACCCACTTTTATTTTCCCTGACCACAGAAACCACAGTAGGACATCTAAGTATGCTTTCTGCTTAAGTCCGGTTGTTCTCACCCCTTCCTGACCTGGCCTGTCGTGGGACTTTTGCATTCTATAAAGAGAAGAACAAAAAGGAAATCATTAGTATGTTCACAGTCAAAGCTAGAGAGATTACAGGACTGATTGGATTTATCTTTGTGTATGAATATATATATACAGGACACTTTCTCCAGCACATTCACCTATAGTTGATCTGATATACACATGGCCTAAAATATCCTTCTATATTGTTAAATGCTTAAATTGTTGAGATTGTAGTGGTTTCCTACTTTAGGCTATTTGTATTTTTTAACTATTTATTATTTGACCAGAATTTGCAATACTATTGTTTTAATGAAAATTTTGTAACTTTCTTGAAATAATAAGATATTTCCATTTAAATTAGATTAACTGCAATGATTACAAAAATCATGGCTAAAAATAATTTAAAATGCTAAAGAAAATAATTTAAAATGCCTCTGTACATTGATATTTATGTAGCAAATCTTTCACTGGGGAAGAAATGAAATAATAAAGCAACTCTTGACAACCATAAAGTTTACGTGTTTATCTGGTGATGTACACATTCAGTCCCACCTGGAGGTGAGCAATTAAAACCTGCTTTTCTCTTATTAGGTGCAAAATACTAGCAGGTGACCTTTCTTTGATCTCAGAAATGATCAAGATTATCTTGAAGACCTAATTAAAAATCCCGTAGCCCTTTATGTTGAAGCAGCTTACAAGTTCAAGCACTTTGACTGCCAAGAAAATATTGAAGCCAAAGCAACAGAAGAAAAACAGAGGCATTTGCACCTCTAAATAGAAGAAATCAATGATTCCAATGTATAATAAACTCGAACTTTGACTTGGTATGCACAGCTGCCAACTAGATTGTGTAGGTTCTAAAGTCTCCTATAGAGCATTTGTGAAATGGAATCAATAAACTTAGTTCTCAGTACTCTTGCTTCCTAGGGAACATAATATCACCTGGAAAGCATAAGGGCTACATAGCTTTGCAAGATTCAACTTCTCAACAATTTATGACATAATTTATCCTAATAGTCACTAGTTATTAATGAATAATATGACACTTAATTCGATATGGGTAACCAGCACAGGATATATCCAAGAAATTAAAAATTCTACTGAAAGCTGACAGAACCGCTTGAGTAAAACTGAAGATAGATTTTTCACACCTTAAAGACAGGGTTGCAGCTAGTGATCCTGAAAGGAAAGATCTCTTGCAAATAAGAAGGAACCAGGAAATAACAATTCAAGAGCTGCAAGATGATACAAAGAAAAACAATATAAGATCAATAGGGATTAAGTAAAAAACAAGAGTAAACACAAAAGACATTTAAACACTATTTGCAGAAGTAAAGCAGAAAATATCCCAAACATGGAAAAAGAATCTGACAAACAGATAACTAAGGAATACACAACAGCAATTAGGCATAACCAAAATAAATCTGCATGCAGACATACAAAATAAATAAGGTCCCAAAAATTCAGGATGAGAATAGAATTTTAAAAGCTATCAGAGAAAAGAAACAGATCACCTATAAAGGAAAGCCTATCAGAATTATGGCAAATAACACAAACCATCAAGTCAAAAAGAGCTCGGAATAAAGTATTTCAAGTCCTGAAAGAAGACAACTTCCAACCCAGATTGATGTACCCAGCAAAACTATCTTTCAAAATTAATGGAGAAAATAAGACACTTCCATGACAAACAACAACTGAAGAAATTCATGACCACTAAACCAACTCTACAAAGAATACTGAAAAATATTCTACAAAGAGATAAAAATGACCACAATTCCAAGAACAACAACAGAAAAAACTACCAAGCAGGGCAACAAATTGAGTAGAGGGGGAAAAGTAGGGAACCAACAGCAGGAAAATAACGTGACACAGATAAGCCAACACATATCAGTTATAATCATCAATGTAAATGGCCACAATTCACCAATCAAAAGAAAGAGACCAGCAGAGTAGATCAAGAAACAAAAGCTAACATTATACTGTATAGAAGAAACACACTAAATTTGAAAGAAAATTCATAGACTGAAAGTCAAAGGATGGAAAACAATACTCCACACAACAGAAACCCCCCCAAAAGGAACAGCTATTCCTGTTTGCAAACAATGTGAACTTCTAAGACTGATCAAAACAGACAAAGGAGGTCACTGCATACTCTTTAGGGGAAAATTTCAAGAGAAAGAGATAACAATCATATATACACCAAATACAGGAGCACTCAACTATATAACACAAATATTAACAGACACAAAAAATCAAGCAATAACACAATTGTCACAGGGGATCTTAATATCCCATTGTCACAAAGACATAGATCAACTAGACACAAAAATCAACAAAGAAATAACAGAACTGAACCAAACTTGTGAACGAAGGGAATTAGTAGACCATTACAGAGTGTTCCACCCAACAACATCAGAATAAACATTTATCTCAGCTACACACAAGATGTTCTCTAAAACAGACCATATACTAGCCCATAGAACATGCTAAAGTAAATAAAGGAATTGAAATTATCCCATGTATATTATTGGACCATAGTGCCATGAAATTAGAAATTAACAACCAAAGAAATCGCAAAAACTCCATAAACACATGGAAATTAAATAACACCTTCCTGAACAACCAATGGGTCACAGATGAAATTAAAGAAGAAATTAAACAATATCTACAATCAAAGGAAAATGCAAACACAACTTACTGGAACCTGTAGGATGCAATGAAAGCAATTCTCAGAGGGAAAATTACAGTGGTGAATTCTCACATCAGGAAAACAGAATGAACACAAATAAACAATCTTATGCTGCACCTCAAGCTTCTAGAAAAAGAAGAGCAAGTCAACCACGAAGCCCAAAGAAGGAAGGAAATTATAAAGATCAGAGTACAAATTAATGCAATTGAGATTAAGAAAACAGTATAAAGAATTAATGAATCAAAGAGCTGGTTGTTTGAAAAAATAAAAAAAAATGCTAAACCCCTAGACAAACTTATCAAAAAACAGCAAAGAAAAAACTCAAATTCATGCAATAAGGAATAAAAAGAGTGAAAACACTATAGATCCTATGGAAACTCAAAAGATGATAAATAATCTACTTCGAAAACCTTACTCTCATAAGATGGAAACAGATGGTGCTGGGTATAGGAGGCCCACCAGGGGATTGTTGCCAGCAACGTAAGAGGCAGAACTGGAGAAGGATAACGCTTTAATTACTAAAACGTTTGGTGTCCACCCATTTGTACTAGCTACGCCCTTGGTTCTCGCTCAATAAAAGGGGACTGAAATTGGCATCAGGGCTGCAGTCTGAGATGCTGTAAGTCCCCTGATCCCAGACGTTTGCCTCTCTTCTGTTTCTTGTCTCTCTTTCTTTATTCACCTGCGGGCACCTCGTTCTCGGGACCTGTCACCCTGGATAGAACAATTTTTACCTACAGATTTTAAGAAAAGGTGATAATGGTGGCATAGTTCATGAATTCTACAAAAGGAACTGATACAAACAAAGTAGCAGGACGAAAAAATGCAGGAATGACATCTACAGCAAAGTTGGGTGACATGACATGATGGGCAGAAATAAAATGTTCTCCAGTGTCGGGACTCTGGTGTTCATTCCCTGTAGTCTCTTCCCTGAGTGTGGCAGGACCTCTGAATGGTGGGAGATACATGCAGGGCTAGACTGAGTTAAAGATGCGGAGACCCTACTGATATAATCAAAGTTTCAAAACACTTGACTGGGAGGGAATAAAAGGGAAATTATCTTGAGTAGGCCTGGTTTAATGAAATGAGAGCCCTTCAAATAAGTACTGGAGCCTGCGCAGCGGCAGAAGCCTGGAATCCCAGCCCTCTGGAAGGCTGAGGTAAGAGGATCCTAAGTTTCTAAGTTTGAACCCAGCCTGGTTTTAGTGACTTAGAGAAAGACACACACACACACACACACACACACACACACACACACACAGAAAGAGACAGAGACAGAGACTAGTTATTAATCCACTACAATCACACTCTTTATTTCCCATTAGTTTTCACAATGCATGGCAAAACTAAAAAATACAGATCTCTTGCAATTCAAATACACTCTTATCTTCAAATGAAAGGTTTCAGTTCATTTTTGCAACAATAAACAAATCATTATGTGTCCTCAGTGCTTTCCAATCAAAGAGTGTCCTTCTCCACAAAAAAATGTTTATGGTAACAAAATTTAATAAGGGACAGTACTAAAGTAATAAAAGATACTGTGTTGTTTGGGGCTTATTTTGTAAGGGGAAAAATACAGGACACATACTTCACATGATTATTTATAATAGTCACCCAAAGAACAGTATACAAAGGAGTGCAGGAAATCTGTCCACACACTAAGACCAAGGAATCCAGCTGAAGGCCTGGATCCCACAACAGTGTTCTACGTGAGTCCAGCTGAATACCCAGAGCCCATGACAACATCTCATGCAGGCCTGTTTCACGGATCTGCTGGGAAGGCCCAAAGGTCAGTGGTGGGATCTACAAAGTCTGTGCCAGCAGGATGAAGGACCTATGCTAGCAGGCTGAGGGATCTGCACTGGAGCCAGGAAGTGATGCTCAGAAGAACCAGGGCTCCCCCAAAAGGTACCACAGCCATCGTCAGCAACAGTGAGGTCCCGAGCTCCTCCGATGATCAGGATGGCCGAGTTCCCATCAGGGAAGCCAACATAGCAAGCTTTTCCAGGCCAGCAGTGCACCATCTTCCCCTCCGGAACCAGGAAGCGATGCTCAAAGTGAGGTCCAGAGCTCCCCAAAGTGAACCAAAGCCATTCTCAGTGCCAGCGAGGTCCTGAGCTCCTCGGAGGATGAAAACAGCCAAGTTCATCAGGAAAGCCAGCTCCCCAGTCTCTCTCAGCTCCCAACAGCCTCCTTCTTCTTCTCCAGGTCTGCCTTTATGCTGCTGGCAACAGTCCTCAGGTGGGCCTCCTACACCCAGCACCACTCAACTCAGTTCAGCTGGGGGTTACAAGTTGACCACCAGTTATCAATCCACTACAGATACCAAAGAGACAGAGAAGCACTCTTTCTAGTCTTGCTAAAGAATGACTGCTCTTGGCCTTGAAGAAGGAAAAGGCCAAGTTATGAACTTGCAGAAAGCTCTCTTTTCCTAACATGAGAGACTTCAAGAAGAGGCTTTGCTTATCCTTCGCTGCCTCTGAAGAATCAAGCACCCCTGAGCTGCACATTTGAGGAAAGGAAGGAAATGGACTTATACAACACCCTGAGGCACCTCTGCAAGAGTTTTCTCTAGGGTGACTGCAGAGCAGAATGCAATCGAGCCAACAGCACATTTCAGTCCATGGTACCCTAAGCGTAGGGTTTCAGCCTGTGGCACCAGAAGGATAGGGCCCTGGTTAGCCTGTAGAACTGCAGACAAAAACTCTGAAGTAACCAGTTGTTACACAGCTCAGAATTCATGACAGGGCACAGAAAATCAATGTGCAAGGTATCTACAAGGTATCTGTCCCATAATGCAACTGAGCAAAAGTAAACCACTGACAGCCAGGACACGTTCTCAGTAGCAACATCAGTGTCGCAAAAAATAAGGGAAACCAAAAAGCTACTTAAAACTCCAACAAGCCAATAGATGGTCAGTGAGAGCCCCAGCAATTGAGAGATCATCTTCCGTGCCAACCTCCCAGGGAGAGCGAAGGGTTTATGCTGAAGTCCAAAAGAGAGCAATTGTGTGCTAGGAATACGCAAAAGCTACGTTAGGGACCCAGTATCACATTAAAGGTGGATTCTGGGAACAGAAACACATTGAGATGAACTGGAGTAATTGTTATTAAAGAAAGTGTCCAGTGAATCATAGGGGAGAATTCACGGCTAGGGGAAATCTGAAAGTCTTTTATTCTTCCAGGAAAACTCTCATAATAG
Source organism: Chinchilla lanigera (assembly GCF_000276665.1). Lineage (NCBI taxonomy): Eukaryota > Metazoa > Chordata > Mammalia > Rodentia > Chinchillidae > Chinchilla > Chinchilla lanigera. The sequence goes on from NW_004955403.1 coordinate 10,209,346, forward strand.
AGTTTTAGAGTTGTTACGACAGAAAAGATATTTGAAGCCACTAATTTCATTCAGAATTTTGGAAAACCTAATCTCATTCTGAAGTTAGAAAAAAGCTTGTGTATGTATCTCATATAAAGTTGTAATACGAATGTAAAAAATGGGGTGTGATTAACAGCCCTACAAAAAGGGACAGCGTGACAAAACGACCAGCCACCAAGTCAGATTAAAACTTGGACAGATGTTTTCAAAATGAAGCTAAAGGAAATTAGAAAAAAAAAAGGAGCTATTTTAAAAGAAACTAAATGTGTATTAGAAAAACTCAGTAACTAGCTAGTAAAACTTATGCTCTAAAAATAAAAGAAACAGGTAATTTCAGAAAGGAAATATAAACCAGAGAGAACATGAATATAATGGATAATACTATAAAGAACTGAAAGAACAAAATAAGAAAAATATGTTATATAACAGAATATGAAACAAAAACTATAAACAGCTTGAGAGACACCTATAAGTATAAAAAGGCAGAAAATATCCAACAAATAGCAAGAGTCTTCAAAGAAGGCCAAAATATGAAAGAATATAAACATTTAAACGTTATTAAAACGAACAAGTTCAGGAATCTATGCATATGTATGAATAGTACATGTTACACAAAGTCACCGCCATTATCAAGATAAAGAGATCTTCTAGTCAAATTCTGGTGTAATTTAAATTAGAAAGAACAATCTCAACTCTAAGGTAACTTATAAAGGAGGAAACGAAATTGGAGTCAAAGTTTTCATGGTACTGACAGCAATGCTTTAAGGCAACTGACGAAAAGAAAACTCAGGGTTATGATTTACAATCAAGCAAATAACTGAAATCTTGAAGGGCTGCATTACATGCATGTGAGAACTAAGGAAATAGCATCCAATCGGTGCTTCCTGAAGTCTCATCCTCAGTTATTCACAGAGTGGCGAATTGGCAGTATAGGCGAGGGGTGAGCATTCAGTGTATCCTCAATAGAAATTTCTAGTATTAAGAACAGGAAGATGAAAGTCTGACTCCTAGATGCCACCAGGTAACTACAATAAGGAGGCTACAGGACGGGCAGGAGAAGCACTCGGGCCAGCGGTTTGTGAAATGTACATTATTTTATAAATGGAACTTTGGAAACTGGGAAAATTTTACTAAATTATAAACGAACTCAAATTTAAAAGTGCACTGCCTAGAAATAGATAATAAAATAAAAGTGACCCTCAATATGCATCTGGGTTGTTTAATCACACAGACATTATTTCATGTAACTTTAAAGCAGAATGATCTGACTATACACCTCTAAGACACATCGTGAGGGTAAACAGAAGTGAACGAGGCTCTTAAACTCATTTCTGTGTTCCTACAGATGGGGGAGTAATGGAATTGTTAATCTGAGTCTCTTTTGTATATAGCATAAAAAGAAATAGACAATACTTTAATTCTGCTAGTTTCAGGTGAAGGCAATGTATACATAAAGCATCAATGAGGAAGTAAAAGCTCCGAGTCCTGATTTTGATTTGAACAATCAGATTCAAGACACATCTTAAAAATCAAACAAAACCAAAACCCTAAATTTTGAAAAGCTAGAAATGATCAACCTCAGCAGTACTGAGAACTTTAGCACCAAAGTTTAGGTACTGAAAATGCTGTTTTTCTTTTAAATTTATTTTTATTAGTACACGTCTGCCATGCATGCAATTTACAATCATCCAGGGGAGTGGGTACCTGTATATAATACAGCTTGTTTCTTTCATCCCCTTCCCTGCCCTCCTGGGTCACTCCCTCTTCCGCTAAATCTGCTGTCCCCATTCTCGTTCTCATTGATATTTATAAGCTTAGCTCACGCTATGACATATGATGTTTCCATTCACTGAGGTTATTAGGTTTCTGCACACGGCACTCTCTATCATACGTATTTCCTTCCCCTCCCTCTCACCCCTCGTTCTTCACCTCCTGGACCCCTTCTCCTTTGCAGGGGCCCCTTGCTTGTCTTCTATCCACCCTTTAATACTACTTTCTACTAAAGAAACCAAAGCCCATGGGCAATTGTCTGATTAAAGGTCTGAGGTTGGAACTGAATGAAGTCTAGGGACAAGGCTAAAGAGACTCCTGCGATTAAAATCAGAAAATTTGCCATGTTCTAGAATAAATGTAATGGGTCCAAAACATCAAACACATCTAAGCCCATAAACTAATAGAATAACAACTCCTCATTAACCACTGAAAGACACTAGCAAACAAAGTCACTATTTCAAAAGCCAGCCAGTAAAGGGAAAGAACCCACTATTTGTCTTGACTTTCCTATGGAAACTATTTCACAACAAAACCTGATAGTTAATGAAGGACAAGGCTTTTTCCTCGTACTTATGCTGCTAATAAATATAAAAGTAATGATAATGTTGGAGCAGGCCTTTTCCATTCCTACTAAATGAGAGGAGTCATTGAGCACCAGGCTCAGCTACCATCAAACGAGAGAAACTAACAAGTTATAAAACGCCTAATAAAAGAACACAACAAAAACTATGAAACAGACTTGCCAAAAGAATATTAAACTTAATTCTATTCAAAACTTTATATCCAGCTAACCTAGGAAAGTCAGGGAACACAGAAACATGATAAACTACTCCACAGGGATGCCGTCATTAAAATCCAGACTGTGAAAATGCTACTGCACAAATGATCAGGCTCTTCAAAATTTGTTACATGGGGAAGAAGGAGAGAAAGAAAGATGAAAGTGGACGCTATTGATTAAGGAGACTAAAAGGACATGAAAAACTGAAAATTATGGAGATGTCACAGTATGGGTTTTCCTGAAAATAAGCAAAGTCAAATCATTATGGTTTTTATAAGATAACTGAGGATTTGAGCACTGGCTAGTTACTTATGCCATTAAAGAATTATTTTAAGTTAGTTAATGTGATAATGGCATGGGAATTACATTTCAAGTAGAATTATGTTAGAAATTTATACATGAGGGGCTGGGGACTTAGCTCAGCGGCAAAAAGCGCCTGCCTGGCAAGCGCAAGGTCGTGAGTTCGGTTCCCGGTACCGGAGAAAAACCAAAAAAAA
>NW_004955403.1:10212514-10326912 GCF_000276665.1 Chinchilla lanigera
AAAAAAAAAAAAACAAAAGAAATTTATACATGAATATTTACAGATAAAGTGCTATGATGTTCAATTTGTGTCAAAATAATATCAAAGGGCGGAGGCATGGGATAGGGCAGTATAAAACAGGCATGTAAACTGAAATTGCTGAAAGTGAGAAATACATAAATTAAATGGCATTAGGTATACTACACTGTGCTCTTTTTAATTTCTTTGAAATTACATAGTAAAAGTTAAGAACAATTCACAACTATTAAAATGAACTCAACTCAGTAGTAATTTTGTTAAGGTATTTGGTAGTATAACATTTACACATACATAACTTTTAAATATTACAAATTTTGAATGGTCATATTCCATCATTATCACTTGAGAAGTTCTCATCAATTCCAATAACACTCTCATGTACTCAGTTCTGCATTTGACAGTCTAATTTAATGGAAAGATTTATATAATAAACCCAGAAAAAATATTTCCTTAACAGCAGTACATTTAAGACCACCCAATTATTTTTTTAGTACACACAGTAAATTAAATGTCACAGCATCCTCCTGAAATGATGTGGAGATACACTTTGTTTTTAAGGTTTTATTTTAACAGAGAAACTCAAGCACTGGGAAGGTATGTGTGTGTTGTGTATGTTTAAAAAACAAACACAGAAGTATAAAAACAGAATAAAAAATTTTAATAGTGTTAACATTAATTCAACTCTATCCATTTTTAAACTCTATCCATTTTGAAATGCTAACAATGAACATTTACATTTCTGTTAGCTCATCAGAAAAGCATTCTAGCATATTAAAAGTTTCAAAACTGCATCTGACATGTAAGTTATTAAAATAAAGACTTAGAAATGCTGGTAAACAGAGATTGTGTTTTACATTGCATTTTAAAATTAAAACAATGCTTTTTCTCTCAATATCTCTAAAAGAGTAAGTGGTAAGAGGATGCAGTGCTCTTAAAATGTAATTGAGTCATAACCACATAAGAAGTAAATGTTTTATTTCAAAATAATGAACGAGGCACATATATGAATTAGCATGGTGGAGCAGAAAGAATATTACTTTAGAAATAGAAGAAACAGATTCTAATTATCCTATACTAATCTCTGTGGTCTAAGGAAATCATATGCTGCCTAGAATTTATTTTTTTCATTAGTATCACAGACTAGGAATGTATTTATTCTGCAACATCCATTGTCGTTTTTTCAAAAGAAAGCGATTATATCATCTTTACAACAGGATGAGGACAGTCATAATACTTTACTGGATTATTTGCAGTGTCTTTCTATAGAAAAGTGGGTTGCGGGGGCTGGGGATTTAGCTCAGCAGCAAAGCGCCTGACTGGCAAGCGCAAGGTCATGAGTTCAATTCCTGGTACGGGAAGAAAAACAACAACAAAAAAGAAAAGTGGGTTGCAATTATTTACCTAACACAGACCTTTTGCAAAACTCACCTTCAACTGGTAAAACCTGACTTGCCTTTCACCCTACCTACAGTGGTGAACGAGCTGTAAACACAGGCAGTAAAGAAGCTATCCTTGTTTGGGTTTTGAAAAGCAGATTCTATTGCAGCAGAGATTAGTGGAAAACTCATCTCCTAGCAACACTTTTTGGAATGGAGGTCAGAGAGATATTGTGGAGTGAAGGGGTCGGGACAATGAAAAAGCAGAGAAGCCAAGAGACCTGGGTACGTGGCTCGAGGCACACAGATACCGAGGTCCTCCAGAGCGCGAGCCTGGTCACGAAGAACAAAGACAATTTTATTGTCTAACTTGTGGGCTGGGAAAAGGTTCAGGCGAGTTAAAGTTACTTTCAGTAATGGTTGAGAAAATGTGTCTATAACATGTGGAGGATTTTTTTTAAATTCCACATTGCCATTTAAAGTTGAACACTGGCTAAGGACATTTCATTAGTTATTAACTAAATGCTGATTATTTAATTTATTTTAAGTAGGTGTGTTCATACTTTAATTAAAGAAATAAAAAAATCAGAGTTTCCTCATTTAAAGTAAAAAGCAAGTCTCAATTCTATTATTAAATTTCATGTTGGCCAAAGAATAAATTTCAAATTGACCAGGGCTATGTGACTACATAGGAGGACTGAGAAGTCATGACATTTAGGTCGTTTGTATATATACACAAATATATACTATGCACGTGTGGTGTGTATATGGTTATATACATGTACACACATATCTGTAAAAATACACAAATAACTGAATTTGTTCTTAGGAATTAACCATTCAATGTCCCCAATTTTACTAAATTTCAAAATGTTTTTTGTAAGAAGTACTTCCTAGATCAATTAATCATCAATTAGTACAGAAGACGATGGCATCAGATACATAAAATTCCAACAGTCCCTAAGACAGGTTGACTTTGACCACCCATTGTTCGAAGTCTGTCACAAAGGAAGCATGCTTTGGAACCGTGCCTCTGGCCAATGGAAATCTCTGGACTTTAGCCCAACCTAGCAATTAATAAAAACCTGCTGTTCTCTTTGTTTTTCAAGCAGCAGCTTGATCACTCTCTCAGTTGACTGCTGACTTCCTTCAGCCAAAACTCCAATTCATGTGAAGTTTCTCCCTGTTCCCAGCAAAGCTTTGCCTGGTAAGGAATGTGTGTGTTTGCAATATTTGACTCACTCTAGTTTCTTACTGTCTCTTGGTCAAAAGATCCTACTTTCTACTATCAGTAGCACCCAAAGCAATCTTCAGATTCAGTGAAATTCATATTAAAACCATAAGTGAAATTTATGTAGAATTAGAAAAACAATTCCTAAAAGTGGTATGAAATTATGAAAGGCCCCAAACAGCCAAAATAATCTTTACAAAAAGAACAAAACTGAATGTATAGTATTTCCGGATATCAAAGTATGTTACAAAACCACAATAACCAAAGTAGGATGATACTGGCATACAGACAGGTCTACGAACGTAGACAAATAGAACAGAAAAAAAAAAAAACAACAGAGATAATTCCATACATATTGAGGCAGCAGATCTTCGCAAGGGTGCCAAGAATACAAAAGAAAGAAGGGAAAGTCTCTTCTGCAAATGCTGTTGGGGAAATTCAAGGCCACATCCAAAAAAAGTAAAACTGAACCATTACTGTACATCACCATAACAACTCAAAACCAATTAAACTTAAGCATAGGACTCAAAATTATAAAATGACAAGAAAACCTAATGGAAAAGCTTCTTAATATTAGTCTTTGCAGTGATTTCACAGACACGACAGCAAAACCAGCAGAAACCAAAACTGAAGTGAAAAATGGGATGACATCAAACTAAAGAGTTTGTGCACTGCAGGGGAATTGGGACAGTTAACTGATTGTGTCACCTTGAGTGAGAAACATCCAGCGAAATTAGACCAGAATAGCTCAGTGTGTGGCTGGAGGGATTTGCTGAAGGCAGAAGACCCACCCTAGGAGTGGCACCAACCAGCAGGCATGCTGCCTGAATGGGATGAAAGGGAAAGGAAGGAAGAAGGCTGCTTTTGTTTCGGCAGAAGAGCACCAGTCTTCACCTTCACCTTGGACACTGTCTCCTGGCTTCCAGCATAGACCCTGTAGCCTCTGTCATGCACCCTCCGGCCTCTAGACAGGCCCTCGCACAGGACTCTACAGTGAGCTCCAGGCCTTTGACTGATTCCTTTGGATCTCCAGTTCACCGAGAACTGTTCGTACTCTTCCACAGCTGACTCTGTGGACTGCCACTGTAAGCCCACCTTGTAAATTCTTATATATTTGTATATCCTGCATTAAATCTGTTTTTATTTGTATATCTTGCATTACATCAGTTTCTATAGTAAGCACTGATTGATGCAGGAATCAATCTACACTGCGTAAAAAAACTGATGAAAAAGAGAAAAATATTTCTAAACCATACTTCTGATGTGAAGAAATCTCCAAAATATAAAATAACTCCTCTAACTAGATAGAAAATAGGAGCACAACAAAATTAAAAAAAAAAATTAAAAATGACTCCAGTAGGCAATTTTCCAAAGAAGAAATACAAATGGCCAAAAGGCATATGAAAGGTACCTCTAACCATCAGGAAAATGTAAATCAAAAGTACAGGGAACAACCACCTCCTATTGGTTAGGATGCATATGATCAAAAAGACAAAGTAAACAACTCTAGTCCTGGATTTGGAGAAACTGGAATGCTTGGACACTGTTGGTAAGAATGCAAAGTGTTACAGCCATTTTACGGAAAACAGCATGAACTTTCCCCAAAATATTAAAAGTAAAGCTAGTATATCACCCAGCAATCCTACCTCTTGCTATTCATCCAAAATAATTGAAATTAGGATCTTGAAGGAATATTGTCATTCCTATATCCATGATAGCACATTTCACAGAAGCCATGATGTAGAAATAAACTAAACGTCCAACCATTAGGTGAATGGATAAAGAAAATGCAGTGTAGTGTGTATACCGTTCAGCCTTAAAAATAGAATTCTGAAATATGTGAAAACTTAGTGAATCTTGAGGATATTTTGCTAAGTGAAATAAGTCCATCACAGAAAGGCAAACAGTACATGATGCCAGTTAAATGAGGTAGATAAAATAGTCAAGGGCTGAAGGACTGGGGAGTCAACAGACATAGCTGAATCAAATAGATTTTCTAACTTCACTTTTTTGAGAAATTCCCATACTGATTTTCATTGTGCTTGTACTAGTTTACACTACCACCAATAATGCAGAGGATTCCTTTTTTATCTGCAGACTCATCAGTATTTGTTATTATTTTATTTCTTGATAATGACCATTTCTTGATAATGGTCATTCTAGTTACTCTCCAAAAAGAATTAAATACATCATCTTACAGTGATACGTGCATTCCTATGTTTATAGTAACAGTTTTGCATTCCCATGTTTATAGCACAGTTTGTTGTAACTTAATCTTGGAACCAGCTTGTATGTCTTATCAACAGATGAACAGATAAAGAAAATGTAATATTTTCATACCATAGAGTACTATTCTGCCATAAAGAAAGATAAATTTAAATCATTTGTAAGAAATTAGATGCACCTTGAGATCATAATGTTAAGTGAAATAAATCAGACACATGAGTTTCTCTTATGTAATAACCCAAAATTATAAATAAAGAGCAAAATAAAAGAAAATAGGACAGGGGTAGATCCTTCTCAAATGGGATGAGTATCACGAGATGGAGGAGAGGCAGGTTCCAAGGAAGGGAGAAGAAATGAGAAAAGGAATTAAGTGTGTTCTGCATATGCACCAACTTTGCACAAGGATGTAAATATTATGTACAACAAACATGTACTAATAACAATAATTGATAGGTGTAAAGTCTCAGCAAAGCATGATTACAATATTACATATTGCAAAATATGTAATTGAGGAATATCTGGAGCACAAAAGAAAATATGAAGATTAAAAAATTAACCATAATCTAACCAACCAGAGATGAACGCTATAAGCACTTTAGTAAACTGCTCTCCAGTAAGAGAATGTCTTTCTTTATTAAATCTTTTAAAAGCTATTACTAAATAAAATTTCTAGTCCTCAATTTAAAATAAATATTAAGGTAAAACCAAATTAATAAATCTACACCAGTGAGGAAGTGACTAAATATTAAATAATCTTGGAATTCTCATTTAAAAATCATTGCTTCTACAAAGTGAAACTTCCATTGAGTCAAATTCTATTAGATACATTTATCTTTTAAGAGAACAGTGTTTCTGAATGAAGTGAAATTTTTTAAATGCTACCATAGTTGAACAAGAATCAATTTTCTGGATGTTTGATAGTGATTGCTTTTCTGCTTTTAACAAATTTGAATAAAGTATAACAAAAAAAAAGAAAAAAAGTCAAAAGAATCTTTCTTCCTGCTGACATGTAAAAATATGGGGTATGTAGAAAACTTGTGACATCAGAAGTAAGTGACAAAGCCTGGGTAATGCTAGCAAGAAGAACCAGGCTGAGCAAGCATGAAACAAACAGTTCTTTATGATCCAACGAGCCAAGCTTCAGAAGCTTCGCGTATTCTCCCAGAAACATTTGCTGCCAGCTAAAAAGCAGCCCCACCGTGTCCTCAGAGATAGTGGGAAGGAATTTCCTGCCATGGTCGGTGACATGAGACCACAAAAGCAGCCAAGCTGGCACAACCCTGACTGCAGCACAAAACCAAACAACCTTGCACTTCCAAGCGACTACATATATTTTCACTGCATGAAGTCCCACTGGCCCAGTTGCACAAATACAGTTTTCAGTATTTTGGAAGATTTCCTGATGTAGTATTTTCAGGATACTGGAAACCTCAAAAACAGAACATGTAACAGTTCTTTAAAAACTCACCTCTGTGGCACAGCGTTTACTTCAAAATGAATAAATCCTACTAGACTCGAAAAAAAAAAAGGTTTCACATTATGCTTACCTGTGTCTGATTAAATGCAGTAAATGTTTTGGGTGCTTTTCCTTCACCTTTCAGTGGAATACTAGTCCCCACTTTCTGTGGCTTATTTTTATAAAGGGCAAATCGTGCCTCTGAAAAGTCAGCCTCCTTTCCCAGGATGTAGGACACAAAGCTCACAAACTGATACAGATAAATTAAGGCTGTGACTGAGACGAAGCTTCTGATTGTCAGCCCTTCTCCTCCATCACAAGACTAAGGGCACAACATTGCTGAGGACTGAAGGGGCACACAAACTGAATCTGAACACTGAGTCCAGCCTCGTGATTTCTCCTAACGAGAGACAAGATGGGCTGTTGTCCAGGACTTTATTTACTCCTGTCACCTTAATTGACCTTTGCTTGGAATTTCATTTCTCTAAAAACTACTTACCTAATCCACAATTTACGTACTACAGAGTTCACTAACTTAAAATGTAATTTCAACTGTTTTAAAATACGTATAAAGTTGTGTAGCCATCACCACGGTCTAACTGTAGAACATTTTCATCACCCAAAAGGAGCCGCCCTGCCCCCACCCAGCAGAAAAACAGAGGAAAGAAGAGAGGGTGGAGGAAGAGGGAAAGAGGGAGAGAGGGGGAGAGACACAAGTTCCTCTCAAAGAATTACATCTTTCTGGGAAAACAATGCATAGAAATAAAAATTGCTGGAATGAGAAATCTAAAAATGTATTCCTGGGCTGGGGATTTAGCTCAGCAGCACAGCGCCTGCCGGGCAAGTGCAAGGTCATGAGTTCGATTCCTGGTACTGGAAGAAAAACAAAAACAAAAAAAACAACTAAAAATATATATTCTACCTTTTTTCTAGATGATATCATTTCTTCCTTTTTCATTGATTAACTATTCTTTTAGTAATCACAAAGTGAGCAAAAATTTGCATCAAAGGGCTCTGTGAAGGCATCTTACCAGAGCACTGGGACATCTTGGTGAACTTTATCACTCTGCAAAAGATGGAGCTCACTTTTGACTGAGAATAGTTGGACTCAATCAATGTGACCTGAGGTACTTTGAAATGACGGAAGTATTTTCCTTTCATTCTGACTCTAACGCTCAGTTTCAGGACGCAAATGAGGTCTTTCAGGCCTTAACCATCCTGTACTTTTTAGCCCCTGATAGAGACAGATGAACTTGTCCATTGGGAAACTGGCATCAGTCACAAAGAGTAATTCAAGTCTATTCAGCTATTCTTTCTTTTTTAGCGCACGCTTCAGGTTTTTCTCTACCCTGTTTCTGCAATTTCAAACACCTTTTTTACTGATTTGCTCTATAATGACACAGATGTGGGCCTGTATCACCTTTCCTCCAAAACTTACTTGTCTTTCAAATTTGCTAAGGCAGCAAGATAAATGTCAAATTTTCCAAATTATCATGTAACTTTTTAGAAAACCACCCCCCAAGGATTGCTATTAAACTTTGCAGCATCTTGAGCTACATTTCACAGACAGATATATGCAGCCCTGCAGTCTTCTGAGAGAACGTTGCCTTATCACTTAGATAAAATAGATTTCATTACAGATCATTCTACATAGCCCTGAGAAAAGAAACTTTAGTAACCATCTGCTTAAAAAGCAGTTGCCAAAATGTTCTTTTCTCCTGTCTGGATAATGTGCAATTTTCTTCACATTTACTCTTTCCTTTAATCAGAGGCTCCAAAGAACTGTGTGGAGAAAAATATAAGGATCACATTATTCCACAGTAAGGAAGTTTGGTTTTTGTAAACTAAGTCTGGGTTGTAGAAGAAAACCAGTGAACTTTCTGTATATTCTTAAACATTATTTTGAATTATCTGTAAAAAGTGTATTCTAACATATGAAGACATCCTATATGGCAACATACATACTCTTAATAAAAGATTATTCTAAAAAGCTATAATTAAAATACAAAGGAATCAAAAGGGACTCTCAGATACACCTAGTCACTTTGTTAAGAGTCATACTTCCTACTTATAAAAGAGCCATACAACTTAATTCCACTTAAAACATTATAAATTATGCTAAATTAGCTGGATGTTTTTAAAAAATTTCTGTCATTGTATGATTTGAAAATTTACATAGATTCATTAACACAGAAATTGAAATCAACTGTCACAATTTTTTTAGAAGACAAGATAATTATAAGGCCCTGATCTATTATAAAAACTCCTTCTCATGATTAAGTGCTATGTTCTCAGGGGAACTGTCATCCCTTGACAAATTTCTCTTGCTTTAGCATTCTTTTGAGTACTCTGTGATGGTGCAAATCTAGTCTTTCAAATCCTTTGCCTAATTTTTGTTAAACTAAGCTATAAAAAAGACACAACTTGGGCTTTTCCCAGTATAAACTTTTGAGGTATGATTTTGAAAAAGTGTCTACTGGCTAGATTGGTATTAAAAAGTCATGACAATGCACTATCAAATGGTTACACAGCTGTAGTCAGTACTTCAATTCTAAAAGTATTCACATAGCATTTTGTAGATTATTATGACAGTACTTTTCAACACACTGAAATAACATAGTAAAACTCGCCATGAACTAGGATATAAAATCAACCTACCACTCTAGTTAAACATAAATATGCTCTAATTAAACATAAATACATTTCACTTTTAACAAGCAAACTGAACCAGTAAGAACTTTTAACAAAGACGAGAACTCACATAGCATTTGCCATCAACATAACTGTTTTAATATTTAATGTTATAACTAGAACATAAAATGAAGATACAGCTTTTAAACATCATATATTTCTTTTGTTTAGGGATAATATTAAGACAATTTGAAAATCTGAAAACATAATAGGTAAGCTTTGCTCTCTCTCAAAAACTGTTAAAATTAGTACCAAATATATTGATCAATTCCTTATTTAAATAACACTAATTGAGAGTTTGTACTATGGCTGACGTATGAGTGAACAAAACAGCAATAATCTGCACCCCAGTGGTGCTCATGTACCATCAGGGAAGACAGATACCGGGAGAGCAATAGTTGCACGCGTAATAAGAACAGATTTTTTTTTGAAAGATGTACAAAGTACAATGGGAATATATGAGTATCTTAAGTAGTATAAAAACTCAAGAGGAACGTTCCTGAGGAATTAATGTTTAAGCTACACATTGAAATATCAAAGTAAAGAAATTTACTAAGCAGAGGGAACAGAGTGTGCAAAGATTTGAAAGCAGGAATACATGCAATCCCAAGAAAAAAGAGCGCTAAGGATGAACAGGGGAGAAAGGGGAAAGGAAAGACAATCAATACCGCAGAGAAGAAAGGAAACAAGAAACTTTGTGCACAGGAAGCCTTGTCACTGAAGCTACCTAGGGGACACCAAATCTGCTGTAAATGTGTTGAGGAACTGTGCATCTGTTATCTATGGCGATGGACTTCATTTTCTTCTCTCATAATGTGCTGATGTGGTTTTGTGATCAAGGTTATTCTGACCTTGTAAGATAAACTTTGAAGTTTCCCTTTTTGGAAAAGTTGGAGAAGGATCAGTATTATCAGGTCTCCTTTAAGTGTTTAGGACAACTTAGAAATAAAGCCATCATGTCCTGGCCTTTTTTTTCATGGGAGATTTTGTTAATGATTCAATTTCCTTACTTACTACAGATCTATTCAGATTTCATCCTTCTTAATGATTTCATTAGAGTAGAATGTATGTATCCAAGAATTTGTTCATTCCTGCTAGACTATCCCACTCGTTCGTGTGTATTTGCTCGTAGCAGTCTCCTGCGATGTCCTGTATTTCTGAGCTTCAGTTTTAGCGTATCCTTTTTCATTTCTAATTTTCACTCTCCACTATACTTTAATCTAGCTTAAGGTTTATTGACCAAAGAATAACTCAGTTTCAATGATCTGTTCTATTGCTTCTAGTTTCAATTTCATTTATTTATCTTTATTTTTATTATTTCCTTTCTTCTAACTTTGGTCTTGGTTTGTTCTTATTCTGCTTCCTTAAGGTGTAACTGTCTTTTTTATGTACGTGTTTACTGTTATAAACTCCCTTGGTAAAATTACTAATGAACTGTTGTAGCTCATAAGTTTTGCTATATCAGATTTCCACTTTCATTTGTCTCGACTTTTAAAATTATTTGTATTTTAATTTCTCCTTTGTCGTTTTAGGAATAAGTTGTTTGATTTCCACAAAATTATGAATTTTCTCAAATTCCTTCTATCATTGATTTCTAATTTTATTGACCTGTGTTCAGAAAAGATGCTTGACACAATTTCAGTCTTCTTAAATTTCTTAATATTGGCTTTATGGCCTAACATATGATCCCTCCTGAAGCATGCTGCATGCCCCCTTGAGCACATATTATACTGCTGCTAGATGGAATGTCTGCTTGGTCCACTGGTCTAAGCGTAGTTCAAATCCAACATTTCCTTATAGGTTTTCTGCTTTATATGTCCAATGTTAAAAATGGCATACTGAAGAAGCCTAGTATTATTGTGTTACAGTATATCTATCTTCAGATCTGTTAATATTTGTTGCACACATTCTACTGTGGAGACATATATACAAAAATAGGTCTTCATTTCAGTTTTAGACTTCATCTTTTTTATCTCATAAGAGTATTGTTATTCCTGCTTTTCCTTTTTCTTTGTTTTTTACATTTGTTTTTGTTTTTTCTTTCCCTGTATGGAATATCTTTTACCACCCTTTTACTTTCAACACGAAGAGTGAATATATTGTAGCCAGCATGTGGTTAATCCTTACCTTTTTTTTCTTTTTATTCATTCACTTACTCTAAGGGTTTTCATAGGAAATCATATACATTTACATCAAAGTAATTATTGAGAGGCAAGAGCTTACTGTTGCCATTTTATTGTCATTTTTGTTGCCATTTTATTTATTGTTTTCTGGATATTTTATAGATTTGTTCCTTTGTTGCTATCATCTTTTGTGATTAGATGAATTTTTTTATTAATTTGCTTTAATATCTAATATGTATCCACTGCACTTTTTGCTTTGTGGTTACCACAAGGCTTATAAAAATATTATAGTTATAAAAAAGTTTCTAGGACTAATAATTTGATTTTAATCACATACAAACACTATATGCTTTTACTCTACCTCATACATTTTAAGATTATAATGTCAAAATGTGCATTTTTTTTAAACTAGGTATTCCTTACCAAACTATTATAGTTATTATTTGAATATTTTTTGTCTTAATCTTCATATTAAAGATACAAGTGATTTAACAACCATCATCACAGTTTGAGAGTAGTATTGACTTGTATATTTAATTACAGCAATAAGTGTTTTACTTTTACATTTTGGTGGTACTAATTGTGATCCTTAAGTTACAGCTGAAAGAACTCCCTTCAGAATTTTTTGTAAGACAAGTCTATTGATAATAATGAACTCAATTTTTACCTAGGAAAGTCTTTACTTTTACTTCATTTCTAAAGAACAGATTTGCAAAGTAAAATATTCTTGGCTGGAAGGTGATTTTTCTTCAACACTTCCCACTCCAGTGGACTGTAAGGTTCTCCTGAGTAGTCTACTTGTAACCTTATTGAAAAATGCTTATACAGGATATGTGACTTTTCTTGTGTGGTTTCTGATGTCTTCTCTTTGGCTTTGATTATTGGCAGGTTGATTATCATTTGTGCTGGGGTAGTCTTTTTTTGGATTCAATTTGATCGGAGAAGGTTGAGCTTTACATGCTTGGATACTTACATCTTTCTAAATTTGAAAATTTGAAAAAAGCATTTTATGAGTTTTTGATTATTCGTCTTTCTCGTCTCAATCCTAAAGTTCTATAATTGGAAAATGCCCCCTTTTTATACTTCCCAGTAAGTGTCATACTGTTTTCTCATTTTTCTTGATTTTTTCCTCCACATATTGTTGAATAATTTTTTAGTGCACAGATTCTGTTTTACCAATTCTGCTGTTGGCATTCTTGTATTTTTGTTTCATTTATTGTATATTTTAAATGCACAAGTTTGATTTTTAAAAATAATCCCAATTCCCTTTGACATCTTGTTTTAGTCAACTACTATTTCCATTATTTTATTGAATTGTTTAATTTTATTTTCTTGAAAGTTACTGAGCTTTTTCAACACAACTATTTTGGATTACCTGTCAGGCATTTCATACAACTCTGTTACTATAGGTTTGGTTGCTAGTGCTTTCTTTTGATTCTTCAGGGATGTCACACTTCCCTGATTATGCTTGACCCTTGTCTGGAAAATCCTTTTACCAGTGGGCCCATCCAGAAATTCTGGGAAGACTGTCTGCATGGCCCCCAGTGGGTTGATGCTGAAGTCTGTGAAAGGATAGCCTATGACACCTTGGTCTGTAGGGTTGGATCCATGAGGATGGATTTGTGGATTGGGTCTCCAGAGTGGGCCTGGGTTCTGGATCCACAAGGATAGACCGGGAGCCTGAGTCTACGAGGGAAAGTCCTGATCTTGAGTCTACAGGAATAGTTCGAAATTCCAAATCCATGGGAATACAAGGCCATGGAAACCCACCTGTAGCCTAGGCCCATAGAGGCCAGAGTCTGGTGTATGCACGAGACACTACAGGCTACGTCTTTGTGGGCAGGCCTGAGTCCTGGGTCCATGGGTATAGTCTAGAACCTCGTTCACACACGCAGCCTGGAGCCTGGCTCAGTGAGGACCAACACAGCTCAGGGATGAGCCTGGGTCCTACATCTGATACAGCAGGCCTGAATACTGCTTTTGCTGGAGTGAGGGGGCCATGGGCAATGGCCTTGAGGTTCAGACTCCAGGGACCAGCCAAGCACTGAGCAGTTCTACTGACTGTATCCACAAGTGAAGTTTAGTGTTCAAGGCCAGTGGTGCTGACCTGGCACTGGCGCTGGCCCAACCTACAGCTAAGTGGGATGATCTGGCTTTGGGATGGTCTGAAAACTGAGCAGCCTAGAGAATGAGGGCTTGAGGGAAGGCCTGAAGTCTGGGGCCGTTGGTTTAAGCCCAGTGGTCAGACAGGCCCAGAGCTTGGAACTAAAGGACCTGGCCTGATAGCAGGACAGGCCTGGAAGCTCTGTCCACAGGTACTGCTCTCAAGACTGGAGTCAAGAGTGTGGCGGCTGCGGGGTGGGGAGTCGGGTGTAAAGTAAAGTTGCCCTTCCCACTCTAGTATGTCTTCTCTTACTCTGTGCTTCACCTAGAAACAGTTATCTCTCCCCTGGTTTCCTAAATCTTGTGCAAGTATTTGGGAATTCTTATGCATATTGTGAATAGTTCTTCAAATTGTTATTTCTACAGGATACGTGTTGGAGAAAGCTGTTCTTTCTGATATCCAGTTTACTTTTGCAATTATTAATTCACTGAGGGTTACTATGGAAAAGAAACACTGATAAATGTTTAAGTCACTTGATTCCTGCCTGCCTCTTTTCTGTTTAAGCAATGTCTTCCCCATCCGTGTGCTGCTCCATGTTAATTCCACTGTGCTTAGGTTATCCCACTGCAGTGTTCTACCGTCAGTGAGCACGGGAAACAGTGGAGCGCACGAGGAAAGCAGTTTTGGTAGCTCGTCTCCAGGATATGAATTCTGTGCATTTTCCCACCATTGCTAATGATCCACACACTTCACACTTTTTCTGTGATCCAACCTTAAATACTGGCTTTCTGGACCACAAAACTAAAAAGGAATTTTGCTGCTTTAACTACTCGATTGCTTCTCTACTGAATTTCAATTAAACGGCCATCTAATTATATCTGGGCTCAGCGCTTTTCCAGGAATTTAGAATCTGCCATTTCTGAGTAACATTCAGTTTTGAGGTCTTGCACCTTCAATTACCACTCCTCCATATGCCTATGTTGAGCTATGCTTTCCTTCTCAAATATGACCACCTCCTTCTTCAATTTCTCATATATTTTGGGGTACTGAAGGTTTCCTGACTTACTTTCCAGCACAGTTTTGAATTGAATTATATATTTACTTTCTATTATACTTAGGGCTTTGAGGTATGAATACAAGATTACTGTGGGAGCCTGGCTTATCACAAGGAACAAAGATCTATAATTTTCTTCTCAACAAATAATTTCATTGGAAGTATAAGTTACAAAAGGGGACAAAAAATTTCTTCCTATAATTTCAGCATCCTGGAAACTTAACCTTCTTTTATTAGTGTTGAATTAGGGAATAACACTCATGTATTTATGTTTCATTATCTCAGGATAATGCATAATTTCTAATTAAACAACAAGAGAAAATTACCTTGGAATCTCTGCACCATGGCATATACTAGGAACACGTATATAAATGGTAAAGCTGAATGTTATGTAGGAGATGAAAGGAGAGCTAAGGAATCTGACATGAATAAAGTAGAGAGGGTAGGAGGGAATAAGTGGAAGAAGATGAAATATGTAACGTGTCTAGCATAGAGCTGAACGTCAGATCATCTCACGGGAAGGTGACAAGGGAATACTGACTAGGTGTTTGATGTTTTTGATTAAAATTTTTTCTTTAAAGTTAATGTAGGCCCTTTACATGCAAGAGTGTAAGGGAGGGTCCAAAGACTGCACCTGAGTTCTAATTCCACCTCTGCATTTGACCTCGGGCCAATTCTTCTCCTCCTGAGCTTTTTCCTTTTTCTAACCACTGTCCTCTTCTTAAGCTCTCTCATCTGGAAACTGACTTCCCTATCTCAGAGTTTCCTAATGAAGATTAAGTATGTTAGTTTGTGCTTGTAGCTTAGAACAGTAATCAATGCATACTGTACAACCTGGAGGTGTTGATCGTTAATACTGTTGTTATTGTTGTTAATATTACAATTGCTAAGGAGCCTAGGAAAGATTTTTAAAACTCCTTCAGTATTTTAAAAAAGGATTAGAAAGAACTCCAAGAAAATTGTAGGATTCTTGTCCTAATTAAGCAACAATTTTGAATAGTAGAATTATTTAAATATTTTTGTTATAGTGTAAAAGATATATAAGTTAGAAAAAAATGACTTTGGAAAATTTAATGTCCTTACTGAAACTTAAGTTTTTGTTTCTTTTCTATTGTAATTACTATTATCTAGATTTTATGAAATAATAACCAAGGCATTTATTTCTCATATACCTATCACCAGAATCTATATAAAACTATTTCCAAAGAAGAAAGGGTCTGCTTACTTTATAGTCACTAGCAAGCAAAAGCCTGTTGGATTTCTTTATAAAAATCTTTATACTTCATTCCAGCTCCATATTACCAAGCACTTTATTGATGAGTTAAAGCAATGTTTAAGCCATTTTCACAAATTAACAAGAAAAAACCCTCTCACATGAGTCAAATGGTCTTCCCCCTTATATCAAGTATTAGCCAGCATTTATCTAGGTACTAAACATTTTATGAGGCATAATTATCCTGTGATATCTCTCAGTAACTCCAAAATAAGAGTGCAGCCTAAAGAAAGCTTGAAAGCTTTAACTGAATCATGATATCCTGCAGTATGTGCTAACGGAAAGGCTGTTTAATATTCTGAAACGGGACTGGAGGGAGATCAGAAGCACAGGCAAACACACTCTGTTCTCACAGCACAACCCATGGATTATTAAAGTAGATTTAATGTTAAAGCTCTAATTTTGCATTCCAGTAACCTAAATGCCACTTAAGTCCTACAGAAATTAGTAAAATCTGCACAGGAATGTTATGTCTAATCACTTTACATAAGGCAACCTGGTATTGCTGGTGACGACTTACATAAAGTGATCTATTTCTGGGTTTGATTAAGTTGCTCCCACTCAGGGATATGGTTTCCAAAATCGAGTGAAAGACTCTTCAGTCTAAATATTTTCTACTTTGTGTCCAAAGTAACAATCCCCACGATTTATCTAATAGCTGCTTATCCTGAGGACATTCTATCTACATTCTCATAAATATTTCAAGATATTGTACAAATACCTGGCTTGGAAGGCACAGTCCATTATTCTTCTACAATTAAAAATTGCCCAAACTTTTGAAATGACTTTTAAAAATACTTTGTTATGACATATTATTTTAGGTATAGTTTATGTGTTAAAAATTATTGCCATGGAATTTTTCTGGTTATAAAAGAAGTATATGCCAATTGAACACATTGAACTTTAAAATAAGAGGAAAAAAATTAAAATCACCCAGAAAGAGCCATAATATTTAAATATATTTGTTTGAAGTACTTATCATTAAAGGTAGCCAGTTGTATAGAGTTGAGATGAAATATGTCCGAGTTTTGTCCTTTCACTGATCATTTTGTAATGGTTATTGCCTGTGATGGAGAATTACTTCTACATGTCCTTATATGGTTATTAGCAATATTCCATTACTGGATATAGTAATAATATAAAGTTTTTTTTCCCAAATAGCTCCAATTTTATGAATCATTCATATGCTAAACTTCCTTATACCAATTCATTCATATTATATGGACAATTAGACATCCACCTTTTGATCTTATGAATTTGCAGTTCCACAGCAAATAAAACTAAAATATCCAAAATTATATTCATTATTTAGTTCCCTAATGCCTCCCGTTTCCCTGCTTCTCTTCCCTTTCTCTTTCTCTCAGACACATACACACACACATACACGCACCCCTCAATCTCAGAGCCTCCAGACTCTTCTTTACATAGACTCAGAAGCTAGCAAACTAAACCATCAACTCATTCTCTCTTATTATTCTCTGCCTTTGACTCAGACAATGCCAATTCTACTTTTCAACATACCAGAATTTTATTTATTGCTCCTCATCTCACCAGCATCTCTTTTTCCATGTCTCCAGTATTTTAAACTTGATTTATTGAAGAGTGTCCTAGAGAGCTTTTCTTTCTCTGGCATTGCTCAAATTACTTCTTCTTATCCCCACACTGTACTCAAAGCAATTTTTGTAAATCACAAATCTGCTTAGGTCCTTCACACGTGCGATTTCCTACAGTAGCAGTGTACAACCCCTACATTCAGAGCAATGTTGAATCTCTTAAAGTATTTTATTATCACCTATCACTAGCTTCTTCACTACTATCTCTTCTGCCCACGTAGTACTCAGACCCTACTAGGAACACCAATATTAGGAAGGACACCCTTCTCCAATTATTCAGTGTCTTCAGCAAAATTGATGCCAACCCAGAATTTCAAAATATTTTCTCGTTTGGAAATAAGGTCTTTAAAAATGTAAACAGCCTTTGGGCCTTGGTATAGCTCAGTGGAGTAGGGCCTGCCTAGCAACTGCAAGATCGTGAGTTTGATTCCTGGTACAAAAAAAAAAAATGTAAACAGCCAAAAATGTTGAGATAAAAATCACTCTGACTATAGAATGCTCCCTAATTCCAGTGACTGCTGTGTTTCTAAGAGGAGAGTACATAGAGACAAAGGGAAGAACACAAGGCCAATCCAGCGACTGGAGTTACCCCATCGCAGGTGAAGAAACACCGACAGTCACTAAAAAGTGAAACAAGGAAAAGTCTTTCTTTACAAACACTGAAGGGACAGAGCCTCCTGATGCCCTGATTTTAGATCTTAGCCTCCATAACTGTTAGAGAAGGAATTTTTTTCCTTTAAGCCATGGAGCTTACAAATTCTTTGTAACTGTAGCCCTGTGAAACAAACATCCTAGACTTCCTGCAACATACTAATCCTTAACTTTCAGTTCTCACTCTCTCAGTTCAGAGCTCACTCACACAGTATCTCACTGAGTGTAAGATACACACAGGGCAAAGAATAATTCAGTTCTTTAGGTTCACTGCCAGGTACAGAAATTGGCTTATGGTGGGCAATTAATAACTATAGGTATGAAAGAAAAGCATACGAATTTTTCATGATAGGAGATATGTATTGAGAACCGTGCAACATGGTTATTGAATCTGTATGTTTATTTTACTGGCAAAATCTTTATATCTGAGATTTTATTGCCTTTATTATTTGATGGCTTTTTTTCTTTCTGAGTGAGAGTTTTAGCCACACCTATCTTCACTTCTCATTCTGATCTCAGAACTTTGAAATTCCTGTTGGGAACCAAGCTCTCCTTGCCAAGGCAGGAAGGACAAATGACTCAAAGTCAGACATGAGGCCCCCTTTTGTTAATGTGAGAAGATAATGCTAAAACACATTATTGATCCAAACTTAGCTCCACAGCAGTACCCTTCAGGCCCTCTCTACTTCTGTCCTCTGGATCCTTGAAACCGTCTGGTTCCTATCCTTTCTGAGAACTGTTTCATATGATTACCCTCTCACTCGCTGAGCAAACCTATATCCTTTCGCCCAAATGCCTTTTTTGTTTAAATACCCAGAACTAATTTCTGCTTCTTGCAATCTAAGAGCAGCAATTATACTGCTCAAATGTAGATGTGATCAGTACATAGCACAGACCGCTTGTACAAATACGGAGCTGTTGTTTCCCAGATGGTCACCTGATGAGAATGGTTAGATTTGTCAGCCAACTGCCTAATGAACTGTGCAGTTTAAAAAAATACGACTGTCATTTTTCCTGAGAGAGTCACTTCCACTTCTGCATCTACTATACATACTAATGTAATCCTGCTTTGTCCTTATTTATTGCACTCTTTTAAAATGTAAATACAGAAATTATCATTTATATTTTAAAGTTTTCACTGAAATAATTTTCTCAATGCACATCATGTTCTAAAAGTAAATTAAACCATTTTAACAAGAATGTACCCCTAAGTCAAGGTTTTCATATAATAAATGATACCATCATTGCACAAAGAGTATAGAGCAGATTAATTACCACTTTGCAGCACAGAGAACAACATACTGATGAGCAACAACTTGGTACATTCAATTATTTCACTGAAATACTAATTAATTTATGAAGAATTCGTTCATTACAATTACATTATACATAAATATTCATTTTTTTACTCAATGAAAACCAAGTTTAGCACTGTAGAAGTGAAGGTTAGTTTATACACCATGATTGGGCTGGGGAGTTAGCTCAGGGGCACAGTGCCTGCCTGGCAAGCTCAAGGTCGTGAGTTCGATTCCCGGTACCAGAAAAAAAAAAAAATTGAGATGAAGTTTATATACTATGATTAAAACAGAGTATGATTTACTGACATAGATGTACTAA
Source organism: Chinchilla lanigera (assembly GCF_000276665.1). Taxonomy (NCBI): domain Eukaryota; kingdom Metazoa; phylum Chordata; class Mammalia; order Rodentia; family Chinchillidae; genus Chinchilla; species Chinchilla lanigera. The sequence goes on from NW_004955403.1 coordinate 10,231,948, forward strand.
GTATAAATTTGAAAGCATCACTGAAAGCAAAACAGCTTTCTTCAAATTCTTCAGTGGCTTAATGGTTTGTTCTTTTACATGTAGGTGCAGAAAAAACACGACACCGCTTCTGAATATGATTTAAAATTTTTTCCACCAAAGGATTTCCCTAGAGACTTTTCAGACAAGAGTGTTGTTATTCTTACCTGTTACAGGAGAAAGTCAGATAATAACAGACTTTGAGCTCCTTTTCCCTTTACTTTTTAACATCCCACCACGTTTTCATCTATTTATGTTACAACTATGTTCTTCAGAATTTCTGCCTATACATTATGATGTCCATAAGAACATATCTTTTAAGGCAACAAAAACTTAAAATCACACTATAATGTTTAAATCTAATCTTTACATACACACTCTAAACCAACACTTTCTTTTTTTGTACACTTTCTTGATCTATCTCTTGCCCACATTTACATTGAACTTACATTTGTCTTAAAATGACCCTTAAATTTCAGTCTTCGTCCATGAACAATCCTCACATTCTCTTTGTCTTTCCATTGTTTTGGTTTTAAACTAATATAGAACTTTAGTGACTTTATTCAGTTTTGGGCCTCTTCTCTTTTCCACTCTTTATCTTTGACATTAGTTTATAATAGATGAAAACCTATTTTATGCTGATCAATAAAATCAGACATTCTGTGCAATTCTTTGCCTATTTGTCTATTTGACTGGTGGGAAAAATAATTACAGATGAAAACAAGAAAACCTCACAAAAAGTTTGAACATTTAAAGATTATTCTAGTACTTTTGGAGAGATTGTACAAGCCTGAAGACAAGAGAAATGAGATTGATAAGGCAGGGTTAAATGATAAAATGTACAGAACAGAACGGAAAAAAACAGTAAATGGAGGCTATGTGTATTAAGACAGAAGAATTTCACCCACATCTAAATTCACTAATTACATTTTCCATTTGAACCATAACTCTAATCACAGAGGTAGCAAATACAAGTCAAAGATCATAACTTTAAGAATGTGAGATAATGATTCTAATCTCTGGTCTATTGAGTTTGGTTAATCTATGTGAATACAGCACACAATCAGAATATCCAGAGCTCAGATGAAGTATGTAGCTGAGATGGCACCCAGTGACCTCTGCCTGCTGGTATTTATGGCCTTTTGTGATTTCTGCTCTCGGTAGACAAGACCTAGAGCCTAATGTCTACAACATAGAACACTACAGAAACAGTGGTATATTGGTTTCCCGTGGTTGCCAAAACTAAGAACCACAATGATTATTGAGTGGGTTCAAAGAACAGAAACTTATTCTCCAACAGTTCTGGAAGCCACAAGTCTGAAATCAGGGAGTTGTAAAAGCTGTGCTTTCTTAGCAAACTACAGCATCTGGGTGACTCCTGTATGACTGGTGGGTGCGTCACACAAGCTGAAGAGAAAAAGATGTCTCTGACCACATCTTTACAAGGTCTTCCGCTGTATTTTTAAAGATTCATACCACTGAATTGAAGGTTTATCTCATTAATCCAGAATGATCTCATGTAACGGTCTTTGGTTATATGACTTTCCAAATAATTTCACATTCTCAAGTACTAAGGGTTCAGACTTCAATACAAATATTTTGTTTGAAAAATAATGAAGAAGGCTAGGGGTGTAATTAGGTGGTACAGCATTTGTTTTGCATGTATAAAGCTGTAGATTTAATTCTTAGCACAAAAATAAATTAATAGTAATAGCAATAACAACACCAACAAATAATACATACAATGTCACAGCAACTTACTTTAGAGGCAAAAAGCAGCAGAGTGATAAAGGAGATAGAACAAATGATTTCTGAAGTTATTTTTAAAAAATAGGTTTTTGTTCCTACTTTCAATTTTGTTTTCTTTCAGATGTTTTAGCATTTTTATAATAAAGCTATGTTCTAATATTCAGTAAAAATAAAAACATTAATTTTAAGGTTCCAAATTTTTTTTGGAATTGATGGGAAGTATAACAGCAGTCATTTATTCTTACCTGAATATGCCCAACTATAGCTGATGGAATCTCCCAGCACAACTACACGTCTTCAATCATATGGTTGCCATTAAAATTCTCCGTCTATCACTTTCTCTCCTGGGAATATGAGACAGAATCACATATAACTAAAAAAATAAGATGATGGTTGGACTTAATAGACAAAATAATTACACTTACATATAATTTATTTTGGGGGGGTGTACCAGGAATCAAACTCAGGGCCTTGCGCTTGCCAGGCAGGCGCTTATGCCACTGAGCTATATCCCCAGCCCATACATATAATTTAGAGATTACTAAACATCTCCTAAACTTCTAGTTTTATTTCCAGTGGAAGCTGAAGAAGGTATCATACAGTAGGAAAGCAATAATAAAATGTGTACTTTTCCTAGAAAAGGAAAAGTTCCAGACTGCTAGATAATAGCAAATGGCAGTACCGTTAAATGATGAATTTCATATTTTAACTTCTAGATATATTACTATTACAACACAAACACAGCCACAGCTGCTTCACAGCACACCCCTCTGCCCCCCGTGAACTGTACAGGTGCACAGCTAGCTCTCCCCTATCACTAATTAGACTAGCCAAGCTCACACCCTGTTCTCCACCACTAAGAAGCCAGAGGGCAGTAGTATGAGAAAGCTCGGATTCACTTCCATTTTCATTACATTTTGATTGCTTTGCAAAACATTTTGACACCGTGTCCTTTTGTTCATCATCATGCTATAACTAGAGCAGACATAGCAACTGATTAAGACTTTTAAATTTTTATCCCAACAGACACAATTAAAAAGTTTTTCCTAGTAGACACAACAGCATGTGTCTTCCTTTAACTGAGTCATTTCAAAGGTACTTCGACATAAATTCAACAGTAGCAGAAAGCTTCACAGGATAAGATTTCTTTTTGCTATATCACCCAACAGAAATGAGAAAACTAGAGAGATGTGTTGACACATACTTGTAAACCCAGCTACTCAAGAGGCAGAAGCAGGAAGACTGCAAACGGAGGCTATCCTAGGTAACTTATTAAGACTGTGTCTCAAATAATAAAATCAATGAAAAGAGCTGGGATGTAGCTCAACATAGAGTGCTTGCCTGGCATGCATAAGACCCGTGGTCCAAACCTCAGTATGGGGTGGGGCAGGAAGGATGAAACATATATCTCATTCTTTTGTCCAGGTCTTCCACAGCTTTGTAATAAACATCTTTATGCACATTAGTAATACCAGAACTATATTTTTACTTTCTTCAGTAACAGATGTCAAACATTTTGCTCTTACATCTGTGTTTGCATCTAAGCCATCTGAATTCCAAAACATTATCTTTTCCCATGTTGGGCATCATCATTTTTAGAAGCCATTAATCTATTTGTCCCCTTTTTTTCATTTTCTAAAAAATCTAGAAAAAAATAAAGATGAAAAGGAAGGAAAGAGGGGAAAAAGGAGGGGAAAAGGGAGCTCTGGATCTTAGCTTAGGCTACAAAGGGGCAAATCTGGAGGTAACATTTCAAGTGCAAAATGTTTCTTTGGGAGATGATCTTAGAAACCACCAGTAGGGAGAAAAGAAGTGAGATACATACTGAAAGGTCTTGTGCTAGACAGTATTATCGGCAACTGTTGGCAACTGAAGCATAATTTGGATCAGCAAATCTGACATCCGATGTAGAATACAGCTCTGATGCCATTTCCCCAGAAGAATGACAAGAGATATTTACACACCAACTCTCATTCTTCAGTAGCTGAGCGCTGCTCCCAGGGGCATTAACTGCCTGAGGTTTGCTGCCTGCTTTCTTTGGCAAAGTTGCTTTTAGAGAATCCCTTAAGTAAAGAAATACAAGAACTAGCCCTGGAAATTCTGCAGTGTGAACTGCAGCAGTAAGGGGAAAAGGTCACACATAGGCAGATCACCAACACCATCTGCCACAGAAAAATCTACATTAGAATATAAGCAGGGCATATTTTAAGTCCACTTACAGAGATTTTACTCATTTTAGGGATAAAGAATATTTGTCCAGTGATGCTCTTGTTTATTAAATCATATGTATTATCTTAGGATGCATGGATGCTACAGTGCATTTCATGTTTCCTATAGCAGCAAAGGCTGTGGTTCTATATACGTCCAGGTCTAGAAACAGGTCTGTTCATCTGAGACAGGGAACTTCAAACATGATACACAGCAAAGTACACAGTAAAAAGAACCCCAAGTTCTTTTAATGGATCTTGTTTATCTGTCTTAGGCAAGATAAAAGAAAAGATGGGAGTAAAAGTAGTTCTCTTTTTAGGGTAAGAGTAATTTTCCTATGGATGTTGTGGTGAATACTGATTTTACAAAGAAAATTGGAGAGAAATTATCCAAGATAATATAACCATTAACAGGACTATTCAGTAAATCCCATTTTTAAATATTATGAGAAAGTAAAAACTTTCCTTAGAATGGTCAGTTCAATTCTGGGAGCTTTCATCTCTAAGTCATGACAACTAAAACAGTCTTATTGCAGAAAATACTTTTCTAAATGGGAATATTTTATGCAGTGTGACAGAATAAAGAAGAGCAAAAAATATCCACATCAAAACAGGAACAAACTCATGTGTATCTCTGCCTTTCTTCTTAGGAGAAATGTCATAGACTCTGAATTGGATCTATACTTCCACGCCTGGTGTGATTAGGTTTATGCATAGAAGGAATTTTGAATACTCTTGCAAAAAATGAGATAGGCTTATGAACTGCTTTGAAAATAGTTTAAAGTAAAAAACTCATGATTTCCAATGTAAATAGTACTTAAAATTTTAGTATGAATATAATATATTCAATGAGACACTGTTTTGCCACCATTTTTTGTAATTCTCATGCTATTTGAAGATGTATAGAAAATTAGATACAGACAATCACTCTTTTCCTCAAGCCTTTATCTTTTCTAAAAATACTAAGTTAGGGAAAGCATTAGAATTGCAACATGACTAGATGTATCAATTTGTTAGTATAACACTTCTTGCCTTTTAAATTCTCCATATACAATAACACCAAACTACGCTCATAAATCAGGCCGAAAGGTATTTCCACGTGTGACAAACTGACATAGTGACCACCATTATCATGCTAATAAAAGGTTTTCAAAATCATTTTTTCTTTTTTACTTAGATTCAAGAACCTAATGATATTTCAATTTACTTTGCAAATTGTTGTAAAAAAAGAAGCCTACCTACATATGGATCTCCCACAGACTCTCAAATTCAAAAGCATACCAAATCAGATCTTGCCTGATTCTATTTTCTTTGCCCTTTTTTCACTTTTCTCCCTGTGTGTCCTATTACTTTAGATTTTTAGTAAACAGATAATACAATCTTCACTCTAATTACTCATGCTAGAAATGTAGTATTCCCTTACCACCTATATGCAATTAAATTAGAATAAATTCAATTCTATCTAATTCAACAAACTGCTTTCTATTTCCTCCCCATTTACACCAAGACCTATCCATTCTTGGCTCGCCATGACTTTGCTACTAACTCACCTAACCATATCTCTCTTTGGACAAAGTACAAACCCCTTTAGAAGGTCCTCAAGATGTATTCCCCGATGTTTCACCCCAGTCTTCGAGGCAAAGGTAAAGTCCTTGTGACTTGGGATGATTTTCTTGAATGACTTGGGACAGTCATTCCTGTGCATTTTGGTCTTACTAAGAGAGTGGGTGGCACATATATCATCATGACTGCACCCCCACCATCCAAGGAAGTACACTGCAAAAGTAATTTAGTGTATAAATCAATAATTCACTGAGCATCTACTGAATGCCCAACTGTATTAATCATTAATAAGAAGAAAATAAATCTATATTGACTTTTGGCTTAGTCAGTGTAATAAGGATTATATTCATGGCAAGGTCAGGCACTGCAGAAATATACAGGTTCAGGAAAATTTTCCTAAAAGAGATGGAACCTGAGAACCTTCAGTCAGAAACTATCCAATGGGGAAGTTGGGAAAGGTCATAGCAGACAAAAAAAATCTCAAGAAAATGCTCAGGAACAGAAAACAACATAGCAACTTTAAGGATAGGCAAATGATAGTGATAAAGTGAGACCACCTCAAGAGTTTGTTCTGCCAAGTAGAAGTGAATTTACTCTGATTGAATTGCATGTAAGTGGTAAAGGAAGTAAGGATTAATGCCGGATTTCTGGCCCGAGCAATTAGAATGAAGACTGTATTATTTGCTTACTCGAGAAGGTTTGTGGCTGCCACACTGTAAAATGTGGATTACACCTTAAAGGTGACAGGAGTGAAGGCAGGAAATTGTTGCGGTAAGATCAGTGTCTTAGGAAGATGGGGTTGCAATGTGACTCTTAAGAGACATGCAGGGGATGATCAGGCTGATTACAATTTCTTAGAAATCTGTGGGAATTCATTAGATGATAAAAAAATAGAAATAGACTAAAGACATTAACATTTGTAAGCTAGAAAATTGCAAAAGTTCTTGGGATTTAATTTATATAGCATAGGAATAAAACAAGATAACTTTGATTCTGGACTTTTCTACTCCTACAGATATCTAGAAGGACCAAGAAGTCATATCACCTGTTATCTTTCCATATGGAGTCTAAATTCTGTACCCTTAGCTCTCACTCTGGAAATAAAAAATGATAGTCTAAAACTGAGAATACATAGGAATTTTAAATTTACCTATTTAAAAAAAAGTCAACCTAGTTCCTTTCAGGGTATTTGAAATGGAGTTTTCGAAGTGTTTTGAAACTCACTAGAGCAAGGGACTGTCATGCTAGTAATATTTCAAGAAAATCAAGATATATGTGTTAATAGGTATTCACTAAGGAACATGTCAAAATGTAAAAAATCATCTTTAAAAAAGTAAATATCACCTATATTAAACTAAAAAGCAATATGTAAACATCTCCCAATTGTTCTCTTTTTCTAAAACTAAAATTGTACTATACAAAGAATTTTTCCCTATTTCTATTTATAGTGCAATAGTTTTACATCATTCACTAAATCTTCCAATAAATACTTTAAGACATCATATAGGAATAGCTCTTTGGGGGGGCGCTATTCTGATATTCCACATTTAAGAGCTTTCCATTTATTTTTTTCTATCTACAAAACACTACAATGGACAGACAAGTAATACAGTGACTAAAAAGCACAATTGTAGCTGCCTTGGCAAATATTGTATACTTGATTCTAAATCTCTAATGGTAATCAGGATATCCCTCAGTTTTCTCATTCATATGATCTAACAGTGTTTATTTGAGAAGAGGCTTTTTTTTTTGTACTGGGAATCGAACTCAAGACCTTGTGTTTGCTGGGCAGGCTCTGTGCCACTGAGCTATATTCCCAGCCCCTAACAATGTTTATTTGAGAAACAAATGACTTCAAAGTTTGGGAAACACTGAAAGTATTGAATGTTGGCTATATATGTTGCCTGATATATGTTATAAGATATTTATTTAATCTGATTGTTAGATACAAAAGTGTGGAAATTACTAGATTCCGATCTAGGTATAATCAAATTAATTTTCCTGGAAAAATTAACAAATTATATTCCAGAGAGTGGAAAAGTAGCAAATTTCGCCTCAATCTCCTAATATTGTATATATCAAGATACTAATAGTTCATTTTAGTTCAACAGGAAAATTGGATTATAATATTAAAAACTTAGCTCATAATATAGGTATTTTTGCATTTCCTTGTAAGGATATTATTATATCCTTTTGCTCATTTTTTTTTTTTTTTTTTTTGTATCGGTAATCAAACTCAGGGCCTTGTGCTTGCCAGGCAGGCGCTGTGCCGCTGAGCTACTTCCCTGGCTCTTGTGCTCATTTTTCCTATTAAATCTCTTGTGCTTCACTCAGTTTTTAAAATTGCATCATTCATACAAAGTCTGCAGAAAGAGAGAGAAGAATTTGTTTTGTTTGCCGGGGTTGGTTTTGTTTCATTTTTGCCTCTTCTTTTCTCTCCCAGTATTAAAACAGCTTTTCCTGACATATGTATTTAATGCAATTAGGTAAACAGAAAACATTTTAAAATTATTGCTCTCAAATTTAAATTCATAGATTTTTTTCTAAAACATTTTAAAAGTATTAAAGAAACTAAAGGAAACAAATGAACATTCAAGAAATAACCATTAAAGGTTCAAGAATGTAGCTCAATGGAATCACGCGTCCCAAGTTCAATTTCCAGTACTAAAAAAAAAAAAAAAAAAAAAGAAATAATCAGTACTAAAAAAAAAAAAAAGAAATAATTGATCGACTATTTTCTTTCAAGTTTACCAATACTAACACAATGCATACTAATATTTTAACTATAGAAAAGCATTATTCTTTGTCAAATCTTTTATGTGAGGATCTAAATTTCTGTATATTTCCTGCAGAGACTCATTGGAAGCCATTCTTCCCCTGACAGTACAGGCTGTGGTGAAGCTGTGGAGAAGTCTGCAGCAGGATTCCTGCTGCCTGTGCTGACAGTTGGGGAGAGGACACTAACTGGTTGTGGGGTCCCAAAGCAATGGGAAGCTGGAGAGAAAAAGCTACAAAGAATGGCTTTCACCCCAGATAGCTCACTTGAGATGTTAGTAAGAATTGCCTCCTCAGTATTCTATAGCCATGATGAGGAGGAGACCAAGGAGAGAAAACAAAGAGACCAAGAAAAAGCAGCTGCTTTTGCTGCACCACTAAGAGAAACAGATCCCAGGTCTGATTCCCGGGGCTCCAAGAAGAACTCGACAACTGCATTCATCTGCTACCACTGCTTAAAGCCAGGCTACCTCAAGAGGAACTGCTCTAAGAGGCCCCATGGGCCATGCCCTGGATGCAAAGGAGACCACTGGAGATCGGTCTGCCCTCTGAGGTGGAGGCCCCAGAGCTCAGACCCATGCTACCAGTTAGTCCAACAGGAATGAGAGGGCTTGGGGCATGCTCTGCCTTCTCCCTCTGGTCAGAACGTCATCTCCATCGAGGAGTCCTGGGTAATCATGACTATGGAGGAACAAGAAAACAGCCTGTTGCTAGTCACAGGTGCAAGTCTCCCGGTCCTTCTTTTCAATCCTGGCCTTCCTTCCAGCCATCATACCTCAGTGAAAGGAGTCACTGGTGAGGAGGTAATATGCTATTTTTGACAACCCTTAGGCTGTAACTATTTATTAGATCCTTCTTGCATATCTCTGTCTTCCTGAGAAACCACTTTGAAGATACCACCACGTATTACAGCAGCCATTGATATTTTCCTACTAATCTATCCATAACTGTGTTAAGTTTGTAATGTTCCTATCCTATTTCATAATGTATGTTTATTATTATGTGTTTCCTACAACAACCATTGAGAATAGTTAATGATTTTTCAATAGGTCACTCATGTATAGCTCTATTTATTTTCTTTAGAAGCCACTTTGAAGATACCAAAGTATAGCACAACAACTCTTGATAATCTCCTACCTCTTTTGTCTCTAACTCACTATTATTTGTCTATTTGTTTTCCTGAGAAACTATTTTGTAGATAATAATATGTAAAATGATAAGCATTGATAATTTCCTACCATTTTGTCTGTAATTTGCTAAGTCCCCCCTATTATTATGTTATCCTTCTTTTATTCTTTAAAATAAATAAATAAATAAATAAATAAATAAATAAATAAATTTCTGTATATTTAAGATACACTTGGAAAGCATGACTTTTAATGGCTATAAATGTTTTAATTAATACTGTTTCATAATTAGAGGGACCAGTATAACATCATGACTAAAACTTCAGTTTCTGGAGTAATAGCTTCAGGTTCTAATCATGAAGCTGTACCAGATGGTGACTTTGACAAATTCTTTAAATTCTCTGAGCCATTCATTACCAAAGTTGTTAAAAATTTTATTGAATTAATGCTCAAATTTTTACCTAATATGTTTTATACATATAATTAGGTTTAATCCTTTGTGCCTTTCTTTTTTCTTGTTGTTTTTTTGGTTTTTTTTTTTTTTTTGCAATAGTCTCACTGTGTCATTTGGAATGGTTCTGCACTCACTATGTAGCCGAGGCTGGCCTCAAGCTTACGGCAATCCTGCCTCAGCCTCCTGAGTGCTAGGATTACAGGTATGCACCTCCACACCCAGCAATCCTTTCTGTCATATCAAAAAACACCACAGATACAGAGTCTGGCTGTGAAGCTTTCAGGAATAGAATTTTTATCTAATAATTCCCTATACTTTTAGCCCCTGATTTTCTTTCTTTTTCCTTCTTTCATTCTATACTTCTTTCCTTCGTCTTGTAAGATGAAAATGGCAAGACCTTACTCTCTACCTTAGAATTTTAGAATGTTAAAATATATTCAGGTGATGAAAGAAAATATCCATACATCAGCCTTAATAACTTTTCTTGGTGCTGAGTTAAAATACCAGACACTCAAAGTTAAAGGGGGAAAGGTTTACTTAGCTCACAGTTTGTGGAGGTTTCACTCCATAATTGGTTGGCCCCAAGGCAGGGTGGCACATGGCAGATGGGCAACTATTCAAGGCAGGCAGAGGACAGCAAACGCAACAAGAGAGCACAAGACAAGCCTCCTTCTGTCCCTTATATTGTATCCAGTCTACTGGAATCAGGGCAGGGCCAATCAATCAGTGGCTGATCCAGCAATCACCCACCCTTCATCCGAGCACCCTTAATCCTAGCACTGAACCGTGACTCAGTCATAAACTCTAGATTCAGCCACCACTGAAAAAGCCCCATCTAAAAGTACACGAGGCTTTGAGCGGACATCTAGGCACAGAACATAACAACACCTACGCCAAAAGCTACCCTTAAGTTTTTAAAGAGCTCTATACCACTACAAAAGCTGTAGACTCTGAAAATATATTTCAGAATTGAAAGTAGAGTATCCACTCAATAAAGGCGTTTATTAAGCATTTTCATAAATAGTCAGACAATAAGGAATGTTCAAATGAAGAAAATCATCAATCAGTGGTTGATTCCTTAATTAAAAGGCTAGCAAGCCAGCATTCATTAATTTAGCTTACATAAAAAGTCATTAGTTTAATGTATCTATTCCTATGCAGTTTAATTTTTCTCATGAGAATATCCATGAACTGTGTAAGGTATTTAAAGACAAGCTTCTGTGAACCATAATTTAGTCTTCAATTTCCTGCATAGTGGTAGGAGGGGTGGGGCCAGGAGCTTTATTAATCTCTGTCTTTATTTTAAGTTAGTTACAATTATATTGTAATTGTTTATCCATTACTTTAAATTATAAAAACATTTCAATACAATCTGAAATACATTTTATAGCAATATAATCCAGTACAAAAAGTACTGCGTTTGAAGTAATCTCTACTTCGAAATTTTTAAGTTTCTGTAAGATATCATGCGGTCTTTCATCAAATTTTGGTTCAGGGATTATTATATCAATTACATCTTCACTTCTGTTGGAGATAATAAAGATACACTTTTAAAACTATAAGCAGATTTATGAGAGATGAATTATTTCATAAAGCTGACAATGCAATGTGCAAAGTAGAACATTTTCTAATTTTAAAACTACACAAAATGAATAATCTCTTCATTATTGGTGAATTAATATATATATTACAATACAAGCAAATAAAAGATTTCTTTACTACTGAATAGAATTACTCCAACTCTACAAACCTACTTTCTTATTTCTTTGAAGCTCTGCACAAGGACAATAACTAAGTAAACCCTTTGTGTCCTACTAACTGCTCCCAGAAGTTCTGGGGTAATAATGTGCTTTGAAACTGCGACCTCTACCACCTTTCTACTTCTTACAGATTTAATGCCTACTAGGTGATCACAAACAAATGGATTGTTAAAAAGTAAAGCATGAATTATTAGTACTTGTAGAACTAGAAACACAATCCAAACTCCATTTTAAAAGAACCTTATAAGACAAAAACCACATGATCATCTCAATAGATTCAGAAAAAGCTTTTGACAAAGTCCAACATGCATTCATGATAAAAACCTACAGAAAATAGGAATAGATGGTCTTTCCCTCGATCTGTTCAAAGCCATCTGTGACAAACCAACAGCCAACATCATACTAAATGGAAAAAACCTGGAAGTTTTTATTTTAAAATCAGGAACAAGACAAGGATGTCCACTGTCACTCCTATTCAACATAATTCTGGAAGCATTAGCCAGAGCAATTAGACAAGAGAAAGAAATAAAAGGAATAAGGATAGGAAAGGAAGAAGTAAAATTATCACTATTTGCAGATGACATGATACTTTACATGGAAGACCCCAAAAACTCCACAAGAAGACTCCCTGAATTAATCAACAAATTCAGCAGTGTAGCTGAATATAAAGTCAACACCCAAAAATCAATAGCATTCCTATACATAAACAACAAACAGACTGAGAGAGAAATTAAGGAAACTATACCTTTCACAATAGCATCCCAGAAATCAAAGTATTTAGGAATCAATCTAACAAAGGAAGTAAAAGATCTATTCAATTAAAACTACAGTACTCTGAAGAAAGAGATCAAAGAGGATTTCAATAAATGAAAAAATATTCCTTGCTCATGAATAGGAAGAACCATCATTCTGAAAATGGCCATATTACCAAAATTGTTGTACAGATTCAACACAATTCCCATTAAACTACCATTAGCATACCTCACAGATCTAGAGAAAACATTCCTTCAATTCATCTGGAACCAGAAGAGACCCAGAATAGCAAAAACAATCCTGGGAAACAAGGACAAGTCAGGTGGAATCACAATCCCTGACCTGAAATTATACTACAAAACTACTATAATAAAATCAACATGGTACTGGCTAAAATACAGACCTGAGGATCAGTGGAACAGACTAGAAGAAACAGACAGAACCACAAACACACTCAGCCACCTAATCTTTGACAAAGGGGCCAAACAAACTCACTGGAACAAAGATAGCCTCTTTAATAAATGGTGCTGGGAAAATTGGCCTGCCACCTGCCGAAGACTGAAAAGAGACACAAATCTATCACCATGCACCAAACTCAAGTCAAAATGGATCACAGATCTCAATATTAAAACAGAAACACTAATTCTATTGGAAGAGAAAGTAGGTAAAAATCTTGAACACATAGGGGTAAGCAGGGTTCATGAACAAAAACCAAACTGCACGTGAAATACTTCAAAGAATCAACAACTGGGATCTCATCCTACTGAGAAGTTTCTGCACATCTAAAGAAATCACCAGCAGAGAAAAAGAAAACACACTAATTGGGAAAAAATTTTAGCTGACTGTCCCTCAGACAAAGGTCTTCTATCTAGAACATATAAAGAATTAAAAAACATCAGCCCTTCAAATTCAAAGACCCAATCCAAAAATGGGCATCTGAGATGAGCACATACTTCTCAGATAAAGAAATACAAATGGCAAGTAAATACATGAGAAAATGTTCAACATCATTAGTTATTCAAGAAATGCAAATTAAAACAACATTGAGGTTTCATTTCACCCAGAAAGAATGCTATCATTAAGAAATCAACCAATAACAAAAGCTGGCGAGGATGTGGAGAAATAGGAACTCTTCTCTCCTGCTGGGGAGACGGCAGACTGGTGAAACCAGTGTGGAAATCACTTTGGAGATTCCTCAGTGAACTAGGCATAGAGGTCCCATTCAACCCAGCTATTCTCCTTCTGGGTATTTTCCCAGAAGATCTGAAAACATCCTATCACAGCAATATATGTGCACCCATGCTTATAGCAATGCAATTTGTAATTGCTAAATTGTGGAAACAACCTAAATATCCATCCACTGAAGAGTGGATAAAAAAATGGTGGTACTTTTATATAATGGAATATTACTCAGCTATAAAGAAAGATAAACTCGAGGCTTTTACAGGTAAATGGTCACAACTGAGACCATACTCATAAGTGAAATAAACCAGACCTCCATGTTTAAGCAATGTATTGTCTCACTAGTGTAAGAACCTGAAAGAGTGAATAAAAATTAGGAGGTATGACAGCTATTCTGAAATGAAAAGAAAATGCTTAAAAGTAAACAGCAATGGGATGAGGGAACAGAGAAAAGAAAGAAGGGGAAATTATGTATGTATGTATATACAGGATAGCTAACATAGTTGTACTACTGACTTCTTTCACTTTCCTGAAAGGAACAGTTAATGATTAATTATTTGATCAATCTTGCATGTCTCTATTTGTTTTCCTGAGAAAACACTCTGAAGATATCAATACGTAATAAAACAACCATTGTTAATTTCCTACCACTTTGTCTGTAACTCTCCATTGCTGTATTGTTCTTATGCTATTTTGTAAATGGATGTCTGTTTGTTATTGTTTTCCTTCATTTTTAAAATAAATTTTTAAAAAATTAAAAGAACCATATATCAGATATGTGGGTCTACAATTCACAATTTCATTTTGAGGACCAAACTTCCATATATATCACAGCAAAACAAAATATTATAAAGTATCAGAAAGATCTCCCAAATATCAGCTTTTAAATAAATAAAAGTTTTGCTTGGGGAAGTTCATTTTCACCACTGTTGCTTTATAGAAATGTTATGACTATTTTTCTTCGCTCTTAAATTGATTCAAATATGTTATACTATATAAACATCCATTGCTCCCCCAAAGATACCTGATTGTCTCTATTATTTTCTTTTTTTTTATTTTAAAGAGTAAAAGAAGGGCAACAAAGCAGTAGGGGGATACACCGAATTACAGACAAAGTGGTAGGACATCATCAATGTTGTTGTCTCTATTATTATCTTCTCCATTTTTTCCTTCACTATAAACATTCAATCCCAAGTTACTCAGAATTCAATAAACTGTAATTGATGAAGAAGTTGGAATGCAAACCATGTATTATATACCTGAATCAATCCCTTTTCCACTCTCATAAGATGTAGTAGATTCTAAAACGAATGTATTAAAAATGTAAAAAAGTAAAATAAAATGAATGTATAAAATGACCATAAAGGACAAGTGCTATATTTACCAAACTGTGAGCCTCTTTCTGGTCAGTCTTCTCCCATATTTTCCTTATCAAAAGGAGTTTGTTCTATCTTAACAAACCTTTAAAAATATTTCTAACTTTTTAAGTTGTTCTGTGGTACAGGAAGGTAGTTTCTTATCTGCGAGCAAAGACGATTGTGATCAGTTCATTTAAGTTTAGTTTCCCCAAACCCAATGATACAGTTCAAAGCAGTCACTGCTGTCCTCTTCTTCATTCAGACTTATCAAGAGAATAAAAAGTGAGATAAATGTCAACATAATAAGATGTTTAATTTCATCTGTCAATTAAACACATCACATTGAAGTCTTGTCAAAATAATCTATAGGATACTTGGAATGTGACTCTAATATTGTCCAGCCTCTTTTCTCCTATAGGTATTTTTCAAAAGAATTCACATTCAACACCATGTTCAATAGCATGTTACCAACTACAAAAGATGTGTTTCAGAAAAAAAATTATGCCTTGTGCTGAAAAGGTAAAATTTATATCTAACATTTCCCTTTCCCAACAAACACATCAGACTCTGCATTCATATGTAAACTTTCACAAAGATGCTTCAACACTGAGCTATAGAAAATAGATCATGTACTACCAAGTGTGTCTAATACATGAGCTGTGAGTAGTAGTTTAAAAACATAATTGAAGAAAGAGCAGTCTTCTCAATTCTCTGAATCTGTTTATTCAGGGGGAAACATTAGCATGAGCTGTGAGAAGTTACACCCCAGGAGAAGTCATCTCTAGATAAAACTGAGTAACCTGGTCATCCCTTTTCTATGCATGAAAAGTTATTTCAGAATAATATACAATACAGCTAATAAGGACAATACTGCCCAGAGCACATCATTTTTAGATTTTGTTGCAAGTATTTATAGCAAAAAAGTGACATAAAAGGACAAACTCTTTCAGCTTCATTGTTTGAAATACAGCAAATTCAATGTCTTAGCTACATTAATGAATCTCTACTAAATATGACTAAGAAGTTAAATCTGTAGTTTATAATGATTGTACTATCTTTATGATTGCTTTTCCTTTATCTTCTCCTGGTTTTATTCATCCAGTGAATGTTTCCCAAACACCTGCCCTACAGGTCTCACTGCATTGCAAACTATGAATACAGATGGAGAAATTGAGCTCCTTATCTAGTGGAAGGGACATACACTAAACAAATTATAACATTGACTTTTACAATGCTAAAATAGATGGCAGACTACTAAGAGCTTGCATCTAATTTTATTCTGAATTTCTAAGTTAACATTACATAAATTAACTGTTGATGATGAATTTATTTCTTCTCACTTTTCAAAATACTTTCACTGATCTAATGACATTCTCTTTTCAAAACTACTCTGTCTCATATGTACAGTTCCATTTTTCTTCTTTCACCAAAGACAAAATCAATACTGAGTTGAGTTAGCAGCATCAGAACAAATCATACAACTTTCCTTTTTCTGACAAGGAGGATAGCATGCCCTGTTTACATGCTAAAATTTTACCATTTGATTTCACTTTTTGTATATGAACTTTTAGTGATTTAGTGATAGTAGTAAAAAGGAAATCTCTTACCCACTGTAGACAAAATATAGTCTTATGAGGAAACTGTTCCATGCTATGAATTATTCTCAGTAAAACTAATGACATTTATTTCTTTTTCTATTAATACTTGCCAAGAATATCTGCTACAGCAGAAAATGGATACACTGTGAAGTTTGAGATAATGTAGTAATGCTTGTACAAATGAACAGAAATTGCTGCCTCACGAAGAAAACAATAGTACTCACAATACTTGCATTCTGTCAGCTGTATTACAAGTATGGTAACCACGGCTCTGCATGTCCAAATTAGACAAAAAAATTACATCACTTTCTTTGGACCTAGTGAATGCCTAACAGATGTCTGGGAGAGATTTGGATGAGAAAAGGAAAGGAGACAAATCTTATCAATAGATCATAAGATCCACCCTGCCAAAAATCAAGGAATAAGACACTCACACGCAATAGTTACCCAGTGGTGACACATACACTATTTGGAAGATAACCACATCTGACATTTTTAAAACTCTGTGCTTTTAGCCAGTGCTACATGAGATAACTCTAAGAATCTGCTCAAAGACTGCAGAAAAGCACTTACTTAAAATAGAGACAACACTCTGAGATATAATCCTTACTACTTTTTAAAAGTGAACTGCCTTATATACCTGCAGATGTCAACATTATCAAGTAAGTTTAACTTCTTGTAAAGCTGTTTAGATATTTTTAAGTGTCACCTATGGGTTGAAGTACCCATAAAGTAATGAATAAAAATTAAATTGGAAGGAAAATTTGTGAATTAAATGAGGAGGTAATAAAATACTCAATGAGATCCAAAGAAGGCATCAAAAACTACATGGGAAACAGCTATTTCTCATTCATAGTTGGCTTCATTCAAAGCAAAAACACATGCAAGGCCAGTTAATGAGCAGGTACAGTTCCTCTAACCACGGCACTCTGCATACCACAGTGATTTCTCACTGCACTCTCTCTAGCCAGCTGGATGCCTTAGGAATGCCTGCCATTCCAATAAACCCATCAGAGTGTTCTAGCTGCAACACTCTGGAAAACCCATGCTCTAGCTGGTGGAGTAACCCTAGCCTGACGCACTAAGCGTAAGAGGCCAGGATGACGACATATCCACAGCTTGCATGGAACCTGTTCCCCACAGGAACGCAAGCTCTGCTTATGCAGAACAGGGAAGTCCCTGAACTAAGAAGTTACCTTGGATGCTGGGTCAGTCTGTTGCTAGCTGGAGCAGAAAGCACATGACACGCAGAAAGAAAATGCTTTACACATGTTTGTAGGCAGTAGAAATCATGAAGAATAACCATGAGGCCAGTTCGAGGCCAGCGTGGGCTACAAAGTGAGCTCAAGGCCAGCCTGAAGTGCATAGCGAGACTTTGTCTCAAAAAGATAAAAAGAAGAACTATAAATGATCAGAAACTGAGCCAGAGTAACCCTGTGGAGAGACATGATCTAAGAGAAAGTGTTTTTACCAACAGACAAAGCAAGATAGAAGGGAGCTGTCTAGGTCCCGGTCCTCACAGAAGAAACTCTGGCACTAGGGGCAGAGAGAGAGTCTGCTGAAAGAGTTGCACTGGTCGCTTTTCATTTCTGAATCGCAGTCCCTTCTCTGGGTTCAGGTGAAGGCCAGCCTCCTGGCTGGAGCTCCGGTCTTCCTCCGCTTAAACTTGGCCTTGCTGAGGTAACCCCATTGAGTCTTTTTCTTTGCAACCAAAAGAACTTAACATCCTCTCTTCTAAAAACAGCAAAGATTTCACCACGTACAGCTCTGTAAACTACGTTATATTTACTCTAGCCAATTATTACACACCCCAAGAAAGTATAATTATACCGCTCCGATAAAAGGGAGAGGAAACCACACAAATATGTTACACATCTCAAGTCACTAAAAAAAGTATAGTACCCAAAAAAGAAAAAATGCTCTCATGGATAGATATCTGTCCTTCTGTAGCCAACTCAAAAGCAGAAGCAACCAACACATGCTGTGACTTCTCTTCCCTCACACATGAAGTCAACATTTTGCTGTGGCTCTTGTATTTTTTCATAGCATGAAGCACTATGTGTATTGTGTTTTTACTTATTGAAGATGACACTAAATGCATTCTTAGACTTTATCTGTGTAGCAGAAAAATACATTCTTTCTCACCTTTATGTATTTCCTCAACACTAAAAGATCCCGCACGTTTTTCTTAGATTACTCTGAGTTATATGTTGGATTTATTTTCTCATAACATAAAAACATGAACTATGAAATCTTCCCTTACTTACAAAATTATGTCTTGCTGTTTGGGAAGAAGAAAATAGGAGGGTTATGGGTAGGGAGAAGGTGGCAAGAGAGAAGAGGAGGACATGTAAAGCAGAAAGGAGGTAAAAATTTAAGAGAAAAATTCAAAACGGAAATGTCAAAAGACCTGGACTGACAGCTACACATATGCACACTGAACAGCACCAGATTCTCATTTCCCAGGGTTCACAGGGGGACCTCACCCCTTCCCACCTTTTCGGTGAACAAAGCCCCAAGGTTGGCAGGCAGGCTGCAGCAGGCTGTCATCACGGAGAGCTCTAAAGGATTCGCCATCACTGACGGCTTTCCCAGTTCTCATGCACTGACGCTGTCACTCTTCTTAATGACTGCAGGATAGCACTCCTGGTCACAGCCACCCCCGTCTGAAGCCAGCCATCCTTTTATGGGAATACAGACACCCGCATTTCTGATTCAGTATGGGAAGTGTTTCCTTGGGTCTTATCATACATTTGTCACACCCTCCTTCCAGAAACTGAAACTCAACAAAGAAATTCCACTTGCTGGTATGAGTGAGCCAGGCTACAAAGAGAACACCTGTTATAGCTCTGGGAGCCTACCTATAAATAAATGCCTCCTGGTTCTCTGCTCCTGTGCCATACCCACAAGCTAAAGCACCACCTTGTTTCTCCCTGGACTCCTGGGGCTAATCTATTTCCTCCAAAGTGCCTGGAGCCTGTTCAAAGTAACCTTGGACCTGATGCTTCTGTGGAATTCAACCGTGCGTCCTGCGGCTGACAACACCCCCAGCACCTGTCCTTCGTCTAACATCCTAGCCTGTCCTCGCAGACATGGGCAAATGCCAAGATAAAGTTGGAAGGAATATCAGTCTACTAATTAAAATGTATTCATTTAACCACTATTGGTTGAATGTCATGTATATATCTGCATGACAGTGATACAACAATGAACAAAAAACACCCTCTGCCTTCACAGAATGTATGTTCTAATTATCTGAATTCAGAAACTGAAATTTAACTACATATAAAAAGGTAAAACTATTGTTCATTTATTACCAGAAGAAGTAAAAGTATGTGAGCTTGTATCTGTTATCTAATGTAAAGGAAGTATCTGGAATATCATCTCAAAATATAAGACAAAGAGTACAAAACCTATTTCCTTGACTGACAGAAGCACATGATTCAAGCAATAAGTTGCCCTATAGTGCAGACTGTCTTAGTTACTTTTGTTGTCCCTGGGAACACAACTAATACTTGCAATTAAAAAAAAGAGAGGTTTATTTCGGCCCCTAATCTGTAGCGGTTTTAGTCCAGAGTCAGCTGCTCCAAGTCAGGATGGCAAAGCAGAGGATTACGGTGGAGGTAAGCTGCTTACAACATGTAGAACAGGAAGCAGAGAACAAGGAATGGCAGAGCCAGGAAGAAAGATAAATTATTCCAGGCCATGCCGCCAGGTACCTGCCTCCGCTGAGCAGACCCTACCTCCCAACAGCAGGCTAGCAACAAGCCCATAATACAATCAACTTGCTAAAGCTCCACCTGTAAGTGCACGAGGCTTCGGGAAAACATCTAGATATGAACCGTAACATTTCTCCCCAGCCCCTAAAACATCCAATTGCATCTCTTTATCTAAAATGCATTCAGTACATTTCTACGAGTTGCCAAGGCCCCACCAGTTCCAACACTGCAGCAAAGTCCAAGTCTAAAGGCTTCTGTGAGACTCAAAGCAAATTCCTAACTGTGAGCCCCTGTTGAAATCAAAAATGAAATAAAATAGAATAAAAACTGCCAACATGCAAAAGCAAGGAGTAAACATGTCTGTTCCAAAAGGAGGGAAGAGGGGTATAAAAACCAATAGGACCGAAGCAAGACTGAAACTTTTTCCAGGGTAAACATTAAGTCAATTAGTTCCATGTCCAGCACCTGGAACAAGTTGTGGCAAGATGTGTTCTCCAGGGGCTGGGGATTTAGCTCAGCAGCACAGTGACTGCCTGGCAAGCGCAAGGTCATGAGTTCAATTCCTAGTACGGGGGCGGGCAGGTAGTGTTCTCCAAATGGCTTGACTGGCCACACCCCTACAGCACTGCAGGTGGTTGCAGTCCTCATGGTTTCTCTCCTAAGTGGGCTTTGCTTAATCCTTACAACTTTTCTCAGAGGGCGTGGTGATATGCATCCTGTGAAATCAGTTCTCTATGCAGCCTTTCTCTAACAGACTGCCCTTGGACCCTCTTCTCAAAGCAATGTCTTTCACTTTTGCAGGCCAAAGGGTGGGTTGTGCTCTTTCCTGACATGCCCTTAAGCCACTTTTCCTATGTCTTCCTGCAAGGTGCTTGGCTACTCTTAACACTAATATATCAGCAACCAAGCTCTCCTTAAATCCAACTTTGTGGGCCCCAAACTTATGGGAGCTTTAGCTATGCAGTTTGCTTTTGATCTTCAGCATAAAGCTGGCTGAAAGCCACCCACAGTATCCATGCCACAGCCTGAACATTGAGCTGCCCTGAAATTTCCTCCAACAGATTGACTGGTCTGGGGCCATCCATCCCTTGCAAAGGACATGTGCAACATGTAGAAAAACTTTCTGTCAGAGCATAATTGTTATGGCTTGTGTCTGGATGTCCCCCCAAAGCCTCATGCAGTCATGGGTGCGGGTTTCTAGAGTTTATGATTGATCCATGGTCCAATGCTGGATTATGGGTGGGAGTGCTACATCCATCCTGGGACAGGTAGTTTACATACAATACAGGAAGGGAAAGAGGCTTGCTCTTCCCACTGCCACTCCTCCCTTTTGTTCTTGTTGCTTTTGCTGTCTTCTGCCACCATGAACTATTGTCCTCTGCCATGTGCCACCCTGCCTTGGAGCCAGCCAAGTATGGACTGAAACCTCCACAAACAGCTAAATGAACCTGTCCCTCCTTAATTTGGGGTGTCAGGTATTTTGTCCCAGCAAGGACAGCAAAGTAACCAAGACAATAATGCACACAGTTCTGCAGTCCAACTGCCACTGGAGTCCTTGTTCCCAACCTAAATCTCCTGAGTCTGGTCTTTACAGTCCGAATCTCAGACTGAGCTCCAATCTTAATTTCCCATCAAACTTGGTTTACAGTACTCTAGGGCTTTTTCTCCAGACAGTATCTCCAGCCCTTTCCAAGCTCCTTACATGAGCCTGTTCTAAAGGCTTCTGAACCACAGTCCTGTAGCATTATATCAGCAACCTCATTTCTGGTACCAGTACCAGCCCTAGTTACTTTCCTTGTCACTGGGACACAAAAACTTCACACCCACAACTAAAAGGAGGAGAGGTTTTATTTTGGCTCAATTTCCAGAGGATTTAATCCATAGTTGGTTAGTTCTAAGGCAAAGTCTCATGGCAGAGGGGAACTGCTCATGGCATGGAAGATAAGAAGCAAGGAGTGAGGGAGGACAGAGACGGGGAGGGAAATAAACCCTTCCAGTCTAGGCCTCTGCTGACCCACTGCTATTGACCAGCCTCTGCCTCCTAACACATTAGCTATAAGCCCCATAATCCCATTATCTCTCAAAGGTCCCATCTGTATGCACAGGCTTTGGGGGGAACATCTGACTCTAAACTGTGACACATATAAAGCTAACACACAGAAAACAGCTCACGTGTTTCCAGAAAGAGAAGGGAGAGGTGCAGATGCACGGAACGGTGACGAGGGAGAGAGGAAACAGAGGCTTATTCGGAGGCAGTACAGGATTCTCCAGCAGGAAACACAGAGCTAGGTACAGTTAACACTCAGAAAGAAGCAAACGCAACCTTGCCTTCTGTCTTGAAATTTCACACAACATCATGAACCTTATAAACCCCAGATCTCTCTAGAAAATGTATTTTTGCTTTCTGTGGCAGAAACGCTTGCTTGTTTTGTTTTTTCTTGCTAAATCCCACTCACCGTGCAGCACAACACTTCTAACCCAGGCCCTCCTCCTCTCTCAGCCTCTCCTTTGGCATCTCTTTGTGTCCTGCCAGCTCTGCTTGCTTCACTGCTCTGGCTGCTGGAAGTGTCACAGAAAGCTGCCTCCTCGGACGGGTGCCATTCAACAGAGCAGGAAGAATGGACAGCTGCTCTTGATCACTGTTTTCCCTGCTGGACTCCGCAGTTCCATCATTTGATCTGACCCTGGCATTAGGATGGAATTCACCGGGGCTGGGGATTTAGCTCAGCGGCAAAAGCACCTGCCTGGCAAGCGCAAGGTCGTGAGTTCGGTTCCCGGTACCGGAGAAAAAACCAAAACCAAAAAAAAGGATGGAATTCACCTATTAAATTAATGCTCTGAGTACTTGTTCTCTCTGGGTCTGCCCAGCTCTTTCCTGCAGTGATCTCGGAGGGCCCCCGTGACAGTCTTTTCATGGTCTTCTGACTTTCTAAGAGCAGTGCTGCCTCTTTCGCTTCATCTTAGCAAGCAGGCTCCACATGTCCCATAACACAAGCAGCAAACTTGTAAAAAGACCTGAACCAATACTCTTTCAAGAATTATCAACTTCCATTTAGTAAGTACTGGCAGTCCCCAAGTATTTTATGCCTTCTCATAAACAGTCTGACTACCAGGTATATTTTACAGTGAAAAATGGCAGAAATAAAATTCAGCAACATAGGCAAATATGTATTTTTCTCAGCAGGGAAAAGGAGGCATACAGTCTGTTCCTATGAGTCCTCTGGAGTACCTGGCCTGTCATTTAACTTAAAAAAAAAAAAAAAAATCAAGCTTTGCATGGGAGATTAACTCCAAAGCAAATAAAATAGCATCTCCTCAAGATTAACTAACCTACCCAATAGATCTGAAAAGAAGTTCTAGAACAGATCATTTATTAAGGGAATACGTTTCTACATCCAGACCAGCACACAGTCGTGAGGCAGAGGTTCCTGGACAGTATTTCTAGCCTGCTGCCTATCATTAGAAGCACTTGTTTTGCCAAGGAAAACATTCCTAATATGTTTTATGCTAATTAAACCATGGTGAAGATGCTGTCAACAGTAATTTTTGAAATCTTGGCCCAGCTACATTTGTAAGTGGACACAGGCTAGAGCCCTCCGACAATTTTCTCAACAATCTAGATATGAGGATCAAAATGGAACACGAATGCGTGTGTGTGTGTGTGAAAATTGTGTGTCCATCATATGGTCTATATGGCAGCATATTGATACAAATTACGGACAATATCAGAATGAGATTCAAATTCTCCCCCTTGAAGAAACCCACAAATTTGCAAGGCATGTGTGCTCAGCACTCCCCTCCCCAGAGAAAAAGGGGAAGGTGAAAGGATGAGGTGACCATGCGTCACAACCGTTCTCTTTCCACGTCACAGTCCACCTCATAGTTCATTATACCGGCCTGAAGACAGAGCATTCCAGATTAGCTAGACTTCATTAGAACTCTAACATGGACGCTGAAGGCCTCACGTCAGGTTGAATATACTTCTTATAATTTAAAGCCTTCGCTTTTCACTAGGAATCTCTCCACAAGTATCTCTGCACTGACTGTGACAGAAACTCAAGTTCCAGGGACTCAGAAAGTGGTTTCAGTGGATTCCCCCCATACAACAGAAATATAAATTCCAGCACATACAGGCAGCAGGGATTGCTCTGGTGCTGATCCGGAAAGGAGCTTCCATTGCTTGAACACAGGGAGAAGGATGATCAAGTAGCCATCAATGAGGATCAATTTATTTATTCAACTATAATAAATGATTCTCCTGAGCAGCACACAGGGAGGGCAGGTAGCTCTAAAGAAGACACATAATAAAGTAGTAGCAGCATACATTAAGCCCACTGCAGGTGAATTGAACATTTTTTTTAAATGTACCTTCTAGACAGTTTCAGTATTTTAGGTCTGGGGCCAGGGATTTAGTTCAGTGGCATAAGGGCCTGTCCGGCAAGCACAAGGTCCTGAGTTCAATTCCAGCACCAAAAAAAAAATTGGATCTGATACATTCAACAAACATCAAAATGACACAAAAACATGAAGTATGACAAAGAGAGATCACCGTCACTGGTCAGCTCCCAAAGGTGCCACAAATTACACACATCCAAGTAAGTCCTTATCTTCCTGACTGCCATAGCTGTTTCTCTTCATGCCGCTCACCAAGCAAATGTTAACTCTTGAAAAATACCACATATTTTCCTTTCACTCAACTCTACATCCTGTCACCACATCTTGTTGATTTTGTTTTCAAAAACAAGGGCTACAATCTATTTCATGACCTCCATTCCTACTATCAGACTAATAACCCTTTGCTGGAGCCCTAGAAGAGTTCTCTTTACTTGCAATTTTCCCCATTCCTGGCTCTACTCTCCCCAGTAATAGCCCCTAGATGAAAATCTTGACTCTGCCACCAGGAACTGTTAATGATCCTTCAAAGATCCTTTAAAATTTTCAGGCTAAATTTACACCTCTACATAGTTTTCTCTCCCAAACACCTTAAATTCAAATCTCGACAAGTACTCTTTGCTGTATATCCATTTCTTCCAACAATTCCCATCCATCAGACTCAATTTCCTCAGGGACCACAAAGTTGTTGCTAAGCATATACAAATCCACATGTGTCCGGAATTATCATCTATGCACTAAAAATGTCAAACAAAAAGATATAATCATTTAAAGGTATAAAAATGAACCCTGTAAGGTACCAACGGCAATTAAATGTAATAATTCCAAATTCCTACGACTACAACTGACCCTCAAAATAATGTTTCCTAGAAGAAAAAGCAGACAATTCTGCTTAAAAAAAAAAAAAAAATGTTAAAAATTGAGAAAGGGATAGGTTTTTAACAAGCTGTCCCATAGCTCTTTGCAAATCAAGAGAGGAAAGGACTTTCAAATCACTTAGTTATTCTAGCCACCCATCTTTGTAACGTACCTTTTCAATTAGATAGAAGTTGTCTACTATTAGTCTTTTTTTCTATATTCTATTCTCTTTTACTGGTTGGAAGTGAGAAGAAATAATTCTCTAAAACCTTTAATTATTACTTATTCCATGAGAAAAGCTACTGTGCATGCTAAAGGAGTGCTATTATGCACCAAAGAGTGTTCGAGAATCTTGGCTAGGATTAACTGCGAGCCTTGTAAATCATATACCAAAAGAAGACATACAGAGGAAGTGTCCACATCCCTTTTGAGTAGCTTCTCTCCCCTTCACAATATCTACTGTACCTTTTTGATTTTATTTACTCTTTCACGTTCTTACTATCATGAGGAAAAAATGCTGGAGGGGCTGGAGGGAAAAAGGAACCCTTTTCCACTGCTGCTGGAGTGTAGACTGGTGCAACCACTGTGCAAAGCAGTGTGGAGATTCCTCAAAAAGCTAAGATTAGAGATCCCATTCAACCCAGCTATTTCCCATCTGGGTATTTTTCCAGAACAACTGAAAACATCATACACAGCGATATATGTGCATCCATGTTTACAGCAGCGCAATTTGTCATAGCTAAATCTTGGAAACAACCCACACATCCACCCACTGAGGAATGGATACAAAAGATGTGGTATATTTATCCCCATCCCTTAATGTCTGCAGTATGAAACTAGGAGCACTGTAGCCATTCTTTTTGTAAAAAGGCCTGCAGTCACCTGTGAATTTAAATTTAACATTTCAGAAGAGAAAGTAACAAACCATTAGCAGGTTCATCTGTAAGTCCTGCTGCCATTTATAAAGGAATAAACTTCACATCTGTTCGGCATCAAAAAGAATCGTAAGTCTACCGCTCTTGCTCATAAACATGTGCAGGTGAGTCACAAAGCATTAATGTTACCACCTGCAGAAATAAAAGTCAGTTCCACACGTAAAACTTAAAATGAATTCTGAGAAACACCAGTCCTATGGAATCTAACAAGTGCAATACTGGTATGCACATACTCACATGTGTTTGAAAAGTACTTGGATAAAAAACTTTAAACAATTTCTGCTATAGTACTTCACATATTTTAATGTATTAATGTGTAGTCTAAAATTCCAAAAGCATAATATGAACATTATTCCTTATTTTATTTCACCAAGAAAAAATTTTCTCATGGAGAGTCTCCAGAGTTTTGTTCATAATGTGAGTGGAAAAATAGCAAGATAGATGGGGTTTTGCCATTAACAATTTATTTCCAGAAAATGAATCAATTACAATAACCAAACTTTTACCTTAACTTTTACCTGTAGAAGGACAGGACAGACAATTAGTCATATGCATATTAAATTAGGTTCATCAGGATGCCATGAAGCAATTTTTATTTTTAAAAATTGAGTTGACAATACATGCCAACAATTACAAAGAACATTACGTCATTAAGAAGAAAATTTAATTAAATTTGGAAGGCAGGCAATCATGATAAAACTAGATTGTGTTCAAAGTCCTCCTGAATTAAGAAAAAGTCTTAGTGAACACAAATGGCATGAATATTTTCCTGAAAGAATTGTGCCTTCTTTCTATTATAATAGGATAATTATCACCATTTACATCAAAAGCATGGTGAGCACTAAGTTGTTCTCTAAATCAAATTATTAAGAGCTGCACAAATAAGTGTCAATTTTCTCCATTTTAGTTTCTTCTCATAAATTAATCCATAAGAAAGGGAAATGCACAGATGTATTTTAGGTGTGAATATCTGACAAATCAAAATAAACATCAAATGTGTAATATCTGAGGATGTCCTCTCTGGTGATGTTCAAGTTACATGAACTTTTTATGCAAATAAAATCACACTATTTCCATTCCAAAACACAAAATATTTGATGATTTCTGCATACCCATAGATACCTAAAGGCTCTGCATGAGCTGGCCTGTGTGCTTTCTCCCTCCTCTGCTACCTGATTCTAACCATGTAAGTCTGCTGGGCCCCAGAACGATGTAACTCCTGATTTACTATCGTAATGAGTCATCTTCCTAGATCTTCACCTTGCTGAGGAACCTTCTCACTCCCAGAGATTCTCATTTAAATAGGCTGAGAACAAAAAAAAGGCATCAATGTTTCTTGAAAATGACTAGATGTAAGATGTTTGGAACAGAGCAGGTGAATAAATGACATAGATAAAGACACCTATCCCCTACCAAAGACATTTACACAGGAAAACATTTTCAATGCTGCATGGAGTATCTGGCATTTAATACCTGACGGTCAAGGTATCTATAACTGTCATCTGCTCAAACTTACACAATACAGTGACATTTTAAAAAGCTAAAGAGCTTTCAGTTGCTCATTTACGGTAGAAAATAATTAAGTTTTAAGGTTTACACCACCATAAAAAAGGATTTGTAGCCCAGGAGTCCACAGAATGACTGCAGTCCTCAATTATTCAGTACCTAATCTATTGACGATACATTAAAATCAAGATTGTTGTTTGGACTATTTATTTTTCAGTTTTGAAAGTCAGAAAAGCAAATGAAATATAAACTTTCCACAATAAAAATTCTCGAAGGTGGTCTGTGTTTTACTGCCCCACATTCAAATATGTATTTCATGCCTTGCTATCTTTCCAAAAACAACAGCCAAATGGTTTCCACTTCATCTCCCTTCCAGCATCTCACTAGACAAGAATGCTGTCAGTATACAGGAGTCAGACCTTGTGTACACCCTGAGCCATCCAAAAATAAAAAGTTTCACGTCTGACTTAGTCAACATTAATATTTAAGTCCATTTTTCTCTTAAGAAATCACACTAAAGATTTCACAGGTGGAAGCAGCTCTTTTTTGCCAAAGGATTTTCCACTATACAACGCCTCCAAGACTCATGCCCAAAAGAGTGATAAAAACTTGGAATGCTTCTGCTGGCTTTCAGCTAGTAGAGAAAACTGCAATTGCTTGAAAAATGAGTGTTAGAAGGAAACATGAAATCGTTGATGGTGGCTAATTGGTAACGTTTAAAAGCTGTGGGAAGTAAATATAGACTGTGTGGGTTGTGTCTGAAGATCTCTCTGCCTGAAAATTATTAGCAGTTTAGAATAAAAGTGGCACTACTTTGTCCAGAAAAAAAGGGAAGTTATTTTTCCAGAATGCATTCTCATTAGTCATGACTGAACCTGTATACAAACTCAGGACCTGAGAATCTAAGAATGAGCTAGGTAGAAACATCAGAGTTGTCAGTCAAAGAGAATAAGGGATGAAGAGACAGAAAAGCATATTGCCCATGGGAAACAAAGTTTTCCAACATCAAGAAGCTCATGTCATGTTTCAAAATGTCAGCAAGTTTTCTTCATCACGATATTTTTAACGTAACTGCAGTCATTAACTACGGAACAAACATAAAACTGCCAGTTCGCTGGTCTCTAGCCTTTTTTCCAGTTTACTTACTTACTGATTCTTTTTCCTCTTTGCAATGATGACTTTGATATGTCTCCTTGATCAAGTCCTCATTTACCAGTGTGAAAGTAACATCTCAAATTGAGTTCATTTTTCTCAACTCTGTAACTGTTAACGTTACTGCGACAGGGAAAGTCTTCTAACACTATCATAAATAACAAACTATTTTAGGTCTCCTGCCTCCCTTCCTTTTACAAAAGCAAAAGCCAATAGTAAATTGGCTAATTTTTTTACAACTCAGCTTGCTCTTCTGTCTGTAGCTAAAAAGCCACCATGCATATGCAAGACAGGAAAACATGAATTTATGGGCTGAATTTGAACAAAGTCTAGTTAAAGACTTTGATTTTACCTATTACAGATGCGTGAAGAAAGTTTAACAGGACAAGCATTCAGAACCCCACTAGACAGGTAGCTGAGTTAGCTGGTAAGAGCTTACATCAGTGTGTTTCAGTCACTTTCTTCAGCACTGAGGCACAATATCCAGTGCTCGCAATCTAAAGGAGAAGGGGTTTATTTTGGCTCACATTTCAGTCCATAGTTGGCTGGCTCCAAGGCAGAATAGCTGGCCAGTGGGGTATGGTGAAGGAAAAGCTGCTAGCCTCAGGACATCCAGGGAACACAGAGATAAAGGGAGGAGCTAGAAGAAGAGACCCATGCCTCCAGGTCACGCCTCCAATGACCCACTTCTTCCAAGGTGACCCCAGTGGGCAACAGCAAGTTAGCTCTATCACCTTGTCTCCCTCAACCACCTTCCAAAGCCCTTGCTCTGAGACCATGAGGTTCTTGGGGGACCTCTAGATTCCAATCATAACACAGTGTTTTACTTTCAGAATGCCTGAATGCAATTACGGCACCATTTATTTATTCATCGTAGCACTGTACAGCATTTACGTCTCTGGAGCCTAAATAATTATTAGTAACTAAATTTCTTTTGGGCACCACTGGATCTCCAACAAGTAGCGCAATATCCGGCACAGAGAATCTCAAATGCATCTACTGAAAGAGAGCCATATTAGCTTATGAATACTTTACAATACAACCTACATATTTTATATATTTTTTTATTATCCAAATCCAACTTAAAATATTAAATTTATCCTTGAAGAAAATTTTAACTGGCAGGTCTCTCAATATTTCTTTATAACTGCCTCTTCATGATTATGTTAATTTTTTTTAAATATCAAGAGAAAATTTTTTGCTTCTCTTCCCCAAATAAAAATAATTTAGAAGCCAAAAGAATGTAATGAAGTGACTTTCCCACTGTAAAGATGCCGTACTGATGACTGATAATGCATAAATGACTTACTGTTTTCTTCTTAGAAATGGATAACCAATGTTTGTGCTTTGTGCTTTAATTAAACTAACAAATTTACAACAGATGGTCACAAACTCAATTAGTATTTGAATAAAGCTTATTTTTATGTAATTTTCTTCATATAAAATACCATGTAAGAATTAGGCAGTCTTAACTTTTAAACCATGTAAATATTACTTTGACATCATTAACTACATTTCAAAAAATTAGCCATTTATACATACCAAAGTGTTTTAAGGAGATAAGAAACTATCAGAAAAATAATCATTTAGCAGAAACATATTTTCTCTTCATTTCTTTTTTCTCCTCCCTTTTTTCGTGCCTTCCTTTCTTCCTACCTTTTTTACCCAGACTATTTTTTAGGCTCTTGCAAGTATTATTAAAGATAAATATCATTTCTAGTTTTTTTAAACCACCTCAAAATGTTTAATAGTCATGATTTCTCATCTTGGTTTTCAATGAAAAATAAAGCAAAGAAGCAAATTTGATGATGATTCATTTCCCAACTCTGTAAATAACTCTGAATGTTCTTACATTCCCTATATTGTTGTATTCCTTCCGTAAGAAGTAACTCTCCCAAGACGACAAAAAGCAAGAAGTCATCGATCTTTTCCAACAAGCAAAGTCTAGATTATTATTACTACCAAATCTTTTTCTAGTTTGTTATTTTTGCTTCAGTGTCACAGTTATTTTTTGAAATTGTTTTTCTAATCTTGCATTACAACAGCTTGCATAATGTTACTGTCACCAGTGAATCACAAGCCAGATCCAAAAAGGGAAAAGAAAATACATACAGAATGCATTATTCCTAGTATTAGGTTTCTTTGTTATGTTCCTTACTACTTCCCAAGCCTGGCCAATCTAAAACATAATCTGGGAGTTGAATTTGCCTCCAGAATGGGGCCCAAACTGTATCAATAAAATGTTGATCAGTATCTCTTTCTAATCAAAGACATGTTTTAATTCATCTTACTGGGTAGATTTCACCATCCCCCTTAAAATGGGAGGATAAAAAATAAAAAATTAAAAAAATAAAATGAAATGAGAGGATATTCGTCAGTTGACTTTTCCACATAAAACTAAAAAGAAACCTTAGAAATTTCATAAAGGGAAAAAATTTCTCTGTACTCAGAATAAAACAAAAGATGATTAAAGTGTAGAAATGTTCAAATTACTGAGTAAATCAGTGACACTGTTCTACATTCATGATTGTAATTTAATGGCATAACTCTAAAAAACTAAAGAAAATAATTCATCAATGACATTTGCTTGCTAAAATAATTTTACTATGTTCCATTTTAAATAGAAAATAAAATTTCTACTTACCACTCAAAAGGCAAAATTTTTATCCGTTACTAATAATGAACTTTTAAAGACTTTGTGATTACAGCTGTTTTACAAATACCACTTGAAATTCTCCATAAACATACCTTTTTTTTTCACAAAAGGTCTTCTAACTTTGAATGGCTTTTTGTTTACATGTACTTAAATATTATTTAATGGACTAAAATTGATACTTAACAACATAACCTAATATCTAAATTTTTAAAAATAAATCTATTATTGGGAAGGTAAGTTTCTACTAGTGGAAACATCATATGGACAATTTTCTTAAAGAATATTCTTAGTAGTTTTACAGAGGTACAAAACTATGAAATAAGATCATATAATATTAACTAGCATTTAACAAGCAAATCTTTAAAAATTTCATCCCTGAAAGCAATTATTGCCCTTATCTGGCCTAGAAAATTATTCATCTGAATCCCTGACAAGATCGTCAACCTATTTTCTATTCTCTCTAGTACTGTAGAAGAGTTTCCTGATGTCCAAGTGGAGGACAAGCTATATAAATGCATTCCAACAAATCCCTAGAATTTCTGAATTTGCATGTAATTATTATGTATATCAGGTGTGACTGAAAAATACCGTGCATGTACAAATTTTTAAAACAGTACCTTAAAAAACATGGTGCCATTAATCGTCCTCAAGTTACTCCCCCGGTTTCAAACACACTTAACCCATTATTCTTATCTCTTTCGAAACAGTTCTGAAAGTATTGTTTTGTGAGTGTCTTTAGTTGTGCTGTTCCGGTTGCCTTGACGTCCTGAATCTATTCAAAATATCTGCCTGTCATGGTCATCTTGATTGAGGAAGAGTCAGAAGTCTCATGATACCAGATACAGTGAATAAGGTGGATGAGTACACACCATAATGTTTCCATGAGCCCCTCTGTTGGATGGTACTTGGCAACAGCATTCACCGCAGGTTTGATCATACTTTGTAAAGACCCTCATGAAAGAGCAGTTCCAGAACTGCTTCAGAAAGTGGCAAGAACAACGGGATAAGTGTGTTCAAAGTGAAGGAGGATCTTTTAAGGATGATTAATGGCAATGTGTCTTTTACTGTAATAAAATTGTATTTAAATATTCACTACATTTTTCAATCCTCCCCTGGATATATATTTTTTGACAATATACTATAATCCCAAAATATTACACATTGATGTTTAATGCCTATTGCTACTTTACTGTACAAGCTGATGTGAAGTTTTGAGTGGCCTCAGTGCATAGACCTTTATTATTTTCCTTTGTCTCTAGGAAGTTACTGCTTCAAAAAAAAAGTACATCCAAATAAACTTCCTCCCAAACACTTGTTTCATGCAAAGTTTATCTAACACTTTCTGTTTCAGTCCTCAAAGATGCAGACTTCAATACAGGTCTGAATGTCTCAAGGAACCACCTGTGGAACATAACGTGAATAGTTACCTCCTTCTGGAATTAGAACTTTATGAATAACCAGCCCACACAGAGGCTGTGCAGAAAAATTGGTTAAAACACTTTAAAGTATTTCACTTTGCTTTGAATTTAATGTGTATAAATGGATGCATTGAAAACAAACTCTTAATACAGTGAGAAAAATACCATACTAAAATTAAAGGGCCACAAAGAAAGTCTTTAAGCAATATCCTAATGTGCTTATCTTACCCTGCTGTAGTAATACACTCAGTTAATGCCTGAAGTTACAAGTACACTGCCCAAAGTTCTGAGAGCTCCCAGTTTTGGCAGAAACAAAAACCTCATTGGTTAGCTAAGTAGCGTGAGAAAACTAACAGCAAAAAACACAGGGCCCATTTTGAAAAACCAACTTGGATTGCCTATTTTGATGTGGAAGGAAGTGGAGGGAAAGAAGTTAATTTCTATCTGCATATACACAAATACAGAAATAAAATCTATTTTTAATATAATTTTGGCATTTTCTCAGATTTACAGAGAGGAAAGGATCTTTCATATTAAAATTTAAGTTATTTGTATTCTTTTTTGAAAGCAATTACTTGCCTAGTTTGTTTCTATTCATAAACCTTTTATGTCAAGTTTTTATTCAGTGTTTTAAGGTAGGAGAAGGTAGGAAGGGCTGTCTGTCAAAGGCCCTGTATTACAGTTTTCTTTCTTGATGACTTCTCAGTACATGTGATGTTCCTGCTTGTGTATTCTTTCAGCTTCCACAAATGTATGCTGGAATGAATATTCGAGTCAGAGGCCCCAAGCCTAATGTAATCTAGTGCTCCTTCTTCATTTTAATTTTTATTGTGGTTAAATATGTATAGCATAACATTTTTCATCTTAATCATTTTGCTTAAAACTGTAAGTGCAATGGCGTCAAGTACATTCACACTATTGTGTGACCAATTTCCAAAACGCTTCCTCTTTCCAGACTAAAACTCTATTAAGCATCAGGTCCCCACTGCCCACTCCCCTGATGCCCAGCAAACACGATGGACTTTTAAGTAGATGGGGAAAGCATGAACTCCCTGAGAAAATGAGCTTCTTGACATCTCTTTCATATTTATTTACCATATACACTGCATTGAAGTCTTTGCTCAAAACCTGTGTTTGTCACTGAACATATAGCTTCATAATTGGTATAGAAAACTCTACATTATCTTCTGGGTGTCAATGGCACCTGTGAACTGGGAGCCATTTTCAGTAATGACCATGATTTCATGCAACCTATGTTTTGTAAGGCCAGTCCTTACTAATAGCATGAGATAATGGTAGAGTGCCAGACACTGTTCTGTGCACTTTGCCAATATACTTGTTAGTCTATTTTCGGCAACAAATATATGGATAAGTACTAATATCAACATTTCACAGATGTGAAATTGAAAGAAGCTATTAGTCTTTTTTTTGAGAGGTTCATTGTATCAACATAAACATGTAGAGTCATTCTGGAATGGGAAAATATCTAAAGACAAAAGGTCAATGAACATATTGGTGCCAGTTTTGATGTTCCCATGAAGAATTCTTCCTAAAGCTCCAAAGTGATAACAATTTCAGCACATGCAAATCTGGTTTCTACACTGCAGAATGAGATGCTCAGAGGCTGTGAGTGACTGAACTGGAGCCAAACTCTGTTCTGCTATTTCCTAGCTGTAAAGCTTTGGACACACACATCAACATATCCTGTCAATTAAATGGGAAAAGCATCTCTGCATAGGGTGTACATAAGTATGTGCAGGAGAAAGAAATGGAAAGGGGAAAAAGAGAAAAATATGCAGGCACGTTCTTGGCCAACCACAAGAAGTCTAAGACAGTATTATAATTATTATAGTAATGGCACCTAGGATTGTATGAGAAGATTGTACATGCAGTGGTAGAGGAATAGCCACTAGAGCCTGGGTCAGGGTGGAATAGCAGCTGCAGACACTTGGAAGCGCCTTCGGTCTCTGTGCCCCATTTTCTGCACTTAAGCAATGCAAATAATACCACCAGGGCTCGGAGTGATGACAGAGAGTTCGTACACATGAAACGCTTGGAGCAGTACCAGAGACCTAACAGATTCTTTTTTTGTTGTTTTTTTTTTTTTTGGTTTTTCTCTGGTACCGGGAACCGAACTCACGACCTTGCGCTTGCCAGGCAGGCGCTTTGCCGCTGAGCTAAATCCCCAGCCCCTAGATTCTTGATAAATATTGTTTTCATTTCATATTTAGTGTTTCCTATTACAAATTGCAGCTTTTCTTATTTCTGCATGTACTTTTCTAAAATAGTTTATGTAAAGGACCCAGTGATACATTTGTGTATCACTGTGATACATAGGAAACAGGCAAAGAAGGAATGCTATTGGACACTGTACTCTACACAGTGATTACCCTGTACCTTCTTTGGGTTAATACTTTATCATAAGTTTTTTCACACAAAGAGAACTTGTCTCGTGCCTCTGACAAAACCTTGCCAATTATAGTACTTTTAAAGGGAAAAAATGGTTTTATGTAGTGGGTAAATGTAAAGTAGAAACATAGAATATATCCTAATTCAGCTTATGCTTTTCCGTGATTTATCAAACTTCTTTACCTCTCATTTCTGTCATTTTCTTGGAAGTGAGTTATTACAGATGGTTCTAGAATATCGCCACCTATTTATTTAACATTTTCCTAAGTCAGTTCCTCAACAGCGATGCCAAAGACCGAAGGTATATATTTAAATGGAAAGTTTACTGAGCCACAAACTCAAATATACTGCAAGTACTGCGACAGTACTAGGGTTTTGCAGAGAAAGAGAACCAGCAAGGTGCACAGAGGCAGGGATTTATTATAAGGAACGGGCTCCTGCAATTAGGGAAGCCAAGAACTCCCAAAACCTGTCAGAATCTAAGGACCTGGGGAAGTTGACGGTGGAGTTTCAGCCTGTGCACGAGGCCTGAGAACCAGGACAGCCACTGGAGAAAGTTCCAACCCAGAACTACACACCCAAGAGTGCTCATGTTACAGGTGTGCATCACCCAGAAAAGATCAGTGCCTCAGCTCAAGCAGCCAGACAAGGATTCCCTCTTGCTTGGTCTTTTCGTTCTACTCAAGTTTCTATTCGACTTCAGGAGGCCACCTGCCTCACAGAGGAAACTGTGCTTCACTCCGTCTGCCAGTTGAAATGCTAACCCATCCAAAAACACCTGTGCAAGTCACCTTGA
Organism: Chinchilla lanigera; assembly: GCF_000276665.1. Lineage (NCBI taxonomy): Eukaryota > Metazoa > Chordata > Mammalia > Rodentia > Chinchillidae > Chinchilla > Chinchilla lanigera. Next base: position 10,268,333 of record NW_004955403.1, read on the forward strand.
ATAAGGTTTGACCAAATGTCTGCGCCCTAAGGAGGCACTGCCGTGGATACATCGAATGAGCCATCACTAGTGACCATGCAATTACCTTACAAATTGGGACAGAAGACACAGAGAGCTAACCTGACTGGGTGCCAGGACCACTAATGAAGCCTTCTGTTATCTCTGGGAAGCCTGCAGTTCATAGTTACTTCAATTAAGAATAGGGACAGTTAAGAGAAAAGGAGGTCGGACAAGCAAAGATGGCTTCTTCCTTTCACACAGCCCGAATCTCTCCTCATGGGGCTTGGACTATCGTAGATATGAACAAATATGGAATGAACAAATGAGGAAATTAATATATGAGCTATGTACAGATATGCTCACAGTGAATGGCTGAACAGCATGATATGACTCCCAGTTACACTATCCTGCTGGAGCGTGATTGTTCTTGGGAGTTACAATGAGTTTCAGATGGGGATTAGAACACAGTATAAAAATTTCATAAAATTTTAATATAAATGTCTGCTTTTCTACCTACTTTTCACATGCACCCTTGTTCATAACTTTTAAAATGCATGGAATAAGAGCTCTGGCTTCCCTGCGGCAAGGTGTACCTCAGGAATATTTAAACCACTCTAATTGGAAACATGGGTTGGATAAATGGTATACTATTGGAGCTCCTGATGACTGTTTGTTTTTTTTTTTTTTTTTTTTTTGAGACAGCGTCTCACTATGTAATTCAGGCTGGTCTTGAACTTACTATGTAGCCCAGGCTGACCTCAAACTTGCAGTGATCCTCCTGCCTCAGCCTCTTCCCGAGTGCTGGGATTACAGGTGTGCATCACCATGTACAGTCTTGGTGGTCTTTTTTTTTTGTCTTTTTGAGACAGGGTCTTGCTATGCAGTTCAGGCTGGCCTTCAGCTCACTTTGTAGCCTAGGCTGGTCTCAAACTTGCAGTAATCCTCCTGCCTCAGCCTCCTCCCGAGTGCTGGGATAACAGGCGTGTGCTGCCATACCCGGCTTGGGTGAAGTTTTTAAACTTACCATCTTCCACAGTTACTCCTGAAATCTAGCACGGTATAAAGGACACACGGTTTGGAGTCATACGGTTATGTTTTAAGCCTTAGCTGTTCCATTCATGGCTTTGGACCAGAAAAATACAGAGGGTCCCATCTCGTACTTCTAGCTGGAAATACCATTTTTGTCCTTTACACCCTTTCCTCTGCCAGTCAATCTTTTTCCAAGTTTTACTTTTATTTCATTGTCCTTCAAAAATTCTCTCTCTTCCTTTGCTTTCCTATTCTAAAAAAAAAAATATGGTTCTCACATATCTTCCTTAAGAGGAAATACTTCTAATTAGCCTTCGTTTTTTTGTCTTCTTCAAAATATAATCCATTCTTTGCATTCTTTTTCTAAAAACTGATCTCTGAATCCTATCCATTCTTTAAAATAATAATGCCTTTTTCCTAGTCTTGTCACCTACCCCAGTCTCCAATTATCGGGTTAGTTTCCCAGTACCCAGTGAATTTGTATTCAATGCAATATTTTCCTTGGAGCTATTTCAAGCATGTTGAGACTTGGCTTCTCTATGAAATTAAGTTGTGGGCAGAGCCCGTTTTTTTTTCTAAACAATGCCTCACACATTCCTGGAAATGATGCTGCATTCAATAACTATTTGCTGACAACTGTATTACAAAATGAAGATGTTTTTCTTTCCAGGTTTATTCCCTGCCATACAGAAAAGGTGGAGTGACAAAGATAACCAAATTAATACATCATAACTTTAAAAGAATATTTATGTTACACATGAATATTACTGAACTTGCTATACTTTAAAGTTTAAAATTGCAAAATTAGTTATGAAAACGAAATGAAAGCCACCTATATTCAAGCATAAATTATGACAGGTATATCTATTCACAGGTGACAAGAACTTATGTGTAGAAAACAATGGAAATACTGAAAAACCTATGAGTGATTAAACTAATGCAAGAAAATTCATATACAAGATTAGTTATATTTTCTATACACTAGCAAGGAACAACTTGAAGATGAAATTAAGGAAACAACTCCATTTACAATAACATGAATAGGAATAAAATACATAGGATAAGTTTAACAAAAAAATGTGATCTCTACAAACTAAATGTATTGTTGAAATTAAAGTTATAAATAATGTTCTCTATGTCTTATCTAATGCAACCCAATGTTCACATATTAAAGGTATAATATTTTTAAAATAGTAATATCCTCCCAATTATATCTACAGGTACAATGTAATCACTATTACAATTTTAGCTGCCTTTCTTGAAATTGATCCCAAACTCATCTCAAAATTTGTACAGGGATAAACAATATGGAGCCAAAGCAATCTTTAAAAAACAAACAAGTGGAAGACATACTTTTCAATTTCAAAATTTAATACAAAACAATAGTAATTAGGGTCCTAAGATGCTATCATAAAGACTAGACATATAGATCAACAGAGTAGAATTAAGACTCCAGAAATAAATACACTAAGTTTCCATAAGGTACCAAAACAAAATAAATAGGGGGAAAATAGTCAAAGAATAGTCTTTTCAGCCAACTTTGCTGGTAAAATTGATCTTTATATGAAGAAAGTGCAGTTAGAACTTTATATCATACTATATACAAAATTTCATTCACAATAGTTTATATAGAATTCTTAGAAAAAAAAAGGACCAATTTTCATTACTAAGGCAATGGTGTCTTAGGTATGACACCAATCAGAAAATCAATAAAAGAATATATACATATATAATGAAATATTTTTTCATAACAATTAAAAATATTTATGCTTCAAAGAAATATCTCTTTCTATATACCTCAACGAAGTGAAGATGACCTACATAAAGGCAGAAAATATTTGCAAGACACACATTTGGTAAAAGAATATATTAATGATAACTAGATATTACTATAAAAAGTTGAGCAGATATGAGTACCCATTCATTACTCCAAGGGAGACATACAGATGATTAATAATCACTTATAGATGTTCAATATCATTAGTAAATTATTGTTCAAAGAATACATTTAGTATTTCTCTTTTTTTTTTTTGAGACAGTGTCTGGCTGTGTAATTCAGGCTGATCTTGAACTCACTATGTAGTCCAGGTTGGCCTCGAACTTGTGGCAATCCTCCTGCCTCAGCCTCCGGAGCGCTGGGATTACAGGGGTGTGCCACCATGCCTAGCTTAGTATTGCTCTTAGGTATATTTTCAAATGATATCAGAGAAATGGTTATGTAAAATTTATAAAGCTACTACTGATACAAGAAAATAAAAACTCCCAACCTGAACGATATCTGGGATGAGTTCGTATTCTCTAAACTTGAAGAATGAATTTTAGGAACAACAGAGTTGTTAAGAGCAGAATATATTTATTGATGGAAAGAAAGCTTCTCTCTAAGAGAGGGACAGAAGGGGGTCCTAAGTGGGTTGCCAAGACTGTCTTTTCTAGGGACTTTTGTAGAGCAAAACACAAGGTGAGGTGAGTCCAAGATAATGGACAAAACCATAGTCAGCCAGTAAGAATTGTTCAGGTAAAATTGATTAAATTGGAATCAAATGGGAAAGTGAGTCACATAGCAAGCGGGCATGAACACAGAACAGGGGCTTTTCCCATAAGGGGTTGGGTCAGTGACTCTTCAAGGTGATGACTACCTACTTAGAATATCAATCCCTGATGTCCATCCCTAGGGAGATATGTGGGTGCATTTGTTTAGTCCTTTGTCTTGAGGTCTGGCCCACAGCAAATACATATCTTATCTTGTCTTTCATGTTGGCCCTTTCGAGGGCCTGGCCCTGTCTGACTGCCTATAATATTTCTATCTAACTCCAGCCTAAAACACTACCACATCAATTGTTTTCACTAAAGCTACTGTCCCAGAAAACAAGTTTATTGACTGTTTATCAATTCAACATGTACTTCTCAAAAGTTCCATGATAAATCACTTCTTCATTAAATTTTATTTTCTCTGATGTCTCTTACATCTAGAATACTTCCATAGGGAACAAAATATGACCTGGTTTCAGTTATTAACAAGTTGCAAATTCACTGCAGTTTATTAGTTCTTTCATCAAAACAAATAAAATAACAGACAAATATTCTGTAAGACAGTCCCTGAATGACACTGAAACCACATGTGCTAATTAGAACACCGAATGTGCTAATCTAGTTCACTGGCTTCTTTGACCCCTTATCCCTTTCAGATTGTTTACCTAACTACATCCTGTAACTGTTCCAAAAGGTTTATTTTAATTACACATAGTAAGACCCTCACTAAACGGAGGGCACCTGTGAGGAGCAGAAAGAGGGGATGATATTACATTTAGGGGATCAGAGCAGCCTCGGATCCTCAAGCTGCGACTCCCCCATCATCAGCCAGTTCAATGTGCTGTCGAGAGTACAGGGCTTCACTTCTCAACCACAAAATCCAGCTGGAAACAACCTCTGCAGTGCACAGCAGTAGGGAAGACAACACAAGAAACAACACTGAAGCTCCTAACCCTGTTTGTGGTACGTAACCCTCAGTGTGTGCGCCACTACGCTGCTAACTTTGGGACCCTGATTCCCGATCTGAGCTGACACGCTCACAACACCCCTTCCCCATTCCATAGCCTGTGGAGTGCTGAGACCTTGCAGGAAAAGTGCTGCTTTCAATTATATCGCTTTGTCAACTGTAAAGAACAATGTACTCCCTACATGTAAAACACTTTTAATATTGCAATTTATCAGATACTGTGCTCTCTATGGATCATGAAGGCTACTGTTTCAAAAAATGTTTCAAACCTGTTTTTTACCTTTTTGAAGACTGTTCCTAGCCTTCACTAGAAGTTTGTGTAGACGTGTGTCTCACTGCCACTGCATGACTGCTCTGATGAGCACTTGGGTGCATTAATTGACTCATCAGGAAGTCTCTTCAACCTGGAGATCCTGCCGCTGGACTTGAGCCAACTATCCCATTATAATGCATGGACTTTACCCTCCTCCGGATCAGATAGTCTAGAACAACAGAAGCCTCAGACTAGAGCCTGCAAGTCGGAGATTATTTCTATTTCCACTGGCAAGGTTAAAAGGAAGTTCCCCTCTGTGATTCACCCAGATAGATACATTAAATCACGGCTCTCAATAAAAACAGGCCGCATGAAACCCTGCTGAAGGAGATGCTAGAGGCAGGAATGACCCCTGTTCATGTCTTGTGTGATGGCTTCAGACTATAAATTCCAAAGGGCAGGAATGAGACTTCACAGTTCTCTTCATATAACATCGAAGAGTGACACATTCGATGTACGCAAGTGGTATTAGGGGCTACTGCTATTCATGAGTTCAAAAGAATGTGAGGAGGAACAGTTTAAGGAAGCAGGAATAGTGTCAAAATGCATCAATTCTCCCCTCTGCTACAACTTCTGTTCCTCTTTACCAACTTCTGTATGCATACATTCACTCCTCTCTCACCTTAAATAAAATCTGTCTCCACCCTGCCCCTTTCCATTCACAGGCGGCCTTCTTGAAAGAGTGGTGTACATAAAACATTCACATTTTCTCACTTGCACACACTTCTGAATCACAGCAATTTACATTCACCACCCAGCTATGTCTTGGCTCTGAAATGTAATGATCACAATTAATCCCCACCTCCCTTAATCTCATTCAGCCCTTGACCTCTGTTACTTTCTTCTCTTTCTTTTTTTTGAATTTTTTTGTCTTTTTGAGACAGGGTCTCACTATGTACTTTAGGCTGGCATTGGACTCACTTTATAGCACAGACTGGCCTCAAAATCACAATGATCCTCCTGCTTCAGCCTCCTGAGTGCTGGGATTACAGGCGAGCGCCACCAAGCCCAGCTTTTCTTCCTTTTTTAAAACTGGTCCCTTTGCCAGCTCCATTCCCTGCTGTTTCTTTTCCTCTAAGAGGATTGGCTTCCTCGGGGTTCTGTGAGACCTAACGTGTCAGCTGAGGTGCAGTGAAGTTCCTCAGAGGGATGTGGAAAATCAGCAAAGTAGAAAGGTTCTTGAAAACCATTTTCAAGTGTTCTGTTGTGACAGCAGGAGCAACCGACACACAGGGCAAAGTGCTTAGCAGAGTGGCATGATGCTAATGATTTAGGCAAACGGCCTTGCGCAACTCCGGGGAAGAGAAGCGGGTCCATCTGCTTCACAGCTAGCTCTGCAAACTGGTCAGGAAAACAATAACGAAGACAACTTTTCAAAACCACACTGAGCAAGCAAAAAGTGCATTTCTGGCAGAACCTACTGTACATACTCTGAGGTTTTAAAACACGCAGATATTTGTAAGCCCTGCTCAGAGTTTTGGCATAAAAATTATTCTCAAAAATGAGATGCAAATTGTTTTATAACAAATAATTTTTGAAAAAGAACATTACAAGACCTATCTGCTTAAAGAAACTGATCTTAAATTAAGTATGAGTATATAAATGCACACTGGTGTGCGTGTATGTTCAGTTCCTGATCCAGTTCTCTGAGGCCACCCAGGAAACGACCACCCACGAACAGCTATACAAATGAATGACCTACAGGTCACAGAAATGTAGAAACGCTCTCCTTCAGTCTGAAATCAGTTCTGGAGATATCTCCCTCTCATCTCACAAGCTGTTATATAAACGCCAGGAATAAATAATTTCTCAACCAAGAATTCGTATTCTTATCATGAATCTCTGTACTATTTTGTCCTTCTAAGGCAGCTCAAATTCAGTGTTTTCTATCAATCTTCCCCCTTCAATCTTATGTGAGCTTTTGTAGTACTTTTAGTTTTCTTTTTATTTTAAAGATAAAAGGATGAAAACATTAACAAACACACAAACATAAACAAAACAACACCAAAACAATAGAAACAACACAGAATTTCAGACAAGGTGGTAGGAAATTAACAGTGGCTGTTGTATTACATATTGCTATCTTCAAATTGGTTACTCAGTTAAACAAATATAGGCATGTATGATCGATCAAACAATTAAACATTAACTGTTCCTTTCCATAAAGCAATAGAAATTAGTAGTAAAATTATCTTAGCTATCATGTGTATACATATATACATATTTTTCCCATCTTTCTTTTCTCTTTTCCCCCATCGCAGTTGTTCTTTCCTTTTGAGTAGTTTCTTTCCCTTTCACAATATCTACTGTACCTTTCAGATTTTATTCATTCTTTCAGGTTCTTACACTAGGGAGACAATATGGTTGTCTTGGTTACTTTTCTCTCATTGCTGGGACAAAATATCTGATGCCCAAAATTAAGGAAGGAAAGGTTTATTTTGCTTACAGTTTGTGGAGGTTTCAGTCCGTACTTGGCAGATTATAAGGCAGAGTGGCACATGGCAGAGGGCTACAGCTCATGGCGACAGAACACAGCAAACAACAAGCACACACAAGGGAGGAAATGGCCAGAAGCACCCTCTTTCTCTCCCTTACATATGCAAACTATCCACCCCAGGGCGGGTGCAGCTCTCACACCCACAATCAATCAAACTCTAAAAGCCTGCTCCACGGCCGCATGAGGCTTTGGGGAGACACCCAGACACAAACCATAACAATGGTGTTTACACGTGTGGGTTTGATTTATTTCACTTGTGAATATGAGTATGGTCTCTAGTTACATCTAAATTTACCTACAAAAGCCTCGAATTTATCTTTCTTTATAGCTAAGTAATATTCTATTATATAAAAATACCACATCATTTTTATCCATTCCTCAGCACTTTTAAAACACAACCAGAGCACTAGGTGTTCTAACAACAAAGAAGCTCATGGCTTCCTGCTAAGCAACTTTTCCCCGTCCCTCCTGGGGAATCAGATCCTAACTGAGTCAAGGAGTCAGTCCCCTTGAAACTTTTGTATGGGTAAGCTGGCTGCGGAAAGTTAAGCAAAAACCATTAAAATGCAAAGGAAATTTGCATTTAGTTGCTAGATAAGTGTCCCTAAGCTCTTTCTCCATATGAAGAAGTCAGCAGTGGGATGATCAGTAATGAATATTCTTTACATAAGAAAGTCTTTGTAAAAGTCTAGTAGTCATGGACTCGTGCTCCAAGAAAGACCTTCATTTACAGGAAAAGTCTGACAAATGAATACATTTGTATAAAGATTTCAGCTACAATAAAATACTTTAAGAAGACACACACCTCTCTGGTAACCACTTTAGACATTATGTACTATCAAACATGTTCCCAATGCTCCTAGAAACAAGGATTTCTGCTCCAGCTGTACTATACTCACTTTTATTGTTTAGTTCGCTTCTTTTCCTTAATATGCCACCAGACTATTTAAAAGTAAATGTTTAAATCTGTATTTAAAAAATGATTGCTTTAGACAAATACAGATCACCTATCATCCTGATCTTCTCATATCTTTAAATGTGTTCAAAATTTGACGTTCAATTTCTGAACGAATCACCACTCCCAGGTTCCTAGCAATCTACCTGCTGTATCCACTCCTCCATGCATTTTCCAGGGGCAGAAGGGACAGAACTGGTGAATGCTGAGAATGAGATTCAGATTTCCTGAAGTCCGGAAGAGCACTGTTTTCATTTTCATTGGGTTTCTCGCCTATGTCCCGCAATGTTGGTTAAACACCACATATTATTACATCTTTTTGGCCGCATCAATCTTATGAATTCCTATCTCTTCAATTAATCTAGTAGTAGCTCTTCATATCATGATAGTACAAAATGAATATCAGCATTGAGATAAGACTTCAGGGATTTCGAGGAAATGCATATTATTTTTACCATTTAGTTTCTTAAAGGTAATCTCAAATGTCCAAGTATCAAGTAATAAGGAATTAAATGAGCACACATAGTAATAAATCTTGACAGTAGCAGAAAAAAATAGCATAAAATTTTCCTAGAGAAACAGCGGAAATATGATGAAAATTTAATTCAATTCTTTGAAAGCTTTCCCTAAGTTTAAGCTATTGTTCATGTTAAAAAGCCTTTCTTTATAATATATGCTGAAATACAAAATAATCCCTTAAAGTAGGACAGTCTGAAACCAAAGTTTACAAAGTAGTATTTCACCTCTTTCTACAGTACAAAATATTTGCAATATATAGTAGTTTAAGTAATGCCCCGCAAACTATCTGCTAAATTCCTAACCTCTCATAACTGTGAACATTATTAGAGGTATAGCTAATTGAAGGAAAAAATTCAGATGAGATTATCCAGAATTCAGGTTGAGCTCCAAATTTAAAAGCCTATCTTTAAAAAAAAAAAAAAAAAAAGGAAGATCTGAGACACAAAACAGCACAAGGGGTTGATGTGTGCAGATGAGGGCAAATACTGACAGCGAGAACACAAGCGCAGGGTGAGACTCATGCAACGGATCTTCCCCTCAGAGCTCTGGGGAAAAACCAATTCAGCCAAGCATTAATTCTGGACTTCTGGCCTCCAGGACTATGAAAGAAGAGATTTATGGTATTCTCAGTCACCAAATTTGTGGCACCTGCTATAGCAGCCGCAGGACTCACACTCATGGTGGCTTATATGTATAGGAACATTTTCCCTTACATTTTTCCTCTTCTAAGGATAGACTTGCCACTTCTAGAAAGACTTCCTGGCCTATTATAGCAAAAAGTCTCAGGTATTCTGCTCAGACAACAGAATAGAGGGGCATACAGACAATAACAAGAAAATAAGTAAGTTTAGAACAGAACCTGTCCTGAAATAATTTCAGTAAATAATCATTATAGTGCAGAAGTGATTGCAGAGTCTAGAGTTAGACTCACAATTTCTATTCTTGGTTCTATTCTTGTGTGAACAAAGTGCTCCAGCTCTGAGTCACGGTGTCCTATCTCTTCCATAGACCAAAAGAAACCAGCACTTTTTATACTTGTGAGAAAAGTGATAATCAGGGTTAAAAGCCCTGCACATTTACTAGCATATATTAAATAAACTCTCAATAAATGTTATCTTTTATTAATTAGATTTAAATTTCCTGACTGATTACCTAAAAATTAATCCTCAATTAATCATTAATTCTAATGAGACTGTCTGAGATGCTGGCTTGGTCCTTTTCTGCAAGGATAGCCATCCTAATTTTAAAGAACCTCACCCATTATGTAAGATATTATTAAGAAAATCCCCTGATAAGAAGATAGCTGTCCTCGACACTTAACCAAAGTCACTACTCATTTCACTGGTAGAGAAAGTAAACGGGTTTTTTGCTCCAAGTTATGCAGAATCTTGTCCCACCATTTCCCAAGTCACCACCTCCTGAGGGAGGCCATCACCTCCTGCATTCTCAATGACCCCACATAATTCTGATACCAAAAAATATGCAAATCTCCATCCGGCTTGTTGAGGTTAATCAATATTGAGTGACACCTCAGCAAAGTCCTTTTTAATTAATACTCAACATGTGACGTGCATTTTAGACTAGAGGCCATACTGGCACACTGCAGCATTCATTTCCTGATAAACTCCTAATCCCACACACAAGGCGTTCATTCCCTTTTTACAAATGAGGAGCGTGAAGCTCAGTAAACCTAAGCAACTGCCTAGTCACTGGCTAGGGTAGTCTAACCACGTCGTTTTTCTTTTTAAGATTTTATTATACAAAAATCATATCTACATAAAGTAAACAGAGAAGCATAATAAGGCACTATAGACAGTTCACTTCATTGTAATCCCTGTTTTGAGTTTTTAATTTCACTTTTTCAAAATTTCCCTATTGAGAGCAAAGGCTTTAGCTTTTGAGTAATGCATTATTAAACATCTATACCATGTTTTAAGACCAGAAGAGGTAAAGGGGTATCCAGAAAAAGATATTCTTCAATGAGAATCTTCCACCCAAAACATTCTGTCTCTATGACTATAAACAACATCCCTAGATGATAATATTCAAATGATCATAAGTGGGGCAGGGGATTTAGCTCAGCGACACAGCTCCTGCCTGGCAAGAGCAAGGTCATGAGTTCCATTCCCGGTACCAGACAAAAACAAAAAAAAATGAACAAACAATCAAACGATCTTAAGTGTGTCACCAAAAACTAAATGACTGACCATGACCTAAATAGCTAAGTCTCTAAATTTTGAAAGGCAAAACCCAAGTCTATGCATAATCCTAAAGATTACATTTCATGTAAAGACACTTTAAGTCATATATCTACTTTTAAAGTGATATTCAAAGTAAGCAGCTCTTAAGTGTATACTGACATCACAGGAGAAAAAACTTTTAAATGAGAGAAATAGACTAAAAAACATAGAGCACATATTTCTCTCCTATTCAAAACAATGAGTAATTTTTACTAAACAAGCTAAATAGTCCCAGGAATCGAATGCTTTTTTTAGGGATTTTTCTTTGCTAGTGTCATTTATGGACAGCATAGTATGCAACTGGAAATTCAATGAGGAAAGAAAATAAATTAAGCTATAAATACATGAAAAACTTCTAGTAGAAAAGAACAGGCAGGAGTTAATGAAGATTCAGAACACAAAGAGGAGAGATAGCCAAACAGGCAGAAGACGGAAAGACATCTTTAAAAAGCCAGTACATTTTTAACAACTACTCTGCAACTAGTCTGGCATAAGCACTGGACAGATGGGGTGGTGGTAATTATAAACATATTTTCACCTTACTTTTGTACAGTTACTAAAAATATACTTAAGTTTTAAAAGCCTTTTCTCAGATGCAATATAGAAGATCTCATAAAAGATTTGCTATGTATTTTACTGAAAGAATGACTATTAAACGCATTAAAATGTGCCTTAAAGTGCATGTATGCCTAGGGCTGTGGTTGATCATTAAATATGTCAGCATAACTAATGAAGAGGATCTTGGTAAGGAAGACGCTGGCTGGGGCAATACATCCCTTATCATTGAAATACCTGGGACTCTGGCGAAATCTGAAGCTAAAGAAAGTGACATCTTTGTACAAGATCCTGCCCTTTAAGCTGAAGACTATAAAAAGGTTTGCAGAGGAATAGAACTGGATAAATTAGTGTCCCCTCCCATGAACGCAGAGGACACTAAAGAGGCTAATATAACAGGAAGAATTACAGAAATACTAGCTTTGAAAATGAAAATATGAAAATGAGACATTGACATATGCTGTGCTTCCACGTCCAGGTTGTTTCTTGGCTACTAATCAACCCAAGGGTTTAGAGGTGGAATGATTTGCTTCTTTGCCACAGGAAGTAAATTTTCCTGTTTCTTACTTTCAAGTTCAGAAAGTTCTCGATTGCAAACAGTCTAAGTGTATAGTTTCTGGTTAATTGAAGAACAAATTTATGGCAGGACACTGGAGATGCCCAGAAATTCCAAAACAGTCAGAGAATAAGGCTGCGCAGTCTGGAGTAATAATGAAATTATGTAACAGTGAGCCCTGTGGGCTCCACATTGCTGCTATGACCAAAATTGTCTGAAGTCCTCTTTGTTAACCAGGATCCAGTCATCAGATCCTAGGTTAGAAATTCTACTACGATTGCCCCGTCAACAAGGTGCACCTGCCTCCATCACTGCCAGAGTGGATTCCATGGTACCTGTTTTTGTCACAAATTTCCAATTCAAAGTCTTACCTGATTGACATAAGTGCAGCTGACTGACACAGCCTGTTACACCTGTGTCCAAAATGAAATGAAACTGAGGAAGCAGGCTTTTAATCTGGGGAAATACTACAAGGAAGAATTTCCTCAAAATGCGTGATATGCATCAAAGATGCTGGGAGGTAGAATCAAAAATGTCAAAGGTGTCAGAGGGTGAGAACATTATCATGGATGCTCTAGAGTATCTGCACACTGGTGCTAGAGAAACTGCCTCTACCGCCGACCCTAAATCCATGACCTGGACCCGCCAACCTCTCCCCAGTTCTGCCACGCGCCTCCCCAGGCACATTAGTCCTGCACGACCCTCCAGTCCACAAGGCTTTTGGAGCCTTAGTATTTCTGCTTCTCATTCTCTCTCTGCCTTGAACTCTCTGCACTCACATTTACCCAGAGCTGACTTCTGCTTTGCTCTCAGACTTCAAAAATTCCATCCTCAAAGAGGTTTTTCTGGACTTTGCCACCCAGAGATGTCCCTCACCACACGCCAGCCACATTCTTCCTCTTCGTATTCGGTTTGCTTCAGGACTGATCACTGTCCGATTATGTGGTTTTTCATTTGTTTATTTTCAGCCTAACTTGCCAAAATGTAAGCTTCCTGAGACTGCGGGTCATCTGTCCAGTTTGCTGCTGTATCTTCAGCACCTAGAACAGTGTCTGGCACACAGTAGCCTTTCCAGCATGTGTTGCTTAATGAATGAATCCTGGATGAGGTTAACATGGCCTTTTATAAAAATGGAGATGGAGGCAGAGTTCAGGGATTTGTACACGATCACCAAAAAATTAGTGAATAAAGTACATGTCACTGATTTCCAACCAAGCGACTTCCAGAAGAAAGATGGAAGAACTTTCAGCTGTGTTGTGCTTTTTTAATATAATTTAAATTTATTTCAACTTATTAAAAAAAGTATATTAATGATGTACCACATCATTATTATTATTATTATTATTTTTTGGTTCTTCTCCGGTACTGGGAACCGAACTCACGACCTTGCGCTTGCCAAGCAGACACTTTGCCACTGAGCTAAATCCCCAGCCCCCCACATCATTATTTAATGCCTGCATCTATTATGTAATGCTTAAAGCAATTGAATGTATTTACCTTGTGAACATTTATCATTTCTTTTTTGTAATTTTAAAAAATTAGTACGTTTGCAGTACATAATGATTATAATAATCCTGGAGTGTTGGCATATGTACAATATATATCTTAATTCTTTTTTATCATTTATGGTAAAAACTTTCAAAATCCTGCCTTCTAGCTTTTAGATGTGCAATACATCACTGCCCTCTGGAGCATGCTACTGAGTAACAGCACACCCCCAGAACATCTTGCTCCTATGTAATGCAACTTAGTACCCATCAATCAACCTTCCCCAGCCCTTACTCCCCTTGTCCTGTTCTCTGGTAAGAGCCATTGTACTCTCCACCCCTTTGAGATCGGCCTTTTTAGGTTCCGCTGAGAGCAAGCTCATGCAGTGTCTTTCTGACCCTGGCTGTGTGATTCAACATAATGTTCCCAAGTCCATCTATGTTATCACAAAAGACAAGATCTTATTCTTTCTACGGCTGCATAGTATTCTATGGTGGCCACGTACCACATTTTATTTATTCGTTCCTCAGTTGATGGACATGTGACTCATTCTCATTTCTCAGCTATTGTGACTATAGCCGTGATGAATATGAGTGTAGATGTCTCTTCAACAGCCTGGCTTCATTTCCTGTAGATACATACAGAGTAGTGGTATTGCTAGATGATATGACAGTTTGAATTTAACTTTTTGAGGAAACTTCCTGTTATTTCCCATTATGGCTATACTAATTTACAGTCGCACCACAGTGTGCAAGAGTCCTCACCACATCCTCACCGGGACTTATTATCTCTCGTCTTTCTACAGTAGCTTCCCAAGGTGAGGTGGCAGCTTGCTGTGCTTCTGGTTTGCATTTCCCTGGTGACTGGTGGTGGTGAGCATTTTCTCACACTCCTTTTGGCTGGCTCTATGTCTTCTTTGGGAAATGGATACTTAGGTCTGCTGCCTATTTTTAAATTGGACTATCTGGGGATTTTGCTATTGGGTTTTTGGAATTCTTCACATATTCTTCATATTAACCCCTTATCAGACATATCGCTTGCAAATATTTTCCCCGGTTTCGTAGGTTGTCTCTTTATTCTGAGGACTGTTTCCCTTGTTGTGTGGAAGCCTGTTAGTCTCACGGAATCCCATTTGTCTACCTTTGCTTTTGTTTTTGTGCTTTGGGGTCAGCTGCTCCTTAAAAAGAAAAAAAAAAAAAGAAGGCAGCATGACTCAGCAAAAGGAACACTGACTAGAAAAAAATAAGCTCTATAATTGCACATTTCTCAGTCTAAATCTGTGCCAAGTTTCATATAAGCCTCATCAGTTTTTCAAAGAATTAAGTGTGGCCACATAGGTAAAAGCTTTACAGAACATGACATGCACAAGCGCTTCATAACTGGAAGCTATAAAAATTATTAATCGATGAGTAATGATAGTCACATCTCAACTCACACTTTCCTAATAATAAAAAGGATACATAGTCTTCCCAGAGCCTAAATCAGAGTCTTTCCGTATGAGTGCCTCTCATTTCCCACAGCTAAACTTTACTGGACATATGCAACACGACAGGCATGCTTCTTCTTAGCGGCTCATGTTAAGTGCATTTCAGTCTCCAAAGACGATCTGTAAATAAGGTCAAAAGCAGGCTGCTACTCTTACTTCTTTAACTTCAGGTCACTTACTGACTCAAACGATGTACAAAGTATTAGAGACAAAGCAGCCATTGAAAATAACTCCTGACTTTAAGGTAATTATTCTTTCATGAAAGAAACAGAAAGAAAATTAGCAACAATGTGACATTTGCAAGGTGCTATACTGATTCAGATGAATGGCACCCAATCTAAACTACAAATAGGGGCTGGGGATTTAGCTCAGCGGCAAAAGCGCCTGCCTGGCAAGCGCAAGGTCATGAGTTCGGTTCCCGGTACCGGAGAAAAACCAAAAAATAAAAAAATAAACTACAAATAGTGTAAAAAGAACTTTTTAGAAAAAATGATTCTGAGCAGAATCTGACCTAAAGGATGAGAAGAGGTTAATCAGAAGTAGAAACCAGACGTGCCTAGAAATTCTATGCAGAGTCAGAGAAAACAGCATCTGCAAAAATCCAGGGGAGAATTTAATCACTAAAAATCTGCAAGGTCCAGAAAAAATAGGGTCACAACAACGTAAGGATGTAAGAATTTTAAAAGGTGGGGAGAGGGCTGTCCCTGACCTTTTCTAAGAGTTCTGATAGTACAAGTGATTAATTCCCCAAAATTACTCTCTTTCCCCCAAAAGAGAAACTTTCCCATTCATTGTTATACTAACTTTCTAGTCTGGCACTAACCTTCAGTTTTGGGTCAGGAACCATTTCATTTTTAACATATATATGAAAGTATGTTGAACATTGTATGTTCATAAAAGCACCTTTCCAAGTTCCTTTGACAGACGCCTTTTCTATTAGCAAGTTTTCTTAAAGGAATTATACTGTGTGTCTTCTCTGCTTGCAATGCTTTCGAGTGACCTTACTTTGGCAATTTTCTCTAATTTCTCCAAGCTGCATTTTTCATTTTCTCCTATCAAGTGGCAGCACTTTCCGCATTACTTCTATTATAGCTCTTAGCAAATTGCCTTTTAATAAGTTTCTTTCTTGCTAGACTAAGCTTCTGGAGGGAAGGTTTTGATCTTTGTATACTAAACATGATCTTTTTTTTTTTTACCTCAATCTACATTTTGAAATTTTAGAACGGCTTTGGAATTGCAGAAGTTGCAAAGGCAGTACAAATAGTTCCCCCGGGAATCTTTTTTTAAAAAAACTCAGATCCAGACATAGTAGGTCAGTCTCACTATAGAAAGGAAACTCCCACCACTCTGCATGTCTAAGAAGTTTCGACGTGACCCAATGGCTGCTGGGCCAGGGACCCTGGTTTCCATGATGGAGGAGTCAGGTGCATTTGGACAAAGGTCCTGGCCAGCCACAAATTGGAATCACCAAGGAAAGCTTCCTTTGCTTTTATTTTTATTTTTAAAATTTCTTAAATTAGTACATGTTCGTGGTACATAATGAAAATATTCATCCTCGGGAATTAATCCTCACATCTGGGTCCTTCTCGCTTCCCCTTGCCTCCATGCCGTCTCTCCCCACCCCTAGGTCTCCCTCCCATCTCCACAAAGTCCACCTTTGTTTTTAGATTGCAAAGCCTCACCTCTACTCTGAGGGATTCTAATCTACTTCATCTGTCATAGATTCAGAAATCCGTATTGCAAGAAAGCTTTCCAAGTGATTCCAGTGTGTAGCCAGAGTTGAAAACCACTTGTCCTGCAACTCTGGGCACCCATATCTTACCAAGTTCCCCATTTCTCCCTCTGGAACAGAGGAACAGAAGTAAGTCTCTCATGTTACTCGGGCTAAGTGAAATAGCGAAAGCAAACACGTAACGCAGTGCTTACTTTCTAGTGTGTTTAAAATGTTCATGAAACTTAATTTTTTGGTCAATCTAACAAGCAAAAACACAAGTGAACCCACATTTACTTTCAATAAACTTCTGAGCACATTGTTTCTAAACTGTTTTGCTGTGTTACTTGTTCTCTGATCCCCAGCTGTCAAGAGCCTATTTAAAAAGGGCAAGGAGTTCAGTGTGAGGGTGGGATCACTACAGAAATTCCCAAGTCTTTAGGGAATGAGGTCTAAGCATCCTTTGATTAATTCAGCAGACCCTGCAGCTGAGCTGGAGTACAGGGAGTCCCTGCCTGCGAGGGACAGAAACAGCTTTGTCTGGGGATGGTCCAAAGTGTAGCTACTTGGGTCTAAGCTACTTATTACAGAACAATGAGTGGTCACATCTGAACCGCAGCTGGTCTTGAGAAGAGGTCTTGAGAATCATCTGGTTTCCAACCGCTCTTCATAGGCTTGAGGGCACAGATCCTAACAAATTCAAACAGTAGCTGCATTATCATTAAAATTCAAGTAAGAGAGCATTAGTCACTGTTATTACCCGAGCTTTATAAATGAGTTTCTTCTAATACACAACCCCTCTCCTACCCTAAGGGATATAAAAGTACCTCTACTTTAAACAGAGACAAGCAATTAAAGAACAACCTCACCTTTCCTTTCTTAAACTAAAAGTGAGTATGTTCTTGGGGTGGTCAGACAAAATAGTTGATAGGTTAAAAGTTGTCATTTGTAGTTACTACTTTCTTTAAGTTAGAAAAGGACAAAGAGAATTAATCCTGCTTTGACCTTCACCAATTAACATCGTCACATCCTTCTCCAAAACATTGTAACCTGGTTGAATAGCTGGAAAACTATTTCCAACCTCTTAATAATCTCTGCCTCTAAAATTTTTCATATGAGAATAGTGTTCAAACTGATCTCTTATCTCCAGCCATTGTCTCCAAGCGATCTGCCACAGCGCTACCACAGTGCAAAGCTGTTCATAACGCTCACTTATATTCCCAAATTCAAAATTAAAATGGCTTACAAAATGCTGTGTGAGGATAACGTTCTAAAAAAAAACATACAAACTATTTTATAACTTAATTTTCCTTTCCAAAATATTCTATAATGAATTATTGTAACTATTTACATTTAAAATTAATTAAATGTTAAATATATAAATTGCTGGACACCATCCCTGAATCTTTGGGCAGGGCATCCTGGAATACCATTTTAACCCTCTATGTGATCTGAGTCACAGACTTTGAGAGCTGCTAACCACAGATACCGTCTTCAAATCGTTATGGTAAAATGACCAAAAAGTAGAGGTTTTAAACATGTTTATTTTGGCTAAACAAAAGAAAGCAAAAGGACTACTACAATATGCAATGGGTCACCTCCCAGCTGATGAGACCCTGGAACTCCACAAATAGATTTTTAATAACTAGTCTCAGGGATGTGGTGGTCATTTTGTACAAGGAAAGAGACTGAAAGAGATCATCTCTAATGTCAACCTCAACTGAAAGACTGCAGGACTGTATAATTAAAGAATCTTGAGGCTAAATCATGATTCAGAGAGACAAAGAAAAACTGTTACCTGGAAAGAGAGCTATGAAAATGTCTGGGTACTTTTTTTAAAAGATTATTTTAGTGGTAAGGCAGCTCTCAAAACTAACAAAAAACTCTTGCACTTAATTAACATTTTTTTTCCCTAGAAAAGATTGTCAATGAACTGTTTTTGTAATGTTTTGAACCTGTTATTCTACGGTTCAAATGGTGGCACTAACATGGATGAGGAAAAAGCTACATCTCTGCTGAAACAGAATGAACATCCAGAGGGACCGGCCAAGGGTCTGGGAAACCATGTAAATACCAGTAATCTATTTAATTTTTCACTGGAGAAGGAGAAGGAGAAGGAGAAGAAGGAGAAGAAGCCCAGAGAAGCTATGCTGCAAATTTACATGGCTAATTCATGACAAAATAACTCTTCTAGAAATCCAGGCTCTGCCCCTTAATCTGGTGTGTTCGGTGATAACATTTCCTTTAATATTGCAAATTGCTTTATGTTTAAAATCCTAAAAGGTTAAATCAGAGAAGGTCTAAGTGTTTGAAATCGTATACATATAAATATGCCATATTATAAATGAATAGCTTAAACAGAATGCATTTTAAAAGTAAACAGTCATTTCAAGGATAGCTACAATGGTGCTCCTTACAATGTCTTTTCAAAATTATAACTCAGTTCTCTGGTAGGAACACGAGTAATTGCCTCATTTTCTGACATTTAAATAAAAATGGTCTCTCAAAAAAGGCAAGTATTCTCAAACACAGTTCTTGTGTCATATACACTTTCTTCGTCTACCTAAAGGCTACAATAACATGGCAGTGTCTTAGCGGGTGTACACATTTACAGTGCTTATGTTGTACAAGCTCTTTACTTTTTATAAAGTGTACAACTCATCTTATCAATGTGGCTCTTAAAGATGGACTGAATTGACCTAACCACTGGATACAGCGAAATTATACTTACAAATATCCAATTAAAGAGCTTGAGAATCAACAACTTAAGTACTTTCAGTAGATCCTGCAACTTTAAATATCATCTACATGTTGATGACTCCTAAATTTACATCTCTAACCGAGACATGTCTCATGAACTGCCTACTCTGATGTAGCTCAAACTTAACAGAACCAAAATTAAATTCCTGGTCTTGCCTAAACTCTTCTTCCAATCACTGTCCTCTTACCAGAAAAGACAAATCTATTGATCCAGCCGATAAACGGTCATAATCCTGTATTTCTTGTAAACATCCCATATCCGTCACCAAATCTTGTCCACGCCTCCCCCCAGTACATCCTCCCATCACTCCTCGCTGCCTTTGCTTCTGCAATCACCACCAACTTCCTCAACAACCTCCTAATTGTTCTCCATTCTTTCTACCTTGGTTACCATACAGACTGTTCTCCAAATAGTAGCCAGAGGGACATATAATAAGTTTACCATCTCCCAATCTCACACTGAGAATAAGCCCTAGGAAGGCACTCTTCTGACCCTCCCGCCTCATTCTTCCAAACTTCTCTGACCTAATTTCCTCCTACTCTCCTATTTTCTTAATTTATTGCAGCTAACTAATGCAATCTGCGGTCTATCTAGCATTCGTAGGAAGGAGTTGTTTTTCTACGCAGAAGGTCCTTCCCTTACCTTGTTCACCTGCCACTCACAATATCAAACCATCATGAAGTATATCAAGGCTGCCATTGTCATCAGGCAGGGTAATGGCCGTGGACGTCATACCCAATCTGAGACAACTGGTGAAGAAGGTACAGAAGGACTGTTCAAAAGGGTGTGGGAACAATACCATGAAACCAAAAAGAAAAGTACAGATCCACAGGGATAGTAATAGGGCTATCGCCCTCACAAGTACTGAAAGGATAGAAGAAAAACACAATCTTGAAAACTAGAAAAAGAATCCAGTAGAGGAGGCTGCCTTGAAAAATACTGATGATTGGAGGAGGGCAGCAGCCTGCGTAAAACACTTGCTAGAGAAAGAAACTGAAAGAATAAATACCCTGAACTCGGACTTCTTGCTCCTTCAGATCACTTCGACCTATTAGTATAATCCACATTGATTTTCCTGCCAGGGCAGACAGCAGGACGGAGAACAGTGAAGAATATATCAGAAAATACAGCGTCTGTAAGATATTCAACCCAGTACCTCGCTGGCCCCTAATGTATTTCTTCTCCATAACAGTATTTTTATCTGATGTCATATATTTTGTTTATTTCATTGTTTCTACCACTAGACTGTTAGTCCTATGGGCACAGCCTTATCTGCTTGGGTACTGTGATCTCCCAGCACCTAACATTGGACTTGGGTACATAATAAGCACTCACACCATGTCTGTTGAATGAATCATATGACGCAAGGGTGGTTTTCTCCTGAAGGAAGTTTTTAAACGCGCTCTACCAACTATGTTTCCTTAAGGCTGTAGGTAGGACGGTAGGTGCTTTGTGAGTTGACTTACCATGTTTGATATACAGTGTAAGTGCTTCTGACGCACTTTCAATAGAAAAGGAAGTAATACGTAAGTTGTATTCCAAAAGGTAAGGGAGGCTTCAGCACTTCAATATCCATCCTATACACCAGTACTGCCCAGGAATAAGTCAGGCAAGGCCTCTCACAGGACACTTCAATCCCCAGCAAGAGTTCGTTTAAAAAAAGCTCTGTGAGAGAGACACTATTAGAGCTTCTGATTTCATGGTGTTCTAAATCATCGGTGACATTTAGGGACTCATTGTGTGCAGCAATCAGAAATGCTTTACTTCTTTTGTTACAGCCTACCAGACTCCCTGAAGCTGGCACAATTAAAGGAAAAGATAAAACAATGGGGCAGAAGGGCAAACATCTGTTTTCCTTGTGCGAATTTAAGAATGCGCGTTGGTGGAGAATGTATTAGCAAGTAATATATTTGTTGATTCTACTAGTATCCCCAGGCCACCCCAGTAAGAAAGGCAACATAGCAATCAGGGTGGTGCATCATTAGGACAAACAAGAAAACTCCAGAACTACTGATAAAAAGGACCTTCCACACCCACTCTTTGTTTCACAAAGAGAAAAATCTCATTCACTCATGCTCCTTGTCTGTCGTCATTTTCCTAAAAGGGAAAATGAGAATAAACAAGGTTGAAAAAAAGATAGAGTTGGAAATAGCTTGAATTGTATGGGATTTTTGAAATTTACACGAAAATTACCCTTAGAAAGTTAACTTCACACACTCTAATACCAGTCTTATCATGTATTTTCATCCAGTTATATACCGTTCAGCTATGCTACTACCTTGGCAGTAACAAGTCGCTGTTATCATGATTCCTTTCCAATTTAAGAGCATAGAGAAATAACCCTGAAAATGATCTTTCCTAGGGAAAAGCTCTTTGTTATTGAGACATTATCTCTATACTTTTCATTTTGGGGCAGATTCGGGTGTCAAGAACTTAGGAATTTACACCTAAGTTCCAGGTATAAATTCCAGGATGCAATTCCAGGTTTCTCAGATGCATAGAAGTAGAGAGACGCTATAAGGGAACAAATCTGAAAACACCACAAATTTAAATAATTTGGCAGTTATCACAGAAATCACAAAATTATATCTCTTTTCAGATTATTAATATACATACTTCTGTGTACTTTTCTTTCTCGAGCTTTCTTTTTTGGTGTTTTGTTTTGTTTTCTTTTGGTTGCCTCTTCCTATTTCAAGTATTTTATAAAATCAGAAAGAAAAGTTAATTTAAGTCTTCCTTCATGGGAGTGGGTAAGGTTTTGCTATTTTTTCTCTCCACATGTGCTGCCCGTGCCAGGTGTCTGAGAGGCACACATCTCTAAGCGACCTCTGCCTTAGTACTCTTGGTCATCACTCTGTCCACAAAGCTCATTAGGAAACAGTAGGGATGGTAGGAAGGTTTCTGAGGACATACTGCTACCAAGACAGTAGAAAAATGTAATAATTATACACGGAACAAATTTCAAGCAGGATTCATATTAGGTTGACTATGGCAAATTGCTGATGCATTGTTATCAAATTCTAAAATTAGTATTTCATTTGGTTCACACTAATTTACCCCACCAAGCCCAAAAATACATGTACCTCCAACTCAGCACCCCATTATCCAGGGCACAACTGCTCATATCCAATTACATTGCAAAGTTGCACATGACCGGGCCCTAGAACAGAACTTAGGAAAGTCAGGTACCTTGAAGCTCAAGGTCCATTAGCCTGTTGTAGATCTCTTTTGCTGTCCCAGTCCTATCCCCAAAAGTTTCATCATGTGAGTTGTCTCAAGGAAGCTTATAAGAAATACCAGAAAAAACAATATATCTCACTTTTCCCTAAAGAGTTCTCATGGGTCACAAAGAAATGATTTCCAATTATAAGCATAAGCAATGCACAGCCCAGGCCATCCATTACCGGATTCAGATAGCTCTCTGCGAAACGATGAAAATGTTTGCAAAACAAAGAGTCCTCTGTGAACACAGCAACCTCATCCCCCTGTTTTTCCCAAGGGCATCCCTCCGCGGCATGTTCTGCACGCTTCGGGCATTTTGCCCTTACCTGGGCACTTGTAAAACACAGCGCCCTCTAATAAAAACAGTCGCCACGCAAGATGTAAACTTGGGTTTTATCTGGAATCTGACACCAGCGATTGCTGCTTGGCCTTCCAGTCCAACAGCTTGCTGGCCATATGGTTTCCAACTCTGACCGAAACATACTAGAGAACAGAGGTTAGTTAGACCCTTCAATCCATTTTCAGAACAATCTGTTTTCACCCTGGTTTTCCAGAAGTCTCCCCAGCACAGAGCAGGGCTTAGACCGGCCGCCTGTTTTATCTGCTGAGTTCTGCTGAGTTCAGCTCTGCTCCGTAGAGCTGAGTCTACACAAAGGCCACCATCTGTTGCAGAGCTTCTAGGTTCAGTGACATCAGCACAAAAAGGGACCTAACGGACTGCTCAGGAAGCTACGACCACTGATGGGGCTGATCCCATGAGGGTTTTAACATCTGGCCTCTCTGTGGTACCTGAGAACACTGCCACAGAAGTATAAATAAATCTGCAGCAAGCGTTCATGCCATCGTATTTCCAAAGCTATCAGACACGACCGGCACAGAACTGAGATTCAAAATGGACAGCATCTCAGCTACAGCACTGCTGAAACATCAGTACTGATAATAAGAACAGTAACAAAACTTTCGTCTATGGATGAGCTATCTATCATGTAGCAGGCTGTGCAACCCAACAAGGAAGGTATTATCATAATCTAAAAGGTTAGTCACTTTAATCCCCTCAAATTTCCTATTTTCTGTCTGTAAAGCAAAAGTAATTTCACTTATTTTGCAAGACTTTGGTGCAAATGAAAGCATGGGTAATCAGTATTCAACCATAGATACAATAATGAAATATCCATGGTATTAAAATATTATTAAACTCTAGAGCTTAGGCAGACTGTATATTTTTAATGAACTGTTAAATCTGCACTGAACACACGTGATGAAAGTATAGTGAGCCTCAGATATTTCTTCAGGTGACTCAGGACTCTGGCTGCTGATTCCACGGATTTGAGGAATAAGCTGACCCAATGAAGCTGAGCAGCTGAGGGGCGTGGAACACCATTTAAGTCGTCAGCATGTCCCAAAAGCTCGCTCCTGTTCAGCAGGAAACTGCTAAAAAAAATAGTAAGCACAGTGCTCCTGGAACTGCATGTTAAGGATACAAAGCATAATAGAATATTACATTGTTCTGACACCCGGAACAGCATCCAAGAATAACAATAAATGGGTGGCAGAAAAATATTTGTCTAGACACACAGAAGTCAAGGATCTATGAAGAGTAAAACCTGAGACACACCTGAAATACTGAGCTGAGTTCAATATATAACGCTCAGGTTAATCCTTAATGTCAAACTGGTGCCTCTATGCTAAATGTTGAGGCCCTAGTGGGCCTATCTTAGTCAGCACTGTCCCCATGGATAGTTATTATCAATCTCTCCATAAACCACCCTTGCCTTATTCCTTCCTCTCAGGCAAAACGTCTCAAAGGCAGAGAGGATAAAGAGCAAAAAGAGCAGCTTTATAACACTTTAGCTCTAGGCATCTGGAATTTTTCATAGTGATCCTATAATATAAACAAAAATAATTATTAGTTACAGAAAAGTAACACACCAGGCTGTTCTTATTATCACCCCTTAAGTCAGTATTGAATCATGAACAATGTTATCTACAGATAAAGCTTACCAGAGAATAACTACCCTCATATGGATTAGAAAAAACATGTGTACATATATGTGCACACACAATACAGAGAATATGAAATGTATCGCATACACACAAAAACAAAACCTTAAGGACAAGGGGTATGATCTTAAAAATAATTTAATGTAAGTAAAGACTATTTAAACATTTTCAAATAAATGTTACAAAAAATTGGCAAAAAAAATTCCCCCAAAACATAAAATGGAATGCAAGTAAAAGTTTTAGTATTTCTTTCTCTTAACGTTCAAGAAAGATTTCTCTAAATTGCTATTGTCTTCATGTAGAGGAGAACTCAAAAGCTTAGAAAAATTATACTCAAAGACAAACACTGGGTGAGTACAGAAAGATGTGGGGTTTCTTCTTCCCTGAGTCTCTTATGACAAAAACAATAAAGAAACTCAAAGTAATTCTACTCGGCCAGACAGAACAAGACATGAAGTAACAATAGTTAAATTATACTTGTTCTCCTCCTCTGACTGCATTATATTCACAGGTGCCAGGCTGAAACACAGTCAGGAGTTGTAGGGTATCCTCTAAAGAGTCTAAGACACACAGCCATGCACTCTCATTTCCAGCACAATTGGATTTCTTGTTTTCTCCCAAACTACAGATCATGATTTGATCCAGTCTAAAGAAATTAAAATATCTGCACTGAGTTTTGGGAAATACTTGTTTAGCAACACACATTCTTGTCATTGATCACAATACATTAAAAATGGGCCAAGCTGACATTTCTAAATGAAATCAAATTTTAAACTACTGAAAAAATTAAGCTGAGCTACAAACTTAAAGGCTCTCACCTCACCATTTTCAAAAGTCTTAAAAGTTTGACTTAAACAGGCAGACACAAGAAAGTCTCAGGTGTTGTGTAAAAAGATGATCTTTTAAATGTTTCTATTCCCAAAGAAAGAACATTGAAAACATGTTGACATTCTTTAGGGTCACTAAATAGTTAGTGTTAGAGGATAAGTTTCAGCATGTTCTGTGGAAAATGATTTAGAAGTATTAGAAACTTTTCAACAAATTTAATTAATATTATTGGCATTCAAGTCATTTATTCATTTAGATCTGAGTACATACAAAAGGAAAAAAAAAAAATGTTCACAGTAATCCCAGACAATTTTGCTTATAAGCAACATGAGGGTCCAGACTGAGGGCCTTACTAAATGATGCCTTATAATTAAACCTTTCTTTATACTTTTATTTTTGTCATTTTCTCTTTAGAATAAGTTTAAGGTGTCTACAGCTGGTTTTGCTATGCTATGCACATGATAATGTTCCACTGAAGATACAGGAAAGGTGTACAAATAATTATTATTTTCAGGAACCTAATTATATGACTGAATTATTTAAATTAATAAATCCTTCTGCATATTCTATTTGCAAAAAAGTCAAGTTTCTCCTATCTGGTAACTTTCTGCATGGAAGGTGTATTAAAGACAGGTGAGGGGGCTGGGGATTTAGGTCAGAGGCACAGCGCCTGCCTGGGAAGTATGAGGTCGTGAGTTCGATTCCTAGTACTGGAAAAAAACCACACCAAAAAAAAAAAAAAAAAAAGACAGGTGAGGCATTGGGATGTCTTATAATCTCCTAAAGTCATGTGACATTAATTTCACCCCTTAAAAATGATAAATGGCATTAGGATTCATGAGTGACCCACCTGGCTGGTTCTAAATAAAACCAATGGGTACTTGCAAATTTGAAAAAAAAATAATAAAGCTGTGATAAAGAAAACCCTTTTTCCTCCAAATTTGTATACATGCACACATGCACACATACACACACAAACACACACATAATGTTCAGATATATCAGCAAGTTTTCATTCAGTTCCCAAACATACTTTTTAAGAGAATATTTTCTTGGAGAAGGGAGTGATTTCTCTGTGGGTGGTGAAAACATTGGGATCCTTCAGGATATTGTTTGAATAAATATGAAAACACATTCCCTCATAAATAAGCATTTATGCATCCTTCAAGCACTTAGCTGCTGCCAACTGCAGCTCTGCATGCAAGGAATGGTGTTCCTAGAACAGAAAAGAATTTGTACCACGACACAGTCCCGCCTCGGGGCAGTTACAAAGAGCAGATCAGAAACTAGATATGCCTGACTCTATAATCCATTCCTTTCCTTTCCTACTAAGATCACAATCTAACCATAAAAAGGAAAATAAAATGAAATAAAATAGAATAATAAAAAACACAATGGAGACTGAGGAAAAAGGGAGCTATTACACCTGTTTGTGGAGGGTTAAAAGAGAATTCAAGAAGCTTACAGCTTATGTTGACCGGGCAGATGGGAAAGCGGCAAGTATAGCTATTTACAGACAAATACATTTATATTACATTTGGGAAGCTTCAATGAAAGAGATGAAAAGACAGTGTTATGGTTTGTGTCTGGATGTCCCCCTAAAACCTCATGCAGTCATGGGGCTGGGTTCTAGAGTTTATGACTGATACATGGCCCAATGTTGGGATTATGGGTGTGAGAGTTACACTCGCCCTGGGGCAGATAGTTTGCATACAGTGTAAGGGAGGGAAAGAGCCTGCTTGCCACAACTCCTCCCTTTTTGCTCTTGTTGATTTTTCTGTTTTCCACCACCATGAACTGTTGCCCTCTGCCATGTGCCACTCTGCCTTGGAGCCAGCCTAGTATGAACTGAAACACCCACAAACTGTGAGCTAAATAAACCTTTTCTTCCTTCATTTTGGGGGTTGAGTATTTTGTCTCAGCAACGAGAGAAAAGTAACCAAGACAGACAGCAAAAACAAAGGTAAAATGTCCTGAGAGGACAATGACTGTCCAGTTTCTGCAGCACACAGGAGTAATGAGAACATGCAAGGACAGGGCAGATGGGGAAGGCGATGGAGCAGAGATGAATGGGTCTTTACAAAAGCCAGGACTCTGAAGGCGTCTGGCCGTAATAAAACATGATTAGAGCTGCAATGAACGAGAGGGAGAAAACAGCAAAAGTGGAAAGAAAAGTTAGGAAAGAAATTCAAGACACCAGGCTTGAAGCATTGTAGGCCAGAGTCAAGGAAGTGGTAGGAATGGAAATTGGCTGGTACTAATGTAACTCTCAGTCATACAGTCTACAATTTTAATAAATGTGACCTTCACTACAAAGAGCTAAGGGAAGGTGGCATAAGAAACTCTAGTCAATGTACATTTCCAAAATAAGCCTCCATAAGACAGCTGAAATAACCAAGAATTGCAGTGTTGTGTGAAAGTGAGAAACAGCTACAGAAGTACCTGGTAAAAGAATAACTATGAACTTGGATTATAATAAAACACCATCAGTATTATACCCAGCCACACATTATACAGTGTTTTTAATGGAGTTTCTGAGGAAATCTAGAGTGAAACAAGCTTTGATCCTCTCGTTTATATGAAGTAAGCTTTTACTAAAGGTTACTCCAAAGAAAAGAGCAAACTAAGAGGTCACATTGCTACTTCCTTTGAGACCCCACCCAAGACACAATGCCAAACTCCCCTCCCATCCGCCCAAATGAGTTCTGGGACGCATATGTATAATTATAATGAATGGTGTTCTATGATGACTAAAACTGATCAGAAAGTACTGTGTATAGAATTTCAAAATAAAGCAGAACAAGTTTTTTACCATGTTCTGGAAGATTCCTACTTAAATTCTGAAGGTTCTTCAAACAAAGGCTAACTGTGATAGTGCAGATTTGTTCACTCAGTTCAGTAGCTGGTGATCCCTTCTACGGTTTTAAAGTGATTCCTGAGAAGTCTTTTGACTTCATATAAAACTTTTTTTTAACTTTATTATTTAATAGATGTTGAAAAAAAAACACCATGGCATTTTTCCTCTATAATATACTTAAGTTTTAAAAAGGATTTTTTGAATAAAAATATTTATAGCTTTACAAATAATACTGTCTGTGACAAAATGAGGAAATACTATAAATAATGTAGCATGACATTTTGCACACAATTCTAGTATCCTCTAAATTTATTGGCATAGTAATTACTGTCACAGTATTAGATTTCAGCAATTTTTACTTACATTCCAGTTTACAGAAAATTAAGCCTATTACTTTTGTTAGAGCCTGTATTAGTATTAAATATAATGTTGATATCTAGGATGTAGTTTATTAATTTGAAAACAAAAAAAAAATTCATCTTTCTATTCTATGTACCATTTTTCAAGCCTTTTGAAACTGGCTTCATAAAAAATCGGAACTATAAAAAGAAAGTATAGATTTTTAAGATCAGTGTTTTGAAATAAAAATAAATTTATACTTTTAAATGAATATAATGCTTGAATTTCACATTCCAATTTTCATTTCAAGCAAAGTTGAGGGCTGTTTCTGGAAAGGAAATGATTTAACTACATGGAGAGGGAAATTTGAAATAGGTAACTCTTTTAAAATAGTCCATAATAGAAATTTCATTTAAAGTCAACAGGAAATTCATTAAGCCTGAATATATACTAAGACTGGAAATAACATTAAGTATAAAACACAGGAAACTTTTTGAGGTAGTCTAAATGATATTGTGAAGAAGTACTCTGCCGCTGGTGGTCATTTTCTGTGGGAGAACATCAAACTTTTATATTTCAAAGGTAAATGTTATCAGAAAACATTCCCTGAATGGTACATTTCATAGGATTTTAATTATGAAAGTACTGAGTTTTGTACATTTATGTAAAGTATTAAAATTTTATTTTATTTCCATTTAAACTGAAGAGTACTCACATTTACATGTTAGAAAAATCGTGTTAGGGGATTATGTGTGAAAAAGTCCACATATATTTTGACTTTACGATGCTGCATCTATTGTGCAATTTCTATTTGTCCTGTTTTATAGCAAATGAAAAATATATTTACATGTTGCATTGCTCTAGATTTTTCAGGTTTTCAGGTTATATTCACATAGATGGGTAGAGACATTTAAACTGGATAGGACTTTTTCATTACCAATATTTTCTCTTTCAATATGTTCTCTAGCTCCATCAGTTGTGCATACACAGAGTGAAGGGTTAATACTATTATATTTATGACAATTTTAATCTCACTTCAAAATATGTTTTGGGTTGATTTGGGGATAGACAGCTATCCCTTAGAACATATGTGTCAGAAAAATCTTATGAGTTAAGAAATACTGGGCCAGGGATATAGCTCAGTGGCACAGTGTCTGCTTGGCAAATGCGAGGTTCTGAGTTCAATTCCCAGTACAAAAAAAAAAAAAAAAAACTATAAATCACAGTACTCTAACTGAGAGAATGTGCCACCCACTGTGAATATTAGGCATCAACACGGGGTGGCTCTTTCATAACAGGAGATACTTAGGACCAAGTGGAAATGTTTTGCTCCCCTCACCAGGGGACATTTGAAATTTCTGGAAACAGCTTCCTTTCTCACAACAATGACATTATGCTGGGGTCTAATGGGTACAGGCCAGAGATGGTACTAAACATCCTACAATGCAAAGGCATCTTCTCTGACAACAATGAGCTATCTGGCTTGAAATGATGAGACTGTCAAAACTGAGAAACTCAGTACTAAAGTTGACCACACTCCAACATGTGAGGATTGTGGACAGAAAATAGGAAGGGCATAGAAGGTCAGATAAAAAGGGAAGAAGAGATTTTAAAAAGAAAGAGAAAGATCACAATTGACAAAAGAAAAATCTGAAGGTAAATATTTGCAGTTAATGATAGAAATAGAATTTTGGACATCTTGTAATAGTAGTCACAAACCAAATTAATAATAATAATAATAATAATATAAGAAAACGGTATCAAAGAAAAAAGATTTTTATATAAAAGGTAATTTGATGAATGAATTGAACTTACACAATTATTTTACTGTCCTAAGAAGATGTTTGCCATTCCTTAGAAGTGGTATGCAAATAAAATGCTGGAGTAACTGGGAGAGACTTAACACTGAGCTGCAGTGATAACTACTTAAGTAGATCTGAGCAAGTAATAAAAAGTGAGCTTTAGCTGCTGTACAAGCAAATCTCTTTAATTCCAAAGAACATTGATCTCTTCCAACCCAAGATAAATGAATATGCATTACGACCCAAATTCTTACTTTTGTTAATCAAACTTAGATGTATTCTGGTTTGGAAATGGTTAGAATTTTTCATTAGCATCATTCATAGTAAATAACAGTTTTTATGCTAATATATACACATGAGAGGAAGGCATAAAGAAAACTTTCCTATTTTGTTATTTATATCTTTTGCATGCCTGAATGTTTATACCAGATATACATTCATGTGTAATAACCTGATTTTTTTAAAGAGTAAGCTTTTAGAAAAGTGAAATACAAAAACTATGCTACAGATCAAAAATCCTCCCTCCCCGCCAAAGTCTGATATTTGAAGGTGACTGGATCATGCTACACTCAATGAATTCAGTCCACTGATGAGTATGGCTGAATGTGATACTAAGAAGTGGAGTATGAATGCAGATGGGACACTGGGGGTGCAAGTTACCACGGTGCACTCTTGTCTCCGTGTTTCTCCTGCTTTCTCTGCCTACTTGCTGCCATGGATTGAGTAGCGTTCATCCATGATGATCTTCCACCATGCTGTTTCTTCCTTGGAGCCAGATAATCTCACACTGAACCCACTGGAAACTAAGCTAAATAAGCTTTATTCTTTTAAATTCTGAGCTTGTATACTTTGTTCCAGTAATGAGAAAGTGATTACTACAAAAAACTGGTACCCAGAGTGGGGCTGTTGCTATGATTGTACTTGACTCTGTGGTTTAGAAGGCTTCTGCAGGAGGAGTTTAAAAATATTTGGAGATGCATGCTAGAAAAGCCTCAGTATGCTGTAAGCCAAGCATGATGGGCAATTCTGGTAAACAATCAGGAGCCCAAAATACTGACAGGAATGCAGACAGTAAAGTCCAGACTTCACTGGGAAGAAGAGGTTTCATCAGGGAGTGAAAACTGGATCAACCATGAATGTTTCATTATGGCAAAGAATTTGTGTATTTTTTCAAAGTCCTAAAATTTTATGTGAGGTTGGGACTGGGGACATAGCTCAGCGGCACAAGCATCTGCCTGGCAAATGCAAGGTCCTGAGTTTGCTGCCCGGTACCAAAAAAATGAAAAAAAATTTTATGTGATGTTTAATTTAAGATGGCAGATTAACTGATCTGGATGAAGAAAGTTAAAGGCACCCCAATGTTCACACTGTAGCATAGGCACTGCTGAATGCTTTTAGCCAGATTCGTATGGCAAAACTGGGAGCAAAACAAAGAGCCATCAAGTGTGAAATGTTTCACATTTCACCGGAAAGGAATCACCTACAAAGTTGAGGCCAAAGACAGCACAGTTGCTGAAAAAAAATAACATTAAAAATAAGTGAACAGATGAATGGATAAAGAATGTGTAGTGTTTATACACAATGGCATAGTATTCCATCATAAAAAAATGGAAAAACTCGAGTCATCTGTAGGAAAATGAGTGCACCCAAAGAATGTAATGTTAAGTGGAAGCTTTAATATTACATGGTTTCTACTATATTTGAAAGCCAAAATATAAATAAGAGTCAACTAAATGATAGACAGTAGGAAACAGCAACATAGAGCTTTTGCAAAAGGGAAGGGGACCATGAGATGGGGAAGGAAAAAGGGAGAGAAGAAGAGGAAGAAAAGACAATTAAGATGCATTGTGCATATGTGCTCACTCCCCACAAGTGATGTAATATCATGTACTAGAAACACAGTAATAAAAAAAAAATTAAAGTGAGTATATAACAAATAAAAGTAAAGTACTCTGTATCTTGAAAGATCACTTGAAGGTAGCTCAGCAATTGGCCAGTTTTCATCTTTACAGGCTTAAGGATATAAAAGGTAAACTTGGAAAGACTGCTTTGAGAAGACAGCATCAGGCTGCCTTGCTCATTGAGGGCTACCTAGGAAAATATTTTCCCAACTTCAGCCATCCAAGCACTCAGAAGCCACCACATCCATGATCCAAGGAGGTCAGGGTATTGACTGAGCTGATAGCAGACCTTGGCATAATCCATAAGGTGCACATATTTCAGGCAGAGTATGAGAATTAGAAGCCATGGAGTCTCTCATGTGGATTTCAAAGCCCAGCAATGTACTGTGAGAGTAAAGCCAAAAGAGCAATGGAGACCTCAGGAAGTTTGAGAAGTTAGGAATGTGTAATGTCTGTTGAGGAGGCTGCAGGCAAGGAGTGGAGTTAGGCCAAAAGAGAATTCATGTAGGCTACAACCTATAGGGAAGTTATAGGTTGCAAAGTTATAGGGACAGGGCTGCCTGACGCTTTGGAGCTCACATCTTACCACAACCTTGCCTGGTGTTTGGCTATAGGGTTTACAGTTTCTTCTGCTGAATTTTGGTCTTGCTTTGGTCTGATTCATTCCCCCCACACCCGTCCCCCCTTTTGGAATGGGAATGGCAATGTGTACTCTGTGCCACTGTATGCTACAAGTATTTAATTTGCTTTTTTTATATTTACAGAGGCTCACAGCTAAGATTTTGTCTTGAGTCTCAGAAGAGACTGGACTTAGACTTTTCAGCAATGCTGGAACTAAAGCTTTGGTAGCTTTGAGAAACAGACTACATGTATTTTACATAATGAGATGGGTATGAGCCTTTTACAGGCCATGGGCAGAATGTTATAGTTTAGACCAGAAATGTCCCCCCGACTTACGTATTCAAAGGTAAAAGTTTTGGAAGGTGACTGGGTTACGGGGTTACTACATCAATGGGTACATTCACCCATGGATAAGTTCATGGCTGAATGAGCTATTTAGGAGGGAGCCTGGTTAGAAGTAGGTCACTGTGGATGTAAGCTTGAAGGGTATTCTTGTATTTTTTCCCTGGCTCTCCCTGCTCTCTCTCTACTTCATGGCTGTTACGGATTGATCATGTTTCTTCTCTATTCCCTTCCAGAATGCCATCTCTGCCTTGGAGCCAGCCAAGCTTAAGACTATATCCATGGAAGACTATGAGCCAAATAAGCTTCTTCTTCAAATAGTGGGTGTCAGGTATTTTGTCCCAGTGCCGTGAAAGTGACTCATAGATTTTTTTAAAATTTAAGGCAAATATGTTGTTTTACATGAGATACAGATTGTTTTAAAGGTTCCAGTAGTAACAGCTTTAGTCATACTCCCCCAAAAAGTCTTGTTAAAGAAACTCTACTGAATTTATATCTTAAATTGTCTTTTTTTTAGAAAACAAGTATCATTCATAAGCTAAATGATGTGTTGAACTGTATTTCTGTACATGGAATTGACCAAAAGAAAAGAATACCTGAAGATTATCTCCACATTATTGCTGCTAGTAGGAATTTTATTGACACTCTACCTGTGCAAAATGAATCAACTGATACCATCAGAACACATATGGAATTTTTAGGAACACAGACATTCTCTTGTAAGTTAGGGATGCTGCTTAGTAGAAGGTTGCTTGCCTAGCATCCATGAGGCCCTAGGTTCAATTCCAAACACAAGAAGGTAGAAAGAGAGAAAAAGGAAGGGAGAGGGGAGGGACTGTGAGAGAAAAGGAGAGAGGAGCATTCCCCTAATAATTCTAAAATATTTACATAGTCTATGGAATAAATTCCATGTGTGTTTATAAATTTTGTGAGTCACTCTGATTCATTAAGATAACACATATAGCAACAGTCAATGAATGGTAAAATATTTTTACCTTTTTCCATTCTGGATTTTTTGTTTTTTTTTTTTTTCTTTTTTTTTTTTTTTTTTTTTCTGACATTCTGAGCAGGAATAATTGTACTTTGTTACAGGATGATTGATTTTATTATCTTTTATTATCATACCATTTTGTGGGACAAAACGGAATTTGGAGAAAATCAGTTATTTCATTCATCTAAAATGAGACAGATCTCCTAGTTTTCACACTCATCAATTAAAGTAATTTACAATAAATAAGCAAAAGGAATCTTGGCTTCTGCTAAAGATTAGCTTGCCAACATGGAAGAAGTGCACAATGAAACGCTGAAAATGAAAAAGCTGTGATCACAGAACCATTATCTTGTGACATAATAGTTTTATTCTCAGAAAGATATTTGTTGTTCCTATGGCACATCTTCTAAGCACTACATGTGTATCAAAACACAAAATAATAAGAGCTTACTGGTACACTTAATTGCATATTTTTAAACATATAATAAACACATCTTTATAAAAACATATTGCATACTTAAGTCATATAATCTATGATTATTTATAGAATATTACACACTTTGAGCATTCTCTCCAACCTTTCAAGAAGTTATCCATTAATATGGTACCAACCAATAAATTGAAACACATTTATTCAGTATTCCTCATACTACATTAACAAATGGTATTTTTCTACCCAAAAATATTTTGACAAGATGCACCCCAATGTGAAAGAATAAACTTGAAATAAATAATATAGGACACAAAAAAATAAGTCCGTTCAGTTTTTCAACAAAGACATGATAACCAATGTATTCTTAAATTATGCTAAATATATTCATTTCCAGTTATCACTAACTCTTGGAATTCGTTCCCTGCATCATGAATTAAAACTAGATTGTGTGAACAGTATTTCACTTCCAGTACATGTTGTAAAAATTCATTTTCTATTTGATTCAGCAGACAATTCAATCCAAAAAAGAACCATGTTCTTTGGCTAGGATCCTCACTAAAAACTGTTCATAGGTATTGGTTTAAATAATCAGAAAAAAAAAAATCAGGTAATAAAAATTGTGTCAGCCCTTCATAGGGAATGAAATAAATTAATGAGGTGGCCAAGGCCAGTCACGCAGGGACACGTAGGCAACAATGCAGGACTTGCTTTACTCAAAGATAAAAACCAGTGTTTTTGAACCTATATCCCTCCGGTAGTGAACAGACTAAGGGTCAATGTCAGGTATGTTCTTGCCCACATTCATTACCTGCTATTTGCATCTTTCAAACACCCAGCTCTTCCCAGGGCTTTAACACAAACATCTAGGGCACATTTTCACTAAAGGAAAGCAAGATCTTGAAGTCTCTGTCTTCCTTCACTCATCAAGTAATACAATGACCATTTTTGCCAGCTCTGTCGCAGGTTCCTGATCTAAGAGTAAGGAAATGCACAGCAAAACTCTGGTGTTTTTGGTGCTTCTATGCAAGTAGTCAAGAAAAAGAGGTATAACAAATAATTATAATCAGATACTGTTTTAGATGATGAGCACTACTGAGAAAATATAAGATGTACTATGAGGGTGTGATTTAACGGTAAGGCTCCCAGAGAAGGTGATTTCTGAGGAAGGAGCAGAAGTGAGGAAGTAAGCAAGCCACAGTGACAACAGGGCACCTGCACCGGGCCAGCATGGGGACAGTGAGGTACGGGGTCAGAAATGCACCAGTAGGCCAAAGCATATGGGACTGTCTTGGTGATCACTTCTCCATGTAAAACAGAACTATCGGAAGGCATTAGACAGAGAAATGAAATAATGCAGGATACAGAACACTAAAATGGAGCGGGGGATGCAGCAGTGGATGCTACCCCTTGGACATTAAAATCTACCAAAAACCATGCAACTTACTAGACAAAAAGTCAAAAATTAAAAAAATAAAATAAAAAAAGTGAAAGCTCGCACAGAACCTAGCTGCTAACTGCCAGCTGGAGAGACCACACTTCTTCCACATTAGCAGTTTCCTGCCACTAGATAAGCATGTCAATTTTATCTGCATTTACCAAAATATAAAATGAGATCTAAAAGAGAATTTTCTACTCCCTTCTGTTCTATGTGGCACAGGAATGAAAAGGAGAGCTATACCTTCTATTCAGAGTAGTAAATAGGATTTCTTTCCAGCAGTACATCAGGGCTTTTTATCTGCCTGTTCTCCTGAATGGAAATCACCGTCCACATGGCAGGGCATCAGGACAGCAATACACTCCCATCTTGCGTCTTATTGGTAGCATTTCTTATATTCATTCATTAACACAAGAAAACTTCATTCACGGCTTTTAACACCAAGTGGTATGCTAAGCACTGGGAAAACAATGATTAAGCATAAAAATTTAAAACGGGGCACAACAGCATTTGGCAACAGACTAACGCACAGCGCAGAGCAAAACACCACAATAATAGTGCATTTAAGGGAGAGAAAGCAGGTTCCGTGGGACTTGCAACAGAACACAGTGTAAAGCACTTGGCCTGTGGAGTCTCAGGAAGTTGTACAAAGTTAGTTTCTTTGTCTTCTCGATATCAGATGGTGAAAGCACCAGTTACGAAGGCAGACCGACTACAAAAGCTTGCTAAGCCCCACGGCCTAGCTGCCAGACCTTGAGGACTTAACCTTTCTGTGCTCCCAATCCCTTTAGTAAAGACATGAGACAATGAAATACCTAAGCCATGGGCTTGTGGTGAGGATTAATAGATTTAATACATGACAAAGTGCTGGGACATTTGGAACACTCAATAAATAGAAACTAGTTAGTTATTTATTCTACATGTTGAATAGTGCTTATAATTAAAAAAAAAAAAATCCCAGATAGAGAAAATCATTTACAAAGGTGTGGGATGTTCTGTGAACTAAATTCTACTGGAGCATATGTTATGGTGTTGTGGGGACAAGAGACAGAAGTAGGTAGAGGACGTTAAGTATTAAAGAAATTAGCTAAACCATGACAAGTGCCCAGGGAGAAGAGAAAGCAGGCTGTGGCTTTTACTCCCTTCCTACGGAATAACAATTAGGAGTAAAACAAAACAAAACAAAACAAAACGAAATTTAAAAAATCGTTGCACAGGGAAGAGTTTGACTCTTCCATCAAGGATAAAAAGTACTTTCAAGTGTAAAGAAATTCTACTATACTACTTTTAGTCAAAGAATCCTTGTTCATAGATTTTCTCCTTCTACCCCCAATACCCTTTCACATAGATTAAGTAACTCGCTCACGGATATTCAGTCGGTAATGAGAAGCAAATAGCAAAACTCAGCACAATGAAAAATGCACTAGAAATGACAACAAAAAGAGGTAAAGGAGTCACATCAGCAAGAGATCCAGGACTGATATTGCTCAGGTTACTTCATCATGATACTTGCACATGCATGTCGCCTTTTTATGAAATTTAAAGGGAGAAAAAAAATACCTTTAGTTGTCTTTTAAACGTCTGATTTTAAGGGAAAAAATGACAAACACAATAACAAATCTGAGTGCACCATTCTGAACTGTACTGAAGCTATATAAGACAAGTAGAGTCAGATGTCTCTCAGAGCTTCGCTTTTCTATCAGAATTGTTAGGTCAAAAAGAAATCTGACAATAAAATAATAAAACAAAAGAAAAAGAAAGTTCAATAATGCCACTCATATTCAAGGTATTCATGGGTTAATTATTACAAAGAGAATGCTTATACACTGTAATATGTAATACTTCCATGTAAACATATTATTATAATGTCTACTACAAAATAATGAAATTCTAATTGTATTGCTGTTACTTTTACAGTAAATAATTTTCAATAACCTGGGAAAATTGGTTATATCCTATTTTACCTATTTCTAAGATCTCCACTTTTTTTTAGCCACTGGTCAAATTCAAAATGGCGTCAGAAACAGCCAAACTCAACCTAAAGTCAAAAACAGGAAGTCATAGCTCCAAAACACAATTTTAGTTACCTTTAAAAATGGTTTTATGGAAATAAATCGTAGACATATCCTTTGGGAAATTAGCCATAACCCAGGAAGGCCCATAATTCTTTGTTATTTGGCCCAAAATTGAGTCTATTTTGCTAAGCTTGTGAAATTTGTACTCCGTTTCTGAAACAGAGCTGTGCGGACATAGAAAACTGCACCCACAAAAGGAGTAGCAAGCCTTGGCCACCTACTCCAAGCCGCTTTAGGGATATGTGACAAATGTAAAGTGCAGTGTGGTCTTTAATTTTACCAAAGAATGGCTCCTTTTAAATATTTTTCAAGAGAGTCTTTCCTATTCCCTCTAAAATGACAATTGTAGATCTCGCCCACAGGCTTCTGAAGGAGCCGGTCGCACGCTTTTGGTACAGACACTTCGAGCTCAGATTTTCCTCTCAGGATCTTCCACTCACTTTTCATTTTCTGATTCCTCTTATGCATCGATGTTCTCAAGGGTCTGACCTCATGATACTAATGATCACCTCCACACTGAGTACTCTTGAATCCTTATTTATCTCCATCCCAGGACTTTATCCTATTTCCAAATGCCACAGCTATCTCACGGCAGAAAATATTCTGAATGTCCCCTGAACACCTCAGAATCAACACTCCATAGTGGAATTCTTAGTCTTTCATCTTATATTTC
Source organism: Chinchilla lanigera (assembly GCF_000276665.1). NCBI lineage: Eukaryota > Metazoa > Chordata > Mammalia > Rodentia > Chinchillidae > Chinchilla > Chinchilla lanigera. The sequence continues at coordinate 10,307,459 of NW_004955403.1, forward strand.
CTTGCCTATGTGAATTTTACCATAATCTAGTCATTTAATCCCAAATGTGCACATAATTCTCCCAATTCCTTCTCCATGAAATGCTAGTCCAATCAGCCACAAGTTCGTATCAATTAAACGTTATTCCACTCTGTTTTTTTTCAATATCATTAATTCTCTTAAATCCAGATTTTCACTATTTCTAAACTGTTTAAATATTTGCTAATTTAGTATTATCACTTTACATTCATACCTCTTCCTTCTGCCTTTCCCAAAGCTGTGAGGTTTCATAAGTACCAAGGTGGTCATGCTCCTTTCCTCCTTTCCCTTTCCTCTTATTTATCCTGCTTAAAAATCTTGAATGTCTTCCCATAGTCTGTAACCAGGAAATTCTTACAGAGACACATATAGCAAAACACAACATCAAGCTGAGGAATACATAGAGTCACTGGATTAATTCCTGACGCTCCTACAAAATGCGTGTGATGGTTAATCTTGACTGTCAATTTGACTCGTTTGAGAGATGCCTGGGAGCTTAGTAAAGCACAGTTCTGGCTGTAGCTGGGCAGGTTATGTGGGTGGGACCTTGGGGACTATATCTGCTCCCTGGCCTCTGCCTTTCTAGCTCTTCCTACTCTGTGCTTCTCGGCTGCCGTAAGGTGCAGCTTTCTCTGCCAGGCCCTTCTACCACGATGTTTCTGCCTTGGAGCCAATTGACCATGGACTGAGTCCCCTGAAACTGTAAGCAAAAATAAACCTCTCCTCCCTTCAATTATTTATCTCAGATATTTTCACTCAGGGACAAGAGCTGACTAATAGTATTAGTATTGCTATGGTGTACTTAAAATACAAAAATTTTATTCTAAAACAAACTTCATGAAGGGCTAGATTCAAGTGAATTTAGGACCTCAGAGAGACTGCACTTGCAGGAAGCAGATTAGCCATGTAAATCTGTGGTTGTCTGACATTAAGGACACCTTGGAGGAGTACAGCACAGTAGCTGGCACTTAAGAATAAAGTGTAAAAAGCATGTGGAATGAATACAAAGAGTATGTTGAAAGTAGGTGAGAGCTGGTAAGTAAAAGCTGGGACCCCAGGAACTTTAATCCACTCTGCGTGCAATTATCAGTTCTCCCATGCTTTGCAAACATAGCTATAGGAGATGGACCACAGTACTTAAATTTTAGTTTTCATAGCTGGACTGTATATATATTTCTATTCAATATTCTTCTACAGTAGGCCTGAATCTTGATTATTCAACTTTTCATCTTGGTCCATGTCACAAGCTTCTTTTTTTTAAATTGCCACAGAATCTCAACCACAATTTCTTCCTAATGTGGAGACCCTTCGTGGCGTACCATCTCCCATAATGCAAAATTGAAAAGAAAAACACCATCGGATTTGCTCTATGGAAAGGAACAATTTCAAGAACAGCAGTGTAAAGATAGAAAAGTTAACTATGTATTGATTTTCAGAAGCTTTGTGACGGTCTGACAGAGACAGAACAATGAAGTCTGCTGCTACCTGCTATCCAAATCCAACAGAGACAACATGAGCTCTAATAATCTTGAGACCAAGGAAGGAAACAACATAAGATAAACCAACGGGAAAATCTATGGGTGCCACTGCAGATTCTCACCTTCATTTTTCCCAGGGATGCATACAGAATTCATATCATTATCATCACTTTACATTCAAGAGGATTTCAGAGAAGCTAAATATCTCCCACTTGGCTAAGTAAAAGTTTTCAAGATCCTGAAGGTACTACGTGATAGAGCAGGGAGGAAAGCTGTGTGTTTGCCACGAGATGGTCTGATAAGGAGCCAGGTTTATCTGTCCTTTACTAAGTCTTCAATAATTCATCTTGGTATTTTACAACATCTCACAGACCACACAACTCCACTGTACCTTTCTTGCAAGAGTTTAGTACATGAGATGTAAGGATGGTGCATAAATAAAACAAAGCTCCGGTGCATCTCTGCCTTCCCGGTTTGTTCTACAGCTTTTCATGCGTTTATCTGTCTTTCACATTTTAACCAGAGAAGATTTCTTTTGAAAGTGGTAGGGAAAATAAAATGGCCCAAAACTGATTTTTCTAAGGTTTTCATTTTAATGCTAAGAGTAGTGTCTCTCAAAGACTTTTCTGTGCTAAAATATTCTGTAGCAATTTTACAAAATAAAATGCTGCTTTGCCTTAGCCCTTTATGGAAATGATGTATTTTAAATACCAAACCTGTAAAGCACATTCTACCCACAAGGCCTAATTTACTTTAATGCCTGTGCAGGTGTCAGGAGGAGACTCTGATACAGACTTTTCCCGAAACCCAAATTGGCTGAGTCCAGGCACAGGTGAGGCTAATGCACACGAAGCGAGAATAATGACCCGAAGGAGCATATTTCAGGCCTCTGATCATTATGAACACAGCTATTGGATTGGAAAATGAAGCCGGTTTTGCGAGGGCTGAGGGAGACACAAAACAAACTGGCACGATGGGCCCAGAGCCACCCAGGGCATAATACAGTCATCGTTCCTGCAGGCTCAGACAAGAGGCTGTCTGCCAGTGAAAAATCGCCCGCCGTGTGGCTCTGACAGAAACCACAGGGAAATGATTTATGTTTGTCTGATTATTAATTTTCTATTTAAATACTATCAGTCCACAACCATCCATGTGTATTTAACAGGACCACAAATTTGAAGTCATGAAATTGGGTATAGGGGGTCCTCTGAAGTTCTTTCTACCACCCTCCTTTCTAGTGCACACACTGTTGGACATCAAGGCACAGTCTATGAAAACAAATCAAGTCACACCAGTGTGGCACATGAGCCGAGCTACAATTAAAAATAAAGGAAAAGGGGGCTGGGGATTTAGCTCAGTGGCACAGCACCTGCTTGGCAAGCACAAGGTCATGAGTTCGATTCCTGGTACCAGAAAAAACAACAAAAACAAAAACAAAAAAACAAAAAAAGGAAATGTCACCAAAACAGTCAGGGAGACCTTCTTCCTGTTATACTAAACTTCAGATTCTTAAATGTGTTTCAGCAGAATTAATTAATCATATGATCAAAAAAGTATAAGAGCAAGTATGCCAAAAATTCTTAATCATTTTCTCCTACACAACTTTAGGAGTAAAGTGTTATCATTTTGATTCATATTAATATTTTCATTACAAACATCATTCTACTGTATTTCATTTACTTAAAACGGACAAAATTATAAAAAGATTATGTATCCAAGCTCAAATAAGACAATATTTTAAATGCATCTGTTGTTATGGTTTGTGTCTGGGTGTCCCCCCAAAGCCTCATGAGGTCATGGGGCAGGCTTTTAGAGTTTGATTGATTATGGGTGTGAGAGCTACACCCACCCTGGGGTGGACAGTTTGCATATGTAAGGGAGAGGAAAAGTGTGCTTGAGGCCATTCCTGGCTTTTGTGTTGTTGCTTTGCTGTGTTCTGTCGCCGTGAGCTGTAGCTCTCTGCCATGTGCCACTCTGCCTTGTAATCTGCCAAGTATGGACTGAAACCTCCACAAACTGTAAGCGAAATAAACCTTTCATTCCTTAATTTTGGGCATCACGTATTTTGTCCCAGCAATGAGAGAAAAGTAACCAAGACATCTGTGTATTTTTTAAATATATAACTTATTGATGGAGATATAGTCACAACAGAAACAAGTTTTATATCTCTCTTACTTTTATCTTTTGTAAGTCACAAATGATGTAATATATAGAAACTGTCCCACTTATTATTAGAGATAAATTTATGTTGCTAAGGTAGCATATTTTTAAATCAAAATGGAACCAGCATATAATTTTATTTTACAATTTGAATATAATGGTATGAAAAGGATACCTTACATGGTAACACTAGCTATCACTGATTGGTCAGCTATAAAATGCCAGCCACTGTGCTAAACACATCAGTTACATTTTTAATTCCTCAAGAATTTTCCATGTAATTATTATCTGTACTGTGTTACCGATTAGGAAAGGGAAGCAGGGTCCAATGAATTTACCTACCAAAGAGCACTTCATGTGTAAACAGCATAACCCACCTATGAAAAGGCAAACCTCAGGTTTTTTTACAGCACAACCATAAGTCATACACTAATCATACTGAACTCTAATGAATATTCATGGATATGTGTCTGAGTTATCAAGTACTCTCATATACAAAGTACTAACTTAGTTGTACACTGTATATAAAAGTTATTATATTAATGAACTTACTTATAGAATAAGTAAGTCTTGTCACTTCCTCTAAAGGAATCCTATGTACTTTGAGTGCTATAGAAATCTTCATACTCATATTTTGGAACCCTAACCCCTGATGCAATAGTATTTTAAAAGCTGATCAGGTTTAGATGTGCTTGTAAGGCTGGGACGCTAATGATGGATCAGTGCACACCCAAAGCAGGTGCTCAGAAGCCTGGTGGGCAGCTGTGATCACAGTGTCCATGTTCACAACCCAACATGCCATTCTAAGGTCCATTCCAAGGATGCAACCCCTCCCTGCTTCCAAATTTATCCACCTTTGGAGTGCCCGTTCCGGTTATTAGCATTATAAGAGCCCACACTGTTTAACTGAAAAGTCTCTCTCAGGACTAACATCTGAGCCTCATGTGAGGCAGGCCTCCAGCACACCAGCCTCTGTTTTTAACTCTTCACACTCAGTCGCCTTCTCCTGTCTTTCTCAGGCAAAAGATCCACTCCACCATCGTGTGGAACAAGTACAAGTCTGATAACAAATATTCTGAACAGATTTTGATGATCCACAGCTTTCTCTCCATTTCCTGGCCTCTTTTTTCCCCTTATCGGTATGTTTCCTCCCCTCTCTTGTATCTTTTCTTCTAAGGCTGTAGTCCTCAGTCCACTACTTCAGCCATTGTCTACCTCACAATTTAACACTTCTTTACTACATAAATCCTATACTGTATTCACTTAGGAATCCTGCCTTTCAACACTTTTTAGAATTTTGATATGAGATACTAGTTTACATCTGTCGCTATTCTCCACTATGGCAAATGTGACAAGAAAGTCCAGATTTGTACGCGGGTAAAAGTAGACAGAGTTTAGTTCAGGAATGACTCCAACTTCCAAAGATATACACCCTTCCACTTCTGCAGTGCCAGGCAGTTAGCATGATTTCATTGTATCTATGCTTCCGGGGCCTTGCAAGCATTCTACTTGCCAAATCTATTCTAAGCATAATGAAGCCTCTTCTACAGCAAAGAAATCCACTTTGTGATGTGACTCAAGTCCCTGTTCTGTCCCCTACCATGGGTCCTTTTCCCCCCACACAGACTCAGGCCATGTCAGAGTTGTCTTTGGTGCTGTTCAAAAATACTCCTGTCTCAGTTACTTTTCTCTCTGTTGCTGGGACAAAATACCTGACGCCCAAAATTAAGGAAGGAAAGGTTTATTTCGCTTACAGTTTGTGGAGGTTTCAGTCCGTACTTGGCAGATTATAAGGCAGAGTGGCACATGGCGGAGAGCTACAGCTCAGGGTGGCAGACAACAGTAAAAGCAACCAGCACACACCAGGGCAGAATGGGGGAGGAATGGCCTCAAGCACACTTTTCCTCTCCCTTACATATGCAAACTATCCACCCCAGGGCGGGTGCAGCTCTCACACCCATAATAATCAAACTCTAAAAGCCTGCCCCATGGCCACAGGAGGCTTTGGGGGGACACACAGACATAAACCATAACAACTCCTGTCCTCTGTATTTTACACACACACAATCCACCAGAAATTCTCTCCAAGCAGTCACCCAACACCTTCATATCAAGCTCCCTGTTCATTCTGTGACCACCATCTACTATCCAGCAGTACTGACCATTCTTCCCAGCACTGAGTTCTGTCTTAGGTTTCACTACATCACATCTGACCTTTCTTCCTCTTCACTGGCCATTTCTCTTCAGTGTTGCCTGGAGACTTTGGTTTTTCTACTTATTTAAAATATTAGTGTTCTTCTGAGCCATGACACAGACTTTTCTTCCCTTTAAACAAAACATTTCTATCTCTAAACTGAAATCAAAAAACACTGATACATGCACACAGTATGCACATAATATCACTAGTCCAGCTCAAATTGCCTTACTCAGGCAAAACTGTATGTTTTCAATTCCTACTAGTCATCTAAACAAAAAGATTCAGAGGCAAATTAAGGTACAATATATCCAAAATTGAAACCGCACCCCCCCCCCCCCGTCCTTCGGTAATCCTACTCCTATTGTATTTATTCTGTTGATGAATATCTGTGTTGCCAAAACATCCATGTTGCCAAAACATCCAGGTTGCCAAAGCTTGAGAAGGGAACCTTGAACCAACATTTATACTGTCTCTTACCTACCACCACAATCACTGGCCAACAGTCAAAGTGTACACATTTCCCATTAATATAGGCAGCTAAATTAGATAAAAATTCATGTGCAGTTAGACAGGGACTGGGCTCCCGAGGAAGTCAATGAAAGGTGTAGACACCAAAATTGTGGCTGAAGGCACATCTGAGAAGGTAGGCCTTGATAGTAAAGTCATAATGGCTAGACTTGTACACTTCCCTAAGATATGAATGGAAATCTGAGATTATACTGTAATTGGACCACCAAGTTCATTAAGTCTAGATATCCATCCAAAACCCTGAAGCTGATATAAGAAAATAAAAACTCCCAACCTGAATGATATCTGGGACGAGTTCGTGTTCTCTAAAATCGAAGAATGAATTCTAGAAACAACGGACGTTAAGAGCAGAATATATTTATTGAGGGAAAGAAAGCTTCTGTCCAAGAGAGGGACAGAAGGGGGCCCCAAGTGGGTTACCCCAAAACTCTGTCCTTTCTCGGGACTTTTATAGAGCAAAACCACGAGGTGAGGTGGGTCCAAGGTAGGGGAAAAATGGACAAAACTATGGTCAGCCAGTAAGAATTGTTCAGGTAAAATTGATTAAATTGGGATCAAATGGGGAAGCGAGTCACGTAGCAAGCGGGCATGGATACAGAACAGGGGCTTTTCCCATAAGGAGTTGGGTCACCTCTTCAGGGTGATGGCTACCTATTTAGAATATCAATCCCTGATGTCCATCCCTAGGGAGGTATGTGGGTGCATCTGTTTAATCTTTTTGTCTTGAGGTCTGGCCCACAGTAAATACATATCTTGTGTTTCATATTGGCTCATTCAAGGGCCTGGCCCTGTCTGACTGCCTATAACATTTCTATCTAACTCAGCTGCCTATAATAATGGGTGACCAGAACACTGGGACCCATCCCCTCCCAGAAATGTTCCTGTTTTAGGGGTCATAACCGAGGTTCATATGACCTTGCTATATGTTCCCCTTCCCTATCAGATCAATATTAGCTAGGAGATTATACTTGTAATCTTATTGATTGATTCCAGCTTGACCCACATTGTACCCACATTTGTGACTTTGCTTTACAAATTACCCCTGACAAAGGCCCTTCGAGCAACCCACTTCAAGGACCCCTCCTGTCTTTCAGGAGCTATTTTTACTCTCCCATAAACCTTTCCCACTCTTAACCTCTCTTGTCCTTAGACTTCATTCTTCAACTTCAGGGGACACGAATTCAAAACATCTGACATCTAGCAGGTTGGGAGTTACAGTTCTCCTATGTCACTACCAGATCCCTCTTGTAAAGTTTCCACACCCTCCAATATAGAACCTTCCTGCGGACTTAGTCCCCAAAAGCATTGGCCTTTAGGGGCCCTTTAGTATCCAAATTGTGTACTCAATTACCATTTTATCTTTCCCGATTAATTAAATCAAGGGAAAGTCAAAGGAATACAATATGCAGATCCAATTTAGTCACAGTCTACCACCTGCTCTGACTCCACTGTTTGCAGTCTATGGAAGCTCAGTCAATTCCTTTATCACCTATAAACTATCAGAGCAGGGCAGGAGGGGGGGAACAGCACAATCTTAGGACACAAGATTTCTGTAAGGATTGCAGTTACCATTATTCTTTTGTTTAAAAAAGCCTTTTTACTATAGATTCACAGGGGTGAGATTAACGGGCTAGGGGTCTAGAGCATGCCCAAGGCCCTGGGTTAGATACTCAGCAGAAGGGAAGGAGCAAAAGGAAGAGGAAGGGAGTGAAAGGGAGAGGGCAGGGAGGGCAGGGGAGGAGGGAGAGAGAGAAAGGTAGTGGGAACCCGGAGAAAAGGGGTTCAATTATTTTCACTTTCTCTGGCTGTTTCAGCACAAGCAGAAGTTCGAAATGAACTTGTCAAGATCTTTACTCTCTTCCTCATTTGGGGTCCACTATAAGCCCAGGTGTATATTTTACTGAAATCCAAAGCACGTCAACAGATTCACTTATGCTAATCTCCATACTAAATGGCATTTATTCACATTCAAAAACCGCAAGAATGTGGCCCCCTTAAGCCAGATAAAGATCACCAGAGGGCACTCCCATTCTAAGGGCAGACGGAGAGGGCAGCCTAATTCCTGAACGACAGCTTTGAAAGAACAACAATCTTCTGAGACTCTCAGTCCTCCTCCGAGTCCATCCCCCTCCGCGCCCCCCCACCCCTCTCTAAAGCTTTGTTGGTGCTATGAAGGCCTCAGCTGCTAATACTGAAGGTGGTGATGTCATGGGTGAAGTATCTCAAGCATGTTAATAGCATTCTTATGCAAAAAACAAAAATGGACATCTCAGTCACAGTAGGACAGGAGGGCTCCTGACTTTACTGTCCCTGTCAGTCGCTGCTCCTCTGATATCTCTCTCTCTTTTCCGTGGTACTGAAGTTCCTGGCTGTGGCTCTCCCTTCTATAGAGTTCCCAACTCGCCCACCTGATACCAGTTCTAACACGTTAGCCCTGCTATTCTCAGTTACTGCTCCAGTTACCACCCTGCTCTACTTCAGGCTTTCCACACGGTAACAGTCCCACCCGCAGTCTCACCAGCCTGTCCTCCTCACCTGCCCAGCCTGCACAACCATCTAGCTTTCTGTTTCTCACACCCCCTCATCTTCAACAAAACTGCCCATTATGACACTGGTCTATTCTTTGAGCCTGTTCCGTTATTGCAATTTTGCTGCCTCCATCTCCCACTTAAACCACTTGGTTAACTATTAGAGTTTAGAGGGGCATTAATACTCTCAAATAGATTTCACCCAGGCTTTTGTCAGCTCTCAGCTTTGGGTAATTCTTACCACTTTCGAGTAAGAGAACAAAAAGTCACATATATTCCCACACTGTAAGACAGTCTATTACAAAAATAATAAGCACAATGCGAAGCCATCAAAAAGCTAAGTGAATTGACAGTGGTTACAGTGAAGTAAAGCTTCATAAAAGTTGTTAAGGAAAAAATTATTCATGACACTGATTAGAGATGGCTTAGCAGACTTTATTCAGAAGCAACCCAACACGTGTAGAGACCCGCAGCAGGAAGTTATCTGATGGAGGAGAGACGCACAACTCCTAGAACGAAGATTTTACAGCCAGTAGCGGAAAGGGAAGCAACACAAGAAAAGTCATAGAAAAATAGAAAAAGAAAGGAAAAGTTATTGAGAGAGGGGAAAAAAAAAAAAAAAACACAGATAAGGGAATACTCTACCTGAGATAAACTGACAGGACTCTTAAAGGTAAGGAAACCAGTTAGGTACAGAGTGTGATCAAATAAATGACTTAACTGATTTCATAGAATTCATGCTAACCCTGGACAATACAGAGATGAACAAAGAAGCAACACTGAGAAGGGGATTCCACAGAGCCTTACTTGAGTTTGGTTGAGGAGAGACCCTTTGTCACTGTCTCTCACTTAAACGATGTCTGCATTTTAATACATCTGTGAATGGATCTGCAGCTGATAGGTTTCCTTAATTTTACTGCCATAAGATTTACCTTTTATATTTGAGTAGTTGTAAATGAGCGCGGACATCAGACATCTTACTGGTAATTACTGCAAGCACTGAGATGTTTAATGTTTCTCTATGTGTATTTAACGTTTCTAATACACTAAAGATATCATGTTACTGTAAATGGTGTAATTCTATGAATGGATTAGGTGATGAATTTGTATTTCAACTGAACTGCCTATTGTTCGAGCCTGTTAGATTGTTCCCAGTTTTCTCTGTTACCACCTCCTCTTAAATTCATTCATTTCAGAATAATTTTGGTTAGTAAGATGACTGATCTATTTACTACATTAAAGCAGCAGTGTTTGGTAATTTTAATAATATTTTATGTATCAATCACGTTAAATAAAATACTTACAAAACTTAAATACCTTATAAACTTGCTCTAATAATTACCACTTCTAACAAAACCAGGGTACCACTTAATGACATCTCTGCTTAGTTAATTAGAAATTTGACTCTTTTAATTAATTAGAAATTCTTCTATTTTAATTAGAATTTCTATTCACGTTGATTTTAAGTAAAGAAATTCTTTATCTCCTTCAACAGTAACTGCAGAATTATAGTAGTTTGATTCAGGGACCTAATGATTCCATCAAGGAGTCAAGTTGTTTACAGTGTTTTTCTTCCATCTTCAATAGATTTATTTTTCCCCCAAGCTGGCCTTCTTCTTGGCAAAAGACTGACATGATATAGCAATATGAAGCACCTATTCCAGACACTATGATTATCAAAAACTGACGCGTGCCTTCTCACTCAACATTTCCTCACTAAGTGTAAAACATCTTTTCTACACCATCTCTCCCTAGTCTCCCATTTCAAACAGCTGGCTATAATTAAGACAGGGAAAAAGTGTTCTGTCAATAGCCAATCATTGCCAAGGGAAATAGAAGCACCATGTTTATTGGCTTAACCTACTTGAAACTGTACTTGAAATACAAGTGAGACCGTCTTCTCCAGAGTTACACAGAGAAGAGTGGACACATGAACAGTACCAGGGAAAGAGGAATAAGCAATAGGTTTGGGTGGAGCGCCAATACCATTTGCCTCAAAAACAAGGAAGTGATGCAGCTCTTAACAGTGCAAATATGCTTTTTGCAAAAGAAAATGCAGGAAATGGTGTATTCTTGAAGCGTTAACTTCAAGGGGAGCAATACACCAAGTTTAATCCGATGTCATTCAGGGTTTTTGTAACTTTTTTATTACTGGGATACAATACCCAACAGCCACAATTTAAAGAAGAGATTTATTTGGGTTTGTGTTTTCAGCCCACGGTCAGCTGGCTCCAAGGAAAGAAGGGCCTGCAAGGGAAGGATCTGGCTGGAAGAAAGCTGCTCACGTCACAGTGGCCAGGAAATGGAGAAGGGTGGAGCTAGGAAGGGAGCTACGCCCTCCCGGGTCGCACCCATGCGCCCCACCTCCTCTGACCAGGCTCCATCTCTCAACAGCAAGCCAGCTACACTGCCCCGTGTGTCTGAGCATTGAGGACTTTGGGGATGTTCTTGATCCAGACTGTAACATTCAGTACCATTTGAAGGCCATCTGGGCATCCAACCGAGGATGGATGGAAAGCATCATAAAGGGTGTTTCTTGCTTCCCATTATGGAAAACAAACAGTGGAGCCTCAATCAAGAAAGAGACTGGAAAGCAAATAACTTGCATTACGATCTTGAAGGCATTGCCAATTTTTAAGTACAAAACTACTACAACCTTGGACCTGTAAGGGCAAAGGGAAACTATTCCTCTTGCCCAAGAAAAGGTTCTGTGGAATGAACTGACAATACACAGATGAAACAGGAGTGACAATTGAACTTATTAATTTAGTTTATTAATTCATTAACGTGCATGGGGACAAAATCATATCACGGGAGACATGAGTGTGAGTCTTCAAGAATGGCCAGATGGTTTTAGCTTAAATAACTTCCTGAGCTAGACAGAGGAATGAAGGCTTGAACACGGAGGGGACTGGGGAATCCTGGGCGGTGGTGATGAGCAGCTGTGGGAGGAGTAAAGAGAGGGAAGCGCAGGAACAGCAGATGTAGACAAAGTGAATTAGGTAGTCTCTTTGAGGATATGACAGTACAGGCAGTGTCCTAAACATAGGCTTTCTTTCTCCTAGCTAATCTTTCCTGGGTGATGACTTCTCAAATAACTGTCCTCCTTCCATGAGGAATGCTTCAGAGGGAACTCTTCACATCATTCTGGGAGAAAAAGAGATTAAAAGACAAGGAAATGGAGGCGAGGGCAGATTTCAGATACCTTGAAACTGCCTCTTTAGCTCAAAGTTGCCATATTTTGAGATTTGGGCCCTCATTTTTGGAGCCCCAACAGGCCGTTCCTTTGGAACTTAAGATTGACTCAGGTCTGTGGGTTAAACTCCATATACTATTTATCTCAAATTAATGCATTTAAAGAGACTGCTTCTAGCATATATTTCAAAAATAAAATGAATCATTCAAGTAAATCAAACATCAATAAAGTAAGAAACTAATTCAAGATGGATGTATCTCCACAGTTTTCACGCCAATTAAAAAGGAATAAAGGGCAATAAATTACATTAAGTATATTTTAACCTTCAGGTCATCATAGGACAGCAAATGTGCTATGCTTACTGAATATTATAATTTTATTTTCCAAAAATAATAACCTCAATTTAAAGCTTTTATCAGAAATGATTAGTGAGTAAGCTACACTACTTGATCAAATATGCAATCTCACGTTTCCATACACAAAAGTATTTACACTGTCATGGGTACCATATAGGAGGCCAAAAAGAAAACTATTTAATATACATATTTAAATACGATAATTTCCGGATCTGTATAAGAAAATATTTCCAATCAAATCATAACCCCTCCAAACATAGTGTCTCAAAGGAGAATTTCCTTAATGTAGCACAAATTCTGAAATTAAATGCAAACATGAAATAGAGAATACATCTTACTCCTGTGACTGCATTTATGCATCACAGTTCTGGCGAAATAGAAAAAATAATAAATGGTAAATTTTCATAATAATTAAACCAGTCGAAATTCTTAAACCCTCGTATATACAATAATTATAGACATGAACACTTTGACAGTCGACATGAACACACTGACAGTAAGGAGAAACATCCCTATGGTTCCAAAATCCACCAGGTGGCCCTTCCAAGCCATCCTCGTGGCCTCAAGTGTCCTTGCTCTATCTGAAACACCTCCCTTACAGGCCTGCTAACTGCTCTCATTCTCTGTAAGTTGGTCCAAGAATCAACTCCTCTCTCTCCACGTACTGCCTCCTCTCACACTGGTGAGGACCTACCTTCTCCATTCCTCTTCCCTCACCTCCCCAACTGTACCTCAGAATTACATGGAAATACTAAGTTCCATTTACAAGAATTAGAACTAGCTCTCTGTCACCTGCTACTAATAAAGGACACAACTAAAAAAGAGAAAGTGGTACCCAATAAATAGTTTTAAACCCACTGGATTATATCAGAATCCCTTTACTTAGAGATTCATGGCTCAAACACATTTTCAGGAATGAAGCAGGGCAAATTTATGGCAATGTAACAGAAAATCATTCAATAAAATAAAGAGAAAATCTCAGTGAACATGGAAATTTGAAAGATTTATTGTAACAAGTCTGAAGCATTCTGCCTAAAAGCCTCATTTCTACTACTCTAGGAAATTTCATTTTTTCAAATTAATCATAAATTTCCTAGTCAACTTAATATAAGTAATTAACCCTATGACAATTCAGATGTTATAAATTTAACAGTAGTTTTTCCTTTAACAGGATTAAAGATGTTTGCCAACATGATGTTCTTAGTGATTGCTTGGCAAAAATTTTAAAGGCTTTTCTTCTGTATATCTAGAGTTACACTAATGCATTAAAATGGAAGTAATAATGCATAAAATTCTGAAACAGTGGCTATTCTTATTATAAAGGTATATCACATTATAAATCCAGACTATCCGTTGACTTTTGCCATTTTTAGATGGCACTTACGTTATTTTAAATCAAATTTACTTACTCAAATATGACTCCTTGACAATTCTCTACAACTGTATTTTGAGAGGCTACATTGGATAAATGACATTCTCTTACCAATGATATTAAATTATATAGGCATAAGGATAAATTGTTTTGAAATTAATTGAGCTATACAATTGTTCTTTACAATATTCCAAACTTTCTCTGTGATGTTGAGCCTAACCAATAATAATCAGCATTTACACTGGAGGACATTTTTATAATTAGAATGGTGCACATCTGCAGAAGGTAAAAGTTCAATGAGCAATAAAAATTCTGTATTGACCACACTGTTCCTCAAAGTACACAACAATGAAACAGATCACAAATAATAACGTGCATACTGACATTTGAAAACACTTTACAACTTTTTTCCTTAAATAAAATTCTTATCAAAGAATACCTACAAATTTATGTTTCTAATTACCAATGTTGAATTCCAGATAAATAAGCCTACTTGTTAAAAACTTTACCTCAAAGCATGGCATCTTCTTGATTTTATGAGTGCATATGAAAGAAATCAAATTAAAATGCTAAAGCAAGCTTATGTCAACTTCTACTTATCCCAAATTTGCATACTTATTGCCATGGCGTTGATGCTATGGTTGGTCTTTTTAGCTAAAATTCTATTTCATACAAACATGGTATTTTAAATACAAACCAAGAAAAGGGTAGCTTGTCATCATTCCTGAAATATTATATTAATTGTTTGGAAATATTATATAGTGAGCTTCTTAATGATTCAGGATTATTTCTGTTCTTAAATGATCATCTTCATTTCTACAAGAAAGTAGACCAAAGACTGGGCTCAAACCATTCATCATAGTTTTTGTTATTAGCTTTGGCAAAATGTATAAGATCCCCCAAATTCCTGGGAGACTGCTGGGAAACAGGTCTGCTATGACATGTGGTAAAACTGTGCAAAAACACCAAGAAACACTACATCATATACGACTCTTCACTATATCATAAAACTTACTAGCCATATCCACCTTCTAAGCAGTGAACTTATCTCGGAGTAGTTAACTGCACGTCTGCCCGTATTCCACTCCACAAGAGGCTTCCACGACTTAAGTGATCACCACAGCTAATAATCAGAAAGATCTTGTCCATTGCTTTTCAATTCCTTACATAAAAGCTTAAAAAAAAACCTTCAGTACTTGTAACAAAAAAGATCCCTGTCAACAGTTATCTGAGAAATATTTTAAATTAGTGTAAAAACTGGGTTCAAAATGTCAATTAGTTGAAGCTATTTTTCCCTATACAAACATATCTGGCACAAATAGAGGAACATCTAAGAACATATGTGCTTCATAATTCTAAGTATACAGAGAAAGAGGCAGGACAGCAACACAGAGTGACTAAGACAAGAAAGTCAAGTCTGGGGATTTAGCTCAGCGGCACAGCACCTGCCTGGCAAGCACAAGGTACTGAGTTCGATTCCTGGTACCAGAAAAAACCAAAAAAAGAAAAAAATAAAAAAGTCAAGAAAGTCTGAGAAGGGAGAAGAAGGGGAGGATGTAAGGGGAGGATGTAAGGGGAGGGGAGGGAAAGGAAGCAAAATCAGTCACCTAAATTATGGAAGCTTCTGAAGTCTGTGCTGAATTGCTTTTTCAGATGACATGCAATGATGATCATATATGTCCGTGTATTTACAAAACACTATTACCTCCCAAAAGTGAAACAAAGGCAATTTTTAGTACCTAAAAGTGTTTTTATTAGGTGCACCCTAGAAAACATATATGAAGTAATTTAAAATTATTTTCAAAAGCTCTATTAACCCTTGAAATGTAGCACAAAATACAGTACCAATCATAATTCCTCCCTAAGGTAAGTCACTTTCTCTTACTCCATGAGTGAATTGGAGCAGCATTTCCAAAACTGACCTTAAACACGTAATACTAAAAGGCAAATCTAATTTCAAACGTACCAGCACTATACCATTTTATGTAAACAGAAAATTAATACTTATTCTCCTGCGCAATGAGTCAATTAACTGTTCTGATGAAAATCATTTTCTGAGCATAAAAACGATCACAAAGCAAATCACAGAACCTGAAGCAGTGTCAGCACCGCTTTCTATGCCACACCATGGAAGAATGACTGTGAGGGATTCTCTTTAAAAGTAAAGGCCTGATTTCAATTTCATATACAAGTGTTTGAATGGATTTCTATGTTCAAAGTTTATAGTATTTTTCTTCTTCCACTGTGAATATATATTAGGCTCCCATAGGAACCATCTTAGGCTTCCTGCTTTCTAAATGCACTAAAGCAAACACTATTAGACCCACCAGCCTTAAATACGTTTAGGGACCAGAACTCAGGGCAGTCATGCAATTGGTTTCTACAATTACCTTTGAATTCATTATTATATTCAAATAAAGTAAATTTTTTATCACTCTGCTAAGTAAAAATGTAAATAAAAAATTACCATTTCCATTCCACAATGGAGAAAGGATTTTTAAATCAAAACAGACATTTTACAACAAAATTGCCATAGTATATCCTTGAAAGTTCTTTGATAATTCAAAAAAGAACATCGTTTGTTCTTAGACGATTCAAAACAAGTACTTGTAGTATCTCAGCTATAAGTTCAACACAACCACATCCCACTTACTCTCACATTCTACAGATGCACTTTTCATGATCATGTAAAGTCTAAAAATGAAAGCTATTTCTAAGCATTTTAGCAAAAGATTTATACTTTAAAGAACTGATTCTTACTCATTGTTTTCTGTTAAATTGACTTGATCGCCTGATAGACTTATGCTAAATATTCATGAGTACAGCACAATACATTGAACTATAAAACAAAAGGTTCTACCCAAGAGTGGCCTGGCACACCTGTAATTCCAGCGCTCTAGAGGATGAGGCAAGAAGAACATGAGTTTGAGGCCTGCCTGGACTAGGCAATGAGACCCTGTCTCAAAATCAAACAGACAAGCAAACAAGAGACAGTTTATTTCACTGATGGACACGTCAAACTAAAAAATATTTCACAAATATCTGTGTGGATCAACAATTCGCAAGTTTACACATCATAGATAACAATACAGACAGTAAATGATACACTGGGGAAATATTAATAAGTAAGTAAGATGCACAAATCAACAGATCTGAGAAGTGCAGTGGTAGGACTTCAACACAGGACCACTGGCTCGTCATAGGCATATGTAATAAATATTGGTTGAATCAATCAATAGCTCCAAAATCTATCTTCTAAAGTATTAAGGAAACAGAAAATTTAGGGGCTGGGGATTTCGCTCAGCGGCACAGTGCCTGTCTGGCAAGCGTTAGGTCGTGAGTTCGATTCCCGGTACCGGAAAAAAGAAACAGAAAATTTCATTGCATATCGTAAGGTATTTTAGCCTTTCAAGTGTTACTGAGAAGGAAGCAACACTTTGCAAATGCATCTGTTAACCTCTCCTACAGGTAAAATTGAGCTTGACTTAGAAAATAACTTGTCTTGACTATAAATACACGAAGTAGTAAGGAATGCATTAGATGATTATGCTTTTGTGTTTGAGAAAAATGACTCACCTTTAAGTACAGCAAAATCTCACCCAAGGTCCTCACAAATAAAAATTTATAATTAAGCTAAAATGGTGATTAAAATGTAAAAGCAGTAACTCTTGTAAATTAAATACGTCATGATTATATATTTGTTCTGGACATAAACGTTCCTATTTAACATCTATAAATACAACCGAGTCAACTGAGTCAGAAACCCTATGACCTTGAATTCTAAATGCCTACTAACATTACTTCACCTCCTTAATTCTCACAGTGAGCTTGTAATTATGTAAAGGAAAGTTTCTTTACTTTGCAAGTGGAAAAACTGAAATCACGGTCCGAGAAAACACGCTACAGAGAGTGATTCATAAAGTCAATCTCAGGGAGCAGGCTGATGGTCACAACCCCCAACTCAAAAGCCCAGGAAAAATACAAACCATGTTTGTGGGTTTTTCAGTTTTTTTTTTTTTTTAACCATTCAACTCCCATACCCAAATAGTAGACCTACCTCCCTGAAACACAATAGACAGACTAAACACAAACAACTTCTACACATCCAAAAAAGGTATGAATTGCAGATAAAACTTTTAGTCCTGGCTGCTGTGGAATTACAAACAGGTAAGACTTTGGGCAAATGTGTGAAATCACCCCAACTTCTATTTCTTTGGGTGAAAGAGCAAGATCTTCTTTATGGATCACTTTTGAAACTCAAGGAAGACATAGTGGACGCATTTTCCACTTTAATTCCCTGACCCAAATCCGTGCTACTTGAGAATACCTAAGTGAAGTATCCAATTTGGGTTAAAAAAAAAAATCTGCTCAAAGCCCAAGCGTCCAGTCCAGTCCCTACCGACCGTAAAGACAAAGAAGGTCAAGGTCAAGGGAGTGAAGCTGCATTAAACTTCATCCAACTTCAAGAGACAGACGAAAAACATGAACATTTGCAAAGTATTGTCACCAAAAACAGCATCGGGCCCCAGCTCTCCCACTGAAGCCCTGAGCAGGAAAGTCAGAGGTCCTCCCTCACACCCTTCTTTCGCTCTCCTCTGTCATATCCAGCTTCCCTCAACGATTAGTTTGTGTTTTGCCAAGAAGACTGATCCTAGTCACCTAAAAATTCTCATTGCAAAAGAACCCCGTTGTTCAAGCCCAAGTACCAGCGCCAGCGCCTTTCCAATTATCCCCTGCCACTTCCCCCGTCTCTTTCGTGCCTGGCTACTGAGCCCAGTCCAGCTTGGCTGCCGGCCAGATTCCTCTCTTCTTTCCTTGTCAGTCGTAAAAACTTGGAAAACCCTCCTGGACAGCTCAAGGAGACCTTTTCATCATGCAGTGGAGCAGCACCTTAGCTTGGCCGCTGTTTTCAGCCAGGCTTGTGTCACCAGCGACTGCACTCTCCCAGTTGGTGGGTTTTCTAGCAAGGCTACTAGTTTACGTGGGGGAGGAAGGAGAGGCTGGCAGAGAGAGGGGGCGATCTGCAAATCTAAAAAGCCTCCAGTTCCTCTCAAGCGTCTTCCACCTCCTCCCATTCACTCTGCCTCCCAATCTCCCCTCCTTTAGGACCGAATCACCATGTGCTGCTGCAGACAAAATCAACATCCTGTTCTCCCGCTAGCCCTATCAATTAACGAGGTAGCCACAAGTAAAACTCTCCCAATCTGAGTTTTTCCCTCAAATGCGGATGCGATATCCTTTTCAGAGGAGGCACAACATAAATGCGTTACATCTCTTCTCATTGCATTGTGTCAAACTTGCAGAATGGAGTGGAACATGCAAAGGTCTGACTGCAAATGAAAGTAAGCGGGGAGATAAACTCAGACCCAGGGAAAGGGAGCCTGACCGCCGGCCCTCACTTGGAGTTTGCCCAAGGTACCGAGGGGCCCGGCCAAGCCCAACACGCCAGCTAAGTCTTCCTTACTCTACCTTGGCACGCTATGTCCAGCGGCAGCGTCCAGCTTCCTGTTCCAGTCCCATTCAGCACTGTAAACACATTCCAAGAAAACCAGCGCCCGGCTCCTCCCGCGCGGGGTGCGCGCCGCAGCCTCGGGACGGGAAGGGGCAGCGTCCGCGCCGGC